>NW_024096718.1:2660000-3285669 GCF_016545835.1 Crotalus tigris
CAAGCCAAAGAGACCTCCTCCTTCTCCCCCACCTGCAATTACACTCAAAGACTTACAAGAAGCTTTAAAAAAAGAATGCTTTGGACATTAAAGAGGAGGTGGCTGATCTTTTGGATTGTAAAATAGCATCAGAGAGGGCTGTTATGGCAGAATTATTGGAGGCAAAATATAAAGAAATGAGGGAAGATATAATTTTAGCATTTCAAGCTTTAGCTATGCATATTGAGAGAATTGATGATAAATTGGAAGAGGTGACTGAAAATGCAGCAAGACTGGAAAGCAGCGTTAAAGAAGTTGAGAACAAGATAGATATGACACAAGATGAATTAATTATTTCACAGTATAGAGACATGGAATTTGCACTGCGTATTAGAGGGATGAAAGAAAACCAGCAAGAAGACCTGAAGGAGGTAATTTCTAAAGATATTGCTTTTAATTTGGGATGGAAACCAGAAGAAATTCGGAATGAGATAGAAAAAATTTTCAGAGTTAATTCATGGGTTGCCACACAAAGAAATCTACCTAGAGATGTGGTTATCTACTTTTCAAGAAGATCTATACATAATGAAATTTTACAGGCTTTTTATAAACAGAAGTTTCAAATTACAGCTCAAGATGTTATGATTTTGAAAGAGATACCTCCAAAAATTTTAAGAAGAAGAAAAGATTTTGCTTTTCTATCTGATGAGTTAAAACCTCATCAAATCCAGTTTAGATGGGAGATTCCAACTGGAATTGCAGTGATTCATGAAGGAAAGCGTTACAGATTAACTACAGTTTCAAAGGCAGAAGAATTCTACAACTTTGTTTTGAAGGCAAGTTCCTCCTTATCTTTACAAGCTAGTAAAATTGAAGAAGAGCAGATAATTGGAGGAGCAACTTCAGTGATTGTTAGAGAAATACAAGGTCAATATGATGTACAGAATTTGGAGATAAAAGAACAAAGGATGACAAGAGCTGCACACAAACATAGAGAGAAGCAGCAGAAGAATAGTGAAACAACAGCAGGTGCTACTACTACAGAGCCTGTGGGAGGAGCAAGACCAAAAAGATCCTCAGCAATTGATCTTCAAGCTATGCTCCAAAGGCTTCAGGTCAGTAAGGATGGCAAAGCTCCTGACATGGAATGTTAACGGATTGAACTCACCGCAGAAAAGGAAAAAAGTTTTTCACTATCTGAAGCAATATAATAATGACATAATATGTTTGCAAGAAACTCATATAACTTAAAAAGATTCTAAATATTTGACTAATTCTCATTTGGGATCACATTTTATGGCTCCAGCTCCAGGGAAAAGGGGGGGGGGGTGTTGTAATTTATGTGAAGAAAAATTTATCCACTGAATTAATAGAATTTGATCCTCAAGGAAGATATGTTTTTATAGATTTACTACTACGAGGCAAGAGATTTCTTATTGTCGGATTATATGCCGCTAATCAACAACAGAATCAATTTTACAAGTTTTTGCATGGAAAAATAACTCAGTTGGATTATAAATCTGTAATTATGATGGGAGATTGGAATGGAGTTCTGGATTCAAGAAAGGGTAAAAAGGGTACTTTTAAAACTTTTACCCAATCTAAATTACCTAAAGCCTTTTTTGATATGAAAGATGAGTTGGAACTTATTGATGTTTGGCGTGAAAGGAATATAAATGACAGAGATTACACTTTTTATTCAGACAGACATCAATCATTTTCAAGGATTGACTTTATTTTAATTTCCAATGATCTTTTCTCCAGGGTGAAGAAGGTTAAGATTTTTCCTAGGACATTGTCGGATCATAGTCTTGTGTGGTTGGAGTTATTTCTTGAAGATGGGAATAGAAGATCCTGGAGATTGAATGAGAATTTGTTGACTCGGGAGGAGTTTGTTCAAAAATGTAAAGAACATTTGAAGGAATTTTTTGTTTTAAACATGAATAAAGGAACATCTATGCCTATGGTGTGGGATGCTAGTAAAGCTTATATGAGGGGTATTTTGATTCATATGAATAATGTTTTTAGGGGTAATTTGACACGAAAACGTAAAGAATTAGAAGAAGAGATTAAAGGTGACAAGCAACAGGGAGAAAGCAGAACTATTTAACTCATTTTTTGCATCTGTCTTTACACAAAGGGAAAAAACAGACCAACCTATCAAAAATAGTGCCATAAAAAACAAAATAGAAACACAAGTTAAGATAGGCAAGAAAATGGTTAGTGAGCACCTGTCCAGCCTAGATGAGTTCAAATCGCCAGGACCAGATGGATTACACCCCAGAGTTCTCAAGGAACTGGCAGATGTGATATCGGAGCCACTGAACTATATTTTTCAAAGATCCTGGAACACAGGGAACTACCAGAGGACTGGAAAAGAGCTGATGTAGTTCCCATCCTCAAAAAAGGAAAAAAAATGGATCCAGGAAATTACAGACCTATCAGCCTGACCTCAATACCTGGGAAGATCCTGGAAAAGATAATCAAACAACGAATCAACGAACACCTAGAGGCAAACAAAGTCATTACTAAAAGCCAACAGGGGTTTGTCCAAAATAGATCATGCCAGACAAATCTTATTGCATTCTTTGACCAAGTGACAAAATTAGTGGATCAGAGGAATGCTGTGGACATAATTTACTTGGACTTCAGTAAAGCATTTGATAAAGTAGATCACAACCTACTACTTGATAAGATAGAAAAATGTGGGGTATACAGAATCACCACCAGATGGATCCGTAGCTGGCTGACCGGCCGTACTCAGCGAGTGGTCCTCAATGGAACTGCATCTATATGGAGGGAAGTGTGTAGTGGGGTGCCCCAGGGCTCTGTTCTGGCCCAGTACTCTTCAACATCTTCATCAACGATTTGGATGAAGGGATAGATGGGGAACTCATCAAATTTGCAGATGACACCAAGCTGGCAGGAATAGCCAACACTCCAGAAGACAGGCTTCAGATACAGAAGGATCTGGACAGACTTGAACACTGGGCACTAACTAACAAAATGAAATTCAATGGTGAAAAAAAGCAAGGTTCTACATTTAGGCAAGAAAAACCAAATGCACAAGTACAGCATAGGTGGCACCATGCTCAATAGTAGTACCTGTGAGAGGGACCTCGGAGTCCTAGTAGACAATCACTTAAATATGAGCCAGCAGTGTGCTGCAGCTGCCAAAAAGGCCACCACAGTGCTAGGCTGCATTAACAGAGGGATAGAATCAAGATCACGTGAAGTATTAATACCACTCTTCAATGCCTTGGTAAGGCCACACTTGGAATACTGCATCCAGTTTTGGTCACACGATGTAAAAAAGATGTTGAGACTCTAGAAAGAGTACAGAGAAGAGAAACAAAGATGATTAGGGGACTGGAGGCTAAAACATATAAGGAACGGTTGCTAGAATTGGGTATGTCTAGTTTAACGAAGAGAAGGACAAGGGGGGGACATGATAGCAGTATTCCAATATCTCAGGGGCTGCCATAAAGAAGAGGGAATTAAGCTATTTTCCAAAGCACTGAAGGCAGGACAAGAAGCAACGGGTGGAAACTAATCAAGGAGAGAAGCAACCTAGAACTAAGGAGAAACTTCCTGACAGTGAGAACAATTAATCAGTGGAACAGCCTGCCTCCAGAAGCAGTAAATGGTCCAACACTGGAGGTTTTTAAGAAGAGACTGGACAGCCATTTGTCCGAAATGGTGTAGGGTTTCCTGCCTGAGCATGGGGTTGGACTAGATGACCTCCAAAGTCCCTTCCAACTTTACTACTATTACTATTACTAACCAAAGAGAGAAGCAACCTAGAACTAAGGAGAAACTTCCTGACAGAACAATTAACCAATGGAACAACCTGCCTCCAGAAACGGTGAATGCTCCAACACTGGAAGTTTTTAAGAAGAAACTGGACAGCCATTTGTCTGAAATGGTATAGGGTTTCCTGCCTGAGCAGGGGGTTGGACTAGATGACCTCCAAGGTCCCTTCCAACTTTATCATTATCATTATTATTAAATTAAAAGAAGAAGCTTTTGTTTTGAATCCGACAGATAATAGGTTAAAGGTTGCTATAAATATGCTTAGGGCACAATTCAACATGTTGATGTCAGATCAGGTGGCGACAAATTTGCATTTTATGAAATATAATACTTTTTGTAATGCAAATAAGCCTGGGAGATGGTTAGCTTATCAATTATGTAAGAAACAGAAAGCAAAAATTATAGAGCTAGTGGAGGTGACAGTATTCCAGCTGAGCTATTCAAAATCTTAAAAGACGATGCAGTAAAAGTGCTACACTCAATTTGCCAGCAAATTTGGAAAACTCAACAGTGGCCACAGGATTGGAAAAGGTCAGTTTACATTCCTTTTTTTTTATTGAAAATTTTTTATTTTTTAAAACATACAATCATTTATAAAAATACAATAAAATTTTAAAATAGAGAACCCCCCCTTACCCTCCCTCCCACCCCCAACCCCCCTCCCTTCACTTCCCAGAGCAGAATACAGGGTTTAAAAAAAAAGAAAATTATAATAATTAAGAAAAAAGAAAAAAAAAGAGAAAAAAAATATCATAATTAACCTTTAACTCCATAACCTATAAAACAATTCTCTATAATATTTGATATTCATTCATAAAATAAATGAAACTTTTTAATTCCATACTTTTTCTGAATATAATCTATCCACCTTCCCCATACAGTAATATATCTTTCTTGTGTATGATCCTTTAAATAAGCAGAAATTTTTGCCATTTCTGCAAAACTAGATACTTTAAATATCCATTCTTCTAAAGTAGGCAAGGAATCTTTCTTCCAATATAAACCTACTAGTAACCTTGCTGCAGTTAATAAATTCAACATCAAAGTAGTTTCTTTTTCATTTAAGTCAACAAAAATACCAAGTAAAAATAGTTGAGGAGTAAACTTTATCTTTTTTCTAAAAATCTTTTGAATGTTCCACCAAATCATAATCCAAAAAGCCTTTACTTTTTTACAGTTCCACCAAATATGAAAGTATGTCGCATCATTATTGCCACATCCCCAACATTTGGGCTGTATGTTGGAATACATACAAGTACATACATTCCAATTCCAAAGAAAGGCAATGTCAAAGAATGTTCAAACTATCGCACCATTGCACTCATTTCACATGCTAGTAAAGTTATGTTTAAAATCCTACAAGCTAGACTCCAGCAGTATGTGGATCGAGAACTACCAGAAGTACAGGCAGGATTTCGAAGAGGCAGAGGAACTAGAGATCAAATTGCCAACATACGCTGGATCATGGAGAAAGCTAGGGAGTTCCAGAAAAACATCTACTTCTGCTTCATTGACTATGCAAAAGCCTTTGATTGTGTGGATCACAACAAATTGTGGCAAGTTCTTAAAGAGATGGGAGTACCAGACCATCTTATTTGTCTCTTGAGAAACCTATATGCGGGTCAAGAAGCAACAGTGAGAACTGGACACGGAACCACTGATTGGTTCAAAATTAGAAAAGGAGTCCGGCAAGGCTGTATACTGTCGCCCTGCCTATTTAACTTATATGCAGAGCACATCATGAGAAAGGCAGGGCTAGATGAAACAAAAGTTGGAATTAAGATTGCCGGGAGAAATATCAACAACCTAAGATATGCAGATGATACCACTCTAATGGCAGAAAGTGAAGAGGAACTAAAGAGCCTCTTGATGCGGGTGAAGAAGGAGAGTGCAAAAGTTGGCTTGAAACTCAACATTAAGAAAACCAAAATCATGGCATCCGGCCCTCTCAATTCCTGGCAAATAGATGGGGAAGAAATGGAGGTAGTGACAGATTTTATTTTTCTGGGCTCCAAGATCACCTCAGATGGGGACTGCAGCCAAGAAATTAAAAGACGCTTGCTCCTGGGGAGGAAAGCTATGGCAAATCTAGACAGCATACTAAAAAGCAGAGACATCACCCTGCCAACAAAAGTGCGTATAGTCCAGGCCATGGTTTTCCCAGTTGCAATGTATGGCTGTGAAAGTTGGACCATAAGAAAGGCTGAGCGCCAAAGAATTGAGGCCTTTGAACTATGGTGCTGGAGAAGACTCCTGCGAGTCCCTTGGACTGCAAGGCGTTCAAACCGGTCAGTCCTAGAAGAGATCAACCCCGACTGCTCTTTAGAAGGCCAGATCCTGAAGTTGAAACTCAAATACTTTGGCCACCTAATGAGAAGGAAGGACTCACTGGAGAAGGGCCTAATGCTGGGAAAGATTGAGGGCAATAGAAGAAGGGGACGACAGAGAATGAGATGGCTGGATGGAATCACTGAAGCAGTAGGTGTGAACTTAAATGGACTCCAGAAGATGGTAGAGGACAGGAAGACCTGGAGGAACATTGTCCATGGGGTCGCGATAGGTCGGACACGACTTCGCAATTAACAACAACAACAACAACAATTACTTTCCTCTTTTCCATCCTTATTAAGCAGACAGAGGTGGCACAGCAGTTAGAGTGTAGTACTGCAGGCCACTTTAGCTGACTGTGTTCAGCAGGTCAGCGGTTCAAATCTCACCGGCTCAAGGTTGACTCAGCCTTCCATCCTTCCGGGGTAGGTAAAATGAGGACCCAGATTGTTGGGGGCAATATAATATATATATATATATACATTGCTTACTGGTGTACACCGCTTAGAGAGTGCTTGCACTTAAAGCGGTATATAAGTCTCATAAATAAATAAATAAATAAATAAATAAATAAATAAATAAATAAATAAAGTAAAATTGTATGTAATAACAGAAGTATTAAGTAAAAAGTCAGAAGGGGTCTAGGAACATTTTTTCAGATTACAAATTTTATTTAAAGACATAAATTTTATGGCCTACAGATCACTTAATTACCAGAGGCATAGACTAACATAGCTCTCCTTCTTTCATGTCTACAATTACAGATATTGAGTAGTTTTTGACATTATCTCTCCAAAATGGTTTGTCTGACATTGTTTTTAGTTATGGTTCCAGTATTGGATGATGGACTTTTTTCCTTATGTGGTTTTAATGCGCATGTGTATGTTTTCAATATTGTACTGCTTATATTTTAATATTGACATTTGTTACTGTGGGAAGTCAGCCCCCCAGAGAAGGAATTATTAAAAGGGCAGAACAATATATTTCCTCAAAGGATCTTAAAGAGGCAGAAAAGCATGCCCAGTTTTTCTTAATAGCCCCAAGTCTCCCTCCCCCAAGCAGAAACCAGCTATGTAGAAATGCAGATGTAAAGGAAAGTTGGAGGCCCCCAGCTAGAAGATTTAGAAGACAAAGACACCTAAAATCTACACACCCCACCCAAACTCTAAGACAGGACATAATAGGATTAATCCACAGATGCCAAAGGGACATACCCAGACACAGGAAATACAAAGCCTTAAACAGGAACAGGAAACAACCTCAAGAGCCCCAGAGGGTATAAAAACCCACTCCCTACATATACTCTCTCTCTTTTCTTCCAGAGCCATCTTTCTGTCTGGCTCTCCTCTTCAATAAACTGCAACCTTCTTTCTAAAGCAGTTGCCATGTTTTTTATTCCCGGCTTGAACCACGATGAAGACTTTTCTTTCAACATTACTTTAAATGTTTAATTTTATTTACAAAATATTAATAGACTAAGCATTGTCCAAGGAATTAAAATTGTTACAATCAATTGATTATTGTTAGCTAGTCTGAGAATACAAATGAAATAGACAGATATGCACCTTTTAAAGCAGTTGTGAGCATTGCAATAATCATTGTGATGGGTCCTTGGTGCTCTCTGAGCTTGGTTATTTTCTTGCAAATGTTTCATTACCCAAACTAGGTAACATCATCAGTGCTAGTAAAAGTGGGGTTTGCCTCAATTTATATTCTAGTGGCTTCAGTGGTGGAATTCAAATATGTGAACAACTGGTTCTCTGTGTGGATGCTGCTTCTGGAAGTCCATTCTGGGCCTGGGCAACAAAAAATTAGCTACTGGTTCTGCCGAAGTGGTGCGAACTGGCTGAATCTCACCACTGAGTGGCTTGTTCTATCAGTGTGGATAGGAGTGGTCTTCTTGGAGGTTTTTTGGTTGGGCTGTTTATTATTATTAGCTTGCTTGGCAGTTCTTTGATTGGGATATTGTTTGCTTCTTGATTGTTGGTCTGATGTTACTCTTGGATGTTAATCAATGCTCATCTGGGTGTTGATTCTGGTAGGGATGTGTTTCGGTTTTTTGGGATTATTGTCTCTTTTGCATGGTATGTAGATGTTGTTTATCTCTGTGACTATTGATGGCCCTAATTTATCTAAGCATTACGTTGTAATTACATTTATTTTCCACAAAAATATTATTCTTTGGTTACTGCTGAGGTATATGCAGCATTACAGTCAAAGGAAGCTGAAATGACCTGCATATGCTTTTCAAGATTAACAGTACTTGTTATGCTTGTGTATAATCATCATGACATATGTCAAATCTGATTACTTTGATGAAAATACTTGGCCTTTTGCTGCCTCAACTGGAAGTATCTCCATATTCTGTAATGGCTAATACAATATGTAGAATTATCAATCATCCTTGAATTGGTTAGAATTTTATTTTTAGAAAGTTATAGAACTTTTTTAAGGTAATGTATGTCAGCAAGTAATGGAAAACCACGATCTGATTCCCTTTGTATAAGATTTATTTATAGACCAGAACATTAATTTGCAACATCTAAGTTCTATGATTTTGAAACTATTTGAACATCTCATAAACATAATGAAATAGTAAAAATGAATTTTTTCTTCTCTATTGATCCTTTTATTCCATAAATTAATAGTAACCTAATGTTTGGCGACTGTTATTTTTTCAGTCAATCAATTAGTTCTCTTTATTTTCCCAAGATTGATGCTTTATTCCATAGTTACTCAGTTCTGTCTTATTGGGCCTCATCCATTATTTAGCAGCAGGATGTTCCAGGGTTCAGGAGAGTCTAATTTTCTGGAAGAATTATCGTTATGATAGCATCATCTATCTATGGGCCAGTGAACTCGTTCCAGGTTTTTACTTCAGTGAATGGAAGTTCATAATGTGGTTGAATGTTTAATAATATCTAGTTCTGTCTACTTTATTTCAGAATCTAGATGTAATTCCAAAGCTTTAAATCATGTGTGTTCAAGAATACAAAAATTTCCATCTGAATTTGTCATTTCTTAATTTTCTCCTGGAATGTCATTTTCAGAATCAGAAGAGGTAGTGTTGCTGACATCTATTTCAAAAAGCTGTTTTAGAATATAGAAATATGTTTAGCACATTCCACTTGTAAGATATATCATATAGTAGTAATATTTAAAATAGATCATAAACACAAAAGAAAATTAGCATAGAAAAAATAAAAAATGTAGACATATAGATCAGAGGTATCACATCTATATATCTGCAAAGAGACATATATAAGTAGTTGCTCTCCCAGAACACACACATACTCACACAGACATAATTTACATACACCCACACAACTTCTTCTCTGTCTTATACTCCATATGCACAAAAGCCTTCAGATTTAGTGACGAAAGTGCTGTGTTCTTTGTAGCATTGGTGGTGGCAGCACAGTGATTTACAACCCCTTGAAGAAAGAATGATTTACTAGGGCTTTTCTTTTCTATCTAAGATGTGATCACACTTCATCTCCAGCCATAGCCACACCATGGCTTCTTTTCCCTTTAACAAGCAGAAAGAATGAGTCTTGGGGGCTCTCCCTTCTTTCTTCTCCCACCAAAGCACAGCACAATTGAAGGTGGTACCACAAGAATGGTGGGAAGATCCTCTTCGTCTTCCCCACTGCCTAGCCTTTTCCATCATGTATTTACAGATAGCAGTCAATTACAGTGATTGTCACTGCTGCTACCCATTTCTCACTTTTTCTATCATGGCTTTGTTGGCCGTGTCCACATCCTTCTGCTAAGGTGTGAAGCACCTCTGTGGAGGAAAAGAAATGTCGCTGAACGAAGAGTAAGAAGTCAAATTTATTTCAGCATTGATTTTTCTGATTTACTTAGGAGAAATTTAGATAATGGTACCTAGTTTGTACTCTTTGCACGTTTACATGACCTAGAATGAAATTGTTTATTGAAATACCCACTTGGTAGAATTTTGCAATCTCCTTTGTATGTTTAAAAGAAATGTATAAGAAATCATGTTACATACAGTTGTGTGTTATCTGCGTATAACTAAGGATATGGTGCACAAAACTGCACAAGGCACTTGGCAAAATATGAATATTATAAAATGTGCACATAAAATGTTTACATAAGAAAAATGGCATTTAAATGCATAAAAATATACTTGAAATAAAAAATATAAAACTGAAAAGTTAAGTATCACTAAATTGATCACCAATTGGTCATATGCATTCATTCCTAATTTTAGGCTACAATATAAGTCTGAGACCTGACTTATTAAACATTAACCAGTGTTGCTTATACCTCATAATAGTAATGTTATAGTAATTGAATAACCACATATTTTTCTTCTTTTTTATGAAAAATAATTTAATATCATATCCTGAAGTGTTTTTGCTCAATTTTAAGGGGTTTTCTTCTTTTTTTCTTAAACAGGATGTTTTTCAGGAGACAGTGGACATTTTTTGGCAGTTCATCAGAGGAAGAATTGGAAGCCAATGTTCATTTATCATCATGTGCAAAGTATTGAGAAAAGTTTGGATACCAGTGATCAGAAGAATTATGGGAAAAAATTCCACTTGCCTTCCCATGTAAAAATAGGCAAATTGCACCCTGCAATTATAGTTAACTCAGCATTCTCCAGACCAGCATTTGACCCAAGTCTCAATCTCCTAGCTATGACGGGAGAACATCAGGAAGTGGAAAACCTGCCCATCCCAGCAGCTAATGTGATCACTATGGTAAGTTCCTTTAGTCTTCTAAGGCATTTTATTTTCTTAATCATAGCTCAACTCAGAAATGTTTAGTCCCAACTTTCTGAAATAGCTACTCAGCAGATGCACAAGAATAGTTATTCCTGGAATTCTCAAGCAGTGTAAGAAACATTGTCGGAACATGTATGAATAGTAACAAGTTGAGAAAGCCAACTTTATTGTGCTGTTGGTTTCCAGAATTCTAATGAAAACTTGCTGTGAGGAATATCTTTGAGGAAAGCTAGTCCTGAATTTTCTGCTTCCCCCCCCCCCACACCACCACATAGTTCAGGAACTGGCAACTGATTTATTCTGAAGTCAAAAAAACCTCTCCCAAGTATATAGTGGACATGGTCAAAGATAGAGTGAATGAAATCCAAATTTGGTCCTTTTTATTATTATACGTTTTGGTTGTTAAAAAAACTCATTCCTTACTGCAAAAAGAAAAAAAAAGAAAGAAAGAAAAAAGAAAAGGGAGATGGATGCATTAGGTCCCCAATATGTTTAATGTTTAAAAGAAAAAATTGGTTCCATTTTGGTGGTGCATTCCTGGAGATTCTCAGTTGCTGTATTAAATATTTCAATAAAATAATATAGAACTCTTGTTACTATGGTCCTTGATGAATTGCTTGTGAATGTGAACTAAGGTTTTGCTTGTAGGATAGATATGAGATCCTATCTACCCCATCTTAGCTATCCTAAACAATATCTATTTAGCTTAATATATTTGCATTAATTATACAAATCTCTGTGTCTCAAGAGTAGTGTGAAAGCCCCTTGCCATGGTTTGAATGTTTCCCAGGTGAATTATTTTATATAATTTCTACCTGAAGCCCAAAGTCAGCATATCTCCATTAAATACCTAGCAGGAAACCTGAATTTCTCTTTTTAATGCTTTTGCACAAAACAGTGACTGTGATTAAAACAAGTCCAATCGAGAACCAAATGGGCAATAAGACTGTGAATTATGAACTCAGAGAGGATCATTTAGTAGTGTACACAGTCTTCTATCAGTATATATATGTGGGCCATTGTTCTTTTTGCCTTGCTTCCCTTGGATGGAGATAAACACCATTCCAAGCTTAATTATATGGAGGTCAGCTGTGACCTGGCTAATAGTGCCTCTGGGAAGTCTTAAGAGAACTTTTATCAATGGCGGTTCTCCCATATTCAGGAGAAGCTGTCACCCTTCAGGCACTTTTAATAAATTAGGTTTTGAGAGCTGATTTTTTTCTGTGCCTCAAAAATAACCTCTGTTTAAAGCTTTTATAAAATGAATACACCATTATTCCTGCAAAAGGAGAGCTCTACTATTCACTTCTTTCTCATTCTTTCTGGTTTGGTATTTTTGGGAGAATGGAAATAACTGTTTTTGCTTATCACTGTTTGTTTTTCAGGAACTGTTCATGAAAGAGCTCTTTCCTCCAAGATCTTTTGAAGGATTATATTGTTTTCTATCATTGTCATTGTAGGACAGGGCAGGGAGTGCGCAATCTTGTGATGTCTCACACCCATAGTGGGCAAAGCAAGGTCATAGAGCAAGCAGGACTGCAACATACTTACCAGAGGCTAGAATGTTGTCCCTTCTTCTGTTTGGTGGAGATATACGTGAGGCATATTTTTTTATGTCTTGCTTTTTCAGCCTCTCAAGGGAATGGGAAACTGAAATTCATTATGGTTAGATAAAAGCGTGGGTTGAAAGCTTTTTATTGATCTCTGAGGTTGCCTATTGTTCAATACTATCCATAGAATTGATTATCTTGTATTTCATAGAAAGATTTGTCCAAACATACTTATTTGCATGTGCTTGTATGCATATGTGTAATAGATATTGTGTGTAATCTATATGTGATATATACAGGGCTTTTTTTCTCATAGAACAGCCAGAACGGAATTCCAGCACATTTTTTGGATGGAACCTTGTAGGGTAGGCAAGGAGGGTTGTATGACGTGTGTGAGTTCCGGCACCTTTTTTTTTTTATAGAAAAAAAGCACTGGATATATATACCCAGAGCACATAAACTGCCAGTCTTATGAGCAGGCTTTCAAACCTCGGCATTCCACTCTGATGACGTTGGCAGTTAGCCGACGAAAGCTAAGTTTATCAAACAGTTGTTAGTCTATTAAACAGTTGTTTTTATTTATCCCGGTGTTCGACTATTTCTCTCAATATATATATATATATATATATATATATATATATATATATATATATATATATATATATATATATATATCCTTAATAGTATTAAAAATACGAATCCCGGGTATACACATAATGTGAAATAAAATAAGGTGATCACCAGGATAAAATCATAAACACAAATGTTTAATCTACAAAATCAAGCTTTTGTCAGCCATACTACCAACATCGTCAGGGTATAAAATGCTGGATCCGGGAGTCCGTTTTTCTGTGGCTGGCTGCCTCTGCGCTTTGACCCTAGATCGGGTCATTGGTCCACTCATTAGCATTAGCTGTGTAGTTCTTAAAGGGGCCGTTTCTAAAGTTGTCCTCTCCTCTCCAATTGCTGTTGTTTTCTTTGTGCATTTGCAGGTGCCTGGAGATCCGCTGTTCATCCGCTCCCAGTTGTCTCTCCCCACCACCTTAGCACTTGCTCTGGTCCCACCCCCTTCTGCCAGAGACCCTCAGATCTGTCCTACTCCTGCCTAGGCCCCCACGGGCACCTTTGACGTGAACAATGTAGAGCTGGCCATGCCCACCCAGTAGGCCACACCCACTATCCAAGCCCACCCTGTAGGCCGCATCTACCCTAGCCACACATACGTATGCGTGTGTGTATAAAGATAGTGAGTTTAGGAGATAGATAGATAGATAGATAGATAGATAGATAGATAGATAGATAGACAGACAGACAGACAGACAGACATTGAAAAAAAAAAGAAATCCCTTCTCATCCTTATGTGTGGTGTGCCTCTTCCTCAATCTTGAGTCCTCTATCAGAGCCCTGGGAGTTTGAGAGTTCTGCACAGGATCTTAGTTGTTCCTAGCACTGTACACTTCTAGACAGAGAGGTCGGATGTAATTCCTGGGATCTTTTGGAGCCACTCTCCTTGCTTAGGAGTCACAGCCCTGATTACTCCCTGCATCAGCATTGTGATTGCCCTTGGGGGGCTGGGTGGGTGTGGCTAGGGTGGATGCGGCCTACTGGGTGGGTGTGGATAGAGTGGGTGTGGCCTACTGGGTTGGCGTGGCCAGCTCTACATCATTCGCGTCAATGGTGCCTGTGGAGGCCTGGGCAGGAGTGGGACAGATCTGAGGGTCTCTGGCAGAAGGGAGTGGGACCAGGGCAAGTGCCAAGGCATGGTCCACTGGAGGAGCCTCACTGTTCCTCTCAGGCCATGCAAGGGGGGGGGGTTGGATGGTGCCACGGGCTTCCTGGAGTCCTGGGCAGCAGAGGTCAAATGCCCAGCCTGGCCCTCTAGCACCCATGGCACCAAGCCCAACCCCACTTCCCCAAGGGGGTGCCCAGCTGCACTTACCTCCTCCTCAAGGCTGCTGCTGCTGCTGTGCTTGCTCTCCTTAGCCAGGTTGCTCATGATGGGTACGAGGGCAAAGTCAGAGGGAGGCCCATTCCCTCTCCATAGGAGGGGACCCAGCTTTGAATCCAAAGCTTCCTTAGTAATAGGATGGAAGACCCCCAGGATAGGCCAGGAGGAGAGGGCAAGGGGATGGTGAAAGGGCAGCAGGGCAGGACTTCCCTCAGACCCTCCCTCTCCTTCTTTCCTTCTTTCCTTCCTTCCTAAGTACAGAGTGGTGGGAAAATATTTGAGATGAGGGAGGGAGGAAAACAGGCAAGAAATGCAGCTGGGGAGGTGTCACCCTTCATGAGGAATGAAGAAATGCACCATCACCTGGAAGTGGCCAGCACATGGCCCTCACCTACTTCACATATCTGGCTTGGTGGGCTCTGGGGGAGGGGCTGCCATGAGCAGCGTGAGAATCAATGTTACCTGCGCAATGCCACTCAGCCCCCAGCCTGCCTGGTTTTGGCAGGCAGCAGGGCACTCTCCTCACAGCGCCGAGTGGTTGAGCCAGGCGGTACAAAGCTTGCCAACTTTGCACCTTGCTGCCTGCTGAAACTGGGCAGGCTGGGGGCTAGGCAGCATTGCACTTCTCATCAGATTCGCGCCACCTGACTCAGCTCTTGGCGCTGTGAGGAGAGCACCCTGCTGCCTGCTGAAACTGGGTAAGCTGGGAGCTGGGCAGCCTTGCGTTTCTTTTTGGATTTGCGCTGCCCAGCTCAGCCTCTCGGCACTGTGAGGAGAGCGCCCTGCTGCCTGCTGAAACTCCTCCCCCAAAGCCCATCAAGCCGGATATGTGAAGTAGGCGAAGGCCATTTGCTGGCCACTTCCAGGCGATGGTGCATTACTTCATTCCTCACAAAGGGTGACACCTCTCCAGCATGTGGGACTGGTTCCTCGTTGTTTCCAGACGGTCTTGTGGAGCTAAGACTGAATGCGTTTCAGCATAGATGGCCACCACAAAATTGTACATTTGCTCCTGGCCAGCCTGGGCCAGGGCCAAGGCAGTGGGGGCCGTTCCCTCACTGTTTCCAGGATGGCTTCGTGGGCCACATGAAACCACTTCGTGGGCCGCATCCGGCCCCCGTGCCTTGTGTTTGACATGTCTGTTCTACAACATCTCCAGTTCCTCCTTCAGGCCTGGAACTTCTTCAGTTTCTCATACTCTTTCCTGATATTGCTCTGCTACATCTGTCACCACTGCTGTTTCTGGTTTTTGTTTACTACATCGATATCTGGTTAATTGGCTAGTATCTGCCTGTCTATCTGGATCTGGAAACCCTATAGGATCTTAGCCCTCTTATTTTCTATAACTTTTTGTGGGATTACACATTTCCAGATAATTCACCTTAAGACTTAAGCAGACTTCTCTGGCACTGCATGTTGGGGAATATATGCATCTATTATTCAGGGACTGATGCATAGGCATTCCTTTTATATGTCAGCGAATTTTAACACTCTGGCTAGGGACCCCTCAAACAGCAAAGTACAAAAAAGGAAGCTGGGTCAACCAATCAGCATGCAGAACGCACACCTCTGCAGTTGGAATTTGGGAGGTGTTTGAGTCAGCCTGATTGCAGTCCTCTACAACCTCCACTTACCCATTAACCCCTTCATAGTGTAGGTATGTGGCGATGGCTATGGGCAGTTGTGTCCACCTCTAAATCAGCCTTTCCCTGAGAGGTTTGGTGGGATGGATAACATACATATTGTTCTGAACCCATTGAGAAGAAGGATGGGATGATAAAAGTACAACAGGAGCAACCATAATATATTCTCAATGGGACTTTGAGCCCAAAGGATTTTAATTCACAATCAGTTGCTTTTGCCTACTCAGAACAAAATGTGGTGATTCCAAGGCTGATCCTAGTGCCTATCAAACTGAAGTGGGCAAGAGACAGGAAGAAGGTTTCAGGTGAAGTGAAAGCCCTGGTTTTTGTCTTGAGAGTTATTTCTACATGGTCAACATCAACCCAAGAAAACAATTAGAAAAGATGATAGTTGCTAAAGAATTACATTTCTTGAATTTCTTATGACAGAACAGGGTTGCCTAAAAATATTGTTCTTCTCTCTTGCATAGCCTTTTTTAAGAGAATGAATTCAATTTAGGTTTTGATTTTTTAACAGGAGAAGTGGAGATGGAGGGCAATTGCTGTGATTAAGAGTGAAATTTTTGGTTTTCAAAATAAAGCTTACAGAAGGCAGATCTTCTATGCACTACACTTTCAAAGGCTGAGAGGTCAGTGGGTGTACTTAAGAAAATGAAATTGATTTGTGACTCTAGCAATAAAGGTTTTCTGCAAATGAACAGTCTCAGGATTTAGCCTGAGGGGTTTGTTTAGAGACAGATCCTCTTCCGAAGATTTTTATGGACCCTTGAAAGGTTTCTAATTCAATAACACTTTTATCTAGTATGGCTCATTTGTTTATTTTCCTACTAAATAGCAACCAATAATGCAATTTCAAATTCTTGAAGCATAATTTGATAATATTGAAATTACACATAATATTATATTAATGTTTATATTGTGATTTTTAGATATTACATTAATTTTAACATAAAACACAATGTGCTTTTTTCTAATTTCCTGTATGACTCAGTGTTTTCAGAAATGACTAAACCTAAGCATATGTACTATATACATTCTGATCACACTATCCCCTCTTGTTATAATTTTATGCAACCACAGAAAATGAATAAGTAGTAAATAAATAAAAAGCAAGAATTAAGTCCATTTTAGCTTCTATCAATGGTATTTATTCCTTGAAATGGATCACATACAAACTACCTATCAGTATTTGTAGAGTTTAAACTTCTTTTTTAAGAATTTCTTTGCGTATATATGAGTAGGCTTATGCTTAAGCCACGTATATCTAAAAATATACCAGTCAGCATTCTTAAATATGTGAATTCCCCCCCCCCATTTTAATAAACATTCTACTAGGTATACAAATTCATCTTCTTGCTCTGATTATTTGCTGTTTGAGTAAATGTGTAGACATTTACTTCATTTTCTTATCAAACAAAATTGACTTGGGTTTTAATATATTAATTTTTGATGCATACTTTTCATCATATTATCTAACATTGCAAATTATTATTGCAGATTATTTAGGTTCAATGTCAACAACATAGCATTTAAATGAATATCCATTAGTTTTTGCATTCACTTACTAGCTTTTCTGACAAGTTGCTATGAGAATAAATAGGGGAACAATAATGGCATTGTTACATTCTTCATATTCACATAAAGCAAATTTCATCCACAGCCTTTTTCACTTCACCATTCTAGCAAGCATCCTTTTTTCACATCTTGTATTAGCATAATTCCACAGATTCTATATGGCATTTCATAATATATTATTTTCCTTCTATTCCTCTCAGCTTCCACATTCTCTTTCTTTATGTTCCCTTTCCTTTCTGTTGGAAGACTCTTTTTTCTAATGTTTTTATACTCATACTTTCTCTTTTGCAGTCCAACTTTCAATGTCATTGTTTCACTTATTTCATTTTGTTCCATGTTTTGTTCCATTTATTTTCAAGATCCATTCCAGACACTACCAAAATGTAAGGACCCACTTCTCCTTTGCAGTCCAACTTTCAATGTCATTGTTTCACTTATTTCATTTTGTTCCATGTTTTGTTCCATTTATTTTCAAGATCCATTCCAGACACTACCAAAATGTAAGGACCCACTTCAACCTCACATCTTAAGAAAGCAGAACTCTTGGAGATGATTTCTTCCAATGGGAACTTTTATTAAGAGTAGTTAATAGCAGGCATAATAGACAGGATCTGAGATTTCCTGCACAGAGTGATAGATTAAGGTATCCCCAACTTAGACCATACCCCGTAGTCTGCCCGTCTGATATGGGACAGCCAATCCGCAGGTGTTAAGTCCATCGTGGGAAAAGGGGAAATAACATCGGCCTGTGTCCAGTTCACGTAGCGATGGTCAGCGGCTTCTTCACACCTTCCTCTGAGAGCATAGAAATAAACCAGGCACTGGGTTACATTCCTTATTTCCTCACTTGTTCTAACTGACAGTTTAGGAAGATAAAGTTCAGAGAAAGACATAGGGCAGGAAGCAATTTGTTACATTTTAGCGGGCAAGCGGACATAGAGGCAATAAACGAAGCAAAAGCAATAACCCTTTAGGCACATCCCCCCTCCCCCTTGGGAGTATGGCAGAACCCAGGAAAAGGTGAGATTTGTTTTTAAGTCAGAGGGGATAGATTGAAATGAAATAGGAATGGGTTCTGACACAAAAAATGGTCTGTTCCATATTCAGAATTTCTTATAGTATTATAGTATTTATTATTTTAAAAATACTATAAGGTTAATTTGTAAAAATATAAAGAAAAACAATATATAGTCTTAGGTGCTTTTAGGATAATTCAGAACGCTTTTGTGTCTTAATGAAATTAAGAAATCTCTGTTCCTCATAAGTATCTCTGTTGCTGGACAATTTCAATGATTCCAACATATTAAGATGATAAATAATGACTAAAGTGTTTTAATATTTAAAAATTATACTATTTGGCTTCTGTATATTCAGAAACGGAGAAATTTAGGAATTAATTCACAAGTTCTTTTTTCAGGTTTGCCCATGTAATTTGATTGCCATAACTGAACACATTTCTGGATCATATAACTTATATGTGAGTCACCAAATCATCCATTATTTTAAGCAAGAAGCTTCATCATTTTCCTGAGACTAAATCAGTGCCCATTTGATATGAAATATCATGGCATTTTTTGTAATATCTGCTGATATTTCTCCCTGCAGATGCACAAACTGCTATTTCTATGACATTTTTGCTTCTCTTTTCATAACTCTTTTTCACAATTTAAACAATTGTGCCTTTTTTCTTAGATGTACCACATTAATGGGAATAACTAAAAAGGCTCCTAAGGACATTAGCTTTTGATCATGCTTTCAATACACATGTGTGGAAGAACTGAGAATCCAAGGCATTTTCAAGGATAAATATCAAATTACATGCACCCCATTTTTACCCACAACATAGAGCTATTCAAATGGTGAAAAATAGATATGAGCATACATAGAAAAATAAAGAAAAAGAAATTGAGTAAAAGAGTCTCTTCTACTACTCAAGAATTCTTTTGAAAAGATGGCAGACTTCAAGGCATTTTACTGTTTTTTAGATAATCTATATGCTTTCTTTCATATATGCTAGCTTTCCCTTTTTCATTATTTGTTCTTTTATTCTGATTAAGAAGTTGACTGTTTAATTTTCTGTTCAGTGACCATTGCAGAGGTTACCTACAGGGTCTGTCTAGAAAAGATAGTATGCTTTATGAAATAAATAATAGATTGACACTTTTAAATTTTGTATGGTTCACTGCTAAAAATTTAAATATGTAGATTTATATGTGTTTTTCTGAAATCATGACAAAATCAGTGCTGCTGTACTTGTTATGGAAGTATGAACTCTGAGGACCACTGTGGGATTATTTGCTATAAACGTTTAGGGCTCAGAGCTTGCCTTTGATAATGGGCATGATTTCTTCCATTCAGAATCAGGGATGTTCATTTCAAGGTTTGGGGTCTGGTCTGATTTATTCATTTCAATTGAGGATATTTGTAGCAGATTCATATGCACGTGCCTTATCAAAGCCAAATCATATTATAGGAGATTTCTTGTTTCCCATACCTTCTCTCCAGCAATAAATCCAACTGCACCCAAAAATCCAACAATGGAATGCTAATAATGGCATTCATATAATTATTTCACAAATATAACTGCTGAGCCGAGGTGGCGCAGCAGTTAGAGTGCAGTACTGCAGGCCACTTTAGCTGACTGTGTTCAGCAGGTCAGCGGTTCAAATCTCACTGGCTCAAGGTTGACTCAGCCTTCCATCCTTCTGGGGTAGGTAAAATGAGGACCCAGATTGTTGGGGGCAATGTAAATATATATATATACATTGCTTACTGGTGTACACCACTTAGAGAGTGCTTGCACTTAAAGTAGTATATAAGTCTCATAAATAAATAAATAAATAAATACCATTAATTTGTAATCTTTATTTTTTCATTGTAAATTTTTATTTTTTAAAACATACAATCATTTATAAAAATACAATAAAATTTTAAAGTAAAAAAAAACAAACCCTTACCCTCCCTCCCACCCCCAACCCCCCTCCCTTCACTTCCCAGAGCAGAATACAGGGTTAATAAAAAAATTTTTTATAATAATTAAGAAAAAAGAAAAAAAGAAAAAAGAAAAAAAAGGAAGAAAAAAAATATCATAATTAACCTT
This sequence comes from Crotalus tigris, assembly GCF_016545835.1. Classification (NCBI taxonomy): domain Eukaryota; kingdom Metazoa; phylum Chordata; class Lepidosauria; order Squamata; family Viperidae; genus Crotalus; species Crotalus tigris. Next base: position 2,680,691 of record NW_024096718.1, read on the forward strand.
TAACTCCATAACCTATAAAACAATTCTCTATAATATTTAATATTCATTCATAAAATAAATGAAACTTTTTAATTCCATACTTTTTCTGAATATAATCTATCCACCTTCCCCATACAGTAATATATCTTTCTTGTGTATGATCCTTTAAATAAGCAGAAATTTTTGCCATTTCTGCAAAACTAGATACTTTAAATATCCATTCTTCTAAAGTAGGCAAGGAATCTTTCTTCCAATATAAACCTACTAGTAACCTTGCTGCAGTTAATAAATTCAACATCAAAGTAGTTTCTTTTTCACTTCAATACCTTTATATTTTACTTTCTCTATGATTCTAGCTTTCTGTTTCTTTCGTAACTGATAAGCCAACCACCTCCCAGGCTTATTCGCATTGCAAAAAGTATTATGTCTCATATACGACAGATTGGTAGCCACCTGATCTGCCATCAACATGTTAAATTGTTCCTTAAGCATCTTTATGGATACCTTTAAATTATTATCAGTAGGGTTAAGAACCAACTCTTGTTCTTTTGATTTGATCTCTTCTTCTATTTCTCTACATCTTTGTAACCCTTTTTCCCTAAAAACTTTATTCAATTGAATCAGAATTCCCCTCATATATGCTTTACTAGCGTCCCACACCATAGACATCGATGTTTCCTTATTCATATTTATAGTAAAAAAGTCCTTTAAATGTTCTTTACACTTTTGTACAAACTCCTCCCGATTAAATAAGTTCTCATTCAGTCTCCAGGATCTTCTATTCCCATCTTCCAAATATAACTCCATCCACACAGGACTATGATTTGACAATGTTCTGGGAAAAATTTTCACCTTCCTCCCTCTAGGGAGGAAGTCACTAGTAATCAAAAAAAAATCAATCCTTGAAAATGACTGGTGTCTATCAGAATAAAAAATAAAGTCTCTATCACTTGTGTTCCTTTGTAATCTTATGCCACCATGAAATGTCATTTCTTTTCCAATTACTGGGATATTGCTTTTATATAATAAAGGGAGCTGGTAAAATATGTGTTCATTTAGCCGATTCTTACTTCTTGAATTATTTCTTACCTCACTTAATTGTAATAAAGAAAATCACAGTGAGACAGCTAGAGGCAATATCTGCTTGTTTGTTAATGAACAGAGCAATGAATCCTAGGTGTAATTGATGTGGTGCATGTTTTTTACAAAAAACCAGAACTACCCATTTAGACTTTTCTAGAATCTAAAATGATATCACTTCAAAGAACTGATTTAAATAAATTATTAACAAATGAATGAATAGCATAATGCAAAGTGACAGACAGCCGAAACTCCTGCTAAAAGACAATTTCTATAAATCTTACATTGATGTCCCTGATTCTTTATTGTATCTGTCAAAATGACTTAATTTCTTGCAAAGGCTTAATTTCTTGTAAAGTATATAGATCATTAAATAAGAGTCAGTTCCCAATATAGTGAGTGGAATTACAAAACATTATCCAAAGATCCTTGGAAAGAGGAGAATGACTGGCAAGTAGATTCAGCACCATGGAAAGCTCCACACAGAAAAAATGCAGCAGATGACCTGAGGTTTTTCCTTAGATCCACCTCATGTTGCATGAAGAAAGTTAATCCAGTTCACGGACCTACTGGATGAACATCTATCCTCTTTTTGGTAGTCTCCCACAACACATTTTGTACTTCATTATGTGAACAAAAGGTACCAACTTCTCAGGAGTAATAATCGCAGGAGTTGTTATTTGGCTCACATTCTTTAAATTCAGGACTATTTACTTCATATTACATATAGGAATATTCTCCAGTTTTTCGGCCAATTGTATACATCCTCAGTCTTACCCATACTATTCTCTCTGATAATGAGTTTGAAGCATTTAAAAGCTAGACTTTGATTAATGGAGACTCCCAAGGAAAATGACTGTTTGCTTTATTATACCACCATTCCCATTAAATACATCATATCGAACATTAGAATAGTAACATCATGGAAGAGCATATTGTTTGATCATCAATATATGACATGATCTTGACAGCAACAATACTAAAATGGGTTCTGTAGTGTCATTATTTGATAAACAATGTATATCCTACTTTTCTATTTTAAACAATACATAGCACTTACAGGCTGTCTATGAACATAATACCAGTTTCATTTAATTAAAGTAACTTTAAAGTGTCATTTAATACCATAAAACTATACACTGTAAAACTGCACTCATTATAAAACTCTTAACAATAAGAAATAATCACAATTGGTGTATTTGTTATCCATAAAATAGGTGTAAATAGGCAAAGAAAAAAATAGATAGCAATAAAAATAACTGAAAATTCAGGATCAGGCTCCTCTATAACTAGATCAGTTATAATGCCATTTCTTTATTAAAGTTGGCATTAGGAACAAAAAGCGTCACATTGAATTTGTTTTCCTTATCCCTTTCTGTATCTGGATCACTGAGGATTATGAGCTTCGTAAAATAGAATATCATCAGAAAATAGTCCATCGTATTCTACATGTAATTCTGAAATGAATCATACATCATTATATTATTGATTACAACATTGTAATATGAAATTAGGGAAAACATTTTAAAGCATAAGATAATGAGGGGACAGGTCCTTTCTTATATCCAAAAGGTTCTTTTATCTCTTACTTTTTAAAACTATAATAAATGCAGTTTACAGTTGGGACATGGTGCCCCCTTTATGCCACAGTATCAGAAGACAATGGTATAGATTCCCCACCCTGGTTTAAACAAAATATATAGAGAATGGTGAATAATATGAAATTGGCTTGGGATACTTTCAATATTTTCTGATATAAAAACTATCTTAAATGTTCTAGTTAAATGTCCATGTATTTAACTAGAAACTGCAGAATGCTGTTGTATTTAAGCCCAGTCATTCTGTGAGATGATAGAGGGACCTTCCACAGACTCTAATAAAGGTGAGGAGCAAGTGGACTTCCAACCTCCAGATTTTGCTGAACTATAAAATCATAGTCATAATGAATAATGAGAGATCCTACACATTAGTTCTGTAGATCCTCAAGTTTTTCACCTCCAAACTGCATCTTTCCCTCATTTGATAATATAATTTTATGATTCAATATGCAAAAAAAATGCCTTCTCTTCTCTTTAGATGGTGAAATGCTAAATTCAGTTATTATACAGTATTAGCTCAGAAAATACCCTTTCATTCAAGCTGTATTTCATATTCTAATTGCCAATCATTCCATTTTACAATATTTAGTCAGTTTGGTCACAAAAATGGGTAGTTTAGGAGGATAATTACACAGCTGTACATTACCAAATGAATACATTCAATATTTCCAATTACTTTTTTAAAAAAAAATAAAAATTGATGTTTATTTTAAACTACAAAAAATCATATTACAGTATTTTTTTTGTTTTATCTATTGCTATAAAAACATATGTTTTCAACAGAATAAGAGTGTTCAAAATTTGAAGTAGTCAAGGAACTTGGGACTTTTCCAGGCTTTGAAATAAATATGCAGATTCATCTGGTGTCCTCTTCTCCAACAGATGGCAATAGAATACAATTTAGTTAGGTGGGCAAAAGCTCCTTTCCTGAAATTGGGTTGCAGTTCCCAAAATCCTGAACAGAATATCCAAAGGTAATGCTATGCTGTCTGGTAAAACTGGGAAGTATGGTCTAAAATGACTGGAAGGTAACAGGTTGGGCAAGATGTCTTTAAATAACTGACAGGTTAGAAAATCAGGAGACTCAATTATACAGATAGGCAGAGCGTGTTGTTGCATAATTGTTCAAAAATAAAGAGAAGAGAGAAAGATGGTATATTCTAACTACTAAATAGAACCCTAATATATCTTTATATTAGATAGAGATATAGAGATAGAGAGCCGAGGTGGCACAGCAGTTAGAATGCAGTACTGCAGGCCACTTTAGCTGACTGTGTTCAGCAGGTCAGCGGTTCAAATCTCACCGGCTCAAGGTTGACTCAGCCTTCCATCCTTCCGGGGTAGGTAAAATGAGGACCCAGATTGTTGGGGGCAATGTAAATATATATATATACATTGCTTACTGATGTACACCGCTTAGAGAGTGCTTGCACTTAAAGCGGTATATAAGTCTCATAAATAAATAAATAAATTCACCATTGTGAAAACTGAGGCAATTGGCTTGTTTGTAAGTTTTTAAGACAAAAGATTATTTTTTCCTAGGATTTTTCCAGCTGCAGTGAACAGGCATTGCAACATGAGGAAAGATGCAGCTACATTAAGGAATTACAGTCAAGTATGCTGGGAATACCCATGTACACTCAGATGTATCTTTTGCCTTTAAAGCCATGCAAAACATGTTGAAAACTAATGCTGGAGGAGGAAAAAAAACTTCATTGCAATTTCCCAAGTTTGCTTTCCTTGGAAAAAGCTTTCAGTTTTTCCACATTCAAGGTGCTTGAGAATGTCTTCCAAATTTATCTTTATTGTATATTTAAGCTTACGTTATGATTGGAGATACTTTGAAGTGTTGTTACTATTCTATTATTGTTTCATTACACATCTTTCTATCACTGATTTCAATTCTTTCGATTCTGAAAATATATGGAAATATTTAAAGGAAGCATGTGAAATAGGGAGACTACAGTGAGCTGGAGAAGCTGTGGTTCGTTGAAGCAAAGGACATTCATACACCCACATAACTTTGGCCATCTTGGACTCATTAAGGGTTAGGGTATGAATACCACATTATAGCTATGATAAATTACATTATCTTCATATTTGAGTGAAATTTGGAAAGCAGTGAAAAACGGTGGTAATTTTTTTCTCTGAATGGTGCTACTGGACATGGAATTGTGTTAATGTTGCCACAGTGTTCATATGACTGTATGGCATGGGTGTCAAACTCGCCGCGTCACGTGGCATGTTGCAATGTATCGCAACTTTTTTTTGTGTTGCCAGAGCTAGGGTGGGCGTGGCCTCTGCATGATGCAACCGGCCCATGGGCCGGCAGTTTGACACCCCTGCTGTATGGCATAATGCAGATAAAAAGCTTTTTTGGGTGTGTCTTATATTCCATGAATTTAGATGCTGCTTTATTTGAGTATAAGCATGGTGTTCCTTGCTGATGGAGAATAGTCTCTTTGCCAATTTTCTTTAAACCCAGTTATAGGAGGGATTCATTTACTTCATCAATGCCTTCACTCTGTTTCAAAGATGTTTTTCTATGCACAGCAATATGCTTTGCCCTTTGCAAAACTAATCAGTAAACCTGGAACTCTTTAGTGTCGACATGACTCACAGAAACTGAACTGTCACAGTGCATTTAAATTCTGTTTGATTTCCTTACCTATAAGGTCTTAAAAGCTAATTTTCCCTGAATGTTATTGTCCTCCTGTCGCAAATAAAGACAGGATTGTTTAAAAGGCTGTGAGCAGAAGACATACAAAAGACTGGTGCACACTGGTTATTACAGAGAAGCAGATCTAAAATAATACTGATCATTCCATTGTGTATTTAGGATGGGAATAAATGAAATACCATTCAACTTCCATTTGCCTAGAGCAGGGTATATCCCTTCCTCCTCTTTGCTATAGATTGGAGACAACATGGAAAACACAACATATCCCAGTGGATACAGACATACATGCAGGCTAATCCACAAGTAACCTGAAGTATCTGGGCATTGCAGGCCCAATTTAGATCTCATTTTGATTAGAGCAGCATCTGTGTTTGTAGACTTCTAACTATCTCTGACAGTAGTGATAAGAATAGATTTTTAAAAAGATAAAACCATCCTTTTGAAATAAGGAGATTATGAAAAGTTCAGAACTATCTTTTCTATTCCTGACCTAATCAAAAGGAACTCATATAAATGGAGACCATAGGATATAATTAGAATTCCTTTGGAATTAAGAGTTGTCCAATTTTATTCCTAGGTTTATTTTATTTCCCTTGTAACCAGTTCCTTGATTTATTTATGTTTTTATTTCAATAATCAAGTAATTTTAAACTGAGGTGGGTTGTACACTGCTGTTAAATTACAGAAGTTCTCCAATGCATGGCAAAAATTTGCAAACAGGTAAAATAGCAAATTATCAGAAGGGTGTTAAAATGGAAATAGGATGAATGCAGTGCCAAATAAAAACATTTAAAGTTATTTATCTGTGCAAAACTGCTTTGTTTCTTTCACACACACACACACACACACAGAGAGAGAGAGAGAGAGAGAGAGAGAGAGAGAGCGCATTATAAAAAGTTGTGGGACAAATCAGGTTTGTTATACTCATGTAATATAAAATTAATCCAGACTAATTTAAGTACAATTAATTTCAGAACATCAGTACTAATTATGAATACGTTTTGTGTCCAATTCAATATAATTGTATGTATATATAATATAGGACAGCAGAAAACTAGTGCTTTGAATTCTTAAATTTCAAGATCCTTAAATCTGTTTTCTTGTTACAATACAAACCAAAAACTAAAGATGTATGCAGCATCCTAAGCAAAAAAAAATTACCATTGTTTTTTTAAAAAAAAACTATATTCTAGGAGTTGTTAGTTTGAATTGCTAATACAACTACTATATTTGTAAAGTACATTTTAGTTATGCTTCTTCCCTCCTTTCCTTCCTTCCTTCCTCCTTCCTTTCCTTCCTTTGCTATCTATGAGGAAAATGATATTTTCCAGACATCTTCCAATAAAAATTTTAAAAAATATATTTTAAAATAAATAATGTCGAAATTGAACTTATTTCTGAATGAAAACATGCATGATTGTTATGGACCAAGAAAGGTTTTAATAATTCTCATATTGTATGGAGGTTATCATTCTAAATACTTCATCATAATCATTGGTGTATTCTCAACCTATGTTTTTGTTCAGTTGCTAAGTCATGTCCAACTCTTTGTGGCCCTATAGATCATAACATACCAGGCCCCCACAGTCCTCCACTATCTTCCAGAGTTTTCTCAAATTCATGTTCACTGTATTGATGACACTATCTAACCATCTCACCCTCGTCTGTTCCCTTCTCCTTTTGCCTTCAATCTTTCCCAGTAAGTCATCTCTTCTCATTAAGTGGCCAAAATATTTGAGTTTGAGTTTCATTATCTGTCCTTTCAAAGAACAGTCAGAGTTGATTTCCTTTAGGATTGATTGATTTGATCTCCTTGCAGTCCAAGGGACTTTCAAGAGTCTTCTTCAACACCACAATTCAAAAGCATCAATTCTTCAGCACTCAGCCTTCCTTATGGTCTAACAGTCATATATTACTACCATAAACCATAGTTTTGACTATAAGGACCTCTGTCAGCAAGGTGATATCACTGCTTTTTAATATACTCTCTATATTTGCCATAGCTTTCCTCCCAAGAAGCAAGCATCTTTTAATTTCATGACTGCAGTCACCGTCTGTAGTGATCTTGGAACCCATGAAAATGTGTCACTGCTGCCATTTCTTCCCTCTCTGTTTGCCTCAAAGGGATTGGACTAGATGCCATGATCTTAGTTTTTTTTTAATGTTAAGTTTCAAGTCAACTTTTGCACTCTCCTCTTTCACCCACATCAAGAGTTCTTAATTCTGGCTTGTGATTCATCTAGCCTGGCATGATATACTCTGCAAATAGGTTAAATAAGCAGGGTAACAATATGCAGCCTTGTCATACTCCTTTTCTTATTTTGAAGCAATCAGTTGTTCCATGTCGAGTTCTAACTGTTGCTTCTTGATCTACATACCCTCTATTTATTTGAATTGTTCATTTAAGAAGGTGGTCTTATGTCTACTTACTATTCTCTGGAAACCTGTTGGGTATCTTTCCTTTTCTCCTTTGCTCTTCACTTTCCTTCTTTCTATAGTTATTTGTAAGGCCTCATCAGACAGCATGGCAGAGCTCATAACTTCATTGAGCTGCACAAGCCCCTTTGTCATGATAAGGCAGTGACCCATGAAGGGACTCAGCCTACGACTTTTCCTAATTTCTGAAATTACTAAATGAAGCTGATTCACTACAATCTTCTCAATTACTTTCCTTGCAATAGTATCATGGATGAATCGGTCAATGTATTACTAGTTTTCCTAAATTCCTTTTGTTTCAAATTTGCTTCAGTTTTCATTTTTTTTAAATTAACATTTGAATGCGTTCTTAAAACATTTTTCACAAAATTTTAGAAGCCGCCTTCTTAACGGGTGTGCTTTTTGCAAATAATTTAACAATTATAGTATAATTGTGCTGCTTTTGTTTTACTTTCTCTAGTGCCTAAGAAACTTTTCCTTAATGGGCACAATTTTAAACCTTTTTAGATTGTAAAACTATATAGCAAACTCGGAAAATTGTAGAAACTATTATTGTATATATTAATATTAATGATAACAATAATACCTTTTATTTATGGCCAAAAGACTGAAATAAAAAATACAGATATCATCTAAAAGTTTGGCATAGATATAATAGTTTAGGCCAGATAATATCCTGTTGAAAACTCTTGTAAAAGTCAGAATGCCAAAAATATTATTCAGTTTCAAGGTCAATAACATTACAGGGACAACATTTTTGAAAAATTTACCTTATAGCATATTTGGTGGCAACACCTTTAATCTGACTTTCAAAAGGCTATTCTGTATTTATGTATCTCTGAAGAGCCCTGATGGCATAGTAGTTATAATTCAGTACTGCAGGCAAACTCTGTCCATAGCCTGGAGTTCGATCCTAAGAGGGCTCAAGGTTGACTCAGCTTTCCATTCTTTCAGAATTGGTAAAATGAGGACCCAGATTGTTGAGAGTAATATGCTGACATTATAAACTGCCCAGAGAATGCTGAAAAGCACTATGGGATGGTTTATAAGTCCAGGTAATATTGCTATTGCTATTTACTTAAATATAAACTGCTAAGGTATATATAGACCTGAAAAATGTATTTAGAATTTATTCCAAAAGTCAATCAATAGAGAGTGGAAAACAGCCAAACAGCATTTAAATTCCATGCCCCAAGGCTGTAGCACAGTACAACAAATGGATAGATTTCTTTGAAGTACTTTAATAAAGAACTAGACAACCCATGTCTCATTGGGCCATTCATGTTTCCTTGATTTAACAGAGAAACAGAATGCCCACAAAACAACACACAGACTGTGCAATTTCAAACTTTGTTACAAGAAGTTTATAGATAGCCAAAAAAGCAGTGAGAGCAGAAGTGACTTCTGATTTTTTGCCAGCTTCTCCATTGAGTTTCCTTGGGAGGCAGGGAATGAGCCCATTCCTTCTGGGAAGTTATCAGGGAGCACTGGAAATGATTGTATGACTGCGGCTGACTGCACGGAGTGCAGAAATAGCCACAACTTTCCCAAATGTCATTCCCATATCACCTCCCCCGATGCCTGAGGGGCCTGGGACAGCCAAGGGAGGTGTGCCATCCCTGTCAGACAGTCCTGGTTTCAACTCCTCCTCCTCCGAACTGGGCTCTGATGGGGCCATGACATGACAGAAGAAAAAAGGACAACAGAGAGTTCCAGTATTTCATCTCACCTGTCTGTAAAGCTACGAAATTGATAGGATAATCTGCATGCTTGGAAAACATGAAAAACTTCTATTAGCGAGATGAAAAGCACCACTGCATTTTCACCAGAGTGCTGATGCAAGCACATCTTGAAGGAACTGAGTTTGCTATCAGTACAGTATGATCCTGAATGTGCCTGGGGCATTAGCAGATGAGCAAACAAAAATACTCCAGGTATCAGAAATATAAAATTCTCAGAACAAAATTTGACATTGTATAGTCAGTCAATATGCTGTTTTTATTTATAAATCCCAGTAAATTGAAAACATAGTGAAATTTTCTGTTTTTCTTTCATCAGTGGTTTTAATGTATCATTCATACAGCATGCATTTTTTTTCAACCAACAAGAGTTTCAAAACATGTGTGTTAGATCTATTAAATAATGTGATAAATTATTGTGGAATTATTATTGTTAAGTAGCCTGCTTCTGATAAAGAGGTACAAGAAACAGGCCTTAGCAAAACACTTATCACAGAGATATGTTCATAAAATAATAGACACTTGTGGATCACTTCTCATTGTTGCTTCTGTGACTGAGTTTAGTGTTCCCATCATTGTTAGTATATTATAACTTTTTTCTTATGTATACATTTTTGTTGACTGATATAGACTTATATAGCTATTCTGTGCCCAGAGTGACTGGATATAAATGGAGCATCATTTTCCTGCTCATGTCTCTCAGCATCTCAACATCAATATCAGTAGCCAATTAAAACCATAAATAACCATCACTATCAATAGTTACCAGTTTTGTTGTCAATAGCCAGTAATGTTTGACAGCTTTACTGTACATCAGGGGTATCAAACTCAATTTCATTGAGGGCCGCATCAGCATTGTGGTTGCCCTCGGGGGGGGGGCGGGGGTGTGTGGCCAGGATGGATATGGCCTACTGGGTGGGAATGGATAGAGTGGGGTGGCCAGCTCTACATCATTCGTGTCAATGGTGCCTGTTGGGGCCTGGGCAGGAGTGGGACAGATCTGAGGGTCTCTGGCAGAAGGGGGTGAGACCAGGGCAAGTGCCATGGTCCACTGGAGGAGCCTCACTGTTCCTCTCAGGCCATGCAGTGGGGTGGCTTGATGGTGGTGCGGGCTGCCGGGAGCTCTGGACAGCAGAGGTCAAATGCCCAGCCTGGCCCTCAAGCACGCATGGCACCAAGCCCAACTCCATTTCCCCAAGGGGGAGCCCAGCTGCACTTACATCCTCCTCAAGGCTGCTGCTGCTGCTGTGCTTGCTCTCCTTAGCCAGGTTGCTCATGATGGGTACGAGGGCAAAGTCAGAGGGAGGCCCATTCCCTCTCCATGGGAGGAGACCTGGCTTTGTATCCAAAGCTTCCTTAGTAATAGGATGGGAGACCCCCAGGATAGGCCAGGAGGAGGGGGCAAGGGGATGGTGAAAGGGCAGCAGGGCAGGACTTCCCTCAGACCCTCCCTCTCCTTCTTTCCTTCTTCCCTTCCTTCCTAAGTACAGAGTGGTGGGAAAATATTTGAGATGAGGGAGGGAGGAAAACAGGCAAGAAATGCAGCTGGGGAGGTGTCACCCTTCATGAGGAATGAAGAAATGCACCATCGCCTGGAAGTGGCCAGCACATGGCCCTCACCTACTTCACATATCTGGCTTGGTGGGCTCTGGGGAGGGGATGCCATGAGCAGCATGAGAGTCAACATTACCTGCGCAATGCCGCCCAGCCCCCAGCCTTCCTGGTTTTGTAGGCAGCAGGGTGCTTTCCTCACAGCACCAAGAGGCTGAACTGGGTGGCACAAATCCAAAAATAAGCATGATGCCACCCAGCCCCCAGCCTGCCTGGTTTCAGCAGGCAGTGGGGCGCTCTCCTCACAGTGCCAAGAGGTTGAGCCAGGGAGTGCGAAGCTTGCCAGCTTTGCACCTTGCTGCCTGCTGAAACTGGGCAGGCTGGGGGCTAGGCAGCATTGCATTTCTCATCAGATTCGGGCAGCCTGGGACCTGGGCGGCCTTGCATTTCTTTTTGGATTTGCACCACCTGGCTCAGCCTCTCAGTGCTGTGAGGAGAGCGCCCCACTGCCTGCTGAAACCCCTCCCCCAGAGCCTATCAAGCCGGATATGTGAAGTAGGCGAGGGCCATTTGCTGGCCACTTCCAGGTGATGGTGCATTTCTTCATTCCTCACAAAGGGTGACACCTCCCCAGCATGCGGGGCTGATTCCTCATTGTTTCCAGATCGCCTTGTGGAGCTAAGACTGAATACGTTTCAGCCTAGATGGCCACAACAAAATTGTACATTTGCTCCTGGCCAGTCTGGGCCAAGGCCAAGGCAGTGGGGGCCATTCCTTCACTGTTTCCAGGGTGGCTTCATGGGCCACATGAGGCCACTTTGCAGGCCGCATCCGGCCCCCCGGGCTTTGTGTTTGACATGTCTGCTGTACATGAATTTGTTTATATCCCATTCACAGCCATTCAATTTGAGGATATCAGCATAATTTATGATAGCAAACTTTATAGTATAATTATATGCTCTGAGAAGTTCTTCCATTCATCTGTTCTGCCAACATTCCAATAGCCAGCTTGATTTTGAAAGCTTAAAAAAGCACCTTTGGGACAGACAACTTGATTGGATAACTTTTGGTTCTACAGTGGGAGGAAAATCTCTCTCTATATTCACTTTCTCCAACTATGCAGCCTTTATGGGTCTACCTTACATGCGTTTTTTCTAAGAATGGGATATAATGAAAGATGTACAATGGGAAAGAGCAAGTGTATACTCCTATCTCTCTTCCATTCTGCTTGGTGATATCATCACCTTTTCCTTAGAAAAATATTTCGGAACTTATAAGGTATGATAAATATTTTGTCTGACAAAGTTATTCATGACTAAATGAGCAATATGGTTAAAGCAGCAGGAACATTTTAACAGCTATATAATGTAAGTACTCAGCCTTTCTCTTGAAATTCCTAGATGCATTGTTCTTAGAATAAATAAAAAAATAGCTGCTTAAAATAAATCTATAACAGAAAAGAATCCCATGCCAAGGAGAATAAGAAACAGCCAGCAACAAGATTTATTTGTTTATTTATGGTGATAGTACATTAGCCAGGAGACTACAGTGTTAGTACAGGGTAGTTGTTTGGCTGCCTAAGACTGCTAGTCCATTTGGTTCATGCTAATGGGCTATCCATAGTACACCACAGGGAGCGAACTAGCTCCACACTCAGAATGGTTAACAGCATTCGGCACTGTCATCTAGGGCTTTTCCCTTCATCAATGTTGCCTCGTGTCCCATTCAGGCAGCTCTGGCATTATCGTTATTGTTTTTCCCACCAAAGTGGTACCTATTTATCTACTTGCGTGTAACATGCTTTCAAACTGCTAGGTTGGAAGAAGCTGAGACAAGTGACAGAGTTCTCTCCATTACATGGTGCTAGGACTCGAACTGTCAGAGTGCAGACCTTTTCCAGTGTCTTTAAGCCATTGAGCCACTCAGCCTCATTCAGTAACAATAAAAAGATCTGAACAGCAGTGAGAAGAAGCCCAATGGACTTAGAAACATATGGGAGCCAGAAAAGGATGGGAGCATAAATTAAGAAGGCAAAACAATGGGTTGCTGGGTTTGAGTAGTGAAAATGATTCCACTTAGGCAGGGTTCAACGAGGCCAAGCAGAGCACCTAAGAGGATCCAAATACAATGATGAGACCTCAAAAGCAATGACATTCTATCACCTGACCTTTACTCAATTCTTCTGTTTGACTAGGCTATCAATACATTTATTGAAAATTCTGCTGTAGCTGAAATCATACTTAGTTACAGGAAACTCTGTGACATGACATTTGTGAATCCATAATTTAAAATGGAGCATAAACTAATCCCAATAATGTCAGAGTCAATGCTGATTGCTTAAACTGCCAATATTCCTCTCCCAGTAGCTTTTATGCATATTCCCCATCAGTGGACAGTTTTTATTTTCTTAAGTTTCAGAGCTTTAAGCAGACGGATGATGACAGATGGTGAGGGGGTGAAGATTAATCTGTAGTTACACAGAGGATAGCAGTAGAGACAAATAATGAATGATATGATGAGAAGATATCAGTAGGACACTGGCTGTCAGGAAAAAAAATAAGTCCTGCTAGAAAAAAAAATAGGTGCAGCTGTGAAGTGCTTCAATTTAGTTCATGGTTATCAAAGCTTTTGATTGGGATTATGTATATTTTTCTCTTTACTCCCAAATGTGCACTTTAGCCATTCCCTTCCCAGTGATCTACTTGATATCTTAAAAGAATGGCACAATCTCAGAAATATTTCTGCAAAAATATTAAATTTATTTAGACTATTGTTTAAATTTGTATGGGAATTCAGGCCTCTCCTTAGATTGTAACAAATCCCCTGATGCCTACATGAGTCAAGTTTCTAATGCTGGAGATAATCATGTGCTGTGCTTCTACTAATAAATGTCCTCTTTGATGTGTTATTGTGGGACATGTATACTTTGTGTCAGCCAAATATTTGATACACCATGTCTGCATCCACTCATGTAAGATAGCAATTACAGTTGTAGTTATTGATAATTATGCATATGTGAACTGAGTTTGTTTCTCATGATTGCTGGAAAGAATCCCATGCTTACAAGATCCAACAAGATGCCCAAGAGCTATCTATGCTAATATCCAACAGGGAGGGCAGTAACATGATGCAGCAGCTCTAATGTGTGACTGTTGGATATCTCTTTCCATGTAAATTAAATCTAATTTAAATGTTACATTCATTATGGGGATTCTTATCCTTCTAGCAGTTTTTCTATCCCTTTGCTGTTTTATTTATCAGGATATATTGCATAGATTCTATGCATTAATGTGGTAAGTACAGTCCATGTCAGTAGTAATCACCAACAAAACTGAAATTCCATGCATAATTTCTTTATTGAACTTAATTTAAATTTAAACAACACAGATTTCCATTGGACATGTGAGCTTAAGGAAAATGCAGGCCAAGTTTTGATGAATTGCTTGTGTTTTCTTTGCCAAGCATATTTAGTGTGTCAAATGGATTTTGTGCTATTTCTTCTAAGCTACTCATCAGTTACTTTATGTCAATTGGTAACATACAACTCATTATACCTAATAAAGTCAATATGTATTTACAAAACTTAAAGCAGCTGAAGTATGTTTTCTTCTTTCAAACCACCCCAGTGTCTTTGCAGTACAACTAATCTTTATATGGAAATTGAGTTTAAGGATTTAAGAAATAGATGCCAGTTTTCTGAGGCTCCCCTTTGCACTTTTGATAAGATCAGCTCGATTTTTACTAGATAACTAGATAAGAAGAGAAGCTATCAAGATGAAATAGCATGTCAAGGAGAGTACATACTTCATGGCTAGGAAAAATGGAGAAAAATAATAGACAGTTACATTATTTGGATATGAATTTGATTTTATTTTATCCTGGCCTTAGGCAACATAAGAAATGAAACAAAATGAGACATAGAATGGATTCTATCAAAACCAACAAATTATTTGCAAACATCAAAAGATGCAGAACACAAAAAATTAACAAGTTATCTCTTGCTGATGAGTCATAATAACAGAAGTTCCTTTAAAGTTATTTAAGAGAAGAAAAGTATTTATAAAATTGGACCTGCCTGGATAGAAGACAAATAATTAGAAAAGAGTAGATTAAAGCTAAAAATTAAAAATGTAATATTTCCTAGCCCAAAGTTAAGATGATTGGACATTTTTACCTAAACAAATTAAGAGCCATAGGCATAATTTAGCATTCACTGAATGGGACAGCTATTTGTGCCTACAGTAGCTAGTGCCATTATTTAATCAAATTTGGATTTAATGATCCTTAATAAACTTATTCTAACTATATAAATGTGTCTCCAATCAAACAATTCATCATGGAACAAAAATGTTTTTAATATTCTAGTTTTATTATTTTATGTTGTTAAATGTTTTATGGCTATAGATAAAATTTGATCAATTGAATGTAACTGGTACTGGCCGTCCCCTCCCCCAACGTGCTGTCCTTCACCTTCCCCCCTTTTGTATGTCGAGCCCGGGAGGGCTTGACAGTAAATGCATTAATGATTTGGCCTATGCCATAAATTTAGTGTGAAAATTGTTTCTGTTAAGCTATTTTGAATCCATATTAGATCAAATCAAAATATTTTGCTTCAAATGTATTACTATGTCATCATTTCCGTATCATACCAATGAGCTGAGCTAAGTGGATGATGGAATGATGCTACTAATGGGATAAGTGGATTAAACGGCATGGCAGCCTGTGAAACAAGTGAAGCTCATGTCACCATCTTACTGCTGATCACCAGCACCTGTTACTTAGACTGCCACAACATTTTATCTAATAATAGGTCTGGTCATTTATATCAGATACCTTCAAGGATGGTCATTCAGTCAAGAACTGTCTTCTCCAAGCCTTCCTTTTCCACTGACAGGTCTTTTTCCAGTTTTTTACTTTCTGGTTCTCCTAAGCTGCAAGAGCAGCAGGCACCTGAGCTGTATCCCAAAGGAGCCAGTCTCAGTAGTTCTGGGACCAGTTATGCAGGCAATGACTTTACAGGGACTGAATGGGAATTGCTCTCTCTTTCTCTGTTGGCTTAGAAACCAGTGTATGATTAGAATGACTCACACCCTCTTCAGAAAATGAGATAGTCAATGAGATACATAGACCCGGGAGCATCAGCCATATCAGAGAAAACTAGCAAATCCTGGATATTATCTAAGGTATAGTGTTCTTCCTTTCTTTCCGACACAGCAGAACAAAACTCCATTAGGCATGGCTGGGATTTTTGATGCATACAAACTTAATATTTTACTTCTTTTATATTTAAAAGTATATCCTCAAGGCAAATATTGTCATTAAAGGTACTGTCATAAAATATGTTTTTGCCCAATTTCTCTTGATTTTATTCAACTGAGGTTACCTGGTCTTGAAAATATCATCTTTTGAGTACCTCAGTCTAATATTCCACAGTATTTCCAGGTGAATTTAGTTCAATTTTTTTCAATTTTGAATTAGAGCTTTTAGGTAAGTTTGATGCAATGGCAGTTACTACTGTTTTAACAGCCATGGACAATATCAATTATTTTTAAAATGCCCAGTTTTATTTGTCAGTTTAATATGGGTTGCATTTTTAGGTTTTATTTCATCCAATTAATACAAATTATTTGATGTGCTTTCTATAAGTTTCATGATAGGAGAGAAACATTAAATACTTAACATAAAAGTAAACATTTCATTTTTATTCTATCATGTCCAATGTGGAAAATTGGTAGCCCCTGAGCCATATTTGGATTCCAGAGTGATTTCATTTAGTTTTTAAGTATTCTCTTTCATACTAATCAAATATTTTAATATATGTATAGTATTCTAAATATGAATTTATAGTTTCATTCAGATAGGGAAAAACGTGCTGTAAAAACTAGATTGCTCACACTTTAATATTGCATTTTGCATGCAATTTGTTTCTAAAATATTTTGTACACAATTTGTAAGTTATGTCTAAACATATATACTTCATAAGTATAGGAGATAAGTGTAGTATAGTTATTACATTGAAGATGATGGACAGCCCAGTTTGCTGTAACTTTAGGCCAATCATCTAGGATAAAAATAAAACTTTTAAGGAATAGTTCTAATTCCTAATACAATGCTTGGAAAACAGATCAATCCTACAACACTCCTTTTTTTTTTTTTTTTAGGAAAAAGTCTGAAAAAAATATTCCTATTCACATCTAACAGAACTTGCTTTCCACAAAGGCCAAAAGGGAAAGAAGACATCCAATGTCATGAAGGGCCAAAAATAGGTTGACTTACCAGTAAAGGGAACTGTGTAACTGAGCACTTGTTTCTTTTCTTCCACTTCTTCTTCCTTTAGAAAAAATATTAAATATAAGAATAGGTTCATATAACTAATGAAGTTCTGATATTTATGGGAAGGATGGAAAGGATAACATATGAGGTCTTATTGTTGTTCTTTGGAACAACTGAACTATACCCAAAAACTATGGAGGCTCTTTTCCCCCATCAAATTATTGAGTGATCTTACCCCACCCCAAAAAACTTCTGAATGATCATTTTCATTATACTTTCAGTTCAGGCATAATAATCTATGAATCTGCCAGATGTGCAATCATGAAACATAGTTCAGATGTGCAGTATGAAACATAATTCGAGCCTTTCCAAGACTGTAGCTAACTTATTAAAAACCTACTACTAAGCAGCCATCACAACATAATATAAAACACAACACACACTAAATATAATAGTATAAGCTGTAATAGCAGCACTTCTTATCCAATTATGTCATTCTACCTTCTGGCATTAGATCCTAATTTTAAAATATAAACAACAATGAAAGTCTGCTATGAAAGTCTACAATAAAAGTCTAGGCAAACAATGAAGCGTCTGCTTCTACAATAGTTGCAACATGAGGAGGCAACTAACTTAAAAATTTATGGACTTAACTATATAATAGAAACTGCTAGAAGAGCAATCCAAAGATGATAGGAATGAAAAACTTTAGGGCAGCATGCTAACTATACCTAGACACAGTGATATTTTACCTTTTATGTCATACAACTTTTTCCTGTCTAGAAAAAAAAAAGATATTCCTGGAAAGAACAGTTATATTGTTTTGTAGATAAATAAAATGATTAAATCTTATAGTTGGCTTAAAAATGTTTTAAAATTAAAATTAAAATGCTTTCTTGGTAAAACAGTTTTTGTTCCATAATTGCAGGCAATTTTAAATTAACATAGTACATAAAGAAAATATTGGAGGCTAAATAAAGTCTACAAATTTACAAATTTATAGACTGAAATATAGTTTCAGGCCAAAATTAGAACACGTTTTTAAACTGGTACTGTGTAGAATTCTGGATTCTATAAAAAATCTACATTATGTAAAATAATATATATCATATCAAAACTGAATCCAAGGAATAGAAAGGACGAAACTATAAATTAGATAATTGTTCAAGTTTCCTGAAGATCTTTCTTGGGAATCGATGCTTTTAAATTTGTTTTTAATGAATGGGCTGGATCTAAGAGAAACAGTCGAGTTCATTGTTGATCTCAAATGAATGCTGTGTGCAAGATTAAATAACAATAACAATCATAATAATTGCAAACAGGTCCAAAAATTTCTCTTCGAACTAGGTCAATAGATTTCAAAGGCAAATGTAATGCAATGTAAGTAATGTATATTGGAATAAAAATATCAAATAACATTCATATGTTCGTTACTGAGATCTGAGCTGGCAGGGACATCTCTATGAAAATCTCAAGCCAGTATGCAGTCATTGTGACAACGGTCTTAACACCCTACTCCTATCCCTAACACTCGTCATTCTTGGTCACGTCATATCTGACCCAAAGAGTGTCAAAGCCTGTTATGTGTAATAATCTTTGAGCTGGCCTGATAATAAATTCTTTTCCCAGAGGATTCAGGATTTATTTTTAATAGTCAGTATAATTTTTTTTGTCTATATTAGATAGTATGCTGTTAGTAAGAGATAAGTTCATGACTTACAACAGAAGTCTTCATGGGGAGGACAAAAGAGTCAAATTAATGTTAATGTTTGTTAAGTTATGTTGTGTTTTTATTGTAAACCGCCCGGAGTCCTGCAGGAGTGGGGCGGTCTATAAATTTTAATTAATAAATAAATAAACAAATAAATAAATGCTGCTAGTAGCAGTGTCATGGTGTCACAATGCAAATCTCTTCTCTTTTTAATTTGTGTGCCCAGAAGGATCAGAGTTTGCAGCATGAAATCATTATACTGTTTTCATTATTCTTTGAAAAGCACAAGAGCCTGAGGACACCAAAGCCCCACAGAATCATCCAGTTCTTGTTGCTGCCATTTGAATTCCATGATGCAGCTTTCTTACCATAGGTCATGAACAGAAATTTGCAATATTTGCTTGCTAAACTGAAGAAATCAAATTTGAATGTTGTAAGCTCCCTTTCAAATATCTCTCAGATTTTACTTTTAAGCAGTCTTCAGCCTTTTACGCTGAAGTTATATTCAAATATATTATCAACTCAGAGAATTGCACATGTAAATGCACATGTTACACCAACCACTGCTTTCCAACTAATGGTTTAAAAAGTATTTTCTCCCTGTTTATGAAGAGTTTATTCTGCCCCAATGAATCTGTTAGGTGTTTAAATATTACTAGGTGTTAGTCTTTTTATTTTTATTGTACATGTATAAATTAGCCAAATTTTAAGACATAACCTAATAATATAATTCATCATATCTATAGTCCTGAAACCTGCAAACTATCACTAACAGTTGCAGTAACTAGATTAATAAATTGCTTTGGGAAACTGTGTTCCCTGAAGTGGTAGTCTTCTTCTCCTTTAGGGTTACTAAGTCACGGCTGCCAGCATGTACAGTATATTCAAACATGAACTCGCCTCAAGGAGCAGGTGCCAAAAATGATAAACTGTACAGATCAACAAGGCATAATATGACTAATTAATGTTGCCTGGCTTCAGAAGATACAATGCTTCCTTTGTTGAATTAAAGGTGCCAGCAATGTTTGAGGAATTTCTAACCAATTAATCTCTTTCTATTGTTCCATGGAAGATTATTGCCCAAGATATAAGTGGTATGTAAAGAGATTGATCTTAAAAGCTTGTGGAATGAATCCTATTCACAGAAGGTTTTTCATCATGTAAATTCCCTTGTGGCACCTAACCACAGTCCAAGATGAACAGTGAGATCAGCTTCATTAGGCAGGGATTCTTTGGTGTTAAAACTTGGTCAAATCACATGGCTCAAGTGTTTGTAGCTGACCTAACCAGAATTTTCACCTGGCTGTAATATATCTCACAAAGTGAAATAGAAACGATTTCACAATTTCTATCTTAAACAAGCCTTCCAACTGGTGAATTTTTAGCCAGGTGAAAATTCTAGGATGGCATCAATTGGAAGACTTGTTTAAGATAGAAGTTATGATATTATTTCTATTTCTAAATTTGGGTTCATATATTGATTCAAAAAGCCATTCAGTGAAGTAAAATCTCTCTCCTCTAATAAAATATTCTTCATCTGTTGGTTTTACAGAATTAATTAGGCCACAGCTTCTCATACATTGAGTACATTGACCTGCTAAAATGATAACATACTTTTATTAACTCACACACATCTCCACAAATTCATTGGGGCTAAGGGAATAAATCAACACTATTTACATTTACTAGTTACTTTGTAATTGATATATCCCTAGGATAATCAAACTTTGTAGTAGCTCAGCTGCCTACTGCACCCTTGCAAAGAAAAATCAGAAGCAATGCCTACAATAAACACTGATGGCACTCCCTTTTTGTCCAGGAACCTTAATCAGGTTAAAAAGATAGGGGACTTTTCCCTACTTGCTGGCTAATCCCTGGTAAAACTGGTAAAACTCCTAATTTCAACTATTGATTGATTGGCTTAATCATGTGGGGACTCGGTAGAGTTTCATTTGTCAGGTTGGAATACCAGTTTTCAGTTCAGGCTCATGTGATACCCCAAACAAGTTGGGATCTGCAGTTGTTTAATTTCCACGCTGCAGGAAGCATTGATTAATGCCAAGCTGGCATTTTCCCCCTTAAATTTTAAAGTGTCTAAGAGAAATGTGTGAGTGTATCAAATTCCAATGGCTTCCCATGTTTCAGTCATGAGGGATATCCTTCCATGGGCTTTTTAGTACCAGTTCTCAGGATAGTCACAAAGGATACAAAGGCAGAAATTGTTGAAGATATTTCCTTTCCCTGGAAGAACTGTTCCCCAACTTATTTGCCCACAAATGTGGTGGAAAATTTTGTTACATCATATTTCCTCATCTTTAGAAACAATAACATAAAGGTAAAGTCTTCCTTCATCCTGGTGACTACACTTGTTTCCTTTTTACTTCCCAGTCTAGTTTACAATTCTGAGATTTCCTGGTGGTTACCTATGCAAGCACTAATCATGTCCGATCATGCTTAGCTTTTTGAAAGCAGCTAAGAGTAGTAGCTGCTCCAATCTATCCACTACATTGTTTTATTTCTATGAAGAATGATAACAATCAGAGGTAATTTTTCTGGGTGATACTCTTTCACTTAGTTCTATTACAAGACCTTGTGATCTGGCATTTTAGCTCCTATAAAAGCTCCAGGAGTGTAGCCAAAATAATTTCTTTGACCTCATGGTGAACTTAAGAGGAAATGTTAACATTCTTTAAACTAATAACCATTAATAGTCTGGAATCCTGCACCTCTGACCTCACTCCCCCAACTCTTGTTCTCTGTTTGAAATGCAAATTGACTTCACACATTGCCATCCTGGGAAAAACTATTTGCACAATTCACGGAGGTCACTCATTAGCAGGGAACTGTGTGTGCCTTGCAAGATTAGCACTGTTTGGGTTTGTTTTGCAGACTCTGCAAATGGATGTAAACAAGTTGAATATCACATTGCTTCGGATTTTCCGCCAAGGAGTGGCTGCTGCTTTAGGACTCTTGCCGCAGCAAGTGCATATCAACCGACTGATTGTAAGTGGTTTAGTTTCATGCTTATTATTGCATAGTTTCACCTCCTGCAAATTAAACCAACCAGCCTGAACAAATAAATGGTTTTATATACCTGCTAACTGCAAAAGTAACAATACTGGACAAGAAGATTCTCTGGGATGTCTCATCCATGTGTAGTATCAGCCCAATGCAGAATGACAGCCTTTTCGCTGAAGGTTATGATAGTCTATAATCTACCACATTGATTCAGTGCAGTTCAACGGATATACAACTTTTCAGTTTAAGGGAGAGATACTGACTGGCGCAAAGTTGCCCATTTAGCTTCTTTTCTGGTTCTCCCCACTTCTAGTGTAGCTTCATAACCAGTACACCATATTAATGATAGACAGCTAGATAACTAGGCAGCTAGATAAATAGACATATATATCCCTATCTCCATTTCTGTAACAATATATTATACATATACATATGCCAACTATCTTCATTTTATTTGTATGTGCTTGTCATTGCTTATGGCAACAAGTTTCATTCATGTTCTGAATGCTACAAATCACAGCAGGCCTTCTAGGATAAGCTTTATTGTGACTGCTATTGGCTACCTATAATCTGAATAGAAAAAGCAACCACCCAGTATTATATGAAGCTAGATAATTGATCTACTGAATTTAATGTGATGATTAGTCATCCCTATGGGCATGCTTTCTTCCTTGCCTGATAAGGCCATGAATTGAGTCCAATACTAGAAGTGGACTTTTTTTCTTTCTTTCTAAGGGCTTATTCCTATATACAAATCTGCTGAGAAATAACAACTGAAGTAAAAATAACTGATAATAATGTCAAAAACAGATGAATTTTCTCTGCTGGCACATTACTTTTTAAAATTTTCTAGCAACCCTTTTCTTTCGCTTTCTCTTTATGATATCCCCTACTCTTCTTCACCTGTCTGCCAAAAAAAGAGCCAGATCACTCTTACTTGCCAGTTAAGGGGTATTGCAATTAGGCTGAGAAAATAGGTTGTCCACCCAAGTTTTATCCCTTCCCAAAGGCTTTCTGCAACAGTGATATTATCACTAATTAACCAACCTTGAAATATAGCATAAGTGAAAGGAAAGCCGTATATTTGAAATGCAATTTGGGATATTCAAAATATCAATTTGAATTTCTAGATAGTTAATTCTAATTCATCTCAAGAATTTGGACTTCATTAACTCATATGTTTATTCCTACAAAGTTTTTTTGAGCTATTCCTCTCTTATTTTATGTATTATTGCTAGGGCAAGCGGAACTGTGTTGAACTTTTTATATCTCCAGTCAGTAGTAAAGGAGTTTCTGATACTATCCCATCCAAAGAAGTGCTACGATCCCTTAATATCAACGTCCTACGCCAAGGATTAACCCAGTTTGGAATTACAGAGATAACCCCAGAGGTAAGCTATCATTAGTATAAAATGCTAATATGTTATCCATAGGTACTCCCTTTAAGACCTGTTATTATGTTGCAATCTCATATGATAAACAGTAAATAAATATCTTTCTAGTATTTTCTAGATTATAAATTCCTAAATTCATTGTGTATCTAATGTATCTGAGGGAACCAAGGTGTAACTAAATCAGTACATTAAAGGTTCTTACCCTTTAAATATGACTAATGCACAGCATATTGGAGCTTTGTTTTTATTCCATTTTATATTATTGAAGATAAAGCTTTATATTATATTGACAATAATTCTCAAATGTATGCCCAGAACCATATAATTACTTTTTTTCTTTTATGTTTTTATAAGTCAAAGAAAAATGTTTTGCAAGGCAAGCATGAGTCGGATAAACTCTGGAGTAAAGAAGGATTTTATGCTGTCATAGTCTTTCTCAGCATCTTTGTTGTTATTGTGACATGTCTGATGGTAAGTCTGTTAGTTTCCATTGTCACTGTTTTTGCCTTTCTGAAAAGCAAAACAAGCTTTACTGGTGCTGAAATTATTTGCTAAAAACAGTCCAGGCTTTTAATCACAAACAAAATTAATGCAAAATGAGGCATAAAGTGAATCTTAATCATTCATAGACCAAGTAATGTTTTCATTCAGATGACTTCAAAGGGGCACTTCCCACATTTTTTAAAAGGGTGAGTTCATTTATTGGCCCCCAGCCAAACACATGCTTATAATTGGCATTGTAAATACATGGTGCCTTTTAAAAAAAATAGTAATTGGAGGAAAGGCAAAGTAAAGCATGGACTGAATCCAGATTTTCCATTCTCCTATTGAACAACAAATTGATTTTTGGTGAACCACAGCAGCTGGATGGAAGAGGAGAAAAAAAAATCATATGTAGAATCCATTTTCACACCCAGTTATGCACTTAGCTCAGCATATCCTGATAAGCTTGTTTGGTCCTTAACTGGTTAATTTTTAAAAACACAAAGTGCTATAACATTTGTTTAGGCACTTGCTGCTAATTGCAATATGAAAAAAGACAAGACACCAACCTTGCTCTTTGGCACTTGCTTTCCTATGTCACATACAAGCATATAAGTCATGGCTTTTGCATTAGAATGTAATGATGCATTTTTTTATCAATTGTCCCATCTCCCATGCTTTCCTTCTTGAGGTATCTATGCATACTGTCAGGGAAAAAAATAGTGTGAAAGTCATTATAAATATGTATAGAATAATGACAATTATGACTAGTGCAATTTCCTGTTGTTTATATGCTGACTGATAAGATGGTTTCTAACGTTATGCTCTGACTGGTAAATCCTAATATATCAAACCAAATAATTGTTTCCCTATTAGTTGTTTATTTACACAATTTTTATTAGATTCCACATGGTTTTGTTTTTGTCAGCCGTAGTGTTCCAGGCTTATCATCTTATGTTTCCATCTGTTTTTCTGGGCTTAAGTAGTGATGGATCTCCTTTTTAAATTTTCAAATACTACTGCAGTGTCCACCTGTGAATAACACTTTTTCTCATTTAAATTAGCAGCTTCTTTCTTTTCTATTTCTTTAATGGTTAATGTATTGCTTCCTGTTCATTCCTGCTTAGCTGTTGCATGTTGGTTTACCCTTATATAATTTATTTATTATTATTTATTTATGAGACTTATATACCGCTTTAAGTGCAAGCACTCTCTAAGCGGTGTACACCAGTAAGCAATGTATATATATATTTACATTGCCCCCAACAATCTGGGTCCTCATTTTACCTACCCCGGAAGGATGGAAGGCTGAGTCAACCTTGAGCCGGTGAGATTTGAACCGCTGACCTGCTGAACACAGTCAGCTAAAGTGGCCTGCAGTACTGCACCCTAACTGCTGCGCCACCTCGGCTCTCTATGGTTGCTATTTTGTGCCTATTCAATTGCTATTATGTTCCTATTTATTGTTATTAACATAGTTTGATAATTCAGACAATTAGAAGTAAACAATTGCTCTGTTTATAAAGAGCAACCCAAAAAGTGAATTAGGTTGTACCTGTCACTTTCTCTCAGCTGGGAGCTTGAACCTGGATTCTTCCTCATCCATGCCTAATTTCTTAACTATTATATTTCTCTAGGTAATTAGGTTTTTTTCTTTTAGCCTTTTATTTAAAGAAGCACATTGTGCTTACTTTGCATTATTGAATTGATCTTATTTGTTTTGTTCTTTTTAAATTATTATTATAGGAAAGGACCTACTTATTGATTTCCTTTTATAGCCAGAGCTCTGTTTTCTTTTAATTTCATTTCAACATTTATTACTTCCTTTGCCAACAGTATATTTTGAAAAAGGGATTGATACAATGTAGCTTAACATTAGTCTATTTGCAATAGATGCTTATTCAATTATTTCCCAGTACAATTTTGTTGTCCTCCTGACAAAAGCAACCCAATAAATCCTATTGTGAAATTTTATGCTAGAAACCCAAGTTGCAGATAATACATACCAAACTATCTAATGAAATATTTAAGGAATCCATTCGATAAATGTTTTTTTTTATTATTGCTGATGCTCTCCATGCCTATTGGTTATTTATTGTATTAGTATCTAATCTTCTATCCAGTTCACTAATAACCCAACATGTGCTTTTTTCAGAATTTAAGATAAAAACAGCTATTTTCTCTGTTATGAACAGGTTTTATACCGAGTGAAAGAGAAAATACAATTTTCTGTGAGACAGGATAAGAACAAAAAACAGGAAATACACCTTTCTTCTGTCCCTCTGCAAAGAACTCCATCTGAATATAAGTCAGCAAACAGAATGGTCCAACCTGAACAGACCCATAAAGTACTAAATGTTGTAGTAGATCCCCATGGACAATGTATGACTGAGATCAAGCCTCCACTTTCTGCCAATCCATCACCTTTCAAAATGAAACCAGTGGGGCTACAAGAAAGGTAGGATGAAAGCCTGTTAGGGTTTATTATTCTCTCTCTGTAAGGCAGGGAAAGCAACTTGCCATACCTATGGGTCTGCAAATACCATCCATCTTCCTGATAAATCTCTGTGTCCCCTGTAACCTTTATTATTTTTAGGATTACATTTAGTAAAGAATATGGATTTGCATGTTGCTGAATCAAAGTGTTAACCTTAAGTATCATTTTTTTTTCTAAGAATGCCTCCAATTTCTGTAGGTGGTTTTAGAAAATAAAAAAGGTACTGGCTATATCTTGGTTTTTTATTTTATTTCCAAGACTGCCTTTCAATACAGAGAAGGCCAAAGCAATTTAGAGATGGTAAGGATAGTCTCAGAAAGCTAGTCACACCAACCACATGCTTCTGGTAAGGAGAAGTTTGCCCACAAAGGTGGTGTATATGCTTCCTAGGTGACCAAAGCCAAAGAAAGTTGCCTGTGTTATGGATACCGATTCGATGAGTATATCTTAAAGAATAGCTGAGATTGTTTTATTGCCTTGAAATATTTATAGTGCCTTAAGTGAGTAGGAGTATACAAGTAGTATAAATAGAATACACTATATAAAGGTTTGTGTGTTGTAGGAATTGTTTCCATTGTTTCACTAAAAGGCCCTGGTCTGAATATGTAATGTCAAGGACAGAAAACATTCATATCTAAATCAGTGAATATTGTAAGGTCTATTGTCCAGTAATGCTTAGCTTGGAGAGTTCAAATACATCCCCATAAGATTTATGCTGTAGCAAAGTAAGGCAGTGTTAGAAACTGATGCTAAGAGAGAAACTGATGCTAAGATTATCATTGTTTTCCCTGAATTAGCTTGTATCAGAAATATTTTGCTTCCTATGACTCACATTGAATGTTATTTCTTGATAAGCAGTGACATCTAGAGGAGAGAAAATATTGTCATCAAATTTCCTATTTCATTTATAATCTATAAGAATGGAAGATGCAGTTAACTTTCCCTTAAGTTCTCAGACAGAAATGTATGGATGTTACATTATGTCATTCCCTCACATACAAGGTTTTACATAATTTCTTTGGAATGGGAAGGGTGTTTTCAGGTACATTGACCATCAGGAAACAAGAAGTAAGTCGCTCTGAGCTCTGGTGCAGATTTATAAAAAAGAGTTTAAAGTGATAGTATGCATCCTGGTGTCAATTTAGCATTCTATTTAGGACAAATCATTGTTTGTGTTCACCTGGGAAGATATGTTTCTACAGTTTTTATTGGTATGCATTCATTTCATCCTACAGCAGATCAAAATCAGCTTTTCCACTCTTGTGCTCTCTAGAGCTCTGGAGTGACAGTCTCCAGAATTCCCAATTAACATCTCAACATATTTGGAGAGCACTAGATGGTCTACAAATGTTCCCTGAATAGCTCAGTAGCCTATCTATTTATCTTTTAATATTGCAGTGCATGTAAAAGTATTAGCACAGTATTTTCACAAACCAACTTATGGACAAGACCAATTAGGAAGGTCACTTTCCACTATATTTTCGCAATAAGAGAAATTGACTGTCTCATTATGAAAATAATAGTTAAGTGTCCTCCACTTTCCAAAGAACAAGAATGG
Organism: Crotalus tigris; assembly: GCF_016545835.1. NCBI lineage: Eukaryota > Metazoa > Chordata > Lepidosauria > Squamata > Viperidae > Crotalus > Crotalus tigris. The sequence continues at coordinate 2,708,688 of NW_024096718.1, forward strand.
ACAAGAATGAAAGATGGAAAGTGGAAAGTATAGTTGTGTTTGTTACCTATTATATTTACTGGGAGCCTGTAGTGATCCAGATTCAAAAGGCAAAAAGATGGCTAGGAGTGTATACAATTGAATCCATTTCACCTGCCATTTCACCATTTGAAATCAAATGGTCCTTTTTGGGCCTATACAAAAAGGCCTCTCATTGTCTTTACATGCAATCATCCACAAGGCAAAAGATATCCACAGATTCCCATGATAGAAACATTTATTATGTGTTGAATTTAGTATGTTTTCTTCACCTCCATCTGCTTGTAGTTACAAATTTTGTTCATGGTTTTCTTATACTCCAACAAAAGGCTGGCTTCAGACCTCTTAACACATCAGAAAGAGGAAATAAAAGCAGTAAAAAATAAATAAATCAGAAAAGAGGAGGTACATCTCCATAAAGTAGTTTATTTCTCTAAATTTAAAATTAATCGCAGAAAGACCAGGTGATCTGTATACCTCTTGCTCATTTTGCTATTAAGATACTGTTGATGGGGATCTTCAAGATCCCTGTTCTCCTTAATTTTTAGTTGGCTTTGGACAGGAAAACCTTTAAATAGAAAACCTCTGCAAGACTTTTTTCTTAGAGATGTTAAAGTAGAAAATGGTGCTAATGAAATAGAAAACCAGATCTGTCCCTACATAGAGAGAAAATTATCTGTTAAGGATGTATTCAATTGTCATTTTCCACTGAGAAAATATCAACCAAACATCTCCATTACTCTCATTTATAAGCTGCTTGCTATCTGGACTTCATAGCAATAAACCACTGGAACCCAGCAAATCTGGGTTTCTGGGTATAGGATTCCAGCAGTGTTGGATACCCCAGATGGAAGTTTTCTATAAATAAAACAATTGGGCAAATTATTATGATGACTTCAGGAATAAACAAACATGCAAACAAACAAATAAGAATATACCATCCTCATCAAAGATAAATTATGGAGAGAAAAATAATTAATTTCTTAAAACATTAACAACCCTGATTTTGTTGTAACTGTAATGACAAAAGGATCATGCTGCTGCTGTGAGTGGAAGGATAACAAGCACGTAACTATATTTCATTCTGGAGTATTACAGTTAAAGGATGCTGTTTATCTTATTTCAACTCCCTCTAATTCCTTTGGCTCCATCCCTGTTAGGATTTTTCAGCTACAAGCTGACCTGGAAACAAAGAACTAAGATCCATATGTAGGCCCTGAATATTTAAATTTATCAAGAAAAAGTTCAAGTGACAGTACAAGAATTCAGACCAGAGCTTTCCACCTGAGCTATTTTTACAGCATGCTGATGACAATCTTCCCATTCAATCTGACACTTGATTCTCACAAACCTTCCTGTAAAGGTGTCAAGTTTCAGAAGGTGAAGACCTGTTTAGTCAAAAGTTACAGTATCTATAGAAAAGAGTTTGCTATGCCTAGAAAAGATGCTCCATGTTACTATTTAAAAGAAAAAAAAATCCAGGGAAATTTAACTGCAGCCAGCTTACTGGCCATTAGGCCTTAGGGGCAGAGAAGCTCATTCCAATTGCTCATCTAATTAAATTTAATCTTTTTATGTGTATAGCGTTACCCACTCAGAGGCTGCCAAAGCCCAGCCCCTCCCAGCCCTGCTCCCCTCCATCGCACTCTGCAGCTACCCTCTCAAGTTGTTAATAAAGTGTCTTTTCCAGCGGGAGCTCATGCGAAGTGAGGAGGTGGCAAATTCTTGTTGTCAATGGAGGGAGCTTTCAGGAACAAAGATGACCAGCCCCTAGCCCTGATAGTCAATGCATGGCATGTTTAACAGCCCCAGGCAGTCGTAGCAGCAATAGTCAATGATTTTACAGTGACCGTTTGGAAACAAGGAGGTGGAGAAAACCCCAGCTCCAGGCAGCAATGGAAACAGAAACGAAGGTAGTCAGCGCTCTGCAGTAACAACTCCCTACAATGTCTATAACTTGCACAAGTAACAGTAATAAAAGTTTGGATGGCCGTAAGTCTCCAAAGGAATAGCGACCAGCCTCTCCTTCTCTTCTGTCATCGCTCACAGTCTCAGGTCTCGTTGATGTCAAAAACCCTCCCCCTTTCCTTTATTGTTAAAAACTGAATTTAGCATCTCCAGCAACTTTCTCTCTCCTCACTCTCTCTCTTGCCTCTGCTCAGGATATCCCCCCCCCTGCGAAAGAAGCAACAAAATCCACCTTCTCACTCTCTCTCACTCTCTCCTTCCCTCTCCTTCTGAGAAAGGGATGAGCTAAAACCTCAAACCCCTCTTCAGCTTCACCTGGTCTCTCCCAACAACAGCAACAGCAACCAATCCCATCCCCTTTCTTTCCTCCTTTTTCTTTCCTTCCGCCTGATCCACGTCCGCCATGCCCAAACCCGGCAGCAGCTGTCCAAGCTTCCTTCTCCTTAGGAATTTATTTATTTATTTATTTATTTTCAAATATTTATATGCCGCCCAATCCCAAAGGACTCAGGGCGGCGTACAGAGTTAAAACAATCATAAAACAATAAAATAAAATAATACAGTCATACCGCGAGTCCGATCATATCCCGGCCCCCCGGGGACATCAGCCCCAGGCCTGCCGGAAGAGGAGAGTTTTAACGGCTTTCTTAAAGGCCGGCAGGGTGGGAGTAGTTCAAACCTCGGGGGGAAGTTGATTCCACCAGGTTGGAGCCACCACAGAAAAGGCCCTTCCCCGAGGGCCCGCCAGCCGACATTGTCTGGCCGACGGGGCCTGAAGGAGGCCCAATCTATCGGACCTCACCAGTCTCTGGGAGCTGTGCGGCAGAATGCGGTCTTGTAAGTAACCTGGCCCTATGCCATGAAGGGCTTTAAAGGTGATAACCAACACCTTGAATTGCGTCCAGAGACTCACAGGAAGCCAGTGCAGCTTGCCGAGGATAGGTGACACGTGGGCGTACCTTGGCGTGCCCACAATCGCTCTCGCGGCTGCGTTCTGAACCAACTGCAGCCTCCGAACGCTCTTCAAGGGTAGCCCCATGTAGAGCGCGTTACAGTAATCCAGTCTTGAGGTGACAAGGGCATGAGTGACTGTGAGTAAAGCCTCCCGGTCCAAATAAGGCCGCAACTGGTGCACTAGGCGAACCTGTGCAAAGGTCCCCCTGGCCACAGCCGATAGATGTTGTTCCAAATTTAGCTGTGAGTCCAGGAGGACACCCAAGTTGCATGCCTGCACTGAGGGAGGTAAATTTGCCCCCCCCAGGATTAATGATGGACCACACAGTTGGCCTTTGGGAGGCAAGACCCAGAGCCACTCGGTCTTGTCAGGGTTGAGTCTAAGCCTATTCACCCCCATCCAGACCCTCACATCTTCCAGTCACTGGCACATCACGTCGACTGCTTCACTGAAAGGACACGGGGTGGAGATATATAATTGGGTATCATCTGCGTACTGATGATACCTCACCCCGTGTCGCCGAATGATCTCACCCAGCGGTTTCATGTAGATGTTAAAAAGGAGGGGGGACAGGACCGAGCCCTGAGGCACCCCATGATCGAGGCGCCTAGGGGTTGATCTCTGTCCACCCGCCAACACCGACTGCGACCTGTCAGAGAGGTAGGAGGAGAATCACCGCAATATGGTGCTGCCCACCCCCACCTCTCCGAGACGACGCAGAAGGATACCATGGTCGATGGTATCGAAAGCCACCGAGAGGTCAAGAAGCACCAGGATAGAGGAATAACCCCTATCCCGGGCACGCCAGAGGTCATCGGTCAGTGCGACCAAAGCAGTCTCAGTGCTGTAGCTGGGCCTGAAACCAGATTAAAAAGGGTCCAGATAATTAGTTTCATCCAAGGATCGCAAGAGTTGAGACGCCACCACCTTCTCTACAACCTTCCCCACAAAGGGGAGGTTGGAGACGGGACGAAAGTTCTTCAAAACAGTTGGGTCCAGGGAAGGCTTCTTGAGGAGGGGCCTCACCACCGCTTCCTTTAAAGGTTGAGGGAAAGACCCCTCCATCAAGGAGGCATTGATTATCGCCTGGAGCCAGCCTCGTGTCACCTCCCTACTGGCGGAAACCAGCCAGGAGGGGCACGGGTCCAATAAACAGGTGGCGGCATTCATTGCCCTCATGGCCTTGTCCACTTCATCAGGGGTCACAGGCTCAAACTCGCTCCAGTTAACATGACTAAGACCAGCCCCTGGCAACTCAGCTGGCACTGCCCAGTCGGAGTCCAGGTCTCTCTGAATCTGAGCGATTTTGTCCGAAAGAAACTGAACAAACTCCTCAGCTCTCCCCTGCAAGGGTTCCTCCGCCTCCTCCACTTTAAGAAGGGAGCGGGTCACCCTAAACAAGGCGGCCGGGCAAGATTCTGCGGACGCAATAAGTGCAGAAAAGTGAACACGCTTTGCCGCCCTTATCGCCACTAAATAAGTGCTAAGATAGGCTCTTAATAGTGATCGGTCAGATTCAGAGTTACTGGCCCTCCAACGTCGCTCTAGACGTCTCTTATGGCGCTTCATCTCCCGGAGCTCCTCAGTAAACCAAGGCGCCCTCTGGGGACCACCACCACAGAGAGGTCGCAAAGACGCAATTCGATCCAGGGCCGCGGACGCCGCCTCATTCCAGGCTGCAACCAGGGACCCGGACGAGTTGTGGACAAGGGAGTCAGGTATTTCCCCAAGCTCCTCCTGGAACCGATCTGGGTCCATTAGGCGCCTGGGGCGGAACCACCTAGTCGGCTCCCTCTCCCTGCGATGGGGGAGTGATGCTCTGAAGTCCAGCCTCAATAGGAAATGATCTGTCCATGACAAGGGCGAGATCTCTATTCCCCTTAACTCCAGGTCATGTCTCCATTGCCCCGAGACAAACACAAGGTCGAGTGTGTGACCACCCCTATGAGTTGGATCCTGGATTACCTGGGTCAGGTCCATGGTTGCCATGGAAGCCATGAACTCTTGCGCCGCCTCTGAGCGATCGCCGAGTGATGGCAGGTTAAAGTCCCCCAGTACCATAAGTCTGGGGAACTCCACCGCCAACCCGGCTACTGACTCCAGCAACGCAGGCAGGGCTGTTGCAACGCAGCTGGGAGGTAGGTACTTCAGCAGCAAGCCCAACTGAACCCGTGAACCCAACTTCAATAGGAGGGACTCACACCCAACAATCTCCGGGGCAGGAATCCCACAAGGGCTCAAGGACTTCCGAGTGATGACTGCCACTCCCCCACCCCTGCCCTGATGTCGAGGCTGATGAAGCACCACAAACCCGTCTGGGCACATCTCCGAGAGGGAAACACCCCCTTCAGGGCCCAGCCAGGTTTCGGTTATACATGCCAGGTCCGCCCCGCTGTCCAATATTAAATCACGGACAAGGGGGGCTTTGCTGACAACGGACCTGGCATTAAGCAACAGCAGCCTACAATTAGGGCCCTGTACTCCCCTGTCACCAGTACTACAGGATGAGCCTTTTGAGGGGCCGGAACAAGGAATCGCTCTAACATAGCGAGTCCTCGTTCCTCAAAGATGGCCTGCCCCTCGACTCCCGCCATATCTGCCCATCCCAGTCATGACCGGGATGCTCCGACCTTCTCCCCTCCCCGGAGCACCCCCAACCTCACCAGCCTTCTCCCTTCCTGACCGGACTCGCTTTCCATACAGACCAAGCCCAAGGGTAAGTCCTGCCCCCCTCCTACTTTTGCTATTGCACTCAGCAGAGGGGGTACCAGGCTCCACCCCTGACTCCACCATTCTCATACCCCAAACACTCAATACACATTCACACTCAATTTATATACATAGAAAATAAAAATATTCACATTCATACGCCCTAAATACAATAATAAAATTTATACATAACAGGGCCACCATTCATCTACATGCATACTCACACCCCAACAAACATTCTCTAAAAAATAGTATTGCCCCTCTGCGTCCCAGGCTGGTCCAATGTGGCCGGCTAGGTGATCAATTAGGTACTTGTCTTGGGGCAGACCGTACTTGGCCTTATGCTCCTCAAAGAGCTGGGTCAACTTCTCCAAGTACCTCTTGTGCAGCTCATCAATGGCTTCTCCGGACATCCAACAATTTTGTAAAGTCAACCCCAGCCACGGCGGGACGGCTAGTCAAACTGGGGCTCCTTAAAGCTGAGTTGATTTCAATTGTTGGGATCGCAGCCGGGAGTGGAGAACGTAACAACACCTCTGAGCATGTACAGAGTAGATTTCTAAGCCACAAGCTCGCCTCTCCCACTCCTTTCACGATGTGGCACTTGATGACGGGCCCAAACTCCTGGAAGAGGATGCGCAGCTCGCCGCTGGTGCAGGTGACCGAGACGTTGCCCACAAAGGTCTTGACGGTGTGGGTGGGGCTCGGGTGGGAGAACTCCACGACCACACGGTGGCAGTGCAAGAGGTGCCCATTGAGCTTCTGGATGGCGCACTCGGCCGCCACCTCGTCGCACAGGTGGATGAAGGCGAACTGCTTCATGAGGGCCACCTTCACCACCACGCCCGGCACAGCCGCCTCGAAGAGGTCACGCAGCTCCACCCACGGTGCCCCCCCTGGGCACGCCGTCCACGAACACCTCCACCCCTGGCTCCCGCAAAGCCTTTCAGTCAGCCCCACTATACATTCCCCCCACCCAAGCAGTTTCTTTGATCCCCCAAAGAATAGCAAACTTTCTGCTAAGCATCTATATTATCTGGGAGTGAATCAACCTTCATTACACAGTAAGCATCACTCTCTCTCTCTATGCTATGGCCCGGGGCAACACATGTTAATATTTCCACCAGGTGTATCACCCGCCTTGGTCTCTGCAATTTAGGCTCAGCAATATCGCGGGCACCATCCCCTCATAATTCCCCATCGCTGGAAGTACCTGGACTAGCGGCTCCTCCTCTAATGCTGGTGATTGCGGGCCATGTGAAGTGACCCAGTCCATCTCTAACAGCTCCCCTAACTCTGTGATCTCCGGGGTCAATGACCCCCTCTGTTTCAATAATCCTCCAGGCTGATCCCCTACCTCAAATCTTTGAGGAGCCCTCTCACATTCGCAAGCTCTAGGCATGGGTTCCAAAATGTCAGGCCCCGGCTGTTCTAATTCCACCTCACTACCCATAATGGGGTATGTGATCCCAATATCCCCTGATGACCACAACCAACCTATAAAACTCTCTTCTTCTTCAGAGTCTTCTTTCCCTTCCTACAGACAGACCGGGTTTTGTCTTAGTTCCTAACCTTCTTCCCACTATATGGGGCTCAGTTGCGATGACTGGCTGGGTGATTCATACTGCCTTGTTCAAGGGCAATAAATGGTTCCAATGCCACACTTTCAAAGGCCCTGAACTTCCCTCTGGTTGTATCTGATACACTGGTAATCCCAGCAGCTTCTCATTAACAACATACAACTGGGGCCCCACCGATCTGCCAGTTTGTGCTTCCCAGAGGGACCCAAATTCCTTAATAGCACCCAATCACCAGACTGCAGGTTCTGAACTCTTACTTTCAAGTCATAGTTCCTCTTATTCTGCTGTTCCTGAACCCCTACAGCCTTTTCATAAGCCTCCTTCAAATTCTTCCTCAATCTATCTACATAGTTACGATGTGACCTAACTGAGGTCTCATCCATTGAGGTGCCAAAGACTATGTCTACCGGCAGACAGGCTTCCCTACCAAACATCAATCAATACAGGGAATACCCAATGGCATCATTCCTCGTCCTATTATATGCACAAAGGATAGTAGAAATATGTTGCGTCCAGTGTTGCTTTTGTTCTTCAGTGAGTATCCCCAACATATCCAAAAGAGTATGATTAACCCTCTCAGGCTGCGGATCTCCTTCTAGTTGATACGAGGTGATACGAGACTTCCGAATGCCCAGTAAGCCCAGTAGCTGCTTAACAAGCCTGCTTTCAAAATCTCTTCCTTGGTCGGAATGTATGCGCTGAGGCAGCCCATAATGTACAAAAACCTTCTCCACCAATACTTTGGCTACTGTAACAGCATGCTAATCTTTTGTCGGGAAGGCCTGAGCATAATGGGTAAAACAATCAGTCATGACCAATATGTTTCCTTGCCCACTTACATCCGATTCCAGGCAAAGAAAATCAATGCAAACCAAATCCAAGGGCCCATAACTTTGCAGATGGCCCATTGGTGCAGTCCTTGAAGGTAGGGTTTTCCTCTGAACACATCACAGGTAAGCTCTACAATAGTCCCCAACTTCCATCTTCATACAGGGCCAGTAAAATTGATCCATTACTAACTTAAAAGTCTTTTCTGGCCCCAAATGCCCATGCTCGTCATGTAGCACAATCAACACTGCTTCTCTGTGTTTCTCCAGAAGCAAAAGTTGCCACCTTTCTTCAGGTCCATCCGAAGGGCCCCTCCGATAAACCACTCCATCGCAAAGCTGTAAGCGATCCCACTCCTTATACAGCACTCGGGTTTCTCTTAGCGAATCGGCAAGTAGAACCTCCCGCTGACCACTTCTCAAAGCTCTTTCGACCAGGCCACAGAGGGTATCTTCCACCTGGTCCCTCCTCAGATCTTTCTTAGTCAGGGCAAACCTCCCCTCCCCTCTGACCTGAATGGGATTACAGTATAATTTGGGGACACCTGCAATAGTAACACCCACTGATTCAGCCCCAATTGCTCCCCTAGCTCGATGCTTGACCCCTCAGTACAGGAGGCAATTGTATCCACTTTCTGACACCTGCCCCTGAATCCCGGGGCCTCCTTGACAAAGCATCTGCATCCATGTTCCTCATCCCCAGTTGATATCTCAAACTGAACCTAAATGCAGAAAGGGCGGCCAACCATTGATGCCCCGTTTAGTGGTTGTGAGCAAGTATGTGAGTGGATTATTATCTGTCTTAACCTCGAATCCTGCCCCATACAAATAATCCTTCAACTTATTCACAACTGCCCACTTGAGTGCCAAAAATTCCAACTTATGAGTAGGATAATTCTTTTCCCCGAGGATTAAGCCCCTGCTGATATATGCAACGGGCTTCAACTGTTGATCATGTTTCTGATATAACCCCCCCCCACAAGGCCCTCCCAACTAGTGTCCACATGTAACTCATATGGTCAATTAGGGTTGGCATAAGCCAGGACTGGGGTGTTCGTAAGCCTTCACTTCAATTGGTCAAAAGCTTGCTCAAAATGTTCAGTCCATTCTGCCTGAATAGATACCTGAGACTTCCTGGGTCCCTTGGTTTTATGGATCAGAATCGAACAACCCATCGCTTCCTCTGCTTCTTCATTCTTTAGCAACTCATTGAGTGGGCGAGCTAACTTCGCAAACCCTTCCACAAACCTCTGATAATATGAACAAAAATCCCCCAAACAATCACAATTTGGCTACATTCTGGGGCCTGGGCCAAGAGACAACTGCCTCAAGTTTGGCGGGGTCCATTGTTTAACAACCCCAGGCAGTCATAGCAGCAATAGTCAATGATTTTACAGCGACTGTTTGGAAACAAGGGGGTGGGGAAAGCTTTTCAGCCAGCCCCGCTACATGTGCTTGCCATTTATGAGATCACAGTATATAGTCTTTATATCAATCATATTAACTTTTTCTAGCACAAATGGAAGAAATCCAGTCTTGAAAAGTATATATTGCAAGGCTATGTAAATATACTGTACACTGGACTACCTTCATGTAAATTATTTGTAACAAGCTTCTACAAGGATTAAAATGATCATCATTCAGCTATGGCATTTTAAAAAAAATATTTCTATGACAAAAATCAGGGCATTGACTCTTGATATCTACTGTCTTTAGAGTCTTTCCAGAATTCCTTTTTTTAATCAAGTGCAGCACGATGGTGTAGGTATTGCACTTGTGCTATATATACTATAATAATTATTAAACATTTCCTGTGTTTTAAATCCAGTATTCTGTTAAAAGTAACTGCTTGACATTAAGCATTGTGTTGCTCTTTGAATACTAAATAATGAAACTGAGCCAGTGTTTGTGGACGATAGCTTAGGCCTGAGACCCTAATACATGTACAGGAAAGGTTTTGGAATTTCCTGACTGAAATATACAGCTTTGCGTGGATTTAGAGGATAAATTTACTCTATTGTGTTGAGATGAATATGCTTTCTTGTGCTTAATATAACTCTTAGCTATTGCTTTCAGTGAAATGTCAATAACAACTGTTTTAAGGATAGGGTTATGATGATCCCTAAAAAGGTTTTTTTTGAGAACGGTATTTCAAAGTGTTTGTAGTGATTGTGTTTGCAGTTCCTCTTTTCCCCAACTACCAGACATAATTATTTAACCTAAATTATACTTAGTTTTATCTGTACCCAGAATAGCCAGCATTTTAGTTTATTCATAGTTAAGATGTTAAATTGCATTTTGCATAAATCCAAAATGATGGTTGCAAGGGTTCACACAAAACCGAAAGCCTGTAACTGTTGTTAGCGTATTTGCACTGGGATAGATAGCATGTGCTCATGAATCAGATTGCTTAGGCTAACATATCTTGCAAAGACAAGCACTGCAAGTGTTTCATTAAACCCAGGCATGCAGAGACAATGCCATCATGTTGTCACTTTTAACTACCCACTTTACCCCAAGGCAATGAAATGTTTAATGCCCACAGCCTGCAGATATAGGATTTTTCAAACAAGGGATAAGGATCCTTTCTCATAGTTGCAACCTGTATTTCTATTAGAAAGAATTATCAGTGATACAGTACCATTAAGACCATTCTATCTCTCCAATACATTATCACTTGTTGTTGTTATTATGCTCTATGGCAGTTTTTGCAAATATTTCTATCTTAACAAAAAGTAGCATTAAAAGCAGACGTGTAATTAAATTAATTTTAAAGGAGTCACCCACTTATGTAACACCCAGCATAGAACGAGACACAATGTTCCTGCCGGCCGTGCTCATAGTCCCCATTAGTTTTCCTGCCCTCCCTGTCTCTTTTTTAAATATTATTTTAAAATTATTTCAACTATCAAAAATGAAAGTTGGCTACAACTTTGGAGATGTGGAAATTTAGATGCAACTTATTTTCATATTTGGTGGACTTGTAAAGATATTAAAGCTTTTTGGATTAAGATTTGGTGGAATATTCAAAAGATTTTTAAGAAAAAGATAAAGTTTACTCCGCAATTATTTTTGTTGGGTATTATTGTAGATTTGGATGTTAAAGAAACTAATTTGAAGTTGAACCTTATAACTGCTGCAAGATTATTGGTGGGGCAATATTGGAAGAAAAACTTATTGCCTACTTTGGAAGAATGGAAACTTAAAGTGTCTAATTTAGCAGAAATGGCGAAAATCTCCGCCTATTTGAAGGATCATTCACAAGAAAGATATATTATGGTTTGGAGAAGATGGATTGATTATATTCAGAAGAAATATGAAGTTGAAAAATATTATCTTGCTTTTGAGTAGATTTTAGATAATTATTAATAGTTTTAATTATATTATTATTTTTGACTTAATTTGTTAATATTTGTACTGAGAAGGAGTTAAAATGTCTTATGGTTTTGATTGATAGTATAGTTGGTTTATGTTAGTTGGATTATATTTGTTTATTATTTTGTTTTACCCTGTAATCAGCTCTGGGAAGTGAGGGAGGGTGGAAGGGGTTGGGGGGGGTTATATTGTAATAAATTTATAAAACTCAAGTACTTCCTTGTTACTGTTGATTGTCAGCTGTAAATTACCAAAAAAAAAAAAAAAAAAAAAACAGCAGGTGAACTGTTTGACTAAAAGAGCTGATTACCAGATTACTTGCAGGAGAGGATTTTTTCTCTCAGCTTGTTTCATCTCTCATCAGATTTTCCCGGCCGCCATTTTAGGCTCCGCCCGATCACACACATTAAATTGACTGCTTTGTCCTAATTACAGCCTTTTCAGTCACGAAGTAACTTACTTTGGTGATTCTCCCTAAGTGGGGGGGGGGAATAGGAGTTCTAATTACATTCCTTTAGATCTTCATTCAGCTGCTTAATAGGCACCATCTCAGGTTGCCTAGTGGACATAGGGAAAATACCTTGAGTCTCTACTCCATTTTATCTGGTAATATTCCAGACTGTGACTTACCAGTACCTTTTAAATATCCAGTGCCAACAGATTGGATGGCTGCTTGCCTTGCCTGTTTTCCGCTGTCTGCATAGTGGTCGGCACTTACTGTCCTAGCCGTCACTAAGTGAGACACGAGGGTCAAAAAAAAATCAATTAAAATAAAACAGAATTAAATTAAACAAGATATATACTATATTCATGTATAGACTTATCTTTAATTTGATACCTTTTTGGCCAAATTGTCTCTATTACAGTGGGCCTGAAAAATTGAATGGGGAGGACAGCCCCTGAGTGTAGCACGGCTTATATCGCGTAGTGACTCCATGCTTAACGGTGGGCCAGACCTCACAGACCCTCGTGCAGGCCTGTACCACCCAGGTGGGCCGTGGCCTTCCTTTCTCCTGCAGACCAAGGGCTGATCTAGGGATCTCCTGGTGAAAACCTGCCCTTTCTTCTCCTGCAGAACAGGACTGATCCAGGGATCTCCTGGTGACAACCTGTCTTTTCTTCTACTGCAGTACAGGCCAGATCCAGGGATCTCCTGGTGAACACCTGTTGTTTATTTCCTATTGTTTATTTCAATATGGCGGATAACACCATTTCACAGGCTTCCACCTCCAGTGGAAATATAAAACGCAAGCCATCCAGTCTGGATACACCTGCAAAAGCCAAGGCCAAGGTCAAACGGACCTCTAAGGCCGATGACAAGCAAGCAGATAGCAGACATGGGGTGCTGGAGCGACAATTCTCCAAAGCCCAGCGGCAGACAGGAGAGACGCAGCTTATCCCCTCACCTCCTCTTGCATCCACATCAGGGGAGCATCGACCTTCCCCTCTTACACAGGCTTGGTCTCCCGAGCAGACCCTGGACCAGGGTCCCTTGCTGGGATATGAACGGGACCATCTGTCCCTCTTTGACCGAGAATTGAGATTACAGGTCCAAGATTCAATTCCAGCTGCTGAGCCAGGACCTTCATCAGTGTCTTGTGGGTCTCAGGGGGAGATTACTACAGTCATCCCTCCCCAAATTCCTTCAGCATCTTTCACGTCGATGGCGGCGGGTCTTCGGGGCCATCCTTCATTTACTGTCCAGCTCCAAGCCATGATCTCACATGCAGTGGTTCAGGCAATGGCAGCTTCTGGGAGGGCCATTCCGGTCCAAGGACCGTCAATCCCCCTTACGCCCATGGAAACTAGGCATCCCAGGGAGTATGTGATTTCAGATCATGGTTCTCCACCTCAATCTGAAGGGAGCGAGATATCAGATTTTTCTGCTCAGATTCCGGAAGAAGGCATGTGGTCAAACGGGGAAGACATTCAGGCGGAGGCCACTCCTATGGTAGGGGTGTTTAATCCAAATTCCTTCTATCCTCTTTTACAAAAGGCCTATGTCACCGGAAAAATTGAACCCGTGAAACCACAGACAACCGATCAGGACTCTGGACAGAGTTCTGACCCACTGTTTCTGGAACCGGTCATGAAGAACCTACAGATACCTTGCCCCCCTATGTTTCTCAAATCCATTCAGGATCAGTGGGGATCTCCTGGAAGTTTCTCTGCTCTTGAGGGATTAGATCGTAAGCTCTTAGATACGGTCCCTTCCCTCAACGATGTCCTCGAAGTTCCGAGTGTAGACGAGGCTCTCGCCCCCATACTGTCAGACACCAAAATCCCAGGAGATATGTCGGAGGCCCTTAAGGCTGAGGACAAGAAGTCTGAGATTTCCCTCAAAAGGACCCATCAGGCATCGGCTTGGGCTATAAAAGCCTCAACATCTAACTCTTTTTTCGCTAGAATTGCATTAATCTGGCTCAGGGAATTACAGGCCAGATTATCCCCAGACGAGGTAAGGGTTCACCAGGATGTCACTAAACTAAGGGCCGCACTGGAATACATGGCGGATGTGTCTCTGCAGTCGGCCAAATATTCGGCTCGGGCCATAGCTTCCAACGTGGCCGCACGCCGGTTATTCTGGCTAAAAAATTGGAAGGCCAATACCAGGCACAAATGGAGAGTAGCTGCGGCACCATATCATAAGGGTCGCCTTTTTGGAGAGGCTCTCACTCCTTACCTGACTGAAAACAAAGAAAAGTTGAAAGTACTAGCTCATGTTGTCAAAAAAACGGGCAGACGTTTTTCTCCATACAACCGGCGTCCGTCATTCAAGTCTGGCTCAGACCGAACTACATGGAGCGGGTATCGGCCCTTTCAAGCAGGGCCGGACCGCTCATCGGACCGGTCCGGCTACAGAGACAAGCCAAAGCCACAATTCCAGGCTAAGAGGCCCCTTCGCGGCAGAGGAGTCGTCCTTTCCGAAAGTCAAAGTGACTTGAGGCGGATTCCTCCCATTGGCGGAAGACTGGCACTATATTTCCACAAATGGGAAAGTACCACCACGGACAATTGGGTTCTAACCACTATCAGAGACGGACTGTCTCTGGAGTTCCTCACACTCCCACCTCGGCGCTTCATCTCCTGCCCCCTATCCAGAAATCCCGTGAAACAAAGTCTCATGGAGGAGGCCATTTGTCATCTGTTAAGCATAGAGGCAATAGAGCGGGTACCCCCAGATCAATGGGGACTAGGTTTCTACTCCATCCTGTTCGTGGTACCAAAATCCTCAGGAGGATGGAGGGCGATCCTAGACCTCAAGGCTCTAAATCGGTACCTAATTTACCAAAAATTCAAGATGCAAACTCTTCATTCTATTCTGGGCAGTATTCGGCCGGGGGATTTTCTTACATCCATAGATCTGACAGAAGCTTACCTGCACGTTCCCATACATCCAAATCACAGGCGTTTCCTCAGATTCAGGTATTCCAACCATCACTATCAGTACAGGGCCCTGCCATTCGGCCTATCATCAGCTCCAAGGGTTTTCACCAAAATCCTGGCGGTTCTCGCCGCACAGCTCAGGTTGGTACCAGTCCGCGTTCAGTGCTACTTGGACGATATCCTAATCCAGTCATCCTCGGCACTGAACGCCCATTCAGACGTGGCACTGACGATCAAGACACTCCAGGATCATGGATTTATGATCAACTTCCCAAAGAGCCATCTGATCCCAACAAACTGTTTGCTCCACCTAGGCGCAATAATAGATACCAGCCAGTGCCGAGTTTTCCTGTCTCAGGAGCGTAAGCTCAGCATACATACGATGGTCACCAGGGTGCGCAAGGAGAAACGTGTAACCCTGCTCCTGCTGTCACAGTTGTTAGGGAAACTGATCTCATGTATTGCCATAGTGCCTTGGGCCAGGCTTCACACGAGACAACTACAGTGGTTTCTACTCCCTTACCAGAAACGGGGTGTAGCATGTTTTCCACAGAGGGTGCGAGTCCCACCACAGACACTCACGTCCCTCATCTGGTGGTTGTCCCCAGCACTGTCCAAAGGATCCCTGTTCAGAGAACCGACTCGGGTAACCTTGACCACAGACGCCAGTCTGTTTGGATGGGAGGCACATCTGCAATCTCAATTCGCCCAGGGACGATGGTCTCAACGGGATCTCAAGAAAAATATCAATTGGTTAGAGCTCAGAGCCATACACCTAGCACTTCGCCATTTCCACAAGAAGTTGGCAGGCCGCCACGTGCTGGTTCTGACAGACAACGTGGCGGCAAAGGCCTATGTCAACAGGCAGGGCGGCACTCGATCACGGATTCTAATGTCCGAGGCCCAGTGTCTGGGGTCATGGGCGGAACAGAATCTGTTGTCCCTAAAGGCAGAACACATTTCAGGGGTGGAAAACGACCAGGCAGATTTTCTGAGTCGATCTACGATAGATCATTCAGAGTGGCGTCTACATCCCCATCTCTTTCGGGAGATAACTCACCGTTTCGGTCGGCCCAAAGTCGACCTGTTTGCATCCCCGAAGAACACCCAGATTCCCCGGTTTCTATCTCGGTACCCATCCCAGGGTTCGGAAGGAGCAGATGCCCTCCGCAACCCTTGGCCGGCGGGCCTTCTATATGCATTTCCACCCCTTCCCTTGATCCCGGCTGTCATCAGGAAGCTGTTACAGGAACAGGCGGAGCTAATCCTTGTGGCCCCGTATTGGCCGAGGCGTCCATGGTTCGCGGATCTCGTGAACCTCGCCATAGCCCCCCCTTGGCAAATCCCTCCAGAGAGGATAATTCTAACACAGGGGGCCATATGCCATCCGAACCCACAGTGGCTACAACTAGCCGTCTGGCATCTGAGCGCCAGTTCCTGATGTGCGGATCTTACTCTTCAAGGGTGATAGCTATGATCCAAGCTTCCAGACGGCCGGCGACGAACCGAATCTATGATGCCACTTGGAAGAACTTCTGTGACTGGTGTACCTGTAAGGGTTTGTCTATCTCTTCTGTCACTATTCCAGTGATTCTTGAATACCTCATGGATGGAGTGGATAAAGACTTAGCGCCCAACACCTTGCATAGACAGGTGACCACTCTTTC
Organism: Crotalus tigris; assembly: GCF_016545835.1. Classification (NCBI taxonomy): domain Eukaryota; kingdom Metazoa; phylum Chordata; class Lepidosauria; order Squamata; family Viperidae; genus Crotalus; species Crotalus tigris. The sequence goes on from NW_024096718.1 coordinate 2,725,174, forward strand.
CACGGTGTTCACCTGTGCCGACGCCACTCCATTGTCCCATCATCCCAGGGTCCGATCCTTTATGAAAGGAGTCTCCAACACCAGACCTCCGGTAGTACACAGGTATCCATCTTGGGAACTACCTCGTGTTCTGCAGGCACTCACTAGGTCTCCCTTTGAACCTATAAGGTCTTGTCCTCTTCACATTTTGTCCCACAAGGTGGCTTTCCTAGTAGCCATCACGTCGGCGAGACGCGTGTCAGAGCTGGCTGCTCTTTCAGTTAGGGAAGACCTGTGTACCTTCTATCAGGACAGAGTGGTGCTGAGGTTAGATCCCTCATTCATTCCCAAGGTGAATACCCTGTTTCACCGGGCTCAGGACATTGTACTACCAAACTTTTGTCCCAATCCTTCTCACACACTAGAAAAGCAGTGGCATTACCTAAATGTATGTAGGGCATTACGTCATTACATTAAGAGGACAGCTTCCTTTCGCAAATCAGAGGCATTGTTTGTCTCTTTCCACTCAACTTCCAAGGGACGGAAGGTTTCCTCCTCTACTATAGCCAGGTGGATCAAGGCCTGTATCGCTCAATCTTACCAGGCTTCCCCTTTACCTGTCCCAAGCTGCCTGACAGCGCACTCTACTCATAGCGCTTCCACATCAGCGGCGTGGCAGACTCAGGCGTCCATAGAGGACATCTGTAAGGCGGCTACATGGTCGTCCCCTTCACCATTCATTCACCACTACAAACTCGACAAGTTTGCTTCCGCGGAGGCTGCGTTTGGCCGTCAGGTTTTACAACAAGTGGTCCATTTCAGCACCGACACTTAACCAACCTGCTTCCCACCCGTGGGATCATAGGGGCTTTGGTATGTCCCATGCGTGGAGTCTACATTCCTCTACATGCTGGAGAAGGGGCGTTGTCTTACCTGAACGCCTTTTTTCAGCATGAGGAATGTAGACTCCACCCCCTCCCTGATTATTACTAGCAGCTAGGTTAGTGTCAGCAGTTCGGAGCCATTTCGTCACACAATCATTCGCTTCGCCCTTTCGAAAACTGGGGCATGGTCAGACCCTGCAGAGGCGTGGCAACTTTGATTGTTTGGTCTGATTGGGCTAGAAGACTAAATCAACCCATGCGTGGAGTCTACATTCTTCATGCTGAGAAAAGGCGTTCAGGTAAGACAATGCCCCTTCTGCACCTAGGTTCCTTGTTAATGTTTCTATCCCTTCATCTGAAAATCTGGTTTGCATGATAATCTCTATTTGATGGTGGAGTTAATTGAGAGTTGTTTATCTTTCAATCAATAGTCTGTTCCTAATTTTTTGGATAAATAGGAGAATTGACAGAATTTTAGAAAGGCTGATTAAATGAGGGAAAACTGAAATGTTTTTCTTTCAGCTCTTTTCCTGCACAGGATGTGGAATGATTCCTGTCCCAACCAGATACCAATTGCTTAAAATTTAGTCTAGAAGTACTTTTGAAAATTATTTCCTTCATTCCTTTGTGGCATAATGCAATCTGACTAATGCTTGGAAGTGATTTTGAATCTGAATCTAAATACTGAAAATGCTGCTCAATTGATAGTTATTTTTGAAATTATCTCCTAGTGTTTTTAGGTTTCCAGCAATCCAGCAATTACTCTATTTTGTTTGCGGGAGATTGTATCCATCCAGGGAAGAAGCACTTTAGCTGATTTTATTTAACAAATAAAGCAAGGCAATTATACCTACTCAGCCAGATTGCTAAAGAAGAAAATTATGCTTATCCAAATATCAGACTATAATATCAGATAAAAATTTGATAGGGCACATTTTTATTAAGGAAGAAAGGATTCTCCAAAATAAGGAACAATGATACTCAACCCTAATTCATTCATTTATACACTTTTATTTTCACACTTTGGATAGCTCTCTCTCAAACTAAAAATAAGACAAAGTGGTTGAAATAACTGCCTCTTGGTTGCACAGGGAATCAGCTTCTGAATAGCTTTTCTATAAGCTTTGATATTTTATAAGAAGTCTTCTTCTTACTGATTACATACCTAAAAGGATGCTAAGTTCTCTTATTACTGATTGCCTGAATAGTCTGAGCCCATTATTTGAATACAATTTTCTCCTGTTGCATGTATGTTAATTTTCTCAACATTTTGGGATAATTCTTTGTGTATTTTCCTCCAACTAGATATGGTAACATTGGCAAAGGATCCCACATTGCCAAAAAGTTTGCATCTTTGGATCTGCTGCTTTAGTGTCTTTTCAGATAGGTTTGTTCCCATAGTTGTTGGCACAAGCAATTTTTTAAACTGCGTATATAGAATATTTAATGTAGCTAAACTACAATATGTGCATGTACATCCATATTTTGTTCAGAAAGTATCTGAGGAGCCTACACACCATTGCTACATACACACTTAGAATGCAAACCATTTTTTTTTCTGTGTGATGCAAAGGCAAGTAGTTCTGCTGATTAATTAATGTCTTCATCCCATCTCTCTCCTGTTGACACTATACAACAAAGAACTCCAGTCATTGAATTGCATTTCACAAATGCATATAGAGAAATGCAGAAGCCTCTATACCTGCAGTTACAAAGGGAAAAAGGCAGAAATAATGGATGAGGGGAGGGAGAAACTCAATCAGCTATGCATAATTCTTTGCCCTGTCCAGAAAATGAATGGGTGAATGAAATCAGGATGGGTACTGCAATGCTAAACATGACATTCAGAGCCTGGTGTTAAAGAATGCAGAAACTACTGGTTAAAATAATCACCAAAAGTGAAGAGAGAATTCATTTTAAGGGAAAGGCAGGAAATGACCATTTCAGTGATTTATGGGCTTTGTCAGATTGGTTGACATAAAGTGAATAGGTGGAGCTTCCTGAAGAGATTTTTCAGTTAAATTCCATGACACTCTTTATCCTCTAAAAATTGACATCCTCTAAAAATGCCCAAATCTATAGCACGGATTAGGCTGTTTGGAAACCAACACCATAAAACCTATTGTTGAAATATGTAAAATTAAGTAGGTAAGAATAACTTAATATTGATTCAAATTACTTCATAAACATGGAATATGACATACAGAAAGAATATATGGCTATTATGATTCACATTAAAACTTTTCTCAGTGAAAAGGGTATTGAAGGTTGATGGTCGTGGTCAAGCCTGTGAGTGTGTTGAACCTGGAAAACTATTTGAGCAATTATTAGTCAAGTATTCTTTATGATTATCACAGAAAGGACATTTATTTACAGGACATACATTATAAACCTAGAACAGGAGTAGGCAACCTCAGCTCTTTTATGACTGGTGGACTTTAACTCCCAGAATTCCTGAGCCAGCCATGCTGAGGGGAAAGGGAGAGGTTTCCAAGCTGAGCCATGCTAGCCCAGGAATTCTGGGAGTTGAAGTCCATGAGTCATAAAAGAGCCAAGGTTGCCTACCTCTGACCTAGAACTAGCCAGCTACCTCTTATCAGACAGAGAGTCCCAAAGCAAACATTCTCTGTGTGTTTGTGTCTGTGTCTGCATGCTTTGAAGAAAGGCAGAAAGGATGGCTTCAGAGAAAAGCAATCTCTTACATAAAAAGCTGGCAGAGATACAGACAAAGAGAGTAAATCCATAGTTCTATATCATCACTCTACTGTCTTCCTGTGTTCAGGAGGTACTAATGAATCAGTGCCATTGAATTAGATTGTGCAGTCTTCTTTCCTTCACTCTTTTCCTATGTCTAAAATGCACAATGTGCATTAATAACTTAATTATATTACATGAATTTTTTTCCACTAAAATCTCTCTTTAATTCTATTCCCACTTATTTTAGAATATGAATTCCTGAATTCATGTAGAAGGTTGCCTTTCAGCCATGACATACTATGCAAATTAACCCATAATTAAGGTCAGGTATTTGGGTTTATGGGACAGGAAGGGAGGCTTTGAATAAAAATAGACATCAGGACTGAATAGATAGGATAACCATAATTTTGCAAACTAGTTAACAATCTAATAGTTCTATTCTAATCTAAGTATAATTTCCTGCTGTTGTCCAAGAAATAGTGATAAATGTCAATTATCCATTAGAGCAGTGGTTCTCAACCTGTGGGTCGGGGCCTCATTTGGGGTCGAATGACTATTTTACGGGGGTCGCCAAATAACACAGTCTGCCATTTTTCCCCCTTTTCCTTAGCTGTGCTACTCCCTTTTATTCTATTGGCTTTTGAAAGCCAATAGAATAGACTCTCTTGAATAGAGTCTAATTCTATTGGCTTTCAAAAGCCAATAGGAATTGTCCAGGCTGTCTCTGCCCTGCTGAGCCCACCAAAAGTCCCATTCTGCAAACAGTGCTGCACCAGTTGGGTAGTCCTCGACTTACGACCGGTTGAGTAGTCCTCGACTGACGACCGGTTGGGGTCGCGGCATTAAAAAGGTTGAGAACCACTGCATTAGAGTCAGTAAAGAAATGAATGTATTTATTGGCTACATCTGAGCAACTACTTGCTGCAACTTGTAAAACCAGATTATCCTCCAAGATTTGCCCTTTCCTTGAAGGATGGAGGCCTTAAAGATCTGGCTTTAAATCATATTGTCTAATATTGTCTACTGACAAGATATCACAGTGTGGGGGTGTCTTAATTTTTTTTTTTCTAGGTCAGTGAGATTCAGTCTCAATCCACCTTGTAAAACATTATTGGGAGCTTTAATACATTAATATAATCCTTACTTCTTACATGAAATAGCCTTTGGAAGCATTATTTGTTATAATTCTATTTTTATAATTAAACTGTGCAAATAACAGATTTTTTTTGTTTCTTTCCATACTTCTTTCTTTCTTTATATTATTTTACTGTACTGTTATCTAATGAACATATCTTTGGATCAGCTGAGAGGAATCAATTTGTTTCTCAACACCAATTTTCTTTATTAATCTCTTGAACTAGAAAAGCCATAAATTCAAAGATATAATTAGTTCTTGCTACATTTTTTGTTTCAGAGGAAATAACCCTTTTGCCATGACTGACTGATAAAACAATGTCAAAGCCAAAGAAAATATCAATATTTCAATTGTGCTTTGTTGTAAAACAATATGTATTTATGCTTTTTTATTAGGAAATCCAAAGACACTTTTAGAGAGGTAAGATTGTGTACAGTGTAAGGAAGAATTGGCTGGATTTACTTCATGTTCTCTCCCTCCTTTCTCCCACATAGTTGCTCCATTGTAAACATTTTGAACTGTTTTTAAATAACTGCCAAGAAATTGATTCAGGAATTGGTTTGGGGTGTAAATATAACATTCTGTTTTGACTCAACAGTAAAATACAATATATTTTGCATTAGCATTTAGTTATAAACTCTGGTGTCATATCTACAAAGTAGGAAAAGTAAAAAAAAAATACCTCACTTGACATCACCACAGCTGGTTTATTATGTTTTAAACTAGTTTCAGTAATGCCCATTTAACAAAAAACGATATCTCCCTTGTGGATAAGTGGATGTAGGGGAGCTTTTAGATCTATGTCCATTGATTGAGATCAGCATATCCTTAAAGATCTAGAATCACCTTTTTAAGAGAGAAATAAAAACTATTTCTTCTAGCAAGGCCTTTACTATCAGCGTTACCATTGAACTAGTGTTCATCTCAGGGAAGAAAAATAATTGAGTCCACAAAGAAGGGTGCAGGCAGAATTGCTCCCTCGCTTCAAGTATATTGGAGCATATAGAATTTCAGTCTGATGGAATGATTGTTAGTCCAATAATATACCAAATGCCTAATGCTCAGTCTTCTGTTTGAAGGTGTCCTTCTGAAGTTTACTTTAAAACTACAGAGTCATAAGAAGGAAAGAGACATGGTCTTGAGGTTGCTCATCAACAATTAACATATAGGTAGCAGACACATAGTTTATCTAACCAATCTCTTTTATTTTGCTATTTTAAATTTAGTCATTTCTTAATTGGCATATTGATTCTCCCTTATCACTTTAATAATACTTAAATAGCCATATTTACAAATCACAGTGTTTCCAAGTTGTTCTCCAGCTTTTAGGTGTAAACCATAATATTTGGCAGCCTCTTCCAATTTGCTACCTTCCACTTGTATATTAATATTTCAGTGGTTTGCATAATGTTATGCCAGGTGACTTCATGGCATTTTAAATAAAGTTTATTACTTCATGCTTTCAACTCTCAAAAGCATTGCCATGTGATTAATGTGAAGGGGAAACTCATCCAGAAAAGGAACCATCAGATCCCCATCAGATCCTGAATGGGACATGATAAATACATTGCTTTATATATGGTGGTGTTAATAAATATTTGTAGCAAGTATCCTTTTGCTTTAAGTAAAATTTACAATAAGTACAATTTGTTACAATAAGTAACAAATATATAGAGTAATTTCAAATTGGGAAAACTGGCTAGGGAGACCTGTTCAATAAAGCAATGCCTTAAAGCAAATTTTTAGTGAGAAAAGATACTAGACTTTACCTTCCCATTTTTCAAATGGGGAACTCCTATATATTATCAAGTCTGATTCTGCAAGCAGTCAATGGATGTGAAAATCTGTGATCCAACTATGGCAATTTATAAGATAACCTGTTTAAGGTCACTGACAAGAATAAATTATTGCATTTTTCTTCAGTATTGTCAGCTTATTCAATATTACTTTAAATAAAGCCAAAGGTCAATCTGGCTCAAAAACTCAGAGAAAGATTTAGCTTCACCAGGGCACAGGAATGCTTTTGAACTGGAAATGTCTTTATGAATCCTGCCATCATGAAGACTGATATTTATGCTACAAACAGAGCAAAACATCTTTAGTGATACATTCTGGGTTAATAAAATTTCAGTCCATACTTAGTGCTGATAAGACAAAATATTTCAAACCAGTTTTTCTGCCTAATACATACCAAGATTTGAAAAATAAAGCAATCAAATTTCTGAAATAAGAAGAGGAAGATGACTCCCCTTACTATATTTTCATCCGATTAACAATAACTTTCCAAAACTAAGTAATCCTATTTTGACTTTTTCCAGTTAGTACAAGTCAAATTATATTTTGTTAATGGCTATTTAGTTGGGTCTTTCATCTACCGTCTTCTAACAATTGGTTCTGCAAATTTGGAACAATATTTGGAAGAGGTCTTGAGAAACATATAGATACATTTTAAGTTTAATATTTTTAAAACAGGTTAATTTTTCATTCTTCCCCAAGCCACATGAGTGCACAAACATTTAACTTAGATATGTTGTTCAATTTTTTTGAAGTGTTTTGTATATACTTTTTTCTATACCAATTTTCTTTTTCTTATTTGTGGTGCAAACACCAACATAAAGAAATTCCAAAGAGACCCTTTACATAGTAAGATGTTTCTCTGTATTCAGTGGCATTTATTCTCCAATAAATATGCTTAATTTCTTATGCAAGTATTACCTATCAAGTTTCAATTTATCAGGTACAGTAGGTTCACATAAAGAGTTAATTACAAATATATATTATATTTGTTATCATACAGACGGGGATCCAACGTTTCGCTCACATTAGATATGAGCAGCTTAGGATGTGCTGAACCTTTAATAGCTGTGCCAACCCCAAGGGAAAAAGTAGCAATGGAGTATCTACAGTCAGCTAGCAGAATGTTGACCAAAGAGCAATTAAAAGATGTAGTTGAAAGTTCTCATTTACTTCAGACAGAATTCATGGTAAGTCTGTAATACTGCTTTGTTGTTTTAAAATTAAAAAGTTGTTGTAACTTTCTGTGATCTCCAGAATGATATACCTCTGGCATTTGTACTGTACCACCTAATCCCTTGCTTGAGCAAGGGCAATGGCAGGGTTGTAAACTGGAGATGCCCAACCAATCTTCTAAAGCTGCACTGCTGTCAACTCTACAAATGAGTATGGCTGCAGCCATTTTCCCTACTCATTTTTGGTTGTCACATAGAACGGAGGGAGGGGGGTTGCCCAGGTGCTTCGCTAATCTAAATAATATTTTGTCCCATGGGAAACAAGGTCATCGGCTGCTCCCGAGACTGCAGACTGGGCATTGCATAAAAAGCCCGCCAAGAAGATGTATTGGGGAACGTAGTTGCTTGCATAGTTTTAGGGGTTTGTATTGGGGTATTGTTACGTGTGTCTCCAGACTTGGTTTCACTTTTGACGTGCCAATACTTTGTAACTAATAAACATGTTCTTTGAGGAATTTGCAAGCCTCGGAGTTCTGCTTTATTTGTTTCTATCTGTCAAAACCATGACATTCTTTAGTACACATATAAAAAAGTAAAAGATTTAAGGATTTGGAACAAAGATGTCCTGGCATTATTTCATGATTTCACTAAAACACAATAGAGTAAATAGCTGTAAATATTCCTTGTTATAAAACAGGATTTTCCATATAGACCTTCAATTCTCTAGAGCAGTGATGGCGAACCTTTAGAGACCGAGTGCCCAAACTGCAACCCAAAACCCACTTATGCATCGTCGGGTGCCGGGTGGGTGTGACCCATTGGGTGGGCATGACTGTGGTGGTAACAGCAGACTGGGTGGGACTAAAAAGTTCAATCAATCAATTCCAACTTTGCAAGATCTTTTTTTTTCCTGCGAGAAGTTGAAATTGACTGATTGATTGAACCTTTTTTTTGTACATGGTGGCAGGGGCCTAAAGCGAAAAGGTTTTATAAAACCCAGCTGAAGGCCTAGGACTGGGGCGACAGCATGCGTGCCCACAGAGAGGGCTCTGACTCCCGCCTCTGGCACCCGTGCCATAGGTTCGCCATCACTGCTCTAGAGGTTTACATAGCATTGCTAGGTCTCCTGATACAACAAGCAAAGATAAGAGAATTCCAGAATGTCTTAAGTACAAATAGTTTTGAATAAGGCTGAGCAAGTACTCATTGGTTTATCTGATTTGAGATCATACCAAAATAAAACAAATGTAGTGATCAAACATAAGTCAAACTATGAATCAGGCTTTCCAATGGAAATTGACCAGGATGATACTTTTATTCTGGATTTTTGTAGAGGTAGCTTTGAAGGTGAACAATGACCAGTAAAAGTGACCACCATATGTACGTATGTGGTTTTATATGTATTATTTATTCTGTTTAACTTTGCAGGCTCCCTAGAGTCTTTTGATGACTATAAATCTAAATTAATAAATTAATAAATCCCATATTCTTATTGCTTTTTAACTTAAAATCCCTAAACAGATTATTTCTAAAAAAAAAAAACCCCACAAAAACAATGCTGTGCCTTTGTGATAAACCTTTCTTATTAACACTGATACTAAGAATTGCTTATAATGAAAATTATGTTTTATTTCTTTCTCTTTAGGAAATCCCCATGAATTTTGTCAATCCTAAAGAAATAGACATCCCTAGTCATGGAACCAAAAATCGTTACAAAACCATTCTTCCAAGTAAGTTAGTTTAAAGTGATACTTTTATCAGTTAATTCTCCTTTTTCCTATTATCAGCTTTTTAATTCTTAATTTAAATTAAAGCAACCTGAGATGATTGCAAATTAGTTTGCAATAATATATTTTTTAATATGCATTGTTGTTACTGTTGCTATCACAACTCCAACTGATGAACTGCATTTAACTTCTTAAGCCCAACTTGTATAGATGTGCTGACTTGCATGGAAAACAAAATAAGCATTTATCCAACCATAAACTTCATGAATGTACATTACTGTTGGAAACGTCTGTTAATGTAATTGGTTCATATCAATAAAGCTTAAGTATTTTCAATTTTTCTACTCTCCTCTGTCAAAGTATGTTTCTGCAACAATTTGATTTTGCTAAAACATATACTAAAGAGCCATAAGATTAATTTTGATTAAGTAGCAATGGGGAAAAGGGAAAAATAGAATAAACCAGAAAGCAAAATACAATTCACTCCAGTAAAGAGACATAGTTGTACTAAGCAGTCATGATTAGAAATGTTTTCCACATCAAAGTGTGTATCCTTGGTTTGCAGTCATGCCCACTGCTAGGAAAGTTAGTATAGTAATTAATCTAGCAGGAGATGGGCCCAGCTTTCCCTTCTCTTTAGTTGATATATTTTAAGCAACAGTGGTAAAGTTGAAACTCAGGTTTCTACAGCCCAGAGAGATTTAAAAAATAATATTTTATATGTCAGAAAAATAAGATTAATTGAATATTTTTAATACGGTGAAGTGTATTCCTATTCAGAATGAATTACCACTGAGTATGTTCATATAAGTACATGGATACTCTTTAAATTGGATGGGATTTGTTCGCTCTCAGCTTTGATAGTCAGTTCTGGTGCAAGTAGAAATTCAACAGCAGTGCCTCCAAAAGCAAGTAATGGCCTTTCTGAAGGAATGGAGGGAGGCAAAATTTATCCCTCCCACTGTCACAATAAGACAGGTACACACAAATCTCTGACAACTTTATCTGACATAATAGGAGACTAGGAATTACATTTCTGTGATAAAACTAGGTTTTAATATCTGGATACCTATTTCAGATTTTTTCAGAAGGATATAACGTACTTTCTCCCTTCTTACTTCCAAATCTTCAAAAATATTGAAAAAATTGGGGTATCTATCCTTGCGTATAGATGACATTCATATGGGAAATAGGTTCTCCTCCCCTTTTTCTTTGCATAAAACCCAAAAGCAGACAGAAGATAGTATGAATCCTTCATGTATCTGTTTCACAGCTTTTCTGGAATGTTTGAAAAAATTTGTAACACTCCCTCATATCTATAGCTGTCAATATCATTGCATAAATCATCAAGCTTCTTAAAAGAATCCTTATGCTTTTATGACATTTCCCTTTACTATTTTAGGTTTTCATTTCCATTTCCACCTGTGTTGTCTTTACAGATCCTGTAAGCAGGGTATATTTGAAACCAAGGAACCCAGGGGATGCTTTGAGCACCTACATAAATGCTAACTACATCAGAGTAAGTACACTGATGTGCAGTGTGCTGACTTGCCGACATATATTTCATCTTCATGCTTCCTATTCAGTTCTTCTCTTATCAGAACACCTAACTTAGTACTCTGCCACCAACTTCCACTGTCTTTTACTATTGACAGTAGACAGTAGACTGTGTATGTACTGTATAAAAATGATCAGTCATTCCAAAAATATTGTTCCAAAGTGTATTGGCCTTTTAACTGAAGCATTGTACAAGGTATGTTAATTCTCTTCTTGTTTCTTCTCTGCCCATTATAATCACAAATTTTAATTTGACTATTCCATCTCTGTCTAAATTAGGGTTATGCTGGCAAGGAGAATGCTTTCATTGCAACTCAGGGTCCCATGATTAATACCGTGAATGATTTCTGGCTGATGGTATGGCAAGAAGACAGTCCTGTTATTGTTATGATCACAAAGCTGAAGGAGAAAAATGAGGTAAGACTTCTTAGCTTAATCAGTCATGGACACTTTGTCTAGTTCCCCCCCCCCAAAAAAAAACAACCCACCCAATACAACCAACACTACTGTCAAATATTCAAGTCCCTAAAAAATTTTTTTCATAGCACTCTATTAAAACACCTTAACTAATTTAGTGTGGATAACATTATCAATAACATTATTGCTTTCGCTGTGTCCCTGCACAACAGCTACAGTGCCCTTGCTGACCTTAATAGGGACATTAAGGAGACTGGTAAAGGTATTTGTGAAGATAACTCAAATAAGCAGGGGATTGTGGTCCGAGATGAACAACTAGATTTTGACAGGGAGAAGTGTGAATCAGGTATTGCACATCAGTCATGCAAGAATAGAAAGGCTCCCAAAAAGAGAAGCTACCTTCTGGTAGGTGATTCAATTATAAGGGATGTAAATTTAGGAAAGGACACAGAGGCTTTGAAAGAGGTCAGGTGTCTTCCAGGTGCTACTGCCAGTAGGGACAAGAAGCGTATTTCTAAAATAATCAAGAATGGCAGCAAGGACTGTGATGTGGAGGCTATTGTACATCTTGGCACTAATGATCTGTCCCAAAAAGATGTACTCTCTGTGCAGAATGATTTCCAGAGCTTGGGGAAGGAACTTAGCAGAATAGGCTGTAGGCTTACTTTCTCAGAGGTTTTACCAGTGTATAAGGAGCAAAACGGAAAAGGCCAGCGCATAGCACAATTCAATATGTGGCTAAAGGAGTGGTGTAAAGGGGAAGGCTTTGGATATATTAGTCACGATGTCAGTAGCTGGTCCAATCAAAAGATGTACAAAAGAGATGGTTTGCATCCATCAAAAAAAGGAACTGAGTTACTCGGCTATAAACTCACAGATTTTCTGGAGGGAAATTTAAACTAAACAGCGGGGACAGGGAGTTAATTGATACGGAACAACCCTGTCCCCGGCAATTTAAAAACTATAGGGCTATCAGTGCATGTAGCATAGATGTGTGTGTGGACAAGAATACCAACCTTGCTATCAAGCAAAATGAAGCCTCTAATAGCGAGTGCCACATAAAGTGCACTAACCAAATAGGTGGTAAGACAATAGGGGAACTCAGGCACCACACAGGTTATGTAGAAAGGAAACACAGGGCCACCCACAAAGGACTCAAATGTTTATACACCAATGCACAGAGTATGAACAGCAAACAGGGTGAACTAGAAATTCAGGTTAACGAGGGCAGATACGATATTGTTGCCATTACGGAAACATGGTGGGATGAAACTCACACATGGAACACACAGCTAGAGGGATTTAAATTATTTAAAAGAAACAGACCAAATAAAAGAGGGTGGAGTTGCTCTCTATATAAGAAATAACTACATCTCCACAGAAATAGAGTACAACAATGATAAAAACTCTCTTGAATGCATTTGGGTCAATATAAAAGGGGGGGGGAATGACATTGCCATAGGTGTATACTACAGACCACCCAACCAAACAGAGGAAATAGATGAACTTTTTGCTAGTCAGCTAACTAAGGTATGTAGGAAGCACACCACAATAGTAATGGGGGACTTTAACTACCCTGACATCAACTGGGAGACAAACTCCGCACCAAGTGGAAGATCAAACAGGTTCCTGGCAAACCTAGCAGACAACTTTGTCTCCCAAAAAGTAGAGAAGGGAACTAGGGGATTAGCCATTTTGATTTAATTTTCACTAACAGAGATGAAATGATAGACGGTGTTGAAGCCATAGGAACCCTGGGAAGAAGTGATTATGCAATATTAGAATTCCACATTATAGAAGCACAACCAATAGAACACAGTCAAACTAGAGTCTTGGACTTCAAGAGAGCTAATTTCAATAAACTTAGAGAGGGCTTGGGAAGGATTCCATGGATGAGAATCCTCAAGGGGAAAACAACTCAAGAAGCTTGGGAAATTTTGAAAAATGAGATAATAAAAGCACAGTCTAGCACAATACCAACAAAGAGGAAAAATAACAGCTCTCAAAAGAAACCAGCATGGCTGCATACAGAACTCTCTGACAAATTGAAAGATAAAAAGGACAAGTATAGAAAGTGGAAAGAGGGGAACATAACTAAGTCATAATATCAGCAAATAGCCCGAGCCTGCAAAGATGAAGTGAAGAAAGCCAAGGCTCAAAATGAACTGAGGCTTGCGACCAAAGTCAAAAATAACAAAAAAGCTTCTTTCAACATGTAAAAAACAAGAAAAAAGTGAAGGAAATGATTGGTCCATTAGTGGGTGGAAGTGGCAAGAAGGTGACAATCAACAGGGAGAAAGCAGAACTATTTAACTCATTTTTTGCATCTGTCTTTACACAAAGGGAAAAAACAGACCAACCTATCAAAAATAGTGCCATAAAAAACAAAACAGAAACACAAGTTAAGATAGGCAAGAACATGGTTAGGGAGCACCTGTCCAGCCTAGATGAGTTCAAATCGCCAGGACCAGATGGATTACACCCCAGAGTTCTCAAGGAACTGGCAGATGTGATATCGGAGCCACTGAACTATATTTTTCAAAGATCCTGGAACACAGGGGAACTACCAGAGGACTGGAAAAGAACTGATGTAGTTCCCATCCTCAAAAAAGGAAAAAAAAATGGATCAGGAAATTACAGACCTATCAGCCTGACCTCAATACCTGGGAAGATCCTGGAAAAGATAATCAAACAACGAATCAACGAACACCTAGAGGCAAACAAAGTCATTACTAAAAGCCAACACGGGTTTGTCAAAAATAGATCATGCCAGACAAATCTTATTGCATTCTTTGACCAAGTGACAAATTAGTGGATCAGAGGAATGCTGTGGACATAATTTACTTGGACTTCAGTAAGGCATTTGATAAAGTAGATCACACCCTACTACTTGACAAGATAGAAAAATGTGGGGTAGACAGAACCACCACCAGATGGATCCGTAGCTGGCTGACCGGCCGTACTCAGCGAGTGGTCCTCAATGGAACTGCATCTATATGGAGGGAAGTGTGTAGTGGGGTGCCCCAGGGCTCTGTTCTGGACCCAGTACTCTTCAACATCTTCATCAACGATTTGGATGAAGGGATAGATGGGGAACTCATCAAATTTGCAGATGACACCAAGCTGGCAGGAATAGCCAACACTCCAGAAGACAGGCTTCAGATACAGAAGGATCTGGACAGACTTGAACACTGGGCACTAACTAACAAAATGAAATTCAATGGTGAAAAAAGCAAGGTTCTACATTTAGGCAAGAAAAACCAAATGCACAAGTACATCATAGGTGGCACCATGCTCAATAGTAGTAACTGTGAGAGGGACCTCGGAGTCCTAGTAGACAATCACTTAAATATGAGCCAGCAGTGTGCTGCAGCTGCCAAAAAGGCCAACACAGTGCTAGGCTGCATTAACAGAGGGATAGAATCAAGATCACGCGAAGTATTAATACCACTCTTCAATGCCTTGGTAAGGCCACACTTGGAATACTGCAGCCAGTTTTGGTCACCACGATGTAAAAAAGATGTTGAGACTCTAGAAAGAGTACAGAGAAGAGCAACAAAGATGATTAGGGGACTGGAGGCTAAAACATATAAGGAACGGTTGCGAGAATTGGGTATGTCTAGTTTAACGAAGAGAAGGACAAGGGGGGACATGATAGCAGTATTCCAATATCTCAGGGGCTGCCATAAAGAAGAGGGAATTAAGCTATTTTCCAAAGCACCTGAAGGCAGGACAAGAAGCAACGGGTGGAAACTAATCAAGGAGAGAAGCAACCTAGAACTAAGGAGAAATTTCCTGACAGTGAGAACAATTAATCAGTGGAACAGCTTGCCTCCAGAAGCAGTAAATGCTCCAACACTGGAAGTTTTTAAGAAAAGACTGGACAGCCATTTGTTCGAAATGGTGTAGGGTTTCCTGCCCGAGCAGGGGGTTGGACTAGATGACCTCCAAAGTCCCTTCCAACTTTACTATTATTATTATTATTATTATTATACAATATGAGCAAAAACATTCTTTTTTAAAAAAAATACAAATTACTTTTCAGATTTGAAATGGCAACACAAGAAATAATTTTGTTCTGAGTCAATTTCAGAATAGAGCTGAAAGGGACTTTGGATGTCTTCTATGGAACCCCTTGCTCAAACAAACACTAATAGGGCTATCAGTGCATGTAACATAGATGTGCGTGCAGATAAGAATATCAACCTTGCTGTCAAGCAAAATCAAGCTTTTAATAGTGGGTGCCATATCAAATGCACTAATCAAACAGATGGCAAGGAAACAAGGGAACTCAGGCACATAACTCAGGTTATGTAGAAAGTAAACACAGGGTCAGTCATAAAGGACTTAAATGTTTATACACCAATGCAAAGAGTATGAGCAATAAACAGGGTGAATTAGAAATTCAGGTTAATGAGGGCAGATATGATATTGTTGCCATTATGGAAACTGGGTAGGATGAAACCCACAAATGGAACACACAACTAGAGGGTTTTAAATTATTTAAAAGGAACAGACCAAATAAAAGAGGAGGCGGAGTTGCTCTATATGTAAGAAATAACTACATCTCTAATAAATAGAGCACAACAATGATGAAAACTGTCTTGAATGCATTTGGGTCAATATAAAAGTGGGGGGGAATGACATTACCATAGGTGTATACTACAGGCCACCCAACCAAACAGAGGAAATAGATGAACTTTTTGCTAGTCAGGTAGGTATGTAGGAAGTACATCACAATAGTAATGGGGGACTTTAATTACTCTGACATCAACTGAAAGACAAACACTGCACCAAGTGGAAGATCAAACAAATTCCTGACAAACCTAGCAGACAACTGTATCTCCCAAAAAGTAGAGAAGGGAACTAGGGGATCAGCCATATTGGATTTAATTCTCACTAACAGAGATGAAATGATAGAAGGTGTTGAAGCCACAGGAACCTTAGGGGGGAGTGATCATGCAATATTGGAATTCAACATTATGCAAGCACAAGCAATAGAACATAGTCAAACTAGAGTCTTGGACTCTAAGATTGCTAATTTCAATAAACTTAGAGAGAGCTTGGGAAGGATTCCATGGATGAGAATCCTCAAGGGGAAACAACTCAAGAAGCTTGGGAAATTTTTAAAAGTGAGATTATAAAAAATCAGTCTAGCACAATACCAATGAAGAAGAAAAATAACAGCTCTCAAAAGAAACCAGCATGGCTGCATAAAGGACTCTCTGATAAATTGAAAGATAAAAAGGACAAGTATAAAAAGTGGAAAGAGGGGCACATAACTAAGTCAGAATATCAGCAAATAGCCCGAGCCTGCAAAGATGAAGTGAGGAAAGCTAAGGCTCAAAATGAACTAAGGCTTGTGACAAAAGTCAAAAATAGCAACAACAACAAAAGTTTCTTTCAACATGTAAAAAAACAAGGAAAAAGTTAAGGAAATGATTGGTCTATTAGTAGGAGAAAGTGGCAAGAAAATGACAAGCAATAGAGAGAAAGCAGAATTATTTAACTTGTTTTTTGCATCCGTCTTTAAACAAAGGGAAAAAACAGTCCAACCTATTAAAAACAGTACCATAAAAAACAAATTAGAAACACAAGTTAAGATAGGCAAGAAAATGATAAGTGAGCACCTGTCCACCCTAGATGAGTTCAAATCACCAAGACCAGATGGATTACGCCCCAAGGTTCTGAAGGAATTGGCAGATGTGATCTCAGAACCACTGAACTATAGTTTTCAAAGATTCTGGAGCACTGGGGAACTACCAGAGAACTGAAAAGAGCTGTAGTAGTTCCCATCTTCAAAAAAGGAAAAAAATGATCCAGGAAATTACAAACCTATCACCCTGACCTCAATATCTGGGAAGATTCTGGAAAACATAATCAAGCAATGAATTAGCGAACACCTAGAGGCAAACAAAATCATTACTAAAAGCCAACATGGGATTGTCAAAAGCAGATTACACCAGACAACTCTTATTGCATTCTTTGACCAGGTGACAAAATTAGTGGACCAGAGGAATGCTGTGGATATAGTTTACTTGGACTTCAGTAAGGCATTTGATAAAGTATACTACAACCTACTACTTGATAAGATAAAAAAAATGTGGGTTAGACAGCATCACCACCAGATGGCTTCGTAGCTGGCTGACTGGCTGTACTCAGCATGTGGTCCTCAATGGAACTGCATCTACATGGAGGCAAGTATGTACTGGGGTGTCCCAGGGCTTTTTTCTGGGCCCAGTGCTCTTCAACATATTCATCAATGATTTGGATGAGGGGATAGATGGGGAACTCATCAGATTTGCGGACAACACCAAGCTGGCAGGAATAGCCAACACTCCAGAAGATAGGCTTAAGATATAGAAGGATCTTGACAGACTTGAACATTGGGAACTAACTAACAAAATGAAATTCAATGGTGAAAAAAGTAAGGTTCTACATTTAGGCAAGAAAAACCAAATGTATAGGTATAGTATAGGGGGTACCTTGCTCAATAGTAGTAACTGTGAGAGGGATCTCAGAGTCCTAGTGGACAATCACTTAAATATGAGCCAGCAGTGTGCTGCAGCTGCCAAAAAAGCCAACACTGTGCTGGGCTGCATTAACAGAGGGATAGAATCAAGATTACGTGAAGTATTAATACCACTTTATAATGCCTTGGTAAGGCCACATTTGGAATACTGCATCCAGTTTTGGTCACCACGATGTAAAAAAGATGCTGAGACTCTAGAAAGAGTACAGAGAAGAGCAACAAAGATGATTAGGGGACTGGAGGCTAAAACATATAAGGAATGGTTGCTGGAATTGGGTATGTCTAGTTTAACGAGGAGAAGGATGAGGGGGGATATGATAGCAGTGTTCCAATATCTCAGGGGCTGCCACAAAGAAGAGGGAGTCAAGCTACCAAGGCGCCTGAAGGCAGGACAAGAAGCAACAGATGGAAACAGATCAAGGAGAGAAGCAACTTAGAACTAAGGAGAAACTTCCTGACAGTTAGAACAATTAACCAATGGAACAACCTGCCTCCAGAAGCAGTGAATGATCAAACACTGGAAGTTTTTAAGAAGAGACTGGACAGCCATTTGTCCGAAATGGTGTAGGGTTCCTACCTGAGCAGGGGGTTGGACTCGATGACCTTCAAGGTCCCTTCCAACTTTATTATTATTATTAAATGTTAATACCACTTTATAATGCCTTGGTAAGGCCACACTTGGAATACTGCATCCAGTTTTGGTCACCACGATGTAAAAAAGATGTTAAGACTCTAGAAAGAGAACAGAGAAGAGCAACAAAGATGATTAGGAGACTGGAGGGTAAAACATATAAGGAACGGTTGCTGGAATTGGGTATGTTTAGTTTAATGAAGAGAAGGACTAAGGGTGACATGATAGCAGTGTTCCAATATCTCAGGGACTGCCACAAAGAAGAGGGAGTCAAGCTATTCTCCAAAGCAGGGCTTTTCAACCTTTTCATCCATTGTACCCCTTTCAGGATATGGCAATATCCGAGTACCACCAGTCACCTAGCAAGGTGTCAAAAACTTGATGAAGAAAAAAAAAGGAAAAAAGTGATAAAGTACAGGTAGTCCTCAACTTACAACAGTTCACTTAGTGACTGTTTGAAGTTACAATGGCACTGAAAAAAGTGCCCCCCAAGGCACAGCCAAGCAAGACACCTGCCTGCCCACCCGGCAGCACTCTTCCTCCTGTCCAAGGTTTTCATTGTTGTGAGCATTTCTGTTGAGGATTGGCAGCAAGGGTGGGGTGGGGATGTTTGGTTTTTATTCCCCCCATCTGCTGGGTAGTTGTAGCAGGTTTTGGTCACTTCACATGACCCTGGGACACTGTGACCGTCAGTTGCCAAGCATCTGAATGTAAATCACAAGACCCTGGAGATGCTGCAACATTCCAGCTGATCGGCATTTCTTCTGGGCTCAGCAGAAGCGCAGGATCAGCGCCGAGCTCCAGCTGGAGCCTGGCACTGATCCTGGCGCTTCCACTGAGCCCTGACAGCCCTGCAGCTCCAGCCATCTCTTGCTCAGGCTTGTGAGGTGCTGCCACCAGTTCAGCTCATTCCCCTCCACCGCTACCACTTTTTTAGGATGGTCGCATACCACCTGCCAGGTGCCAATGTACCCTAGGTGTTACACATACCACTGGTTGAAAAGCCCTGCTCCAAAGCACCTGAAGGCAGGACAAGAAGCAATGGATGGAAATTAATTAAGAAGAAAAGCAACCTAGAACTAAGAAGAAATTTCCTGACAGTTAGAACAATTAATCAGTGGAACACCTTGCCTCCAGAAGTTGTGAATGCTCCAATACTGGAAGTTTTAAAGTAGAGACTGGACAACCATTTGTCTGAAATGGTATAGGGTTTCCTGCCTGAGCAAGGGGTTGAACTAGATGACCTCCAAGGTCCTTTTAAACTTTATTATTGTTGTTGTTGTTTCAGACAAGTGACTGTCCAGGCTCTTCTTAAAAATCTCCAATGATGAAGTATCCACAACTTTTGAAGGAAAAGCCATTCCTCTGGTTAATTGTTTTCACTGTCAAGAAATTTGCCATTATCTATGAAACTTATCTAGAAATGTCTCCTTATCTAAGAAACCTATCTAAGTTTCTCCTGTCATGCTATGAAAATCCCATTCATCAATAATTACTCAATGTATAATAACCAGTTCAGCCATTTTTGACCATAACATGCTGCATTATATTAAACCGAGTCATCCGTCTATAGATACAATATTCCTAGCTGTGATTGTGACCTCCCAGCATTACACAAAGTTCTTTAGCTCTTTCTGGATTTGTCAGGGATAGAACCTGATTAAATCTGTATTTAAATATGGAAGCTGTAATATTTTAAGGATTCTTTATTGCCTTAGAGTGACGTTTGCTGCATTCTTTGACTGAAATGATCTATTTATCAGAAATTAGTTGAGCTCTACTTTGAAATAATAGTTTAATTTGTTTATTGAAACAAATATTGGGTTCTAACAAGGAAAAGAATGTAGAAAGGTATCTATACAAAGAGTATCCTAACACATGTGTATCTCAAAACATATAAAAGAATAATTTCTAAAGAAATATGCAATATTGTAAGTAATGCATTATCAGCACTGATCAAAATACTTCTAAAAACCTATCCCATTATAATATGGTACACAGAATAAATATTTTCCCCAAAGGAAAAGCATTTAAAAAAAACCTTCTAACACTGCTTGAAAAGAATGATTTGAAAGAAATACAAAATTATTTTCAACATATCAGGAAGCCCTGTGTTTACCTGAATTGCTCCCACTCAATACAATATTGTTTCTCTGTATTGTTCTAGACTGACGGTGGCAATTTCCTCATAATAAAAAAGATTGAGACTTCTTAAGGAATTCCAAGGCTATATAGACATTTATGTTTATATGAGCTTCTTATATTTGATCAAATCATTATAAGAATAGTTCATATGGCAGAAACTGTTTCTTCTCTTACATGATTTCTTTTGAGAAAGAGGGCAGTAAATACTTACAAGAAGTACAGCATCCAAACGCTATGAAAGCATAGGTTAATATATATATATTCAATAGTCACTCTGTTTTAAATAAACACATTTTATCTGAATAAGTCATATTTTTTGACTTTGCAATGTGTTTATCAAACCAGAAGCAGATTTTATATAGCAGTAATATTGTGAAGAAACCTTTCACACATTTTTCCCTTAATCATCCTGCAAGAAAAATAGGAATATTTTTAATGACATTAGATTAGAATATGTCCTCTCTCCAAAGCATTTGGGGGGTGGGTATTTCTTCTGCAACCTGGTATAGCAAAGGAAGAAAATTAGCAGTCTCTGGAAAATAACCAGGTTTTCTTACTCTGTCCATCACAGACCCAGTATAAATTGGTTTGCCTCTCCCCTCGTCACAAATCTCAAGAGAGCATGTCCAAGTGACCTATCCAATCTTAATCATGCATTGGAAGTTGCTTAGAGGTAACCATATCTTAGAATGGGGATGAGAAAAATATCATTGATTATTCTCTTAACAATCCTCTACTTTCTCTTCCATTGCATTCCTACAGTCACCAACTGCAACAATCCATTTTGTTAGCTAGCCAGAACAACAAAGGGAATCAGGATGTGATATTATGATCCAAGCAAAAGCTAATTCTCATGGTGAGGAAAAGTTCTTATATCGTAACAGTTATGTTATAGCATGGTAGATGCATGTGTCATGTGCCCTATCTGTCCAGCTACTTATTCATTAGTTGCATTGTGTAGTTAGAATCCGGATCTAAGACAAAATGTTACAAAGCGCTGTGTTCTTCCCAGCCAGTATTCCATTGGATTATTCTGTTTCTTTATATAGTTTGAATTTCTGGGAATGCAGGGAATGACCACAATAATCTATAGTACATCAACTCTATTACCTGAAATAGTAAAATGATTTTTATATTTGTAGCCATAATAACTTTTCCCTCCATCAATGTATTTAATCCTCTCTTAAACCATGACATCAAAGAAGAGGACATGATCTTCAAGAAAAGATTTATTTACAACCAATAAATCAGAATAGATAATACAAAGAAATCAAGAGATAGATACATTGAAAGGATAGATAAAAAAAACCCTAAGAGCTATAGTTGCCAATGTCCTTCAGGCTAAAACATAGGCATAATATGTTTCTTATTTTGATTTGAATTGGAGCAAAATCATCACTCCAACAGAAATTTCTGTACTCTACAACATGACTAAAAGCCACAAATAGAAAATTGCTCAAACAAAGTCCAATTCTTCCTTGGGAAGAATTGAGTAGTGACAATAAAGCTTCTGAATGTTCTTCTCCCTATGCCTCAATGATAGCAACCCAAATTATCAGTGGCAGAAATGGTGTGTTGTTTGAGAATAGCAACATTCTTGTAGTAATCTGAGAGTTTAGGGTCACATTTATTACAGCAGGCTAGAATAAGATTCAGTTTACTGATAATTGAACTGCATCTCAATTTTCTTGACCAGTTTTGATCGATGAAGTTTGGCTCTTTTCCATTTTTCTCTAGGACTTGTGTTGCTTTGTCAAATTTCACAAGAACACATGATCTAACTTTTGCACATTCTACTCAATATACTATACATCTGCTGCTTTTCCTCTTAGCTTTACTAATGGATTCTTTACTGAAATCCTGCAGACAGATGGCTCTCAATGGGTTACTAAACTATCACTTCCAATAACTGTAATCAACATGGCTTACAGTAAGAACTACTAGGGGTTGGTTATAATATGTGGAATGTCACAACTTACCATGCAACTTACCATACTACAAACATTGTGTAAGGTTCTAAAATTCCACTCATTACACTCTTTCCTTTTCATCTCATGGCTTCTTTTTTGTTCTATCTAGCCCAATAATATCACAATATACTTCTAGCAGTTCGCAACTACATTATTTAATTAAGGTATTGGGTGTTGCTGGATAATTATAATTATAGACTTTATAGTTAACTTAAGGGATTTTATATTTAGAGTCTGGTAAAACATAGTTGGAAACTGTATAATTCAGCAATGAAATTCAAAAAGGGACATTTTCTGCACAGTCCATTGGCATATTTAGCCATGTTTTAATGAGGGTTTTGGCAATTTTAATGTGCCCAAGAGATTGCTAGTTTAATTTTGTGTTTGATTTATTCCAGGCAATTCATGTGTACCAAGATGCATTATAACTCTATGTTCAAACCAGTGAGGCTTTAATGAAAAGTTTAGACAGTATTTTAAGAAATAGCTAACATGTACATTAAAAGTCACATTGCAAATCAAATGTTTTTTGGAGTTAGCATTTCAGCCTGCCGGTTGTAGCAACACAAGATCAGAATAAAATGAAATTTAATGAAAAGAAAAAAATTACAAATCATCATGCTTTACATTACATAGTTTTATCTCTTGTGCCTAATCTAGTTCCAGTGTTGACTGTTTTAGTGAAGATGGCTTACATTTTTCTTTTATATAAAACAGCAATATAAAAATAAATTTAATGATAATTTCTGGAATTACAACTCCTGTTTCTGTTCAATTACATAGATTTTGTATCAGTATTAATTGTGGTTAATACTTTTTTGATCTCCACATCTGTTTATCAAACAATGTGACTAATGCCTAAACAATTGTAGAAAATATGAAAATTCATAAAATATACAGTACTGCAAACTGGTACATGTGAATCTGAATTCCAGATTTGCATCTAAATATGACTTTCATTAGTTGTCTGTCTTGGGTTAACTGGTTCCATGATATAGCATCAATAATATGCTTATAACTGTTTTACTAATTTTCTGCTGCATATTAGCAGATATAATAACATTTGCATTTGGGATTTACAAACTGTCCTTTATTCCTTCTTCAGTGCCAAGTGGATCTTGCTAGAATACTAGCAGTAATGTGTTAAAAATAAATCTACTGGGCCATATTGAAAGTTAGAAGCAGCTGTGAAGTAGATAGTCTAAGTGAACAATATATTTCATTGTCCCCCCAAAGCTGTCTGCTAGTTATATGTCTGGGAACAAGATAAGAAAAACATTCCTTTAGCTTTTAAGGAGTTGAATATAGTTGATCTATTATCAAGAAATCACAGAAGGATGTTGAATAAGCAGCAATATTTTATGTTGGCTTTCTTAATGTTGGCAAGAACACATCTTCCCAGGGAGGGGAAGGCATATATGATGGCTTTTTGTATCATTATTAGTCTTTCCATGTAATTACGGATCCCCTGGGTCACATGGGCTAGGAGCTTGAACATTTGAATACAAGCTTAAAAGGTGGGAGTGCTTTGACTGGCTTAGTAGCAGGGCTCTTTGATTTCCAGAGGGCAGCTCCAACTTTCTCTTTGAACGGACCCTTTTACATTAGTCAGTGTAATTTGATGTTACAAAGTAGATGATCATCACATAAATGCTGAATATCTATCAGGTAAAAATTGTTTTTTTACAAAAGTCAAAAATATTGATTGTTAAAAAGTAATGTCATGATTATGGTAGTTATTATAAAAACTTTTTTTTTACTTTGCTTAACTGATGGGCTATCTTGTAAGGCTTTAAGTAATAGTGGTTTTTTTTTGTTTTTGCTTTTTTGCAATTGCTTTATTCCAGACATAGGTGTGCAGCAAATTCATTACTTTTGGATAATGATAAGTACAGCCATTTAGCTTCTAAAGAATGGTTATATGAATAACATTACTTTAGGTATATATTATAATCTTCATTTCATTTAGAACATAGATTATTTCTCTATCTTTGTACAAGAATCTGCTCTCCTATTATATAGTCCTTGTTTGGGATACAGGCGTCTCTATTTTTAGAACTTTATTTAAATTGGAGTTCAAGACCTTTTGCAATCAAGATGGAACTACTGGGTATAACCAATTATGTCCAATTAATGGCACAGATTTATTTAACATTGTTAAGTATGGATTCAACTCACTGTACATTTAAAATTGAATTTTTTTAATACATTCCACAATTGAAAAAAAGCATATTATTGATGTTTTATGAAATTAGTATGTCTTAAGCTTTGTCAGATATAAAAATAAAATAATTATTTAAAATAATTAATTAAAACTTGTGAATGTACGTATATTTAGCCTTTTTGTTTTTAATTTTTAAAACATCATGTCCTTATTAGATAAATAAAACAAAATAAAACATAATTAAAACTTATGAATGTACATATATTTAGCCTTTTTGTTTTTAATTTTTAAAACATGATGTCCTTATTAGATTTCTTAACCACTAAATTGATTATAGGTAGATATAAGAAAACCATCAAAGTATAAAATAAAATATGTAGTTTTACAAATTAAATGTAGGCCTTCAAAATTCCTAATAATTAGTAACAGCCAATCATTAAACATTCTGAAAGTTGATTAAACATAATTCTGGTTATTTATGGTTGTTCTTTTTAATTCCTTTAGAGGTAAGTCTTAGCAGTTCTTTTTGAAAGCTTATAAGGCTCCTGAGTGATTCAGGCATTTGATTCCACAGAATGGATTTATTAAGAAGGTCTTACTGTGTTTAGATCATCATTTAAGCAATTATCTTACTCCTAATGATCAACAGTACATAGTTTTGACAGTAAACACATTGTTTTCTTTAAAAAACATTTAAAAGTAGCAATATAAGTTAAATTGGATTGCTGAAATGGATTATTCTAGGGATCTTGGAACAAAAATTCTCCACAGAGTAACTTTCTGTTGCAATTTTATTTATTGAAATATTTATATGCCAACCTATAGTCATGTTATTAGGTAAGTTTACAAGATATGCAAACAGGTTTTATATTAAAATTTATGTTCTTAGCAATTTATCAAGCAAAATTCTAGAAATATTAATGATGAAGCAGTTACAATACCTGTCATAATATTTGTGACAATTACTACTTTCAAGAAAAAATAAACTTGACTTATTTTATTTGATCAAGCATTACTTAATCCTTTTTTCTAGAAATGTGTGCTGTATTGGCCAGAAAAGAGAGGGATATATGGAAAAGTGGAAGTACTTGTTGACAGTGTACAGGAATGTGAGAATTACACTATTCGCAATCTAACATTAAAGGTACTGTTTTTATGTTGTTGTTTTTCAAACCACTACATATAATTATTAGTTCACACCACCTGTAATATTGAACTAAATACAAATAAAGGTTAAAGGTTCCAAGAAAATATCTTATACAAGAATATATAAACACTATATTCAGCTGCTGGTAGCCCCATCTATGGATTAACATGGTTGCTTAATATGGCAGCATAATATAATATTGTAGAATTATAAGGTATATAGTATCCTAAAATTATCAGCCTTCCTCAACTAAATGCCCTCCAAAATGGTAGTCTTTAAAATCTGTTAATATGAATTAAGATAATTACAGTATATGCCTAGAAGATAGTTTGAGAAATGTTATGTATCAGTAATGAAGATTTCTATTTTATACATGATAATAATATTTCTGAGACACATTTGGTCTTTATCCCTACTGTAATCTATCAGGTTGAGTTGATCACAGTTTGATAGCAGATTTTATTTGGCTTATCATGCTTTTTGCCTGGGGAGATTCAGATGATAGCTAGGTACCAATAAAAATATCCTGCATATGCAGAATTTTCCATTGCCAACTATAAAAGCATGTCCACCGTTTGAGTTCCAAAGAAGTACTTGCTTACCAATAGAAGAGAATAACTGTAGCTTAGGGTTGAAACTGTGGGCTCCTGGGTGCTCTCTGAGTTTGGTTGTTTTTTTTGCAGATGTTTCATTACCAAACCAGATAACATGATCAGTGATAGCAGCAATGAGGTTACCTATTTTGGTAATGAAACATCTGCAAGAAAACAACCAAGCTCAAAGAGCATCAAGCTACCCAAAGTACTTGCTTTTTTGAGTGCAGAAACACATTATGCCTCATTTTCAATCAATGGTGTTGTTAACATAATATGTATATCATTCATCATTTTCAGCAAGGAAACCAGTTGAGGAATGTCAAACATTACTGGTATACTTCTTGGCCAGATCACAAAACTCCGGTCAGTGCTCAACCTCTTTTACAACTCATGCTGGATGTAGAAGAGGACAAGAGGGCTTCAACTGATAGAGGTCCTATTATTGTTCATTGCAGGTAATTTTCACCTTAAAAATGATTTGAAAGTTTAATGGAGCAGGATAAGAAAAAATACGAATTAAAAATTGATTTTTGCAATGTTGATAGTATATGTCAAGAAAGTGGAAAGCTGGTTGATTTACACGATAAGGAGCTTTTTATTTAACTCAGTTCCATCTGTATAAGAAATATCTTTCCAAGCTTCGGGCAAGAATCTTTCTCAGCCTAATCTGGATTTAGTGGTGACTAAAACTCATACTTTTTCATGCAAATTTTATGGTCTACCTATATTCTATAATTATCCAAAAGACAACAATCCTTCCCCTTATTACATGACATCTTCAATTCAGGCAGGTCCCCTATTTGCTACCTAAAACAGATTTAATGCTCAGTAGTAGCCTTCTAGCAAACTGCACAGCCACACATTTTGCTTGGCCTATTCCAGTATGATCCACTTATCCCTGACGTTGTCCTCCTCCTCCTTCCAGACCACCAGAAATGCATCCCTTACCCTTGTTGTCTAGCTTCGGTTCAAAACTACTATCTTCAAACCTGAACTGTCACAAATTCTTCCGAATAGATCATCTCCAGCATTTTGTTCTGATATAGTAACAGCTACAACTGTGATTGGTTGTAGGGCTTGGCATATTCCCTCTCTTTAGTGTCTGATCACTGCCCTAGCTTGCAGATCTGCTATGTTCTGTGCATTTTTATAATCTTGCAATTGATAAAAAAGGCCTATTAAGCCAATGAACTGTGACAAACCCTAGAGAATTTTGTTCCATTCAACTCTAACATCTTCTAGTAGATACCCTGTTGATTAATGCCCAGTTTGGATAAGATATGGTCCCTAGCTTTCCCACACCCTGTCTACAATATTGTAAAGCTTTCTTTCACTTCCCTTTATCTGTTTATACAACTGTGTTACAGCTGCAAGATAGAAAGATTAAAGTTTCCTTTTAATAAAGCTAAGTTATCATTTCTTCCTTGTTACAAAGTTTCCATGGCTCTACATAATAAGGTAGAAACCAAAGAGCAGCCTGTTCTCCTGATGCTTTGATTAGTGTAGCATGAGAGTACAGTAATAATGTCACAAAAGTAAGTAGAAAGAAGAATCTACTTCAGTGGCGAGGGAGATAATGTGGGAAGGGGTTTGAAGGCATCATGTGTGCAAACCTCTAAGAAACCAAGGAATGGATGGGGACTGGTGAAGAAGGAACAACTCCAAAAAGGTAGGAAAAGGTAGCCATTGTTAAACCAGTCTAGCAAGAGTCAGACAATGAGGCTAGCCTTTCCTGCATGAAATGAAAGGCAAGAAGCAAAGCAACAACTATCGGGTGTTTGAAGAACTATAGCCTGGACGGAACACCAGCCTGGCCTCATTGGCAACTTGAATCTGGGCAGGGATTTCTTAAGAAACAGGCAGGAAAAGATCAGCCTAGGGGAAAAAAAGCAGTTAGACTGCAATGTAGAATTGCCCACATTGATAAATCTCACATCTGATCTTAATTTACAACAAACAATAGTCGACACTGATCTTGCATCCAAACAGATAGTAATCCAGAACTCTTCTTCAGTGAATGATACTATTTTTAGAAAACATATAGTTTGCTGACTTTCCCTTCCACCACAATTTTAGTAAGATCCCAGGTTATAGCTTTTGATTATCTTTTACAATGTGAATTATACCATGTGTTGAAAATACCTATTTTCTCACCCAGTGTAAAGGGAGCTTGTTTTCATAGCAGTTCATAGAATAAATAAATAAATAAATAAATAAATAAATAAATAAATAAATAAATAAATAAAATCTTCTTTTCTATAATGTAGTTTTTTAAAACAGGTCCCCAACCCCCAGGCCGTGGACCGGTACTGGGCTGCCACATGCCAGCAACTGGTCTGCACAAACAAGCAAAGCCCCATCCATGGGATGCAGGCAGCACATAAAATCAGGCACTCTCCGGTCAATGGAAAAATCTTTCTCCACAGAACTAGCCCCTGGTGCCCAAAACATTGGAGACCTCTGTTTTAAAATATCAGAAAAATTATAGTTCCATGAGTTTATCATACTGTGGCAGAAAATGTACATATCTGTATTATGATCTCAATTGTGCAAGGAAAGAGGGAAAAATACAAAACTGTCTGGAAAACTAAGAAATTTAAGAATATGCCATTTTTTATTGTCTCAGATACCAGACACATGTCTTGTTTTTGCAATATATTACATTGCAATATATTGTAACAATTTAGATATTCTAGAAGTTTATGGAGCTGAAAATTGCTGAATTTTAAAGAAGAGGTTAAATATCATCTTCATCTACTTAATCACATATTTTTGCATGGAACAAAAATCAAAAGTTTCAACTAATCTACATTCATTAAATTGCTAAGCTACTAAACAAATTTAAATTTTTATGCCACCCAGAGCCACGTTATAGGGGAGATGGGTACCATAGAAATGTAATACATAAATAAATAAAAATAAACAAATGTAGTTCTGCTGAGAAAATAAAATGGTTATCTGACATTATCCCATGAGTAAATTAGGAACAAAGCCCTTCTCCTTCTTCTATGGAGAATATTTCAACACTTAAATATCTTGTAATAACAGCCATAATCTGTCATTTTAATTCTATTCAGACTTAATTAATTAATTCTAGCTGTCATTTAATTCTATTTGGTTTAATTGTTTTCCTTGACAGTGCTGGAATAGGAAGAACAGGGTGTTTCATTGCTACTGCGATTGGTTGCCATCAGCTCAGGGAAGAAGGAGCTGTTGACGCATTGAGTATTGTCTGCCAACTGCGTTTGGACAGGTAGGATGACATAGGATACAAAATCCATTAATATTTGCCACCCAATCTTTTTAAGTGTCATTCCTGTCATGACCATTGTAATTCTGAAATTTTTGTAGAATCCAGGAGAAAGAAACTAATAATAGAAGCAAGCAAAATAATAGCAAATAGCTCCATTGTATGTAAAATCAATTTAAAGTTTTTGCAAACTCAATTTCCTCTTCATCCAACATTTCAGTCCACACCCTTTGTGCCCATTTACAATAAAGAAGTAACTAGATTAATGGCAATGTATCCATGCAATTCCATCATTGTGTGTGCTTTGGCTCTATGCTAGGGATTTTAGGGGCAAACTCATAAATGCATTTAGCAAAATGCAAATAAATACAGAAAGCAACATTATCAGCAGACGAATGGTGGGAGAAGTAGTTCTTTGATCTTTGTATGTTGGCAGTGCCCCTTTAAATTTGTTCTGTAAATTCTAAGATTATTGTACTTGACATTTCTTAGATGAGTTATATTTCCCTATCATCCCCAGCCAGGCTATTTATGTGGTAGCTACAGCCTATAAGAAGAATGCCAGGTTGAGAATGACCAGTTTATTCTATAGCTTAGTGGAATTCCACAATATGCCTTTAAATGTATCTGAGCCATGTATTTTACTTTTATGGTCAGATTAAATACAGTTCTGCTGTCAATGCTGAAATGAGTCATAGCTTCAGCATTTCTTCGATGTCAGCTGGTGAGACAGGAAGCCTGCGAGGCATTAGAAAAAGGACAGGAAAACCTGCAGTCTGTACATGTGCTCTAGGACCACAACAGGTCATTCATTTAGTGTCAGAATGTAAATTCATGGACATTGGCAGTCACATTCAAATTTTCTTAAACGTTTGAAGATGCACATTGCTTGTTCTGAATTTTAAATCAGTAAATAGTTCAAGGACTGGAGCAGCATCCTCTGAAGAACAGCAAACAAAATCAAGACATTTGACTGCAGAACTGCATAGCCCAAAATTATAATTGAAAAGCAGCAGATAGTGCTCTTCCAAGTTTGAGTTTTGAATATATTTTAACACTTTAACACATTTAATAAATGCAACATGCAAAGGATTCAGATTGGACATTATTGGCATTATTGGCTTATTATTTAAATAAAACTTGATGCAGAAAGTTGGTCAACTTTAGCAAAAATTCAGCTTTTCTTTCTATATAAAGGAATAATACTCTGCAGTTGGACTTGTGGCAAGATTGTATACATCTGGTGTTACATTCCTCAGTGTATTCTTTATCAAGGGAACATAAAGACATGAACACAAATATTTAAGTTCTCATTATACCTTTGTGTCTGAAAAGGCATTTCAGCAGTCATTATAGCACAATAGATGCCAGAACTAAGCTGCACAAGTGTTCATCATTTTTGACATTTTATTTCATCAAATGTTGGGGTTATCATTTAGCCTAGTTTCCTTCATTTTTCATAACTGTGTCCATGTGGGCATGTTGGTCTTGCAAGTACAACAGCAGTAATTGTGATGGCCTGGTCACCATTTTGCATCTTCCTTAATACTTAGGCACAAACATCATTTGGGAGTGTGGTGAGGGAAAATGGTGGCTACCAAATGCCCAGACATTGTCCAGTGCTGGAGAATATTCAAGCTGGAGACTACTCAGAAAAAAAAGTATTAGAAACTCTTCTGTAGAAAATAAGGATCAGGGAAAAAATCATTTTTGTTGTTATTATGGGAAACATTGCTCTGGGGGGCGGGGGAAATCAACTCAGCTACAACTGTAAAACTTACACTTTGTGTCAGCTTGGCTGCAGACATAGCGATGAAAACGCTATTTCCAAGATAGAAATGTCATTTTCTATGGTCATATTTGTATCATTCTGATTCTGGGGAGGGGGAGAGTTGGATGGTATTTGAAATGATGTGATCCTGTGTCAAACTAAAATGGAAATGCAGTATGATTGGGCGCAGACACTGATAAATGTTCTATCAAATTGTGTTAATTAATTAATTAATTAATTAATTAATATGCTGCACATTTCACTATTGAAATGACCCTGCTTACAAAAGGATAAAAAGATAAATATAAAAACAATTACTATTACTAAGAATTAAATACAAACTAAAAACCAGAAGGACGGATGACACAAGGCTTTAGGGAGGGAAATGCATTGTAGCATCAATGACACGTTACCTTTTTATTTTGCTCTGCTTTCTTTTGCTTTTCAGAGGTGGAATGGTCCAAACAAGTGAACAGTATGAATTTGTTCATCATGCTTTGAATCTCTATGAAAGCAGGCTCTCCGCTGAAGCCATCCAATGAAACCAAGATAGAAAAAGTAAACAGGTCTCTTTTGAGGTAATTTATTTCATTACCTTCCAGCAACTTCTTCAAGGAGTTGACAGCTGTAGAAGGAGAAACAGAGCATTCAGCCTATCAAAGGAATGTGGATCATTTTTTTAAAAAAAGCATTGAAGATTGATGGACTCTTGTTTTGAATGTTTTGTTCCTGAAACAGTTTTAATGAAGGTTAATATGCTGATGTTACATTGAATTTTTCACATATACACACAATATATGTGTGCCTATATTAAGAAAGATTTATTTCTGTATTAATGGAATATGAATCACTGAATGTATGTATGTACAGTATGTATGTATAACAACTGGATGTTGGAAGTTTCACAGAAGAAATGTGAATACATGCTTCAATGTTTGCAAAGTCTGTCTTGTGAATAGCCAGTCAGATGTTCAATTGTATCTGCTAACTGCTATTCCCTATTATGCGGTAAACTTCATTTGGAGTGCCCTGGAGTCTTGGTGGTAAAAGCTGCAAGGGGATGGTTATGAGTAGTAATATCCACAGCATCCTACAGAAGAAAAATAAAATAAATTTGTGGGTTTTTAAATGAATAAAAATCAATAACTATTTTATATGATGACTCTAGTAAATGCTCATAAATATTTACTGCAAATAGTGAATTTGGTAAAACGTTGGGGAATACAATGGGTGCAACACAAAGACCATTTCCTGTGCAAATTGTATGAAAAAAGATGAAGTTATTTTTTAAAAAAAGGAATGCATTTAGTGAAGATTGCTGGATTCTTTTGAACTTCCATCTAATTTCAATGGAGCTTGGTCAAGAGAAATCCCTAATAAATTGCATCCAGTGTAATTTTGCAATAGTTATTCATTTATTCAATACCACTTACTGTGTTAAACACTTTTGCTCCAGGGCAGAATTCTGTGCATGTGTAATCATTCGTGTCATTTTACAAACAAACAAAAAAGGATCTTTGTAACATATATTTATATGGCAAATTTTAAAATATTTCCATGTCTTTTCATTTTAAAAAAGTTGTAAACCCTCTACTCACATGTGAGGTTAGATGCTTGGAGAAACAAAATCTTGAAAGCTTTCTTAAACATAAGGCTTATTTATTTTTTTCTAGCTCACATTCCACCTTCAAAAACTCAAGGGTTTTCGGCACACAATTTATTCATAGGTTTCTAAAGCAAATGATGTTATCTTTGCTTCATGTAGTCAATAAACTGCATATAAAGATGCTTGTAATTTTTAATCTTTTGTTTCAGTCATTATAATCAAATATTGCTACTTTTCTGTTGGAATATTCAGCAATACAACATTCTGCCTGAGAGCATTTCTCCAAGGTCTATATATGTCTTCCCACTATTCTATCTGTGTAATCAAAAATAATGTGTAAGAAACCTTTCTATTCCTATAATTTAATACAGGGGTCCCCAACCCCCAGCCCATGGACTGGCACCGGTCCGCAGCATGCCAGAAAGTGGTCCACACGTACAAGATAAGCCCAATTCATAAGATGCAGGCAGCACATGAAACCATGCCCCCTTCAGTCCACAGAAAAACCTCTCTCTGTGGAACTGTTCCCTGGTGCCTAAAGGGGGGCAGGCACTGATCTAGTGAACTAGTAGTGGTTATTACTTTCCTTAGTGGCAGGCAAGAGAGAAACAGATATACCATTGGAAGGTTAAGCCCTGGAGAGGCCAAGAGAAGAGCTACTGCTTTTGAACTCTTACTACTGCTGCTGATTCCACTGCTCTACTACTTTACTACTTCTACAAACTGCTGACTCAGATTAATCCAGATTAAAGCAATCAGAATCCTACTTTCTGGATTACACCACAGGGACATTTCTAGACAGCAAGACTAAAAGTAATATATTTGTCTGTAACTCAGTGAGAAATCCATCTGATTTCCAGAGCAACCTATATATTTCAAGAGCGGCACGGTGGCTCAGTGATTAAGGAGCTGGCTTGTCAGCTGGAAAGCTGCAGCCCAAGTTCAAGACCTAAGCACAACATGTTGAAGTGAGCTCCTGTCCTTGCCCTAGCTCCTGTCAAACTAGCAGTTCAAAAGCATGCAAATATGAGTAGATAAATAGGAACCACTTTGGTAGGAAAGTAAATAGCACTCCATAACATCCTGCTGGCCACATAACCAGCATAACTGTCTTTGGACACTGCTGGCGCAATGGCCTTGAAACAGAGATGAGCCCTGATCCCTATTGTTGGCAATGACTAGTGGAGTAAAATCTTCAGGGACTCCTTTATCTTTTCTTACCTATGCATTATAAAGCTGAGGCTCCAGATTCCACAATTCTTGAATTCTGCTACCTTTTTCAGTAATAGCACAATGGCATTAATCAAAATGAGGTATATATAAGAAAATCATCCTTCAGGGCCATGCTTATTATTTCATGCCTCCTTCTTCACCTCAAAAAGGTGTGGAGCCAATCCAATCAAAAGGTATTAATTAATTATTGTTTGGTAGAGAAAAATGGATGAAGTGACAGCAAGGTACAGTGAAAAACGATGTCATGAAGACGCCATGTGAATGTTGCAAGTTGGCACTCAGGGCACAAATACTCAATTGAATTCATAATGAAGAGACCCCAGAGAATATGCCCTTCTTCCTTGTAGGATACAGATAAATCCTATATGGCATCTAACATGTAATGTTGCTAGATGTATACAAAAAAACATCTTTACAAAAGCTGTGTTTTTTACAGGACAACACAGTATATATTTACATGCAAGTACACCTGCAGACAGGCAATTAAACAAATTACAGCTCCTCATCATTAGCTGAGATCTGTTTTTAATGTCTTCTTGTTTTGCTTATGTTTTCCTAAATATAAGAGATAGGACAATAAAGAACTGTATGAAAATTCAAAGTGATGTAAAACTCCCCCAAAAAACAATTGAATAGAAGGAAATGTTCGTCACAGACTTTTTCCTCTTGTGAAACCACATTTCCTTCCTAGCCTTCACTTCACTTATCTGGACGAGGCTTTTTTAAAAAAAATGAAGAGAGAGAAAGAAGCAATGGTTGTTGTTAGAGGGAAAATGCGGGCTTTACTTCGTGTTTTAATTTCTACCTCCCTGGCCTTTGCAATCTCTGGTAAGTATGACTACAATTTTTCTGTTTCTTTTTTTTTTTCTGGCTGTGATTTCCAAGGGTTACTGGGAGTTTTCACAAGGTTTCTGAAATGGAATAATTAATTTCTAAGGTTTGGTGTATACAACAGAAATAGAGGGATGGGCCATGGAAGCCCATAAATATTTAGATTTTATTCAGAAAGAAAATTAAGTTTTGTGTTTAAAAATTACCTTAAATGTGAGACTCTGAGATGCTATGCTGTATTTCTGATTTCATATTTTCTGAAAGATATAATATCACATGCTAATCAATCTATATTATATAAAATATTCTATAAAAATGGAAATGAATAGCAGAAAAAAATGCTAACTGAGCATATTATTTCAAGTAATTGATCTATATCATTGGGACTTTTTAATGAATATTTGGCAGAAAGAAATATAAGACTTATTATATCATGGTATTTTATAGTTAAGACTGAATAGATTTTACCTCAGTGAATTTATTCTTGAATTTACCAATTGTATCTTTTAAACATTATAGGAAGAAAAAATGTTTAGGAATTGTATTACAATTAAGAGCATTACAGCCAAGTCAGTACTATATATACATATACACAACATGTACATATATATGTAGAAACAAATATGTGGTCAATAAGAACTAGCAATATATCTGACAGCCATTATCACTGAATACTGTGCTACTACAAAATGTGTTAATCTCATCATATGAATCTATTCTAACTCTGGCTATACTTTTGTAAGGTTTTTTTGTTTAAGAAAAAGTAAAGACTGAAATTCAATAAATCTTTATCATTATTCATAAAATTGACATTTTGTCCAAACCATTTTGATCTATATATGAATTATTTATACATTAGCATGATAGTAGTGGTGACAAAATGAATGGGTTTGAATTTGTGCTTTTGTTATTGTCCTTATCTTATGAATATTAATTGATGCTCTATTCTGTACTATGGATTCTTTGTCTCTTTTTTTTAGATAGTTTTCTCATTATCCATGAGCAAAAAGAGCAATGTATTTATGAAAGTCATAAAATAGCCTATGTGGGAATGTGCAACTTGACCAATATTAATCAGCAGTGGAACTGGTTGCAAGAAGAAAAGCTTCTTCATCTTAGAACTGGCCAATGTCTGGCCATTACCAGGTCCAAGGTTGCGCATTCCCGCAAAGTGATTATTGCCAACTGCTCTGAGGCTCCTAGCTGGACTTGTTACAGCAGTGAAGGCCTCCTGGAGGTGAAAAACAGCTCTCTCTTCCTTGAGAAAAGAAGTTCAAGAGTAGTTGTGAAGAAGGGCAGGAAATATCCCCATAGTTGGAAAAAACTTGGTGTCAATGAGAAAGGAGAGAACATCCATGAAAATCTTTGTTCAAAGATTGGTAAGCATTTTGTTTGAATATGTTTCCTGTCAACTATAAACGCTGACTGATTTTGAAAGTACAATGACATTTGACTTCTAATCATTTAGAAGCACTTTAAAAGCTCTCCAAGATAGTTCAACTGTAGTTTTAAGGACAGTGATAAGAAATAACTTCTTAATTATATATGTATATTTATTATCTTTCTCCATGCTTTCAGGTAGCTTTTCATGGCCTTTCTTAAGAATAGTGAACAGAAAGATGCATTTCCCCCACAGAAATGAACAGGCCAAGATTAGCAATCCTTTAAATATACGGTCATGCTAGTAAAGTGGAAAAAAAGGGTGTTATTTGTTTGCCTATTGAAATTATAGAGCTTAACATTTCTAATATAAAACCAATCATACTATTAAAAACAAAAAAACATAGATCAGTATGCATACTCCAATATGGTGGATAAAAAAGCAATAGTTAAGAAACACTATTTGCCTGAATATATGACTGGAATAAACTTTGAATTACAGAATGATTTATTCATATCTCATTCTGTTAGCCACTATGTTGAATCAGCATGTAGCCCAAAGCCAGCAAATGTTTGAATGTCTGGTTATATATATTTGATATTTTGTTCTTCTTAATGACCTGGGTCAAATAGACATTTGAGTTGCTCTATCCATGGCCAATGAATATGGTATAATGCATTTCTTTTCCATCTAAAATATTTTGAATTAACATATTTAGGATATGGAGTGCAGTGGCCTATTCAACAACTATTCAATAGTTGTTTAGGGGATTGGATGGACTAAATGTATGAATAATATATGGCAACCAGAAAATGATAATCGGACAGTCATTGTACTCTCAGATTAATGAATTTACTGTAGTGCAGAAGATAGAAGAGGCTCCACCATTGAAACCCTTTCTTTGCCTTTCTGTTTGATCATGTTGATGTTTTAAGCTCTATACATTTTGGTATTGTTTGGGCTGGATGGTTTTGAGCATCACAGGTTCCAATTTATTATTTACTTTAAAAAGTATATGTTCTTATTTTAATGAAGAAAGCATTAATATATTAAATATATAAGCCTGGATCCAACTGTAACTTTGTTGTTGCTCTAATTTATCTGATAAATAAGTTTGAACCCCAAAATACAAATAAAATATTAACAAACAATATGAAAGTTTCATGCTTCATTCAAAGTAAAGAAAAGAACATGCAAATCAGGCCATAGCTTGAGTAGACCTCTTTGTGGAAAACTTAATACCTGGAGCATCATTGGGACTGGTTATATACACAGAAGATGATTTTCAGTATTCAGGCATTCAGTATTCCTATATTGAAGCAAAAAGGGCACAGAGTTTTATGTATACAATAGAGTTGGTAAGCCTTTAAATAAAAGTATGTAAAATAGTTATTACTTAGCATATCAGAGATCTGTGGATAGAGGAGTGTGATTAAGAACAAATGAGAGATCATTTGATGAATAGTTGTTTAGGGGATTGGATGGACTGATACAAGTAAAATGAAATATGAGCAAAATAGAGGTAGCCTATGTCAGCGACTATGTTGGCTCTGATCAGGATTACACTTTTCCTGAAAGAGCATGGATTCTCCTGGATTCACAGTACCTGCTTGATCTGGGATTCCTCTGCCCAGCTTCAGTTATTGCTTCTTTCTGAGTGAGTGGCCTTTGCAAAAGTTACCAATGCCTTCATCACTTTGGGCTACTGTTCAACTTTTTGAGGTACAACTAAAGACCACTTGGAAACTACAGTTGGTATAGAACGTGGCTGACCATTTCCTGATGGGGTGATTAGAGTTCTTTTGGCTAGGTGCCTCTATTTCTGTAGTACTAGATAGCCTGCCAATAACTTTCCAAGTAAAAGATAAAGTGCCTGGGGCTGATGTCCCCGGGGGGGGGGGAGCGGGATATGATCGGACACGCTGTATGAATGTATTTATTTTATTGTTTTATTGTCATATTATTGTTTTAATTTTATACGCCGCCCTGAGTCCCTTGGGATTGGGCGGCATATAAATTTTAGAAATAAATAAATAAATGTTAATCTATAAAACCCAGCATGGCTTTTCTACCTGTTATCTTTTCCCAACAGAGTCTAAAACCATCTTGATGAATTATTCCATTTGGAAATGGGAATATTATTATAGTATCTTCTATTCAACAATTTATATTTACTCATAAATAAGTTCCTTTGAATTTTATTAGATTTTAGTGGACGTTCAGTGATATTTGCTGAAAGGATAAAATAAAAGCCTAATACCTGAGAATAAATTTTATTTCTTGGAATAGATTGCATTGAATTTACCAAATATACATGCATTTGCCTGCACTGTAAATCTTATTGATATCACTCAAATGTTGAAATACAACAATTATGATAGTTTCTTTTAAAATGTTACTTTACACGTTTATTTCAAATTTCTCCCTTACAACTGCTAGATGTTTGAATTAGGACTGTAGCTGTTTCAGAAAGTAAGAGTACTGAAAATACAATCATTTTTTAATTTTAAAAAACTAATGATATTAAAATGTATCTTTGTATTCTAAGAGGTTTGACCAGGAGTCTACTAACATTAATAATTATTTTTATAACTTGAAAAAATTCTTTGGCTCCTATGAGAAAAAAGTTTTAGACATTAAGCTTGACATGAGTAATACACATACGTTATATCCTCCTTTTGTTTTGTCTGCAAACTTAAGCAGACAAAACAGAGGGTAAGAGAAAAGAATATAGCATATGAACAGAATGACTGATATGAGTTAAGAAGAACTGGCAATAAGAAAGCAAACAAAATGTCTCCCACTTATTCATCTCTTGATCCAATCAGTTCCATTTAGCAGTTGAAATACATGAGCATAATTGCATTTGGTATTCTTTGTGCATTCTGACTTTTTCCTAACATTAATATACTATATACTATAGTAGTATATTATTAGTACAAATAATATTTCTATATAATTACATTATATAATCATTATGTTAGTGTAAGAATAGTATTTATGCTGGTTTTCTCCCATAACCTTGCCTTCAGAGTAGCATTCAGTCAGCAGAAAATAAAGGCCCTAAAATAATAGGTTAACAAGTCAATTTTACTATATTTGAAGTTTACTTTTAAGCCATATGAACAGCTCCTTATACAGATTTCAAATCTAATTTGGAACACACAATTTTGAAAATAGTTTGGCAACATGAAACTGTGGGAAGACAGGTTCCATCACCCTTCTTCCATGGCGAGTGAAATTAGTTATTGTTGTGTCTGAGCCTCAGAAATGTTGCAAATGGTCCCGGGCAAACCAAAAGCTGCCCGGGACCAGACTGGTCGGCGCCAGCCTTGTGCACATGCTCAAGGCGCGAAAACAGCCAGTTCCTATTGGTTAACACTGTCTGGGTTCAGAGCCCTATAAAAGACCTACGTGTCTTTTACTGCTTGCTTGGTTGTAGGAGAAGAGTAATAAAGAGCTTGTTGTTTCATCATGTGTCTTCGTCAATTGCCAACAAACGGCAAACACAATAGTGGCGACGAAGGTGGGATCCCTGCAAGCAAAAGGAACAAATAAGACTCACCGAGAAAGTTGAAGACAGAAGACGGCGTCCTGCATTCGCAACTCAGCCTGCCAGTACAGCAGCGCTGGAGGTGAGCTCAGCAAAATGACCCTTTCCCAAAAAATTACTAGCTTGCAGAGGAGGCAATTAGCGAAGACCGTAAAAGTTTACGATGTCAAAAATTGGCCGCTTGACTGACTTTGATGTCTCCCACTCAGAGAGATGGAATTCATATGTAGCAAAGGTGGAGAACTACTTTAGAGTAAATCAAATCAGGGAAGACGGCCTGAAGGCAGCAACTCTTCTGTGTGCCTGTGGCCAGGAAGCTTTTGACATCGCGGAAAATCTGGTGGCCCCTGCAATTCTGGAGTCAGTAACATATGCTGACTTGAAGAAGATGCTGAAGGAACATTTCCAGCCTAAATTGTCTGTCATAACTTGGAGGCATGCATTCGAGCAGAGAGACCAGAGGCCGGGTGAATCTGCTGCGGATTTTATTGCTGCCTTAAGACAAGCGGCCAGATCGCTTCATGTGTGGCCTACGAAGTAGAGACCTGCAACAGAAGATCTTTGTGAAAGAAGAGGTGTCATTCCAAGATGCCTTGAGAGAGGTTGCAGCTGACAAAGCAGCAGGCGGTGCTGTGAAGGCTTTGCAGCTCGCCAGGAACTCTCCAGCCACCGTGACCATCCATCAAGAGGACACTCGAGAAGATTCAGAAGTGGATCCTGAAGAGGAGGTGGACAGACTGCACCAGCCAGCAGAAAGAAGGCCAAAGGGGCGTCCAGACAAGGCCCCAGCATCTCTTCAGTGCTTCAGGTGCGGAGGATGCCACAAGTGAGCTGATTGCAGATTCCACTCTGCCATTTGCCGAGCCTGTGGCAGGCAAGGCAACATTGCCTCCATTTGTTTGGATTGCCAGAAGGTCCAACCTCGGGAAGAATTGCTTCAGAAAGGTAGCAAGGTCCTCAGCCAACACAGGGTGGGTTTCGGGGCATCGCACAGGAGTATTCTGAGGACAGGGACACACAAGCCCCTTAAGAAAAAACTTTGCATTGTTGTGAAGTTGCAAGGGGTTCCCTTATTGATGGACACAGGATCCACTCTATCAATCATCTCACTTGACACCTTCAAAAGGATTTGCAGCAGTAGTGGCCTTCGAGTTAAACTCAGGCCATCGAATTTAATACTCACTGACTTTCAGAATTCCAAAGTCAGTGTGAAGAGGGAGGCCACGCTCAAAGTGCAGCGTAAGGATTTTGAGGGTTTCCTGGATGTGGTGGTAGTTGGGGGGGAATGCATGAGTCTTATTGGACTTGATTGGTTCGAGGCTCTGGGAATCCAAGTGACTGGGCTTCACAACTTGCAAACATTGGGCCCTGCAGAAGTCTGCAGGGAGTTTGCTGATGTGTTTAGTTCAGAGCTAGGATCCTACAAGGGGCCTCCCATTGCATTACATTTAGACCCAACTATCATGCCCATCAGGGTCAATCCTAGAAGGGTGCCTTTTGCCCTCAAAAGCAATATAGATGCAGAGCTGGACAAATTGCTCCAGCAGGGCATCTTAGAACCTGTGGACCTGTTACCCACATAGTAACATCTCTAAAGCAGTGGTTCTCAACCTTTTTAATGCCGCGACCCCCAACCGTAAGTCGAGGACTACTCAACCGGTTGTAAGTCGAGGACTACTCAACTGGTGCAGCATCGTTTGCAGAATGGGACTTTTGGCGGGCTCAGCAGGGCAGAGACAGCCTGGACAATTCCTATTGGCTTTTGAAAGCCAATAGAATTAGACTCTATTCAAGAGTCAATAGAATAAAAGGGAGTAGCACAGCTAAGGAAAAGGGGAAAAAATGGCAGACTGCATTGCTTGGCGACCCCCGTGAAATGGTCGTTCGACCCCAAATGGGGTCCCAACGCACACTTTGTGGTATTCCTGGGGTCTGTCCCTACTTTGATGACGTCCTCATTGCTGGGGAGTCATCTCAAAATCTAGCAGAAAGGTTAAGGGCTGTCTTGCTTCGTTTCCGCAAAGCAGGCCTTAAATTGAAGCAGGATAAATGCAAAATAGGAGTCACTTCCACTGACTTCTTAGGGTTCAGGATTGATGCCCAGGGCATTCACCCTGCTGAATCCAAGCTTCAAGCGATTCAGCAGGCCCCATGTCCAAAGGTGAGCTGCAAGCTTTCTTGGGGCTCTTAAATTTCTATCACGCATTTCTCCCACATAAGGCTGCAGTGGCAGAGCTGTTACACAGGCTCTTAGATAAGCAGGCTCCATGGCAGTGGACTAAAGTCCATGAAAGGAGTTTTAATGAGGTTAAGGCTTTGCTCTCTTCAAATGCTGTGTTAGCGCATTTCAATGAGCAACTGCCTGTATGCATCGCCTTATGGGGTGGGAGCAGTACTTTGTCACCTG
This sequence comes from Crotalus tigris, assembly GCF_016545835.1. Lineage (NCBI taxonomy): Eukaryota > Metazoa > Chordata > Lepidosauria > Squamata > Viperidae > Crotalus > Crotalus tigris. The sequence continues at coordinate 2,767,756 of NW_024096718.1, forward strand.
AAGGCTGATGGGACACAGGTCCCTGTAGCATATTATTCAAGGACTCTGTCATCTGCAGAGCGGAATTACGCTCAGATTGACAGAGAAGCCTTGGCCATAGTGGCTGGCATAAAGAAATTCCATGATTTCTTATATGGCTGCCATTTTACAGTCTATACAGACCACAAGCCTCTGCTGGGTTTGTTTACAACTAACAGACACCACACATTATTTCTCCACGTATGCTGAGATGGTTAATTTTCCTGTACACATATGATTATATACTCATTCACAAACCTGGAAAAGAGATGGGCCACGCAGACGGCCTCAACAGATTACCTCTCAAACAAATAGAGGCAGATCCTGCTCCTGCTATTAACATTCTATCCATTCAGGAGTTGCCTTAATCTCCCCTAAATGCTAGGGACATGGCTGCAGAAACTGCCACTGATCACACGCTCACACGTGTGCTGACCTGGCTGTTGTCAGGATGGCCTGACACGTGTCCAGATACAGAGTTTCAAAGCTTCTGGCAAAGGAAGCATGAACTTTCCACTTTCAAGGGGTGTCTGTTATGGGGTAGTAGGGTAGTCATCCCAGCCTCATTGAGGTCTAGAATCTTGCTCTCTCTGCATGAGGGACATCCAAGTATAGTAAGGATGAAAGCGCTTGCGTGCAGCCATCTCTGGTGACCTGGGCTCGATAAAGCCATTGAGGCTCAGGTGCAATGGTGCCAAGTGTGCCAGCAGTCAAGACCTGAAATGCCTCAGGCCCCAGTACATAGGTGGGAGGAAACTCAAATCCCATGGTCACGGGTACATATAGATTACGCTGGGCCCTTTCAGGTGCAATTCTACCTTCTCCACGTTGACAGACATTCCAAGTGGCTAGAGGTTGTTCTTATTTCCTCCACCACTACTGCCAGGACCATCCAGGTGCTGAGAGGAATTTGTGCTTTCAGATGTCCTGGTTTCAGATAATGGCCCCCAATTTACCTCTTTTGAGTTCCAGGCTTTTCTTCAGGCCAACTTGATCTGGCATGCGACTTCTGCTCCCTTCCACCCATCTTCCAATGGCCAAGCAGAGAGGATGGCGCGCACTACCAAAGATGCTCTCAGAAACTGACTTATGGTAACTGGTATCATCACAGGTTAGCAGATTTCCTTCTTGCACACTGCACCACACCTTGCACAGCCACAGGGAAAAGCCCAGCAGAACTCCGCTGGGGTCGCTGCCTCATCACCAAACTGGACAGGTTGCATCTAGACCGGGTGGCTTCACAGGTGTCACAGCCGCGGGCACCTAGGAGACTTCAGGTGGGTGATCCGGTCTGGGCAAGGAACTATGGGCCTGGACATCTCTGGGTCACAGCAGTGGTCTGCAAGGTCTCTGGGCCGCTATTATATGAAGTGGCCTTGGATGATGGACGTGTCATCCGCAGACATATCAACCAACTGCGCTGGAGGCTTCACAGCAACACTTCTGCTCCTGGTTCTGCTCGGGGGGGGGGAAGGACCATAATATGCATTCTGGTTCACAGTTTCCCGATTCTAGTAGTGTCTCACAAGCTGATGACACTGCTGCTGCTGAGGCTGTTAGGGGGTCATCTCTGGGTTCTGCAAGTGCTCCGAACAAGAATTCCCAGGAATGGGGGTCATCCTGCACATCAGTTATTGCTCCAGACAGGCAGTTGCACCGGGGGTATCCATATAATCCAAATGCTTCAGATAGAGCTCCAGACAGGGAGTCGCACTAGGGGTATCCACACAATTCAAACATAGCCCCAGACAGGAAATTCCATAAGGGGTACTCTCACAGTTCAGCTATTGCTCCGAAAAGGAAGTCTGTAGCAAAGGGGGTTGCCATAGAGGCGGCTCCTGACTCTGGCACCTCCGGCACGTGCACGGGGCTACAGAATATTGGAGCACTTCCGCCACTCAGGCCACTCCAACTGCTGGCCTTGGGCTCGAGGGACAGTGTTCCCAAGAGGAGTCCATTGTGGACTCGGGGACTTCCACCCCTCCAAGGCACGCTGGCTTGGACTCAGAGGGTCCAGCCAGTCAGCAGCTTGGTAGGTCACCTGGGTATCTGGGGCATCAAAGTCCTGGCCTGCCTAGCCTGGCAGGCAAGCAGGTAGGCCAGGCACACCCACTGGCCATTAGAAGGTCACAGCGGGCTAAGTGCCCACCCAAACATCTGGGAGATTATATGAAGTTTCTGTCAATGTGAAGGGAACCTTGCTAGTCTGTAGAAGGATGTTGGATAACACTCAGCACAGAGTGTCATATATTATTATCATTTTGGATGTGTTTTGTTTAGTTAAATAATCCTTTTGTCAAAGTATTTGCCTGTGTGCAGGCCAGTGTAACTTCACTCTCCCTGCTAGTTTAATGATGTTCCTGTGCGTCCTGCTAAGGTGTGTTTTTATCTAGGGGGGAGGGGTGTTGTGTCCTGAGCCTGCTGGAGTGGTGAGCAGGCTCAGAAATGTTGCAAATGGTCCTGGGCAAACCAAAACTTGCCATGACCAGACTGGTCGGCACCAGCCTTGTGCACATGCACAAGGCGCGAAAACTGCCAGTTCCTATTGGTTAACACTGTTTGGGTTCAGAGCCCTATAAAAGGCCTGTGTGCCTTTTACTGCTTGCTTGGTTGTAGGAGAAGAGTAACAAAGAGCTTGTTGTTTCATCATGTGTCCTCGTCAATTGCCAACAAATGGGAAACACAATAGTTATGACCAGTGCTTTTTTTGTAAAAAAAAAAAAAAAAAGGTGGCGGAACTCACACATGTCATACAACCTGCTTTGCCTACCCTACAAGGTTCCATCCAAAAAAGGTGCCAGAACTCTGTTCTGGGCGTTCTATGACAAAAAAAGCCCTGGTTATGACCTTAGAGTTTAGCCATAACTTTCATTCTATAAATTTCATCTGGTCCTTTTCATTTCTTACATCTAGCTTCTGTTTTTAACTGACTTTAGTCAATCCAACCAAAGCTCACAATAAATAAAATAATAAAACAAATATCCAAATTAATTATAATCTAGGAAAATTTGGCTTTTAGATAAAGAAATGTAGGTATATTATTCTTTGGAGAAAGACTGAAAGATTGAAAACCTGACTAAAAAACTTCTTAAATCAAGCTGAGATATGGATTTTAAAAGACATAATATATTAACAATTTTAGACCAGACCCTTCAAAGTTGCATCAGTAGTTTGGGGACAGAGGTAAACATTACATTTATGAAAATATGTCAAAAATATTTAATTTGTTTAACTAATCAACATAAAAGACACATTGTGGGGTACTACAGTTAGCATCATGAGTATAACTCACTTATTCTGATTTCATTAAGAAGGCCAGGCCAGGCATCTTCCATTACTAAGAGCCACCATTTTCAGAACACCACCCAAGGCCCATGGAGCATAACAGTCATGTGACCAGAAATTTTCTGTCCTTTTTTTGTTCATGTGTTTATTTATTAAATATATTTGCTGCCCATCTTAGTATTGAAGCAACTCTTTGTTTTTGTATTGAAGTAGTTGTTGTCAAACTAGTTACTTAATTTGTTTAATTAGATTTTAAAAAGGTGCAATGACCCAGTAGTTAAAAAGATGCCATAGAAGGTCTATACTTTGGCAGTTTGAATCCTACCACTGTGTGATGGACTGAGTTTCCACAACTTGCCTCAGCTCCTACCAACATAGTAGTTCGAAATCGTGTAAATGCAAGTAGATAAATAGGTTCACTTCAGTGGGAAGGTAACAGCGCTCTGTATTTCGCCATAGACTCTGAGCTGCAGCCTGATGTTATGGTGACCACATGACCACAGAAACATCTTCGGGCAGCACTGGTTCAATGGCCTAGAAATGGAGATGAGCACCGCCCCTAAAGTTGACTATGACTAGCGGAACAAAACCCATAGGGATTCCTTTTTAAGATTTTACACTATTTTGTCCACACATTTTTTTAAAAAAATATCTGAAGGCAAATGAATGTTTGAAGGAGCTATTATGGCACAGCAATATATATTTTTCTACAGCACTGCAAAGAATGAAAGATTAGAAGTTGAACCTCAAACATATTCATGAACAAAGCAGAAAAAAATAATGTATGGTAAGGCCCCTTGTAGACAGAGAGGTAGGAATCCGACTGGTGAATAACAGAAAACAAACAATGGACTCCAAATATATATACAACCTACTGCAGGATGCTGCCATTTTCCCCTTACCACAATGTGAAATAGTTAAGAGTGCTGGTATGGCAAGAAAAAAGCAACTATCAGGACTTTTGAATTATATGTTAGGCTAAGTAACATGCAAGAGGTTTACAACAAGGAACATTTGTCACTGAAAAGGACCTCACAAGAATAAATATCTTAAATAAAAGATAAGATTTATTTTATTGGAAACATTAAACATGCCTGACAATGTTTTTCAAAGAAATTTATTTCAGAATGAAAGTTTGCCAACTGCTTCCTTTAAAAGAGCAGAAATCATAGGTTGGCATTCTAAACCTTCATAATTATATGCCAAATGATCATATTTGGAAACACCGTCTCCTTATAACACACTAATTACATTTTTAAAGGGAATCTTCAAGCTAAAATTGTTATATATAGTAATCAGGCTAGTGTTGTGGCAGCAAAACAAAGTTTTGTTGTGCTTGAAACTCTATTTTTAGTAGTAAAGTGTCTCTGACAAAAAAGATTCCAAAGTGCTATAGGAAGTATGATGTTTTCTATTAGAGGAAGTTGAAAAAAATGCAATTGTAACCAACATTCAGCAATTAAATAGTGGGACCATAAAATGCCACAGATTGATCATTACTCTCCCAACATAAAAAATATATTATTTTACCATAGATGAGAAGGAAGAAAAATGAAGTGTAATCATTGATTTCTGTACTAAATTCTGTCATCTCCAAAAGATAAACTCTTCAAACCATAATCCATTGTTAGACATTTGGCAATCATCTCCACCAAATTATTCGTTAAACAAGTTGACAGGCAATCTGTACACTATTTATTATAATGTAGCTCTTGACCAACCAGATTGACTATGGAGATTCTCAATCATCCAGGTCATGGTTATCCCAAAGGTGCTTCTTCAAAGCTTCTTTGGATAAGAAGCAAAGTCTTCAAGGAAAAACAAAGTTCAGTTGCCTTTTGAAAAGGCACCTTTGGAGACACCTTAAGGAGAACAACTTATGGAGAACAGTGATAAAGTATCTGAAAGCAAATAATTCCAGATGACACTACAAGAAAATTTTAAACTTTCAGCAAAACTTTAAAATTTCCTTCCTTTCCTTTTCTCTTCAATATCCTCTTTCCTCTTCTTGTTCTTGGCTTTCAGCAATAAAACACATGTTTTGAATGTAGAAAGTAGCAGATTCAATACTTTGTATATCGAGAAACACTTGGGAAAATCTCTGTAACACTGAAGATAGTCATGATGGATAACACAGACAGACCAGGGAAAATGTTTAGGCTTCTAGATCTTTATTTTTTAAATTTAATTGCCTCCCATCTCAGAGTTCATGGTGATTTTGAGTGGCCTTGTTTTTATTTTCCCTTGCATGCAAATGCTTCAAAAGAAGTCACAGTAATAATGAAATTAAATAATAGCAATAATAAAACATTTAAAGGAATAGTTAACAACAAATATAAAATGGCAGCAGATTCAAAACTTGTTTAAGTTTGGGAAGTATGAAATGCCTAAACAAAGCAGTATTTACAGATTGCCTAAATCAGCATGGAAAAACAACTATCATGGGATGAATGCTTCTGGTCAATTTCTCAAAACCATTCCCAAGTGGCTGCAGATAATGGTGACAAGATCAACTATCTAACATCATGACTGTCATCTTTAAGAGTTTATTTCAAAGTCAGTGCTGAGCCATGTTCTAGCCAAATTAATATGAATGCACTTGAAACTTATTAAATGATTGCAGTATTTTGAGAAGGCTCTTATAAGCCGGTAGATAACTGGGGCTAAATTTGGTCTTCAGAGATTAATTCTGACACCTAAAATTGTTCCCAGGATTAAAGCAGGAACCAAATCTTCTTTCAATACTGGTGCTAAATGTTTCATCATAGTAATAATATTAACTAATTCACTATATGCATTTTGAATCAATTGTGTTTCTGGTTGTTCTATCTAGGCAACGGGATATCAATAGCCACACTAAAATTACTTTTTCTATTTTTGAGTAAGAATAAAATCACTATGCTATTTTGGGCATCCTGACTGTTTGTCAATATACTGCATGTATTTCCATTTCATGGGATGTAGACAATAGTAAGGTAATCTCTATTTTATAAATCCTAGCATTGAGTAAAGTCATCATTTGTGGTAGAGATTAGTATCTATGGACTCAGTTATCACCATGGCGTATGAAAGATTGCATCTTGAAATGTAAAAGGAATAAATGCTAAAAAGCATGACATCATAAATAAAATTGATTTACTTTATTTATTTTAAATATTAAATATTTATTTTAAGTAAATAAAAGAGATATGTATCTATGAAACTAAGAGAAATAAGAAGAATGAAATAGGTATGAATTAAGATAGCCTGATCTTCTACAGAGGAATTAAATAGTACATAAGAAAGTGAAGGTATATATTTAAATTCTGAAAATAAGGACTAAAAAGTTTCAAAAATAGCAGTCTAACTTGTGTCTGCATATCAAAGTAAGAATTCATATGTGACAGTTGTATATCAAGCTGCAATGGACTGAAATAATGAAATAATCAGAAATGAGTTTTGCAGAAAACTATGGGGTATTCTGAATCCATGCAATTGGAAGTGGGGGCAGGGAAAGGGGAATTATGCTATAACTGTGGGAGAACAAGAGAGTGCAGAACAAGTGATTAGGCCATTTGGAAACCCAAAAATGAATCAGCATGGAAACAATCTGGACTGGAATCCTGATAGAGAAGCCAGAGAACTAATGAAATGGGAAATTTACTACCAAGCAGCGGGGTTACTTTGGATTAGGGATTGGATAAATTTAGATAATAAAAGGGTTTTAACAACGAAGGACATGATTTACAGGCTGGTTGGCATGCCTTTCTATGGGGAAAATACAAGAAGTCACACACATATTTTTACCGGCACCAGATAACAGATGCGCTGATTTGGACGTGGGAAAAGGTTAAAAAGAAATATTATACAAAAATACCAAATTGGGCCTCACCGATGGAGGCAATGATCCATCCAAACACACTAGATAAAAAAAGATGACAAGATACAAAGAATTATTAGATAATCAAGGAAATCTCAGATCAAGAGAGGAATTAAAAGAACAGGGAATAATTATTGATTGGTGACCATATTTACAGATACAATCAAAATATAGTAAAGATATGGAAGAATATGGAATAAACCGGGTACCACAGCAATTGGATAAAATATTGACAGGCAAGGAAGAAATTTTTTTTAACAAAAACCTACAAACATTTACTAGAGGTAGAATTGGAAGAAGAAATAGTAAAAGGTCCAGTGATAGCATGGGCACGAAATATAGGCCGAAATATAGAATTAAAAGAATGGGAACATGAAACAAAAATTGCAAATTAACACTATCAACTGCATATAAAGAAAACCAATATAAAATGTTCTATAGATGGCATTTAACACCAGCGAGATTGGCTAAGATATACAAAAATATGAATCCAGGCTGTTGGAAGTGTAAAAATAAAGAGGGAACATTTTATCACATGTGGTGGTAATGCCCCAAAGCAAAGATTTATTGGGAGCAGATAAGGATATGGATATAGGAAATAACAAAAGAACAAACTGAACTTAAACCTGAAATATTCCTATTAAGCATAATCAATCCAAAGATGAAAAAACAACTCCAATACATCATTGTACCCATAATAGCAACTGCACACATTGCATATGCACAATGTTGGAAATGCGAAAATATACCAACAAATGACATGATTATTCACAAGATATTAGAATGCACTGAGATGTATAAACTTACTTTAGAAATAAAAGACAAGGGAGCAACAGAATTTTATGAGATATGGGACAAATGTTACAATTGGTTAGAACTGAGGAATAAAAAAGTATGAGAAGTAATGTAAATAATTGTAAATATATGTAAGAGATATAGGACACAGTACTGTTAAGGGGGAAAATGTGTATTTTGTATTTTGTTTTTTGTAAAGTGAAAAAGGAAAAATAAAAATTAAAAAAGAAAAATGAGTGACACTTGACTCATAGAACATTCTTCATGGATATGGAGATAAAGAATAGTTGCTGAATATAAAAGCAGTATGTGATAGAAGTAAAACATGCAAAAGAATAAATGCAATCCTTAATTAATTGGAATTAAGCAAATGATGCACTGATTGGCTAATGTAATTATGGATAAATTTAGTAGAAATGCATATGATTAGGATGGTTGGGTTTTGTCAAGGGAGGTAGTTGGGCATGCATGAATAGCTGGGGACACAAGCATGCATGAATAGCTGGGGACCTTTTTTATGCAGATGTTGCTTTGTTGTTAGCAGAGAACCCAAAGGATTTGCAGCAAATTTTAAATAGATTGCATGATCCATCATCAAAGAATGTGCATAAAAAGTAATGTCTCAAATACCAAGGGTTGTGGTATCTCATAAGGAAATAAAGTGAATTACTAAAGATCAGTGAAAAATAAATAGTGAAAAATTAATAATTCTGAATCTGTGTGATAAAATTTTTATTAAAAATAAGAAATTGATGGGAAAATGTAAACATCTGTGAATGCTGGACAGAAGAAGCATGTAATATGTGTTAAGGATTGAGTGGTTCTTGAAAGAAGCAGAAATGGCTGTGTATAAGATGTTTTTTGGGCCACTTTGTTATATGGAAGTAAACGTTGAATAAATCAGGACAAAACTTCAGTATGTTAAATGCAGTAGGAATGTATTATTTAAAAAATATGTGTTGCTGAATTAACATAAAATAAATATAGTTTGGTAGTTTCACACCAAAGTACACCAATGTAAAATTACTTTTACATAAAACAGACAATCTAGAAATGGAAAAACAAACATAGTTTAAATACTGAAAAGTCATTTTAAACCTCATATTACTAATCTCAGTTTGATGTCTCATTCAGTTTAGCACCCAAGGGAAGATCTGAATTTGCCAATTCTTAGGGGCCACTTCTGAAAGTTGCCATTAAATTGGAACTGGACAAGTACAGTTCCTGAGTTCTACAGTGCAGTGTGATTTGGGGTAGTTCTTAGACCTTGCTGATTAGCTTATTATATGAAATGATTAAGTTAATTTCTTCGTGCTATAGGTAGACTGTGGAAACTTTGCTTTGGATTGTCAAAATATGACTGAGCAGTTAAGCACATGTGCATACTAATAATCATCATGGATGCACCTAAAGAAATGGCCATTGTGGATTTCTTTAGAAATCTAACATTAAAGGGTAATGTGGATATCATCTTATCAACCCCAGCTCTAAATATAATTATACTTTCAAAAAGCATTTTTCTAAGTTAAAAGACTATGTAATCAACTATTATTGTAAAACTGAAAACCATTTAACACTATTGATGTTAACAGTTAAGATGTGATTAATATTTCAAACTATTTCTATGTATGTTGAGCCCTGATTTTGTATACATTTATTTCTCCTAGATTTCCAAGTTGCTGAATCATTGGCTCAAAGCACTAAAAACCCATCCTTTCCCTTTAATCCTGTAAACTATAGTCCACAGAATTTTCTTGGCAGTGGCAATACAATGATTTCCATCAGAAATGTTACACAAAGCAACTATAAGGCTATGGGCAAATTCAGTCTTAACCAGAATTTATTCGAAGTGACAGAAAAAAACTGGATTCCTACAACTACCCATCATTTCTCTAGCACTACAAAAGAGGTAAGATAATTTATTCACTGGAAAAGCTTTCCTTTCCTCAACTATATCTTGAAATAAAAAAGGAACAATAAGATCATAATCCAGAATATTGTTCTGATTGTGAATAAATAGCTCATTGAATCTGTTAACTGATGTTGATGTACATGTTACTTGATTGCAGTACAATGTTATCATCCACAAGTTGTTAGGAATTTCCAGAGGCTCTTGCCCTACAGATAACTGGATGTAAGACTCTCTGATTGAAGTTGGGCTCTAGGGAACAGATTCTATTGTACATCCCTGCTGCTCAACATCATCCCTCCCTGAGCTGCTGATTTCATTGCTGGGCTGGTGAGTTAGACCCAAGGCTTATGGTTCTTGAGGACTTTGATCTGTCACCCAGAAACATTGAATCTAGGACTTGAATCTGCATGAACTCCTGCGTCTCAGGAGTTCATGCAGATCATCAAAAACTTTATGCATCCTGGAGGCCACACATTAGATCTGTTGTTTTTGTCTCAGTGCAGTTGAGAGGTGATCTGGTCTTGAAGGATATTTTTATTACTATGGTCAGATCACTTTCTAATTGGTTTGCAGCTTGGTGGAAAGTGGGACAGAGTCTGCTACATCAGCTAGTAACTGCTGATCCTGGCTGGGAATCAGAGGGAACTTGGGGTCTCCATGAGGGTTTAATGGGTGGTTCAGCTGAGACCCTCTTTGCAGTCAGAAATGGATGAGTAGCTGTCTTAAACTAGATTGCCCCTATGTAGCCTCTCTTCCTCTGCAGCAACTGGGACATCCCTTGGCTTTTTTAAGAAACCTGAGGAAAAATAGTTTGGCTTCGTTCTCTGTTATTTGTTCTTGTATTCTTCTTTTAATAAGTGGATTTTTAGTTGTAAGCTGACAAAATCATAAATTAAACCTATAAATCAACCTATAAATTAAATAAATAAATGCACAAATATTGTGGGTGTTGACCTGGATCCTTATTTTGTTTATATCCATCACTGATAGCCCTAGAGCGATAATAAGGATCATAGAGAATTATTGAGATAAATTGAATTGTACTGCTCATTTCATTTACCCAGCCAAGATCTGGTCATAGGTTTCTCATGTGTCATTTCAATATCAAACTAGAGCTATTTTGAACTGTATGAGAACAATGACAACTGCTCCATTTGGCAACTCAGAAAGACTACTCAAAAATTGGGTAAGCTTGTGATAGAATTTATTCTTCTACCACTGCTCAAACACTACTGTGTTAGAAATCCAGCATTAATCTATTAGCACTGTTTTGGGAAAAAATATTGTGGTAAAGGTACAGTTATAAGTCTCAGGTATTAATGCAAGACAAGACTGCTCCATATACAAGTCTCAGGTATTAATGCAAGACAAGACTGCTCCATATACATGGATTTTGGAGAGAAGTAGCTGACATAGGCACTGACATGCAGCATATTCAAAGACATAACTGGGTGAAGGAGTGAGTGAAATAAGAATCTGTTCCAGCTGTTTGCTTTGCTCTCAGTCTAGATGGCTGTTCATAGAATAGAAAGGTTATGGATCTTCTGCATGGTCCAAATCTTTCTAATTCCATTTCAACCATGTTCCCCTATTGCCATAAGAGCATTAATGATAGACCAGCAAAGGCATTGGGCATTTTCAGATCAGTTAAGAGGTGGTTTGTGAGATGGATTTAAACTACAGAATTATTTTTCCATTGACAAAGAGAAAGAACTATGCCATTTTTAGAATTTAAAAGACTGCTACAAATGTAATCATCGCCATATTGATTTTTAATTATATTTTATCCTTAAACTCGATTACCAATAGAGTGAAAATGTTATTTTTAAAAATGGAATTAAAGAGCAGCCTGGAAGTTGCAAACCATTAGCCAACTATCTCAGCAACATAAAGCTACTGTAATTCTAACTTTTATAATGTTCTTCAGTTAAACTTCTTGAAGAAACCTGATTATACAATTTCATTCACACTTGACCAGAAGCAAATTGAATGGAATTGTGTTGAATTTATTTCTGAATAATCATGAATAAGGGCATTTAAGACTGCGTTATTACTAATGAAGAATCACTATGGACACTTACTCTCAGCCACTGATTTCACTTCACTAACCTTGTGCTTCCTGCCACTGTGGGAATGTTCTCCTGGCTTCAGTAGAAAAGGAAATGGGATGAAGGTTCATCCAGCTGGCCAGTAGAAGAGTGAAAAAATGGTACCCCAGCCATGGTTCCACCCTTCTATTCTCATTTCCTCATTTCCATTTTCTTTCAGTAGGAAAAAGCGATTGCATTGGCAGAACAACAAAGCCTTTTTTCTGGATACTCCTGAAGCATTTTGGAGGGCAGGGGAATCAAGACAACAGACCACTTCAGGAAGGAGAGGGGAAATCCCAGGAGTGATGAGATAGGACAAGGTTTCATCAAGATGAACCTACCCATCCTGCAGCTCTGAAGGAAATGCTACATAATACTGCCCTCTCAATATTTCCTCTGGATTCATAAAAAAATGATGAATCCAGCTTCCCAAGCTATATAGTATCTTGCAAATATGGAATCAACCCCTAAAGAATGAGGCCAGTGGGTCCCCCTGTGGGAAATAGTATGTCTTCAGATTTTAGAATGCTATGACAATAGAGAAGGATTGATTGATTGATTGATTGATTGATTGGTTCCTATAATCACCCAACTAAACAAGATACTCTGGGTGGCATATATCATAAAAACATAAACAGTTAAAAGGTGCAAAATAAACATATATATTCACCATGCATATATGCCATTCTCAATCTGCCAGATCTTAATCTAGCTAAGAAATGGGGTCCCAAACACACTCAGGGCTCCAGACCCAGGCCCATAACCACCCCTTTACAGCCTCATGAAAGGTCAACAGGTTCAGGGTCATCCTAATCTCTGAAAGGAGAATGTTTTAGCAGGCAGGGCCTATGACAGAAAACACACGCCTCCTAGTCCCCATTAGCCAACATTCTTTGGCTGATGGGACCTGTAACATGCTCAACTGCTAGACTGAATTGAATGGATGGGTAGGGACAAGCAGAGGTTGAATGGCTAGCTAGTGAATTTAATTAACTCATTAAACACTCTGCCTTTCACTGATTTCTTAAAGTGGCAAAGTTAGTTTGTATTTAATCTCGCAGCTGCAACTTCTTCTTTAATGAAGATAATCCCAACCCTAATTATACTCAGAATGGTGTACTTCTGTAATGGTCTTGCCACGAATCTGGCTTAGCTAACAACACTGAGCTCACAGATGACCAGTTTAGGATATATCTTTAGGTCAAACTGGCATGTACCCCTGAGTCAAAACTTATTTTGAAATTCTGTATGATTGAGGCAGATTTAAATATCTAAACAGTAAATGAATATCTAACCCTTACAGGCACTGGACAAAATGTTTAATCTTTTTGAACATATTTATTTTAAAGCATTTCTATTGGGAGATTTTTCCATAAGGCTGATATGCTACTGAACCCTACTGAAAGTAGTGCCTTTAAGCCTTGGCCATCTCTCAAAAGTGGGAAACTTCCCCATTCAGTGATTATCTACTACCATGACCAGTGCAATCTTATAATATAATGTCCTATGTTGCAGCATTGTTTTAGGAACCCTGTCCATCTCCCAGGCACTTAAATGGCCCAGCTTTCAACCTACTGCTAATAGGTGGTTTGGGACCTGATGGTGTCTTCATAGCTGGTTCAGGTGAAAGAGGTGTTAGAAGCCAAGGGTGGTGGCCATAGCTCCACTGGTTTTGCTGCCATTATGGCCACTGTCTAGCAATCACTAGAACTTATCTTCCCAACAACCCTGTTGTCCCAGCTGCCAGTTCTCTCCAATTGTCTGACCAATTTGTCACCCAAAATTTGGGTAACTTTCTCCAAAAGCCCAGAGGGTCTTAGTTCACTGGCTAAGACTCTAGTTCATCTTTTTTGTTTTGCCTTGTTAACATTAATTCCTACTTAAGTTATATTCCCTCTTCCAATCATCCATCTTATACACTCTTTGAATTGACTACTCTCACTAATGCTATTTTAGAAGTTTCAAGATAAATAGTAAAATAAAAACCAGGGGAATTATATGAAAATGGTGAATGCTTTTCTCTCTACACCAGCCTCCTTCTCTGCAGACCTTCTCTATACATCAAACATATTGTTTTTCAATTGCCAGCCTGTTTATGCCACTATTGTTATATAGCATAATACTGGCTTGTCCAGAAAATGCTAGTTTTATCAATCTGTCCTAGTCAGCCTGGTATCCTATTAAAGACAGAGATGAGGGAGCTCTTCCCAGGAAGGACCAAATTTGCTACTCAAGTCTATCTATTCTCCTAATATCCACAAAATTGGAAATAGCAAAGTTACACCATCTCATAAAAGGAAGCCCATAGGCCTCCTCTAACGTCCTGGGAACTTTAACACGCTCAAAAAAGCAAGTGGACAGATATCACTATTATCCAGTTTTTGAGAATTATTTGGTTTCATGCAAAACATCTTCTGCATTGCTCAGTACATGGGCTGTTTGCTGAATAGTCTGAAGGTGCTATCTATGTCTTGAAAGGAATACTTCAAAATAGTATTGTGGTGGAATCCCTGGAAGTACCAAGCTGAAACATGCTGGGATTAATGATGTGTAAAAGTTCTATTTTCCCTGTTATTTACATTCCATATTTCCCCTCAATGAAGCAGCCACAGGCATTTTAATTCTTTCCCAGTAATGGCTATGGATAATTTTTAATCTGAGTTTAAAAATATAAACTGTCTTTAATTTAATTTAAGTTTGCATATAATTATAAATTCAGATGGAATTCTGACCTCTTCAAATCTCAGGGCTCCAATTCAAACTGAATCAGCACTAATGCACAAAGGTTATTTGGGTGGTGAGAATTCAAGCAAAGAACCCCAAAAGAATGGCTCAAACTTGGAGAACATATCTTAAAAATAAGCAATTAGGTACAATAGGATGAAAAATTATTGAAGCAAGGCATTTATACCTTGATGAGATTTGACTTGCTGATAACTTACAAGAAAATAGATTTTGCTATCATGAAAATTAATTTAAAAAGTATTCAGGTTTTTTAATTTTTGTAAAAATGAAATTGAGGAATGGTAAATTTAAAGGAAACCTTATATATCAAGACAACAGGAGTGATTTCACAACTTTTGAATAAACCTTTTAAGGATTCATATAAATGCTATATAATTAGAGGGGTTCTCTACAGACTTGTTCTGAATGATTTTATAGCTGCTGAAGCTTGTTCTAGTACAGGGGTTTGTCAACCTTGTCAATTTTAAATCAACTTGTGGGCTTCAACTTACAGAATTCCCCAAGATTGGACACACCATTGTGGCACTTGGAAGTCCCCTGTTTATAAGCTGAAATAAACAATAGTTCCAAGTAGAAGTTAGAATGTGAAATCCTGCAGGGATTCCTTCTCTCTTTTTATTTTTATAAACAAAAAGTTGTTCCTTTTTTTCAGAGTTAAAAATAATTTGTTAACGCCATTTTCCAAGAACAAAACCATTTATTTCTTTTAATTATCTATATTTCTAATGGAAATATATTGGGGGCAGAATAATGGTCACTTTAAATGCAGATGCTGATGGAAATAAAAAGTAAAATAAATTGTCCATGTTTTTTTTCTTTTTCCACAGAACTGATTATTGCTGAACATAAGGTTCTGCTTGATATGATATTCATAATGGGAATGGCTATATTAATTGTGAGGAAGAAAAGTAACTGCTCTAGGCTGATTACTGATTTACTCCTCTAAGATAACAAAAAGGAAATTTGCAATTCCTGTCTTTTTAAAAACAAACAAAAAAAAAAGCTACAAGGCTTTGATAGGGAAAAATGACTATTATCTCAGCTCTGAAGGGCATTATATACTTACAGCCAAGTTTTGCCAAGGCTGTTGTTTGAGGGTTAACTACCACCTTTGCCTCGACACCCGTAATTTGGAGTTGCGATCTATGTTAGGAAATTATTCTGAGACATTTCTGGATGTGCTCAAAACGAGACGCCAAAGACTGGGAAAGCGGAGAGGCCAAGTGACTCGCACAAGATGAGCTAAAACCGAGTGAAGAGTCTGGAAGTTGAAACATGGCAACTGGACTTTTTCTTTTTGGCCTGAAAGGTTTCGCCGCTTAGCCAAGTAGCTTCTCCAGTCTGTGAAACCAAGAGGTTTACATAGGACATTCCAAGGGGAGGAGAAACGCCTGAAGGAAATCATCCCCCTTCCATCCAGTGTCAGAAATAGCCTTGAGAAAGAAGTCCCAGACGAGGGAGGGAAGGAGGAAGGAAGGAAAAAGGGAGGGGTGGAATTGCTTGCGGCGGCGAAGGAGGAGGAGGAGGAGGAAAGAGGGGCGGTGATAGGACGGGTAGGTAAGAGCTGGGGAGAGCGCCCCGGGCTCCGGGAGCAACGGAGAGCTAGGGTGGGAAGGGGAAGTTCGGGCGCGGAGGCAAAGCTCTCCGCCCGTGGACGACGGAGAAGAGCAGCTAGGCTTCCCGAAGCAGACGCCGAGGTCCAAGGCGCCTGGCGAGGGCCGGGTGAGAATGGCACCTTCCACGCCGCGCCTGCAATCCGCCGCGGGGTACAGTCCTAGCCAGGCCGGCGGAAAACTTCCCCGGAGCCTCCGGAGAGCCTGCAAGAGTCAAGCTGGCCACTAGAGGGCCGCCGTGGGCTGCTGCGTCTCTCGACCCCGAGGGCACCGGGGAAGCCACCAGCCGCCGCCGGCGGGGCAAAAGGAGGTTCCTCGCCCCCAGCCTTGCAGATCCAAACGGATGGCAAGGCTGAGATGCGGAGCGGGAGGCTCTTGGTGGATTCTTGCGCTGGCCCTTCTCAAGGTGGGTGACAGGCACTCGCGCGGGGGAGGGGGGGCTCGCCAGGTAGGGCGCTCACCCCCTTGCCTCCTTGCTCCCCTCCTCCCACTCGGGCTCTTTCTTCTCCTTTCAGTTCTCGCTAACTCTCCCATGACTTTGCCCTCCGCATCAGCCTTACCTTAACGGGCGAGCTGAAGTTTTCCGCTTGGAAACTCTTCGCACCGAAGGCGACCTTTCAAAATCTAGTGACTGAGTACTGAATCATTATTTCGCGAAGACCACGGCTCCCACAGAATAACAGAGTTGGAAGGGACCTTGGAAGTCTTCCAGTCAACCCCCTGCCCACCTTCCCCTTCGTCTGCAGCATCTGGGACCCTAAAGTGAGAAGTGAGATTTTTGTCCGGGCGGCAAAAATCCGGGTGATCGGGAAGATGCAACAACTCCTCTTGTGTTACAAGTTACTCACACCTGCCTGCACACACATGCGTGCTCTCACACACCAAGAAGAAGTGACAGTTCTGTTCCATAGTTTGAATTTTAGTTTTTTGTGGCTTTTTCTGGATTAATTAAGGTACAGGTGTCTTGAAAAATATTTCAGGATGATTGTGTTGAAAATGCAACAGCCTTAGAATTTGCCCAGTTCTCATAAGCAAGAGTAAATAAAAAAAGAAAGCATTTACTCCTAAATGGCCTATGCTGTTTTTGATTGTTCTCTAGAGTGGTCTAGCTGCTCCAATCAAATGCACCATCAACCAGACAGAATGGAAGGTCTCCAGCCAGTCGGTTTATCTCAGATGGAACAGTTTGGGCAACCCCTGTAATTTCAGCGTAATCTGCAGCTCCAGCAAGGTTTTATCCAGGGATTGCCAAGCCATCCAGAAGGACAATGGTTCCTATGTATGCAACTTCAGTGGCTTGGAAGCTGGGACTTTGTACTCGATCAGGATTGTTTCTCTCTCTGATGGAGAAACTAGCAATATCACCCTGCAAACAGGTACAGCTTGGCTGATCATTTGGGGGATAATTAGAAACTGAGGGAGGATCTTTCCTGTTCTATTTTCATCCTGATGCTAATCCTGAATTTGTAGAGATTATTATGTAACATGAAATTAATGTGAAAGGTTCCTTAAACAGCATCTTTTCACTCTTAGTTTGGTCACTGATTTCATGAGGTAGATGATATGAAATGATATTATTTGAAATCTCTAAACATAAACCTCTTGTATAACTAGATGATACTTTAACTGTGTATCTCTATTCTTATTTACAAATTAAAAGTTCCTAATTGCTATAGCCGTTAATGTTTTGCTAAGCATATTTCCTTTCATCAGACTTTGGAAATCTTTTCAATTATATTAGTCTTGCCCAGTGCTTATCAGCTTTCCCCCAAATTGTTGCCCGCTAGATATGTTTAGCTATAATAACCAGCATTTCCAGCCAGGATGGTCATTCTGGATTGGGGTTAGTGAGATATCAAGTTGGGGAACGGCTATCTGGTCCTGGATTTGCACAGGAAATGTTGATGATGTTTGTTTATGAGTATATCTGATTTCACCCATATAGCCATATTAAAATAACTCTGAAAAGATATTGCCTCCTTGCCTAAAGTACTTAATTCAAATCACTTATAAAATTCATGTAACCATGTAAAGTAGCAAAAAGGGATAAGTGATCTAAATCTATTTTTTAAAGTCTGTAATAGTAATGCCTATTAATTTTAATATGGGCACAAAACAATTTACAATGTTTTTATAAGAGGATTTTATATATTCCACTATATCTGTATATTATACAATCCAATATATCTATATATTAAGCTCACAATGTAAGCATTAAAATAACATTCTGTATATGTGTAGACAGATTAATAACATAAATATTGCATATATGTCTCAAAATATAAGTAACAAATTGTACATTTCTTATTCTAATTTGACTACAAGATCAATGGGAGATTTGTCTCTATCCACAGAGAACATCTCTTCTTTATTTAGTATCAGGAAATCTTTGTTCCTTTTCTGATGAAGAGAGAGAGAGAAGGGCAACTAGGGATAGAGAGAAAGATGGTGAGGTAGATAATCAGCAGAAAAGAAAACAATACAGTAGTAAAAGATAGGAACTTTCACTACCTGAACACAGTATTTGTGTGTGTATGTGTAGCAAAGTTTTCATTTCCTGTCTTTCCTGACAATACATTTACAAAATGATTTACACCTAAATTAATATTTCAATTTGCCTTTTTCCATCTAGCAGTAATACTAGAAATTATTTTAATACACTTGTATTTATAGTTCCACCACATAACAATATTTTTTTAAAAAACTAAGCTCTATATTATAGATTCGAAGTAGTCTGACTGTGTATATACAATAGCATTAATCAACATGGTTTTCTTTCATGTCAGTTATGTGGAAAAATAAAGATTCTGTACTGAAAAAAATCTGTATTGTAATAGTGGCGAATATCTCTATTATTAAATTTTAAACAAACAAATACCGAATGCAAGATAAAAATTGAACTAAGAGAAATGTCATGAAAGTATAGTGAATTTCTTTAAAATTCATTAAACAGAAGTTAAAATTAAAAGTTAACCAAGCTCATTTCTTCTATACATTTTCTTTTTCTTGCTAGAATATGTGTAGCAAACTGTAAAATATCTTTATAGAAATATTTGATTTCCATGATATATCGCTTTTGGGCACTTGCCAGTCAAGAAGTTTTTCAACAATGCAAATGGTTTTTAAGTGTTTGCTTCCAGACCAGAGTTTCGGGCCAGGCACTTCCCAAACTCATTGTTCCTTTGTTCTAGCGGATGTCCAAAGGACTGAGTGTTTTGTGTTCTGAGCTAGATAGATTAGATAAAGACTGAATTTCTGAACTTCGCCTTCTAGGCACGCAATCTTTTAATTTGCTTTAGGAGCTGTATCCCACCTCTAATTTGTCATTTCCAGACCTGTTTATATTAAGAGCAATCCAGACTAAGAAGCCCTTTAAAATTCCCTACCTTCCATTGAGAGATGAACCTAGGAAAGCACTTTCTTTTGATTAGACCAGTTTTTCTCAACCTTGGCAACTTTAAGCTGTGTGGACTTCAGCTCCCAGAATTCCCCAGCCAACACATGGTTGTCCCAAATTGGCAGCATTGGTCAGAACCTTGGGGAGGCAAACTTGAATCCTTATTCAGAGTAGCAGAGATAAAACTCGGAGCTTTTCTGCATTCTGCTGTTGACTTGAATATGTGGCTTAAAGTGGGCATAAATCCTGAATAGGTTAACTCTGAGACTTTTCCATCCTGAAAGTTCAGAGCTGGTAGCAAATAATTAAAAACATAAAAAAATTATCAACTGTTTCTTCCATACTCACTACTATCTGATAACTACCATATTCCTCTAGTGACAAAATTCCAGAATCATATTTAGAGTTTTATAAATAATATAGAATGCCAGAAGATTATTATAGCATTCTTCATCTATAGGTTCCAAAATTCAAAATATTTTATTTCCTCACTCCCTTAAAGTGGTTAGTCTACTATTTAGGCTATAACTCTCACAAAGGACAAAGCTGAGAATAGGTTTGGAAAAAGGTTGTTCCTTTTCATCCACCTTCTACCAAACTGAAGAATGCATGACCTCTTAAAAAAAAACTTTTAAAAAGTTTATCTTATGGGGAAAAAAAGTAGATTGAGAGGTAACACTGTTGGACACCTCTCTTATCAAAACAAGATTCAATCAGAATTTTAAATATTGCTGTTATGCCATTTAAAAAGGAAAAAATGAAAAAGTTGTGTAAGAAACTAGTAACTTCAAAAGTTACTAGTTCAGGTAGAAAAATTAACAGTCTGATTTTAGGCCATTTTCACTTAGGAGCCAAGGTGATATATATAAAACTTCCTTCTACTTTTCCCCTGTTAGATAGATTGAGTTGAGTCCCAAGACTGAGGATGTCCCTAATTCTGTGTCTCTTTTTGCTGACTGTGGAAACATATATCCTCAAGGACAGTCTGTGGCTTACTGCCTTGCGTTGCAGCAGTTCCACCACAAGGCTTAGCTATCAAGTTATGGAACAATGCATTGTTTTAGTAAGTATAAATCTAGGAGAAAAAGTTATATCCAGAAAGAGTATATAATGAGGAGAACACAATATAAGGATGAGATCAGATTGGCAGGCTAGAGAGCGAGCTTGCTTCTTTGATGAATTTTGCTAGCCATATCCAGTGAGCAGCACATGTTTTAATCTGGGCAGTTGAAAAAAGAAAACTCCTACACCCAAAGCAATGTAAGAGGTATCTGGTGGGATTACATATTGGAAACACTCTCTCTGTATTTTGCCATTCTATACAGTATTCTTACTTTGTATAGTGAGGAAGGAAGTGGAAAGAAAACACATATTGTAGCTGCCTCGTCTAGGTCATATTTTTTCAACTAAGATATTTCAGAAAGCATTTAAATAAATTTGGTAAGGGTTTGGTTCCTAACCAAAGCAGTACCTGGCAGTTTTCTGTAACAGTATAGAATGTTATTTAGCCTATGATTATCTTGTCACCTCTATATTGTAGTCACTCCCAAAACAATGTCTTCTTCCTCCTTTCCCTGGATTGTATGTCTTTTTTTACTGTGCAACCTAGCTGAAGAACATGCTCAGGCATAATCCCATCATTTGTATATTATATAGATGATCCTTGATATTGTGCCATCCTTTATTCCTATCAGTTGAAGAGGAAAGCAGGAATAAAATTTTCTTCATTTAACATTTTAATTTAGTTTATAATTAAAATATTGATTTAATTGTAAGTATTTAGATCTATATATGCACAAGCAAAAAGAAATGTCTATTATAGATAAGTTTGCAGCCTTTTAATTTTCTTAGGCTGGACAATTTAGCCTTTGTCACACCTTCCTTCTTCTAATTCCCAAATATCTAATCCCTGCTGGTCTACCTTCTGTATTTGATATGTGGTTGAGCTCAGTTTAGGTCTTGAATAACAGCTATTCATACATTTATCTTATATACAAAAAGTATTCAGACAGTTGATGTGCTTTGAATTATGGGCTTTGCTCATTTGGTTACCATCTTGTTTGTCTTGTTTTTATCTGTTGAAAACTCATAGATCCGTTGCCCCCTGCAAGATTTGAAATTAAGAAGGACAAAGTTACAACCACCTCTTTACAGGTTTGCTGGAGCCCATCCTTAGGGAAAGTGGATTGGTATGAGCTACAATTGCTTAATGACATCAAAAAAGTGGAGGAGATACTAGTTCCTGGAGGCATTTCTAGAAGAGATCAGATATTTGCCAATCTCATCCCTGGCAATAAATACACCATCACTATGAGAGCAGTTGCTGGAAATAAAAAAAGCTCATCAGTTGACATCAGTGGGTCGACTGGTAAGAATGCGGTTGACAGCAATATTATATTCACCAGTATTATTTCACTTATGTTCTTAATTTCTCTTCCCTCAAAGAAAAGAAAACAAATGAGAATTCCTTAGATATAAAAGAATTTTGAAATGGTTTGTAAATAGCCATAGACATTGGTGGGGTCCATGGGATGGCAAATGACAAAATATGCATACTGTTATTTTATAAATAAGGTGACTTATGTACTTGTTTCATACATCAGGATGCAAGTATATGATTTAATTTAATTTAAATTATATATTAGCAATAGGAATAGCACTTAGACTTATATGTCGCTTCATATCTTACAGCCCTCCCTAAGTGGTTTACAAATGTCAGCCTATTGCCCCCCAACAGTTTGGGTCCACATTTTACCAATCTTGGAAGGGTGGTAGGCTGAGTCAACCTTGTAATATAATAATATTAACTTATTATAATTGAAATTAACATGAAATTTCCCTGTTCATGCCACTCTGGTTTGCTGAGGACATTGTAGACAATAAAAATAGACAGAAATCCAACATTTAGCAAAAAAAAGTTAGCATAGTTATTTAAGAAACAGTAAAGTGAGCTTTCTCACCTTATTTATAGCAATAAATATACTGTACCATTCAGATGCCATTTGGCATAATTATATATAATCTATGTCCCATACTATACAGCATTGGGGGGGGGTACTTGAAACTTGTCAGATCCACTGAACCTGCAATTACCAGAATTCATAGTCAAATGTTGACCAAGGTGGCTGGAAATTCTGGGATGTTAGGCCTAAATGTAAATGAAGGGCCTATAATGGTTTTGGTTTTGGTCTTGGAACGTAAATCAAAAGAAGTTTATGGCAGGGATTTCTCTATCACAATCCTGCCTGAACACGTATCAATGGCAGATGCAATAACAACATAAAAAGAAAAAAACTGAACTGATATTGTGCCTAATAATTCAGATAATGTCCTGACTGATGTTCCTTTCCCAGGTAGTATGAAATCAAGTAATGTACTTTTTTCCCAAAAAGTTTGGAAAATCATAGTTAATACTGCGAGCATAATTTGATTGGAACAAAAGTGAGGTTTCATTAATGAACTTAGTATATACATTTTAATCTAAAAAATTTGGATGTCTCTTCAGAATACAAATAAATGTTTTACTGAAATCTAATTAACTTTATTAAGTAAAATGTATATTTTAAGAGATATACTTAAGGCAGATACTTGCAGTATTATTTGTATAACCTTCTCCCTTTCCTTCTTTTAATAGTTCCTTCAGCAGTCAGAAATATCGAGATCTTGAGTAAAATGCAGTCATTGCATATTTCTTGGCTGCCAGGGGCTGGTCATGTGGATCAATACAGGCTGGTTTTGCTGGAGAAAGATATTCTAATTCAACAGATGAATCTAGAAAAAGATATTTTGTCACACAATTTTTTGGGATTGACACCAGGATGTCTATATAATTTGACAATTATTTCCAAGGCTCAGGGGATGGAGAACTATAATGTAAGACTAGTAAGAACTGGTAAGATTTTACAAATCTTTTCCTAATAAGTTACATAATTAAAGGGTAAAGTAAAACCACTTTTTTTCAAAATAAAACACAGGTTTATTCATATAAATGTCCTTAAAATTAACTGCAATAGAATGTGGTATATTGTAAGAAGTGCCTATGACTTTAATAGAAAAAAGTGGTTTAAATCTTGAACTATTTCAAAATAAGACTTTAACTGAGAATATTTTATGCTTCCACTGAGGATTGTCCCATTCATCTCAGTTAAAGAACTCTTAGCTCTCAACAAGTATTTGTCAGAGTTTTAGTCTCATCAGACAGTGACTAGATGAGGGTTAAAAAATATAATATAGTCAGCACTTGCCATTTTTATATATAAAAGTAGATAACCAAGTGTATCCTGTAATCAATGTTACTGTTTCTGGTTTAGAAACTTATAACTACTCAAAAAATGCCAGATAATTTTGAGAGCAGTTAAATATTTAACACTTGTATTTTACTCAAAATTCAATTCGATATGCAATTCTATATAAAATCCAAAGTTTACAATATTCAAAAGTGATAAGGCAAAGTTAAAAGTGTGATTGGACTATGTGAGATACTTTATGAATTGTTACATGATTCACAATACTTTGATCAAAACAGATAAATCTATGTCTAATTCTAAGCACTACATTGATGCCAACCCAATGGAGCCTATAGACTATACTCCTTCTTACTCTGTTAATATTGATAATAAAATTATTTCCA
This sequence comes from Crotalus tigris, assembly GCF_016545835.1. Lineage (NCBI taxonomy): Eukaryota > Metazoa > Chordata > Lepidosauria > Squamata > Viperidae > Crotalus > Crotalus tigris. The sequence goes on from NW_024096718.1 coordinate 2,792,100, forward strand.
GCTCAAAATATTTTTAATGCAGAACTGTAAAGATGTATAAAGCTTACTGATTTATAAGTGGATCGGTCCAAAAAAATCCATAATATTCATTCTCACTGTGATCATGCCAGATCTCCACTTGTGCTATTGTGGGATGGTTCAGTGATATCCAAAAGGAAATCCTTCAATTTAGAAGAAAGAACTGAAGTTACACCAGGAAATAACTGAACCACCCCAGAATAATATGTGGAAAAGTGAGTTTTGTGCTTGCCTACAACACTGGTGCAAGTATTTGGTGTACTGTGCTTGGTTACTAATTTTTTAAACTTTTTTTAAATAGCTCCAGCCAAAGTCTTAGATTTGATGGTAGCTAATGATGATACTCTGGATACACTGAAAGTGTCATGGAAGAGGCCTTCAGGGAACCTTGATTTCTACAATGTCACCTTATTTCATCATGGATCTTTTAAGGAAAGTAAAATTTTACAAGCACAAGTCACAGAGACTTATTTCGACAAGCTAATTTCTGGAAGTCTGTATGAAGTGAATGTCAATGCAATCAGTGGTGAATTATTCACCAAAGTGACAGCTCATGAAAGGACAAGTATGTTTCTAATTTTTCTAAGCACCTTCTAATCTGATCAGTATTTTGATTTTTTTTTTATGCCAGTTGTTCTCTAGGCAGTAAATACTATGGGTTGGATTTAGATTACAGTTCGCTGGTCATACCAATTTCAAAAGGAAATATTAATTAGTAAATCTTGAACTTGTAGGTAAAAGATTGCAATAATCCTGAGATAGAGTATCCTCATTTGTTATCAAAATTATTGTATGTCTGTTTACAGTCTTTATAATAATTTGTTCACCCTTCACCATAAAAATATTATAACTGGAATAGAGCACAGTTAAAGGGGAAGACTGCTGAAATTAAATGATGCTTAAAATTCTCCCTATAAATCCTATGCCCAACCATTCTTCTCTAGCTACATCCCCAGTCCCAAATGGAGAAACATATATCTGGCAGGAAGAATCTGTATTGTAGATAGGAAAAAGAGTTACTGACTCCTTCTCAGGTGGTGATTCTATCCTGCCAATGTGTTGCAAATCTTGCATTATATAGACACAGGATTTTAAGTCACAAATTGGATTTTGTAAACATTTTCAAAAGCATTTAGATGTTTAGCAGTAGGAAGCTACTGAATTAATGAATGCTAATAGAATAACAATTTAAGGAAGAATTATTTATTCTGTGATAAACCAGTTCCCTTTTATCTGGTATCATTTTGCATTTTGTGTTTCAGTTCCCCAAAAAGTTTCAGAAATGAAAGTAGACAACATGGGTTGGTTGAGATGTCTGAAAGTAAGTTGGCTTCCCCCCACGGGAGACTGGGACAAATATCGTATTTTACTGTTTGACCGCTCTACATTACTGCTGAATATTACACTTGGGAAAGATAAAAGAGAATACATTATCAAGGATTTAGCACTCATTCCTGGAAGACAATATGAGGTGGTCCTTGCTGTAGAAAGTGGAGGATTACAGAATAAAGCCCACTGCAAAGGTAGAACAGGTGAGAAAACAGTTTATTTGGTTTGGGTTTTTTCATATTATAACCAGCAGAAATGTTGAAAATTTACAAGAGTTTGTCTGAAATGAGATTATGGAATGCAAATACTACTTTGGGGGAAGGGACTGTGAAATACATAAAAAATATTTGAGACCTAATTCTTTCAGTTAATTAAAGGAAGGCAGCTGACTCTGAAATAAGCAATTGCTGTGGGTAGAAAGTTAAGAACTTCAATTTTATAGAAAGGAAGGGAGTAGTCTGGGAAACAAAAGATAGGGTGTATAAGAAGATCAGGGTCAGAAACACTGCCTTATCTTACACCTCATGTTGATTGTTTTTCCTGCTACACCCTCACTTTTAATCCTTTATACACATTTTGACTTTTTGACATTGTGTTTTTTGTAATTATAACGTGCAGGTTATTGTGGGCTACAGAAATGTACTATTCCTAAGCAAAAGTGGAGTGTTGCAGTAGAAACAGATATATTTGTGATGATACCTTTTATTGTTTTTCTTTAAATCTGACCACATTAAAACTTAATTCACCTGATTTTAATTGAGTCCACCACTAATAATAATGATAATGATGATGATAGTAATAATAATAATAATAATAATAATAATAATAAAGTTGGAAGGGACCTTGGAGGTCATTGAGTCCAACCCCCTGCTCAGGCAGGAAACCCTACACCATTTCAGACAAATGGCTGTCCAGTCTCTTCTTAAAAACTTCCAGTATTGGAGCATTCACCGCTTCTGGAGGCAGTTTGTTCCACTGGTTAATTGTTCTAACTGTCAGGAAGTTTCTCCTTAGTTCTAGGTTGCTTCTCTCTTTGGTTAGTTTCCACCTATTACTTGTCCTGCCTTCAGGTGCTTTGGAGAATAGCTTGACTCCCTCTTCTTTGTGGCAGCCCCTGAGATATTGGAACACTGCTATCATGTCCCCCCTGCTTACCACTGTTTCTAATTACACAGCCACACCAAATGTATCAAAAAGCACACGAGTACTTCTTGCAGTAGGAGTACTAGAAGGTTCCATGATATTGTAACACAGGGGTAACTTTGTGTTCATTAAGAGAGGTTCCATAACCATGTATAACAATATGGGAAAGACCTTGAAAGACTTGGAGAAAAGACACTGCCAAGAGAATAGTCAGATAAGAGACAACCTAGTCTGCAAGTGGATGGTAGGTGGGGCAAGAGACACTCCCTAGTTTCTCTCACTTTTATGGGGAAAATGGGGAGGATTTTATTTTCAGACTTGCATGATCAATGTTGGCCTCATGGGTTAAACCAGACAGAAATCATAACTAGGTGAGTTAATTCTACTTTATTGTAAAGCCAGACTCACAGAATCTTGCAAGCTTGAAAGTACAACCCTCTTTTCTGTCTGCTTTTCATTGCCATTTGAAAGGGGGGGGGGATGTCTTTTCAGAACCTCATGCCCCAACCATGATCCAGTTGCTGGCTATGCTGTCTCTTACTAACCATTCTTTTGGCAGCAGCTCTTTAGCCAATCCCCCAAGGTCTTTCCCACATACGATTATACTATGAGTTCAAAGCCCTTGTCTGTGTGCATTATCTTTATTCGATATGAATAGAAAAATGCATGGTTTTGATCATATAGTCATAGCTGATTTTTTTTATTGCCCCCGTGGATGCTCCCTTTTATAATGGTTTGGCTTGGCTCTCTATGGCTTGGCTACTGCAACTAATCAGTCTTTAAGAAAGGCATTGTTAAGTCATGAATTTTGGCTATTTTTCTTTTCTTTTTTCTTTCTGGTGTTTAAAATAGATCATTTGGTTATATACTGTATCTCCACAGCATGGCTGATTAGGTAGAGTTGGTGTACTCATAACTAAGTCTTTTGAGGGTTAATTTACTTTCCCCTCTCCAAGATTAGTTGAATGGGGTCATTTACTTTTATTGGTGTTTTCACAATATCCTAATTATCCTTCGCCAATGATTTGGGTTTTTGTAGGAATAGAGCCACTGTGGTTTCAAGAATAAATGCTCAGTTTGTTCAATAGTGTCATCAGAATAAAGGCAACTCCCATAAATCTTCTCTTCAGTTTGAAGTCTCTCATTAAATGTCAAATCTTAAATAATATAGCTCAGTGCCAAATGGAATGGAACTGTGCTGAGCACTTAAAGCATATCTCTTCTAACACCAACTCAATAGCTTGCAGGTACAAAGAGAGAAAAGTAAAAAAAAATTAAAATAACCTGTTGGCTTGAAAAACTAGCATTACAAGCTGTGAAGCCAGGCTCACTTAGGAAAGAAATACTTTTTACTTATGAGTAATGTCATAGCTCAGTTGGTAGACCACACACAACCATAGCACTTCAATTAGCCATATCTGTAACGTGTTTCTTCATATTTTTTATCAAAACAGTATCACTAACTCCTTTTCAAAATGCAGCTCATAAAACCTCAATATTGTGACGGTATTTCTTTTTTTCCCCCTGCAGCTCCACAGCCGGTTCTTCAGCTCCGTGTGAAGCAGGCTAATGAATCATCTCTAACAATCATGTGGGCGACCCCTCACTCTGACTGGGATCACTATGTGGTTTCACTGGGACACCGGTCCCTCACAATCGTCAACAGGGCTCTGACTAAGGAAGCCAAAGAATTTACTTACCGTGATCTGTCTCCTGGACGAAAGTACACTGCTAATGTCACCACCATAAGTGGGGATTTGAGTAACTGGACTTCAATTGTGGGTCATACAGGTACCATACTATTGACATATTATTGGTCTTGTTTTTTTAAAAAAAAAAACTAACTACCTTGTGTGGTTTTCTTAGATATTGCTTTTAAAAACTTCATGTCTTCTATAAAACAGAAATTATGTCTACCCAGAATATACAAATCATGAAGAGCTCTGCAAGATTTGATCCAAAGCCATGTATAGACTAAAACTGGGACTGGCAACTTGGTGATTAAATGAAATGGTCATTAAGTGAAACCATGATTGTGTTTATGTTTTTTCTTCAGTTTTCTTGGTCTATACTTTATAGACCTAAAAAGATCTCATAAATGTGAAAATTTACGAGATGTGTAAACTTTTTCATCACCATTGCAACTCTGACCAGTTATTAAATGAGGCAATCTCTAAATAAGGACTACTTCTATCTAGCATTCTGTTCCCATTGTAGTCAACCAGATGTTTGCAGAATCTCACAAGCAGAGCAGGAGCCAAAGCATTTTCAATTTTGTTTATCAGCCTAGTGCTTCTGATGCTAGAGTTAAATGTCTAGCCATCACAACAAGTATCCCCTAATAAGCTGTTGCTTTATGAATGTATCATTTTAAAGCAATTCAGTTGGCAGCCATCATGACATCTTGTGGCAGTGAATCAAATCTACCTTGTCATCTTATTCATTTTTTTGCCTCTAAAGGCATACCAATATGGTAACATTTCCTCAGAGAGGAATTATTTTAGAACCAATCATTTTCCTTGCCTTTTTCTCCACATTTTCTAGCTGTCCAATAGTTAGTTTCTATATCTAGTATTCCAAGAATTGCAATACCTGGGATCTATATAAAGGTTTTACAATATTAGCAGCTTCGTTTTGCTCATGGGATATGTTTTTTATAGTATTTATTTGATATATTGATATTTTCATTGAACTGTCACAACTGCAATATCTCTGTCTTGGTCAATTTTTGCAAATAAGATATAAACACATATATGCAATACTAAGAGGTTTTGCCCCAGTCCACATCATGGTTTGTTATTTACACCGAATTCTGATTGCATGCCATTACATATTCCTCCATTTTGAAGAGATCCTTTTGCAAATTTTCACCACCACTTTTCTTTAACCATCCTTAATCACTGGTTTTGTGTACAAATAAAATCACCTCACTCCTCAACCACGACTTCACATTCCTTATTTATTAAATTACAAATTCAGTTTATTGCAATAATGGAATAATGGAATAATTACATATTTTATTGTAATAACTGTATACTTATTTTTACATCTGCTCCTTTAACTAAGAGTTTAGTTTAACTAATAAGCAGATCTCTCCTCTTCTGCTGTGACCTTTATTTAAGAATTCTTGGTGAAAAACTTCATTGAAAGGCTTTTGAAGCTGTAAACTGTATTCATTGGATCATGCTATTCATTTGGCTTTGGGAATTTTTTACAGGATGCCTTGCATCAAGATCTCTTTCGGATGGCATTTTCATTGGTACATGTAGGCTTCTGTAAGGAATAAAAACATTGTAACAAGTGTCCTTTTTAATAAATTAGAATTAATAAACAGAAAAGATTGGCCTATACTTGGCAAAAATACGTGTTTTGTTCCACCCTCCATTATTAAAATTGATTCTAAGAGCTTTTGTTCCCAAGAGACCAATAATTTTCAAATTTCAGAAATGTTCAAGACATTTGAACATTTGACCATGTACAGGTAGTCCTCGCCTTACAACAGTTCTTTTAGTGACCATTCAAAGTTACAACACTGAAAAAAGTGACTTATGACCATTTTTCACACAATCGTTGCAGCATCCCCATGGTCCTGTGATCAAAATTCAGACGCTTGGCAACTGACTCTTATGTATGACGATTGCAGTGTCCCAGGGTCACATGACCCCCTTTTGCGACCTTCTGACAAGCAACAGGAAAGCCAGATTTACTTAAGAACCATGCTACTAACTTAACAATTACAGTTGTGGCAAGAAAGGTCATGAAGTGGGATAAAATTCGCTTAACAAATATCTCACTTAGCAACAGAAATTTTGAGCTCAATTGTGGCCGTAAGTCGAGGACTACCTGTATTATGAATTTTATTGGTATGATTTTGAATTTTATGTAAATGTTATGTAAATATAAACCATAATTTCATTCATTAATCCTAATGCTAATCTTCCAGTTCCAGCACAAGTGATGAGCTTAAATGTAGCAAACCAAGGAACAACCAACAGTCTATTCACCAACTGGATAAGGCCAAAAGGAGATGTAGATTCATACCAAGTATTGGTCATTCATGAAAATGTTGTCATAAAAAATGAGACTGTTTCCAGTGATACCGATAAGTACCACTTTCAGTCCTTAAAACCTGGAGGACTCTATTCAGTAGTTGTTACCACTGTTAGTGGAGGAATATCTTCCAGACAAGCGATTGCTGAAGGAAGAACAGGTAGGTAGATAATGTATACATTTATTCATGAGTGAATATGTTAAAATGATTGTATCATGTCAGTCCTTCAGAGAGGAAACCAAATCAGCAATACTTTAAAATAGTGGTCAGGTGGCTTCTGACTGACTTGTCTTAGTAGAAGACTAGGTTGGTTGGATGGACTTGGGTAGGAGACTAGCAAGTCAAACAATGTCTGGAAAAGTCTACTGACTGAACCAGCAAATAAAAAAAAAAACTGGGGAAAAAGGCAATGGAAATTGATTCCATATTGCTCCATGTTTGAATCCATTAAATCATCAGGAATAAATCTCAGCTGGAATAGTAGTTCTTAGGGATTAAAATGTCCAATGGTGATCGTGAAGAAAGTGATGATGATAACTGAAAATGCCTGCTGCTTAAAGAACTAGATGTTTTTGTTTTAATATTGCCCAAATACCTCTGTTTTAAAAATATCCCTTGATTCTGGAATGTGCTAGAATAGCTATTTCTAACTTGGTGCCCAATAATTATGATGGCTGGGATATAGGAACTGGCCAACATGTCTGTGACAGTTGAATAACATTTGAGAGTTTGTGGCTTGCTTTACAAGGCTAAGAAATCTGATGCATTCTTCAAATGGAGCATATAGTGAGGTAAGAAAAAGAAAGCTTTACTTCTTTCTTGAAAGATAAAATAAAATGTGAGTATAATTATAGGTTGATAGCCAATTTGGTGTAGCAGTTAAGACACTGAAGTAAAAACTGATAGACTCTAAGTTCTAGTTCTGCCTTAGGCATGAAGCCAGCTGGGTGACCTTCATCTAGTCACTTCTCAACCCTAAGAAAGGGGCAATAGCAAACGTCTTCTGAAATCTTGCCTTGAACACTGCAGGGACTTATCCTGCCAGTCCCCAAATTTAAAGGCACTATCTCTCCCCACCCCCCACCCCCACCCCTCCAAAAAAACCCAAATTAAATTAAAATTCACCCGGCCACTGTTTTCTTGGGACTGACATTTTTCAGTATTTTCAAAAGAAAATAATGAAATATGTATTCCTTGAGCTTTGTTCACATTTGTATCATGGATTTTCCATTCTTCAGCTTATGTGAAAAGCTGCCATCATATACACATTCTTTCCTTTTAAGAATAAAGTTGATTTGATTTTTAAAATGGAGATTTCAGAAGAATATAAACACCCACAAATATTTGATAGGAATATGCTGAATTTCTTAAGTGATAGGTAAAATGCTTGAATTAATGCTTTTCAGTTACAGAATTTATATATTTTAAAAGCCTAAATTAATAGAGTCAGACATTTTGAGGATATATCATTTTATAATATGATTCAGATAATTATTGAAAGAAACTTGAAAAACAAATGTGAAAAAAAATAAAATTCATTCTCAGATAAATTGTTCATAAATCTTTCCACTAGAGGGCAGGCAACTTCAAAATTTGTGAAAGTAAGGTATTCTGTTGGGGCACCTCCAAAAGTTTGGCTGATCATTTTGCTTTTTTTTAATAGATGAACAACTGTAAATAAGATTCCTTGTATTTATTTGTGTGTGTATGTGTTGCTTTAATTAATGTTACGTGTCTAAGCTCTATATAAATTCCTTTTAACTGCAAAAATTGCTGATTCAATAAACTATATTGTACTAGCAGCATAAGTGCAAAGTAACTTTTTTCTGCTTGGTGTCCAAAACATTTAATTAAATTTGTAGAAGAGAGTATTGTGAATGCCATAGTCAGCACCAAGGTTACCTGGCTATTTTAGCCCCCATCCAAGGATTGTTTTAGGTTGAACTAATTTCCACCAGTCAGCAATGTTACTTATAGGGAGAATGGAGGTTTAACCCTTCATTTCTACTGTACAGTAGAAACAATATTTAGAACAGAATAACTCATCCCTGCTTTTTTCTCTGTTTTATTTTTCATTTCTTTGTGGCCATACAGCAAACTATAGTGGGGGCAGGAGCAATAAGCACCTCCTTTCTCTTCCTGCAGTAACAGTGATCCCAATCAGCCCATTGCATTTTTAATTTATTTTTTACTCCAGCACATTACAGGAAAAAAAGCTCTGTGGTGGCCGGAATTGTCATCTGATTGGAGGGAAAATGAAGTAGAGAGAAAGGCCACGACTTTTTGTTTTGATTTTTCCACTCAGGGTTTGCTTCAGCCTCACCCTGCAATTCTAATGTCCCTCCCCCCAACAGATTATCCCTAAGGGAATTGATTCTCAGTAGAAAAAGAGATGATCCCACTGTCTTGGTCTTCTAGATGAAGGAAGCTCTAAGCCTCCAGAAGAACAGGTGTGGAGGTAGTCTTCGGCTTACAATGACAGTTGGGACCAAAATTTCAGTTGCTAAGCAAGGTGAAATTTTACAACCTTTTTTCCACTGTTCTTAGGCAAATCACTGCAGTTCTTAAATGAATCATGAATTTGGCTTCCCTCATTGACTTTGTCAGAAACCAGCTGAGAAGGTTAGAAATGATATTCACTTGACCCTGGGACACTGCAACAGGCATAAATACATGCCAGTTGCTAGCACCCAAATTTTGAACATGTGACTGTGAAGATGCTACAACAGTTGTAAGTGTGAGGACTACTTATAACTCACTTTTTTTCAATGCCACTATAGTCACTAAATGAACTATTGTAATTCAAGGACTACCAAGGACTTCTGCATCAAAAGAACGAAGAATCTCATGGAAACTTAAAAACTAACAATTAGCATTGCATAAACTTTCTCGAATCAGAGTTCCACTTCAGGACTGAGATCTAAAAATGCTTATGCAATAACACATTTTTGTCATTTTAGGTATCACAAAATTCTCTGTTGTTATAAATGTGGACCTTATCAGGAAACTTTCTCTGAACACCTGGTAAAGTGAAAACTTTCTGTTGCTTTGATGTGCAGTTCCTTCCAGTGTAAGTGGAGTCACTGTGAACAATTCAGGACGGAGTGATTATTTGAGTGTTTCCTGGCTGCCAGCTGCGGGGGATGTGGATAGCTACATGGTGACACTCTCCCATGGAGGTCAGACTGTTCATATCCTCACCATTGCAAAATCCACCAGCGAGTGCTCCTTCAACACTCTCACACCAGGTCGTCTCTATGATGTGGTGATAACAACCAAGAGTGGGAAATATGAAAACGAGTCTTTCAGTCAAGAGAGAACAGGTAACAAATAGTTGAAGGAAGATGTTTGAATGTATTCAGCTAACTATGGATCTACCATAGCTCTATTATGAAAGCTTGTAGGTATGTCTGAGATACACAGACACACGCAGGCACACACATATATTGTGTCTCCCTGAGCTGTATGCTATGGGTGTCAAATTCGTGACATCACATGACGTGTCACAATGTATCACAACTTTTTTCCCATTGCCAGCAATGGGGTGGGCGCGGTTTTGGCATGATGCATCTGGCCCACGGGCCGGCAGTTTGATACCCCTGCTATATAATGTCAAGAAAGTAACAAGTACCAAGCTTTGCTCTTGACTGAATGGCAAAATATTGTTTGAACGGGTCTGCTTGCTAAATAATTGCATTAAAGAAAAATGTTGTGAACAAAAATTGTAAAAGATCATTAGGAATTAAGAATAAATATGTATTTTCATTCAGATGAAAACATTATTGCTTTTGATTGTTCAGTGTTATCATACTTTATACACTTTAGAATACATTTAATATTTTTCTCATAAAAGAATATAAAAACAATGAGTTATACTATGGACCAAAAAGTATTTGCTATTATAAGAGGGAATATTATTTTCTAACAGAACAAATACAAAAAGGCCAAAAATATATATTCACTTATTCTCCCATTTAGATCAGTGTAATATTGTGAAATAAATGTTTGTAACTATATATTATTGTATGTTCTCCTGAAAGACTAAGCTCCAACTAATAGTTTATACAAACAAGTTCTAACCCTTAATAAATAAAGTAAATATTTAAGAACCTTGTAGTATTTAAAGTGTACTCCAAAACTGACTATGTATTTACTATTTGAGTCAGGGCACAAGTAGTGTGTAACTGTGTTCTGGCAAGCTAATTAGTGGTGAATTGATGTGGGTGTGGGTGTGGGTGTGTGCAGGTGAGCAATTTTGTTCTGGCCAATTGGCTGGCAGTGTTGAGATTGTGAATGGTCTCTGGCCAGCTGACTGGCTGCCAATTTTGGGAAAAGCGGAGCTCAGACAGCATGAACATTATGACTGCCGAACATAGGGAGGCTGCCACCACCTGGTAGACCTCCATGGACCACAGGTGATTGACGGATAGTAATTTGAAAAAACTCTTTCAGCAGCTGCATGGCTGGTTATACTATATATATATAAAATAAGGTTGGAAGGGACCTTGGAGGTCATCTAGTCCAACCCCCTGCTCAGGCAGGAAATCCTATACCATTTCAGACAAATGACTATCCAATCTCTTCTTAAAGATTTCCAGTGTTGGAGCATTCACAGCTTCTGGAGGCAGGTTGTTCCACTAATTAATTGTTCTAACTGTCAGGAAATTTCTCCTTAGTTCTAGGTTGCTTCTCTCATTGATTAGTTTCCATCCGTTGCTTCTTGTCCTGCCCTCAGGGGCTTTGGAGAATAGCTTGACTCCCTCTTCTTTGTGGCAGCTCCTGTGAGATTGGAACACTGCTATCATGTCCCCCCTTGTCCTTCTCTTCATTAAACTAGACATACCCAATTCCAACAACCATTCCTGTAAGTTTTAGGCTCCAGTCCCCTAATCATCTTTGTTGCTCTTCTCTGTACTCTTTCTAAAGTCTCAACATCTTTTTTACATCATGGTGGCCAAAACTGGATGTAGTATTCCAAGTGCGGCCTTACCAAGGCATTGTAAAGTGGTATTAACACTTCATGTGATCTTGATTATATCCCTCTATTAATGCAGCCTAGCACTGTATTGGCTTTTTTGGCAGCTGCAGCACACTCCTGGTTCATATTTAAGTGATTGTCCACTAGGACTCCAAGATCCATCTCACAGTTACTATTATTGAGCAAAGTGCCTTTTAAACTATACCTGTGCATTTGGTTTTTCTTGCCTAAATGTAGAACCTTACTTTTTTTCACCACTGAATTTCATTTTTTAAATAGTGCCAAATGTTCAAGTCTGTCAAGATCCTTCTGTATCTTAAGCCTGTCTTCTGGAGTCTTCTTGGTGTCATCTGCAAATTTGATGAGTTTCCCATCTATCCAAATATGTGTGTATGTGTGTGTGTGACAGATATATAATATATATATATATATATATATATATATATATTATAGATATAGATATATACAGATAGATATAGATATAGAGATAGAGATAGATATGGATAGAGATAGATAGATAGATAGATAGATAGGTAGATAGATAGATGTCATATATATATATATATATATATATATATATATATATATATATATATATATATATATTAACCTTGAATGAACACCCTGTCAGCCCAGATATGGGAGAAAGAAATCTTCTTTCTTTTCTTTTCTTTTGCCTGTATCAGCTCAATCTAGAGCCATCCACAAGCAGCAGTCACTAACTGCGACATCATTTTACATTTTTAGATTTTGCTAACAAAGAATAAAGAGAGAATGGTATAGCTATTTCGAGTTCCTTTAGCTCTCATCAGCCAAACTTACTCTTCTGATAGCCCAGGTTCGAATCTCAGAAGAGTAAGTTTGGCTGATGAGAGTTAAAGGAACTCTCCATAGGATCCTCACCAAAGCCAAAATCAATGTCCTTTCCAAAGGATTCAACTTTGCAGGCGCTCCCAAACACATCCCCACTGAAACCATTATATGTGGAGTTGAAACCAGCCTGACCAAAATCAACCCCGACGACGAAACAGAATCAGACTCGAAATCACCAACATCCTCTGCACCAGCAAGCCACCCAAAAGCAACTTGCCCAAAGAGGAACAGACAGCACTACTTAACCTGAAAGAAGACACCAGCATAATAATCTTACCAGCAGACAAGGGCAATGCCACAGTGGTTATGAACACATCTGACTACCAAACCAAATTAACCATCCTACTCCAAGACTCTACATACAAACCCCTAAACACAGATCCCACCACCTACCTAGAAAAAAAAACACCAGATCCAAAATAAAAGCCTTCCCCATTAGCGAAGAGATCCAGCAAAGAATCATTCCCAGAGAGAAATCATCCAGATGCCCTAAGCTCTATGGTCTCCCCAAGATACACAAAGAAGGAACCCCACTTAGACCCATAGTCAACTCCATAGGCTCACCTCTACAAAACCTAGTCAAATTTCTCGCCAAACAACTACAGCCCTATGCAGAATCCATCACCTCACACGTAAAAAACTCATTCCATTTCTTAGAGATCATAAAGAAACAAAACTTACAGCCCACCAACCTACTTGTGAGCTTCGATGTCATATCCCTCTTCACCCAAGTGCCAATCAAAGAAGCCTTGACAGCTATCCAAAACAAATATAACCCCCCCAAACACATCCTAGATCTGACCAACCACTGCCTACCCAACACATATTTCATCTATAATGGACAAAAATACAAACAAATAGAAGGAGCACCCATGGGATCACCCCTCTCACCTGTCATCATATGTGGATATGTCACCAACTCCACATATAATGGTTTCAGTGGGGATGTGTTTGGGAGCGCCTGCAAAGTTGAATCCTTTGGAAAGGACATTGATTTTGGCTTTGGTGAGGATCCTATCTGAGATGTTATGCACTATTTGTTTCATGTGTGGCTGTGAGGGAGGAGGGGTTTGTTTCTGGTGTTTTTGTAGTCTTTGGAGTTTGTTGGTGTGTGTGTCTGTCTTGAGGATGGTCTGTGTTTTGGCTCTCCAGACGGCGAGTTGTTTGGATTTGTCCCAAAGTGTGGGGTGGATCTTGTTGCTGAGTTTGAGGTGAAGTGTGAGGAGATCTTTGTTGATTCGGTCTAGGAGGAATCTTTTTGTGTGAAGTTCATTTCTGATTAGGGCCAATTCTGTTCTTTTCAGGATGCGTTTGGTGGCTGTAGAGTTGGAGTGGAATTTCAATTGGAAACCTGTGGGGATTAAATTTTGATCTCGGCAGTTGTGTAGGAATATGAGGTCACATAAAATGGAAGCTCTTTGGACTTTGAGTTTTTCATAGGTGCTGGTCAGATGGTGGGATATCCTCCCCGTAGAGGTACAATATTTGTTTTCTGAGGTTTTCGCGGGTGTTTGTATGTAAGTCTTTGGTTATTCGGGTTTTCTCCTGTGTCAAATTGAAAGTGTCTTGGTGACGTTTCGATGAAGTCTCATTCATCATCTTCAGGCTGGTGTTTTTGGCTTTTGGTTTTCGGTGTTTTCAGCACCCATGGGATCATCCCTCTCACCTGTCATTGCAAACCTCTACATGGAACACTTTGAAACCCAAACTCTAGAAAACTCTGATCACAAACCCAAACTCTGGCTCAGATATGTAGACGACACCTTCATAATCTGGCCACATGGGAAAGAAAAACTGGACAACTTCCTCACACAACTCAACAGCCTACACCCCAAAATACAGTTCACCATGGAAACAGAAGCTAATAACCAACTTCCCTTCCTAGATGTCTTAGTCTACAAGAAATCCAATGGCCCCCTAGGACACAGCATCTACCAGAAGAAAACACACACAAACCGCTATCTGCACGCTCGCTCATACCACCACCCAGCACAGATTAACTCCGTAGCGAAGACACTCATCTCTAGAACAAAATGCTTAGCTGATGAACAACACCTAAAAACTGAACTACACACTCTCACTAATGTACTTACATCCAATGGATTCCAAAGAAATAAGATTACTAAACTAATCCAAAAAGAAACCCCTACTAAAATCCAAGACAGAGAACAAGAAAACGGCAAAGCCCTCCTCCCTTACATAAAAGGCACCACAGACAGAATCAGTAAGATCCTCCACAAACACAACATTAAGACAGCATTCTGCACAAATAGAAAAATATCCACCATCCTAAGAAACCGCAAAGACAAAGTTGAGTTAGAAAATCAAGGAGTATACGAAATCCTATGCACCGCTTGTCCCACCACATACATTGGACAAACCAACAAAACAATAAGTGCACGCATTGAAGAACATAAGAACTCAGTCAAAAAAGAGGAACCAACTTCTTCCCTGGTCCAACACCTTAAATCACAGGACATGAAATTGACTTTAAAAAGACCAGAATTATCGCCAAAACTGAACACTTTAATAACAGAATAATCAGAGAAGCCATCGAGATAGAAAAACGCCCACACAGCATGAACAAACGAGATGATACCTCCCGCCTACCAGCCATTTGGAAACCCGCCCTTATTGACAAACGAGTCCCTAACACAAAGAATGACACCTGACCCACACTCACGAAAGCCACACAGGATGTCACCACCACACGTCCACTCAAAAAGCAAACCCAAACCTACGCCGATGATGAGGCACGACCACAAACCAGAAGCCAGATCATAGCTGCATCATTAGCCACTTTAAACCCCTCCAATCCATACATGAAGCAAACTGATACCCACCATGAAGATGAGGCATGACCACGAATGCGAAGCCAAACAATAGCAATGCAGCGCATCATCTCACATCCCCCTGTAACTCAGACTAACCTGAGCACAATAAAGCCCCCACCCAAACAGAACACTCCCGCAACCAATCAGAGCACAGCCAACCCCCCATCCAATCAGACTACAGCCAAGCTCCTAACCAATCAGAACACACGTCCATCCAATCAGAACACAGCCAAGCTCTCATCCAATCAGTTCATACCTCCATTGGCAGTTAAAAGGAAGAAACAGCTATGATCACACATTGCTTCTAGAAGCACGAAGCCGAAAACACCAGCCTGAAGATGACGAATGAGACTTCGTCAAAACGTCGCCAAAACACTTCCAATTTGACGTGGGAGAAAACCCGAATAACCAAAGACATATATATATATATATATATATATATATATATATATATATATATATATATGACATCTATCTATCTACCTATCTATCTATCTATCTATCTATCTCTATCCATATCTATCTCTATCTCTATATCTATATCTATCTGTATATATCTATATCTATAATATATATATATATATATATATATATATATATTATATATCTGTCACACACACACATACACACATATTTGGATAGATGGGAAACTCATCAAATTTGCAGATGACACCAAGAAGACTCCAGAAGACAGGCTTAAGATACAGAAGGATCTTGACAGACTTGAACATTTGGCACTATTTAAAAAATGAAATTCAGTGGTGAAAAAAAGTAAGGTTCTACATTTAGGCAAGAAAAACCAAATGCACAGGTATAGTTTAAAAGGCACTTTGCTCAATAATAGTAACTGTGAGATGGATCTTGGAGTCCTAGTGGACAATCACTTAAATATGAACCAGGAGTGTGCTGCAGCTGCCAAAAAAGCCAATACAGTGCTAGGCTGCATTAATAGAGGGATAGAATCAAGATCACATGAAGTGTTAATACCACTTTACAATGCCTTGGTAAGGCCGCACTTGGAATACTACATCCAGTTTTGGCCACCATGATGTAAAAAAGATGTTGAGACTTTAGAAAGAGTACAGAGAAGAGCAACAAAGATGATTAGGGGACTGGAGCCTAAAACTTACAGGAATGGTTGTTGGAATTGGGTATGTCTAGTTTAATGAAGAGAAGGACAAGGGGGGACATGATAGCAGTGTTCCAATCTCTCAGGAGCTGCCACAAAGAAGAGGGAGTCAAGCTATTCTCCAAAGCCCCTGAGGGCAGGACAAGAAGCAACGGATGGAAACTAATCAATGAGAGAAGCAACCTAGAACTAAGGAGAAATTTCCTGACAGTTAGAACAATTAATTAGTGGAACAACCTGCCTCCAGAAGCTGTGAATGCTCCAACACTGGAAATCTTTAAGAAGAGATTGGATAGTCATTTGTCTGAAATGGTATAGGATTTCCTGCCTGAGCAGGGGGTTGGACTAGATGACCTCCAAGGTCCCTTCCAACCTTATTTTATATATATATAGTATAACCAGCCATGCAGCTGCTGAAAGAGTTTTTTCAAATTACTATCCGTCAATCACCTGTGGTCCATGGAGGTCTACCAGGTGGTGGCAGCCTCCCTATGTTCGGCAGTCATAATGTTCATGCTGTCTGAGCTCCGCTTTTCCCAAAATTGGCAGCCAGTCAGCTGGCCAGAGACCATTCACAATCTCAACACTGCCAGCCAATTGGCCAGAACAAAATTGCTCACCTGCACACACCCATACCCACACCCACATCAATTCACCACTAATTAGCACATCCACGCAAAAAACAAACCCAAAGCCACACCGATGACGAGGCACGACCACAAACCAGAAGCCAGACCACAGCTGCATCACTAGCCACTTTAAACCCCTCCAATCCATACATGAAGCAAACTGACACCCTCCATGAAGAGGAGGCACGACCACAAACGCGAAGCCAAAAAATAGCAAGGCAGCCCAAAATCTCAAACCCCTCTGCAACTCAGACTAACCTGAGCACAACCAAACAGAACACTCCCCCAGCCAATCAGAGCACAGCCAAGCCCCTAACCATTCAGAACACACCTCCACCCAATCAGAACACAGCCAAGCTCCCACCCAATCAGTTCATACCCCCACTGGCAGTTAAAAGGAAGAAACAGCTAAGACCACACATTGCTGCTCAAAGCACGAAGCTGAAAACACCAGCCCGAAGATGACGAATGGGACTTCGTCAAAACGTCACCAAGACACTTCCAATTTTACGCGGGAGAAAACCCGAACAACCAAAGACCTACATACAAATACCCGCGAAAACCTCAGAAAACAAATATATATGAAAATATATAGTGATTAATATATGGACCACAATCCCATCATTTTAATTTAGGCAACATACTATATAACTCTTATTTTATTCATGCATACTACAGCCCTGGGAAATAAGTCATTTATATAGACGAGAAAAAAGAAGGTCAATAAAAATAGGATTTTGCTCAATTTTTACATATCCAAACAAATCATTTTGGCCTAGATAAGAAGACTCATTTGTAATGTTAGTAGCTCAATAATTACTGGCGTGATACCAGATACTCATCATGAGACTATGTTTATCAGGATAAATACAACTACAGCTAGGTCAAAATGATTATCCTTTCTTTAGAGTTGACCTATACCAATTCCTTTCTCAAATTAGTTTGTGTATCGACTGTATCAGATATAATGGCACATTGGAGTATGTTTTATTCTTTCAGTTCCTTCAAATGTCCAGGGACTCACAGTAAGCAATTCTGCAAGAAGTGACTATTTAAAGGTATCCTGGCTACATGCCACTGGAGACTATGACAATTATGAAGTGATCATCAAGCACAACAATGATTTCATTCAAACAAAAACTATCTCCAAGGATGTCAACGAATGTATATTCACTAACCTGATTCCAGGAAGGCTTTACAGTGTAACTGTTTGCACAAGGAGTGGAAAATACGAAACCAGTGAAAGGGCTAATGGAAGAACAGGTAAGTGAATGTTCAAGAGTGGTTCAAATAAGCTATAATTTAAAATTAAAAATCCAGTTTAAATATTACACATCTGAACTGAAGATGTTATTAATTGAACTGATTATTAAGGACTGTTTTCCTATGTAAAGAAAGATCAAATGCCTGTCTTATAATTTAATGTTTATGACCAGCTAATAAATTAAAACAAATCAACAAATTAAAATCAAGGTCATGCCACTCCAGAACTTATCATCGTTCAGTAAACTAATTCATTTGTTTAAACTTTGCAAAGTCTTCACTTCCAAGATGAATGGTTGTATGACTCTTAGCAATTAAGAGAATAGGTATTAACTTTCAGTCTACTGAAGAAACACTATTTTGTCCAGTGAGTAACATTCTTCATTTCAAGAATGTCCTGGATCAGGCTTTGCCAAGATACTATATTTATTAATTCTAGAACATAGAAGTGGCCCAGTTTGGAAAGATAGTTCTGAATTCTTATAGAAATCTTACACTGGATTTAGTAAGGCTATGTTCAGTGAAAAATATGCCCAAATTAAACATAAGATGTGTGTGCACGCTTGCATATGTACATTTATGACAAATAAGTTATGGAAAGAAAGAGATAATGTCATCTCCCATCATACAGCATTTCCTCTATACATTCTTAAGAAACAAATTGAATCATAGCATGCTAGCTATCACCAGAATAGTGTTTAACCTCATTCCTCAAAAAGAATATGTAGAACCTTTTAACGTGTTTAAAGGATATGTTAAATATCTTCCCTAAGTAAAGGAACCTAGGTTATATCATCTCATATATAGATGCCATGTCAAAAACACTATTGTGTTATAAAAGATGTATCAATTGGTTTAGGTTACATAAATAAATACATAATATTTCTATTAAGGTAGAATGCAAATAATTAAAGTTCATGCTCAGTCAAAAATACATGTATTTCAAAACGATTGAAATAATTTCTGAATGTATGTACAGGTAGTCCTCAATTTATGACCACAATTGAGCCCACAATTTTAGTTGCTAAGTGAAATGGTTGTTAAGTGAGTTTTGCCTGATTTTTACGACCTTTCCTGCCACAGCTGTTAAGTGAATCAAAGTAGTTGTTAGTAACACAATTGTTAAGTGAATCTGGCTTCCTCATTGACTTAGCTTGTCAGAAGGTGATCACATGACACTGGGATGTTGCAACAATCATAAATAGAAATCAGTTGCCAAGCATCTGCATTTTGATCATGTAACCATGGGGATGCTGCAGTGGTCAAAAGTGTGAAAAATAGTGATAACTCACTTTTTTCATTCTCCTTGTAACTTTGAACAGTCATTAAACAAAGTCGAGGACTACCTATATTAGCCCAGTTATGATAGGCAACAAGAATGCATGCAGCTCTCCATAGGTAAATGAATAGGTTGGTGAAGAAAGGTCTATGGGCCGTCTTCTGTACCAGTCGCATAAATCAAGCGGCCTAAAGAAATGGTAATCCTCCCCTTTGCAAGAGCTTTCTTCCTCTTTCATTTTAATGCTTTTAGGCTTTAAGTTCAGTTCAGTAAAAAGATCTTTAATTATCACACAGTAAGCTAATTATAGGGTTTTTTTATAATAACTTTCTTGATGGCTAATAAAATTTGTGGTTTTATTTAAAAGCTGATCAAAATGAGTAAACTGCTCCTCAAGGCTATGTGTGTTTGTGTATATGTATATGTGTACCTCACACTGTCCTTTCCCTCATTCTTCAGTTCCAGAATCAGTAAAAGAGTTAACTCTTAGTGACAGAAGTACTGAAGATTTATATATTACTTGGTCCAAAGCTGATGGAGATGTCGATCAATATGAGATCCAGCTTCTGTTCAATGACATGAAAGTTTTTCCACCTCATCACCTTGAAAATACTGTCGAATCATTCAAGTTTACATCCCTCACTCCAGGCCGCCTTTACAAAATTGTTGTCATGACAATAAGTGGCGAAGCACAGCGTTCTACTTTCATAGAAGGATTGACAGGTTAGGAAAAAATATATCAAAAGACTTCTGAACTTGCCTTTGTTGGGTGACAAATGCATGAGAGCTGTAATTTTTTACAAATCTGGGACAATGCAGTATGATCTAGCACAGAGGTCCCCAACCATTTGGGCACCAGGGACCAGTTCTATGGAGAAAGGTTTTTCCACAGACCAGAGTGTGCATGGTTTTGTGTGCTGTCTGCATCCCATGGATGGGGCTTTGCTTGTTTATGCAGACCAGTTGCTGGCATGCTGCGACCCGGTACCAGTCCATGGACCGGGGGTTGGGGACCCTGATCTAGCAGATCGCAAGAAGGGAAATGCATTTTTAATTCTGTACCTATGTATTTGGGTCTTCCTCCACATGCAACATAGGGGATACAGTATGACTTAATATACAAAAACAGCATGCAAGAAGGGGCTGTGTATGGTCACAAACTTGTATGGCTTTACAATGAGGGACAGCATTGCTTGAGAATTTACATTAGAAGAGGAGTATGTCTCCATCTTCTACATGTAGGTATCTAGAAGTATTTGCTTGAACAATTTGAAAAAACAATCCTAGGCTAAGAAGGCCCCAGCCTTGTCCATTCCAACATGGTGACATAAACATTATCATAAAATATTTCATGACATAATACAAAATGTCATAAAACATTTCCTGTGGTCAATTGCTAATGTTTGACAGTGCTGTACAGTTCAATATAGGCTATTTTCGAAGCAGATATATAACTGAATATATCTCTGAATTTTTAAGAACTTTTCCAATACTTTAGAAGCTCTGCCTTCTTAGAAAGCATTGAGAAATCTGGTAAGGAAATATGTCTGAAACAATGATCCAAGAGGCACAGGTTGTCTAGTAGAACCTAAAAGTGAAAGTACACTCTTATCACAGAATTGTGTTTAGAATGGCAGAATTTAAAGTTCATAGCACTGAATCCTCCTTCCCATCCCATTTCCATCACATCTACAAGTTTAATTTGTTAGCCTATTCAGAATCCAGGCTTTGAGTATTTATTCTTGGCATTTGCTCATCAATTTACTTTCTGTAAATTCACATTGAAGCATCTGCAATTTTTCTCAAAAATCTTTGGGTCCCTGCCTGCCTCCTATTATAACCTCTCTTAAAGTTTGTTTACAAAATTATAAAACAGATGACTGTCTTTCATGTTTTCTGCAATTTTGAAAATATATGCTATATTAAGGAAACGTAAAGTAACTTTCCTTCCCATATTGCTTTGTGTCTCTTTAGTTCCAAGTGCAGTTAAAAATATTCATATTTCACCTGCCGGAATGATGAACAGCTTGAAAGTGAATTGGACCCCTGGAGGAGGAGATGTTGATTCTTATACTGTCACAATACTTCGTCAGAACCATCCCCTTAGTGTCCAGACGGTTTCCAAACATGTGTATGAGCACATTTTTAATAAACTAGATGCAGGGGAGCAGTACATCGTTGTTGTACAGACCAAGAGTGGCTTCCTGCAGAACAATTCAACTGCTGTTGGACGAACAAGTAAGTCTCTTCCTGAAACCATAGGAGCAAACAGTTAAGAAATCTTCACAATCCCCTCCTTGTCTCTCCAGTCCAGCACACGAATTCTGTCCACCTTTGGCAGGCATCTCTTTTGCCACATCCATTCAATGGCCTACGTGGTTGCTTAATAACCATAACCGGCAGGGCCAAGATTGCAGTCACTGAGGAAAGCGGTCATGTAGACATCTGACGTAATGACCGCTTTGCTCAATGATCAAAATTCCTGTCTCAACTATGGCAGTAAGTCAAGGACTACCTGTAAAATTGAAAATTGAGTAAAATGGAGAAAATAATTAAAGAACATTGCTAAGTTACAATAATCAATTTCATAAGTGGCTTGTTAAAAATCTGCCTAAAGAGAATTTCATTTATATTAGAAGCTAGAAATGAATAGGGCAGGGGGGAGGTGTAAATATATAAAACAGCTGTCATAAAAGTAGTTGAGATTCTGATTCATATGTCTGCTGCAGGGAGATGTTGTTTTTCTTGGCACCAAAACATAGGGGAAACAACTTACCTAAGAGTTTTACCAGATATGACTTATCCAATTTTTTTTATTTTACATTCCATTGTTTTGATCTCACCTCACCTGAACAGACAGATTCAATAGCAGTTCAATAGCAAACATCAATTATTGTAAATACACTCCAAAATTACCAAAAATAGAACTTGGAATTTTCAAATGTATAGAAAAACTACTCATTTGAAATATTACTATTAAACAATTATTTCTAGTTCCTGCTCCTGCTCAGCAGTTGCATGCAGACAATGAATACAGCAGTTATTCATTGATGGTGACGTGGAATGGTGCTCCTGGGGTAGCTGAACGTTATGACATCCTCCTGTTGACTGAGCATGGTGTCCTTCTACACAATAAATCAGAACCAGCCACTGCTAAACAGCATAAATTTGAAAATTTAACACCAGGCAAAAAATATAGAATACAGATGTTCACTGTCAGCGGTGGTCTCTTCAGCAGCCGGGCAGAAACTGAAGGTCAAGCAGGTATTTCAACACTTCTACTATGAAACCACAACAATCTGTTGCCGAAAATCTGTTCAACTTTAATTAATTTTAAATTGCATCATGAATATTTGCATTGTTCTTTGCTAATTGAATTATTATTTTAGCTAATTTCTTAGCTATGGAAGCAATACATAAATAAAATATGCCAGCAAATCTGCCGGTATTTCAACTGTCCAAATAATTTGTTATATAAAATTTCGGTTAATTTTGACTTGCCTATATACACTGGTAAATATCCATAATAGGTTTACTCTTGTTTATTTTTCTTTATTATGAGAAGCCTCCATATAAATTAAAGATGTGTGAATATTTCAAGTTAAAAGTATTTTGAATTCAATATGTTAAATATCTTCTACTACAAGTGGGATTTGAGTTTTTCTGGGGATATAAAATTTACATATATCAAGTTCCTGGAATTTTTTTTTTCTTTGCTGGCTTTCTTATTTATTGGGGACACTGCGGTTTTTATAATTATTAATCTCAATAATTAGCCCTTCCAGGAGAAAAAGCCCAGCATCATTACATAGTAAATAACAGTAAAATATCCCAACTTCTTATTTTATTTTTTAACTTATTTCTCTCTTCCTCAATGCACACATATATATGTGCATTGGTTCGGCTTGGCTCGGGGTTTTGTTTTGTTTTTATGGCAGCCATTTTCCTTGCTCTTCTCTTTTTCCTATAGTTGGATCTCCTGCCCTATTGCCAACTTATTCAGTAATTTCAGTGTAGGTATGATAGTTCCATTTTTAATTTAGTTAGAAATATGTATTAGAGAACTACAGCCAGCTTTTCTCTTAGGGACCAACTACTTTTGCAGATGTGTTCTGTCTACAGTAGGAATCCACTATCAATAGAATAGACCTTTTTCTTCTTCATTGATAGACATTTTAACTATAACCCAGAAATATGCATGTATAACCATCATGTGTCAACTTTCAATGACAAAAGAAAAAGGAAATTCATTTCATCTTAAAAAGAAAGAGTTTCAATAGTTTAAAAATGCCTGTTTCTAAACTGCCATTATCAAAGCCAACCTAAAAGAGTCCACACCTCTTTGACTTCATATCCATCAAATTTCATGAAAATGAATTAGCCATTTTAATTTTATGAGTAGTTGAATGCTCAGAATATAAATGATGGAATATGCAAAATTTGGTCCCTCTTATATATAAAGACTTACCTGTCCACATATAAAAAATGCAGTAGACATTTATACTCACTTTAAACACATTTTTTTTTATGTTAAAGAATGTTAGGGTCTGTTGTATTTAAAAAATGACTTAAGCATGTATGTGTTGAAATTGCTGATAGAAAACCCATTGATTTTTTTATTTTGAGTTCCTTTGTGCTCTCTGACCTTGATTGTTTTCTTGCAGATCTTTCATTAGTCAAACCAGATAACATTATAAGGGCAGATATTACCTAGTTTCAGTAATGAAACATCTACAAGAAAACAACCAAGGACTCCTCATTTCAACTATCAGCTATAAAAATTATCCTCTATAAGTATTTTTAATTATACTAAGGTAGTACATTATATTAACTGTTCTTTTTAGATTTTATAAGCCACCTTGATTATGACTGAAGAACTACTATGGTGAATAATACATAAATAAATGCATCTGGGGACTATTTTCTAGTTTATGCAGTGATTATTTTTTTTTAGTTTGTAGCCAGGAGTAAATCAGATTATAATGGCATTTATTTCCAGTTAATTTTATAGAAGGCAATACTATGGATATTTAGTGTGTCGGTATAGTTTTTTAGATTATTCAGAGGGCACTCTCTTTTCTGATTTCAGCTCCTGCAGCTGTCACAAATCTGAAAGTTACAGAACGTACCACTGGACGCTTATCATTCAACTGGACTACTTCTCTGGGAGAATTTGATAAATATGAGATTTTTTTGTATAATCCAGACACATCTCTTCAGGACAGAAATTCAGGAAACCAAAATCTCCAAAAGTATTCCTTCCAGAATTTGGTGCAAGGCAGATTGTACAAAATTGTGATTGTTACTCACAGTGGCAAGCTTACTAAAGAAGCATTCATCTTTGCGAGAACAGGTAAAGCTCTTCATGAGACTGGGAAAGCATGTATCATAGTTAAACTATGGTTTAGTGTGGTATAAACAAGCCTAGGCTCTACTTAAGCTCTCACATTTCTTGTTTATACTTCACTATAACATTTCTCATGTTTCTTTTTACAGTCCATCTAGAAGTTGTTTGGAAGCTTTGTTTTTTGTGTTCGATTAATCAGTTTTCTTTATCAAGTATAAGTAAATTAACTGTTGTTAATTTAAACTAGCAGTCTATAAAACACAACTGAACATCAGCTTGTTGCAACAAAGCATAACTTTCCTTTGCCAGTCAAAATCTACAATCCAAAATTAATTAAAACTGAAACAAAACTTATGGATACTTCTTTGTCGTCAGATTGTCATCAGATCATCAAAATAAGCACTCTCCAAGCTTAGATTAAAATACCTTGTTATATCATATATTTGTGTGACAATCCAGTAGGATAGTAAGATTCCACTTGATGTTAAATTTTGACCCTCTTTAAGGCAGCCAATCAGAAGTAATAATTCTAAGGACTTTGTGAATTCAACAGATATTTATATTTGATGTACAGATGTACAAACTGGTGGCTGGTATAAATGTTGAGCATTCTCTATTGTCTTCTGTTTAGACCCAGCTCCAGTTAGCAATCTCAAAGGAGGCAATAGGAATATGACTAACAGCCTATGGTTTACTTGGAATCCAGCACCAGGAGATGTTGATTATTATGAATTACATCTTTATAATACAAATGGCACACAGAAGGAAGCACAACGTGGAAAAGATCTGACAGAGTGGCATTTCCAGGGTTTAGTTCCTGGTAGAAAATATACTCTTGTTGTGGTTACCTATAGTGGTGAGCTTTTTAATTCAGCTAATACAGAGGGACGAACAGGTAAATAACAATCCCGTTTTTCTTTTATGTTATTGGAGAAACATAATCTAATTTGGCAAGTAGTCTTTTTTTCTTAACGACTGCTCCATGAAAATGTTTTTATAAGTGCTTTATAATCCAATTCTAACCATCTTTTTTCCTGAGAAGAATTTTTATTGCATTTAGTGGAGCTTTCCTCCAAGTAAATAATGTATGGATTGCTAGATCATAGATACTGCTTTGAACAAGCATTTATGATTTTAAAACAAATCAATACAAGTTTCACCGATATTTCCACAGTGATCCGTGTCTGGTTCAAATGCATAAGAAACTGAAAGATAGCTCTAATAAAATGTATAGAATTCATTTCACCAGTTCAGACAATCAGAGAAGTGTGTAATCTGCAATTCTACACAAAATCAAAGGAATTGGAATGGGGCATGGAAATCAGCAGAGAATCCTATATTGTGAAATTAAAAAGCAAAATACTAATATTTAGATAACATTAAAAGTGAAATAGATAAAATCTGATTACATGTTTCAACTTTGAACCAAACTCAAGCCAGTGATTTGGCTTAATATTCAGGATACTATCAACCTATTCTTCAATAGAATAACTCCCAGATCACTATAAAGAATCATGTCAAATTTGGTACGGCAGGAAGAAAAGAAAGACCAGGTTAAACATGGTCTGAATTTGGTTAGGGATTGCAGATAGAAAAAAAGTCAGATGAAATTGGACAGTGCATTTGCATGTTGGTGGCTGCTCTGTTCTCATGGCCTACTCCATTTCCATTCACGTAATTTACATTATTAAGGAACTAAAAAGAATTCAAAAAGAGATTCTCTGCTTGTTTTAAGGACTTCAACTCCCAGAATTCCTCAGTCAGCATGGGAGGACTTCTGGGAGTTGAAGTCCACAAGTCTTAAAGTAGCCAAGTTTGGAGACCTCTGAACTAGAACTATGGTCTTAAATGTACTACCTACTTAAGTGAAATATGGTTGTGTTTTTCTATCTTTAGTGCCAATCCCTCCCAGTACTGTGTCATTTGCTGATGTGACCAACACCTCTTTATCCATCACATGGCTGGGCCCTCCTGACTGGACAGACTATGATGACTTTGAGTTGCAATGGACCCCAAAAGATGCCCTCACAGTCTTCAATCCTTATAGTAGTAGCAAATCAAAAGGCCGCATCTTGAATGGCCTCCATCCAGGAAGACTCTATCACTTCAGTATCAAGACGGTTAGTGGTCCAGTTCGGAAGACTTACAGTAAACCCCTTCTTGGAACTGTGAGGACAAGTAAGAACTGGCAAGATCTTTTTTGAATTGAATTAGGACACTGCCAAGAAAGCTTGATAGATGCATTGATTACTTTATATTGAAAATCAGCTTAAACCATTGTTGCAGATTCAAAACCTTTTTGGTAAGATTTTTCTTCTTGCACCATTATCCTCAGCTAGAAGGATTAATAAAAAAGTTACCTGTGATACCAATTCTTTCCCAAGACCTTGTCCTTTCTAGTGAATCTTTCACTTCTCTTCTGGCCATGCCCTGCATCCCCATGTAAATCCAGACAGGGTCTGGTGAATTTGAATAATTTTGGCAACTGCTCTGTCATACCCTCTATATCTGATCGGAAGACAACATGTTTCCCATATCACTGTGTCTCAAAATAGTCACTTTAGTTTCCTTGGAGAGGAACTACCCACCACCTCAGTGTATCCTTTGCTTGTCATTGTCCTGATATCCACAATTTGTGGAAAATATCTACAATGTTCTGTGATATGGTTTGTTCATGAGACTGTCAGCCTTTTCTAAAAGGTGGTTTTGGGACCATTTCTTGACATCAAATACCTCCTGATCCTTTTGCTTCTTTGGGTCACACCTTTTTTTTTGCGTTTACCTCTGTAGAGGGTTTTTTCTCTCTCTCTCTTCTTTATGTTTTCTTCACTTCTCTGTCCTTCCCGGAGATCTTTAATTCCCCTGTTCAGAAACATCTCATCTTCCCAAAGCGTTTCATTGTAGTCACAACTATCCTTAAGTCCCTTCACTCCTTCAGTAAGGAAACAAGCTTGCATTGGCTATAGGTATAGTTAGCATCCACAGCAGTGTGGACTGGTTTTATGTGACTTCAGAAAACATCAGTGATGCCATGAAGTCACTAGCAGACAAATAATACCAAATATTTTAAATGAATTATTGTGCTTTCAAGTAAACAGGGCAAGCTGAAAATGTTTTATTTGCTGCAGTGGAGCAGTAAATAATGTCCTTTTTCAAATCTAAGTGTCTAGTACCCACATTTCTCAGGTGAGGAAAATCCTGGAAGAATCTCTCCCATATCCTAGCACAGTGGTGGTGAAACTATGGCACTCTCTGTAGGTACGTGTGCCATTGCCCCAGCCCTGTCTCCCCTGCAGCCCCCTCCTCACCAGCAGCCCCCCAGAGGAGAGTCACCCCCAGGCACAGCTCACGCAGAGCAGCACAGCCAAGGACATGGCAGCTGGGCAGCAGGGACAAGATTCCGCCTTTGCGCCTCATCGTGCACAGATGATGTTGCGGGGTGCAGGTGGAGGGCATTGCCGTCATGGCCCTGCTGGGTCGCCTGTGTGATCTGCTGCAGCAGGCCATGGAGGCTGTGGGTGGCCCTGTGGGCAGGAGGTGGGGGGCGGGGTGGTTTTTGGGCACTCAGTCTCTAAAAGGTTCTCTATCACTGTCCTAGCAGCATATGGATTGCATCGAAACTAAGTATATCCATGTAGGCATCAGTCTCATTTCATCTTATCCTTTGCAGCAATTTTATGATGCTGGGTAGGTGTCCTCCCCCCACCCCCTGCCTCAAATTTCTAGTAATCATTTTTCCAGCTGGCCAAAGGAAGACAGCATCCAGCTCCTGTTCTTGTTCTCCCTTGCTGTATTTGTTTTTAGTGGCAAAGGGGAAAGCATCTGAAAAAAACAATCCTGGGAACTGGGCAAGGTGAGAGTTCCCAGCAGTGGGAAACTTCCCCTTCTCTTAGCAGCACTAACTCTTCAGAACTCAGCTTCCCAACCCCCATAGAAGCCATCCAACAACATGTTAAATCATCAAGACCCTTTGGAGCGAAGTTGCAAACTAAGTCTTAGGAAGTTTATTGTACTTTTCCTGTAAACTTCTAATGTTTAATGTTATCATAAATAACTTAGGTTACTGCAATTTTAAACAATTTATTTAAATTATAGTTAAGTCTGGAAACTTAGCAATAATGAATTAATAATCTTGAGTTTGCTATTCCTCCAACATTAAAATTGTGGCAGCCTCATTCTCTTTGATAGTACAATATGCTAAATCAATATAAATCTCTTTGATATGACCAGTATTTGATGTAAGTATAAATATCAATGCATAATCTTGATTTTTTTTCTGCTTCTTTTCAAAGGACCAGATAAGATACAAAATTTACATTGTCGGCCACAGAATTCAACTGCCATTGCGTGCTCCTGGATCCCTCCTGATTCTGACTTTGACAGATATAGCATTGAGTGCAAAAAAATGGACACGGAGGAGATAGAATTCTCTAGGATCATAGAGAAAGAAAGATCTGTATACAACATCATGACCCTTGTTCCCCATACAAAATACTCAGTGTCTATCAAAGTGCAATCAGCTGACATGACCAGTGAGATGGTATCAGACAATAGCATCACTATGATAGATCGTAAGTCACTTCTGAATGTACACATAAAGCTTAATGAAGAAGAAAGTATAGCAGGGATGGGACAAGGCCTCCAGTGTGTGATAAAAGACTTGAAATGAATGCCAAAATGTATTGCTTTGCTGTCTTCGATGCATTTTGCAGTGGTTTTTCTAATTTTAAAAGTAAATGGATGTATTTCTTATTGTTACTTTTTAAAACAATCTGATGAGCTTTTGGAACTAACAGAGCAAATATCATAATGGCCAAGTAAATGCTATTACATTTGTTTTAGAGGGAAAAAAGACTTATGAGATGGAAGATACTGCCACAGTATCTGACTCTATATAGATAAAGTCTGTATTTGAGCTAGGAATGTTGAAGATTTCATTTGTTTCTCATGTTGAGATATGCTGGTTCTACACCCCTTCAGCTAATAGGCAAACTGGATTGTAATTATTCCAATTATACTTCCTCCAATTTGCAATGAAATTCTCAGCTCAAAATATATGCCAAAGTATATTTTGCTTAATATATTTCATTACAACGAAAAGTATTTCTAAACATAAATATTTTATAAATACTTTTCTTTAGGATAAATTTAGCAATATTTATTTTGTATGAAAATTTGCATTCAAGGCATATACACACACAGAGAGAGATGCAATTTTACATAAAAACAAACGGATAAGATAATAGGCTAAACACATTAGTTTATGAAATGAAAACTTAGAAAATTAATTTGGTTAATTTCCATTTGTAATTTTGGCACAATACAGCGGATGGCATTTGTAACAGTACTCTCATTCCCATTTAGGTCCTCCTCAACCAGGTGCATATATTCGAGTGAATAAAAAGGATGCCATTATTACCAAATCCACTATCCACTTCACCTTCAATTGCAGCTGGTTCAGTGATACCAATGGAGCTGTGAAATACTTTACAGTGGTTGTGAGAGAGACTGACGGTATGTTTTCATAGAAAATAGCCTGCATTAATATGCTGTCTTTGACACTGTCTTCTACCACAGATTGGTAAAATATCATTATGACTTCATGAGTGACTAAAATTTAAGCTACTATTTAAATTCCAAAGCGAAATCCCAGAGTTATTCTTTAGAAGTCATATTACTTAATATTTAGCCTCTTTCTTTCTGCCTCTCCCAACCCCCATCCTTTTCTAGGCAGTGAAAGAATGAAGCCAGAAGAGCTTCACCCTTTACCCTCTTACTTGGAATATAAACACAATAATTCCATCCAGATCTATCAAACAGATTACTTTGCAAGTAAATGTTCAGAAAGCCCAGACAGTATTTCAAAGAGTTTTGATATTAAGCTTGGAGCAGAAATGGAAAATCTGGGAGGAAAGTGTGATACAAATCAGCAGAAATATTGTGATGGACCATTAAAGCCCAGGACAGCCTATAGGTGAGAATCATTGTAGTAATTAGGTCACAAAATACAGTGTTGTTTTATCTGCATTATGCTTTCTAAACATACTTTCATCACTGTAAATAAACTGAATCTCTTGCACCGCATGATATTATTTTTATAATAGCTTTTCCTTGGTCTGTCACATGGATAATGCTAAATCAAAGCTATGTCATGTTTGAGAATTTTGCAGTTAATAAACAAAGAAATTGTGTGAACTAAGAAGGTAACTAAACACCATCAACAATCTATCACTGTTCAAAATAACTAAATGTCATATTAATTCATCAGTAATCCCCCGTATGTTCAGTGGGACTAACTCTTTGAAGTTAAAAAAAACCTTTAGGAATTGAGAGTAGCTTTATATATGAAAAGTCTTCAGGAGTTCAGATTTAGTTCTGCACAAGAGAAATGTGCTAAAAAATTATTGAGTGCTTAATTAAATGTGCATATGACAGCCTTCTGTAATAATATTTTGCACTTGGCCTTAGATGATCAATCCTAATCAATATGAAACCACTCTTAGAATTCCAGTTATATAATTTATAACTAAAAATGAGTTTAAAAGGTTTGTTTGTATGGTTAGTGTTTTTATCCAACTAAACTGCTATCCGATAGGTTTTTTTTCTCTTAAATATTCAGGCAATTACATCAGTTGCATAAAGGCATTGTGCGGTGTTGGTCATATTTTAACTTAAGATGTAAGCATAATTTATTAAGAGACACATGTTTTATGTTTTATGTCCTAATTCTTGACTGAGTGTGGGTATCAAACAAAAGGCTAGTGGCTAGGGTCTATTTAACATTATGATGCTTTGCAAAATCTATTACACTCTTGCTGTGCCAACACACAGGAAATTATGTGCCAATTCCTTTGCCAGTATAATAGTAATCCATACTGAATATTTTAGAAACAGAAGCCTGCCTGCCTGCCTGCCTGCCTGACTGCCTGCCTCTCTCTCTCTCTCTCTCTCTCTCTCTCTCTCTCTGTAAGGACCCACCCCACTTTGCATCTTAAGAAGACAGAACTCTTGGAATAATTCTTCCAACAGGAATCCTTTATTAAGAGAAATGGTTGCAGGCATTCTAGACAGGACTTGGGGTCCAAGCTCTCCCATTCAAGGTTTTAAGGGTTCCCGAGATATTCCCAACCCATCAACCCCCCTTTCCCAGTGATAGTTTCAATATCACATTCCACCCCCTTTCTTCTTTCTTCCGTCTGCATGGGGACTTCAGATAACTACATGAAAGGCAACTACCCTCCTTTGGTATGTTAACTCTTCGAGGTTACAATAAACACACATTCAGCATTCAGCTCTTTGAAGTGTAAAGAAGGAAGTGAGGGCCATAAAGCCCCTTTGTTCTCCCCCTTCTCTCCCTCTTATGGCAGAATCCAGAGAAGGCAGAATTGGGAGTTTCTAGATTTGATAATTTAAAGATGAAATATAATTGGATTCTGACATCCGGCCCCTCTTAACAATAAGAGAGATCCACCTGAAAGAAAACACAAGTATAAAATTTAGTCAGGCTTGTTATGATACTCTGTGTGAAACTTCTTCAATAGCTTCGGGGCTCTGACATGACGTTTATGGACCCACTCATTTTGTGAGGGAGGGAGGTGTTTCCAGGCAACTAGGTACTGAGTTGCTCCATGATATCTCCTAGAGTCAAGGACTTCCTTTAGTTCGAAGTGTTGTTCACCCTCCACCATGATTGGAGGTGGTGGGGGGGGGATTTTTGGCCGTAGAGGTGACTGATGCTCTCTTTTCAGCAAGCTTCAATGAAAAATTGGGTGTATTTGCCTGAGATTTTTGGGTAACTCTAATTCTACTGTTACTGGATTTATGATTCTTTTAATTGGAAAAGGTCCTATGTATTTTGGTCCAAGTTTTGTACAGGGCTGTAGGGACTTTAGGTATTTTGTAGATAAGTACACCATCTCTCCTATAATGAATGGTGTAGGCTCAACCCTTTTTTTATCGGCTTGTGTTTTGTAAGCCTTCCTAGCTTCATCTAGTGCTTTTCTGACTATTGGCCAGGTGTTTTGTAATTTTTCCATCCATTCTTTCAGCGAGGGGATCGTTGGTTCGTTTGGGGTTAATTCTGGCATGTGGTTGAAACTTTGACCGGTGGCTATTTGAAAAGGAGTGTAACCTGTGCTGGAGTGGACTGCATTATTGTAGGCAACTTCTGCAAAGGGGAGTAAGTCCGCCCACTAGGTCTGCTGGAAACTAAGAAAACATCTTAAATATTGCTTAAGTACTGAGTTCATTTTTTCAGCCCCCCCATTTCCCTGAGGGTGGTGGCTAGATGTCAGTCCCTGAGTGGTTCCTAAGAGGGATAAAAATTCCTTCCAAACTGCAGATGTAAATTGCACCCCCCTTTCAGAGATGATGCGTTGGGGTGCCCCATGCAATCTGTAAATGTGTTGGATGAAAAGTTTTGCTAAGGCTTTTGCAGTGGGAATCTTTTGGCAAGGGATAAAGTGCACCTGTTTGGAAAACAAGTCCGTGACCGTCCAGACAACAGTATTCCCATTGCTTTCTGGCAATTCCACTATAAAATCCATGGCTATTTCTCTCCAGGGGCTGAGGGACTTGCCACTGTTTGCAATAGTCCTGGCGATTTCCCTTGCAACCTCTTTGCAGTGGCACATTTTGGACAACTGGCTATATAACTTTCAATGTCCTTTTTCATGGATGCCACCAAAATTGCCGTTTAATTAAATGTAAAGTTTTTACAAATCCAAAATGCCCTGCTGATTTTGTGTCATGGCAAAGCTGCATGAAAGTGACTCTTTGAGTTGTTGGTATATATAATTTTTCCCCTACCCAAGACAACCCGTCTTTCATTGTGCACACATTTTTGTTTTTTCTGGAACCATTCATCTGTTTCCAAACTTTTTCTGAATTCAATTCCAGTTTGGCTGTCCAGTTGTGGTTTTAATTTGGCTTGGGTTCTTTTGGTTACTGGTGCTGCAGTTGTGACTCTGCCATTATTGGTTTAGAGTCTGTGGTTCGTGCACTGTTATATTGGGGCATGCGAGATATTGCATCTGCCCAGGAAGTTGTCTTTCTTCCTGGTAAATGTTTTTGAGCTTAAATTGGAATTGGTGAAAATGGCTGTACCAGCGGCTTGTTGGATTGAAGTTATCCTGGAAGTTTTCAGGGCTTCTAAAATTTTGTGATCAGTCCATACCTGGAAGGGGATTTTGTTGCCTTCCAGGAACTGTCGCCACGTGAGTAATGCCCAACGTATCCCATAAGCCTCCTTCTCCCATACGGGCCAGCGCTGTTCTGTTTCCGTGAGTTTCTTAGATGTATATGCACAGGGTTGCAATACTGCATCATCATTTTCTTGTAATAGCACAGCCCCCACTGCCACATCACTTGCATCTGCCTGTATTACGAAGGGCTTGTCCATGTCTGGGTGCCTTAGTACTGGTTCGGCAGAAAAAAGTCTCTTTAGTCTCTCAAACGCTGCTTGGCACTCCATTGTCCATGTTAGTGGCTGGCTAGGTTTTACTGAGGATGCTCCCTTCGTTTTTAGTAAGTTAGTGAGGGGCAAGGCTATCTGTGCAAATGAGGGGATGAATTGGCGGTAAAAATTTGCAAAGCCCAGGAAACTTTGTAGTTGCTTTCTTGTGCGGGGTGGTGCCCAATTCTAATACTGCTCTGACCTTCTCTGGGTCCATTTCAATGCCCTGTGGGGATATGCGATAGCCTAGGTAGTCTATCCTTTCCTGGTGGAATTCGCATTTTGAGAGTTTGGCATATAGGTGAGCGGCTCGCAGCTTCTTTAAAACCGCTCTGACAAGTTTGACGTTTTCTTCTTTTGTTTCGGTAAAGATAAGAATGTCGTCCAAGTAAACAAGGACCCCCTTAAACAGGTGCTCCCTTAGAACGTCATTGATTAATTGCATAAAGACTGCAGGGCCCCCTTGTAATCCAAATGGCAAGACTTTGAATTGATAGCACCCCATGGGGCAGTTAAATGCAGTCTTCCATTCGTCCCCTTCCTTGATTCTCACGCGATAGTAAGCTTCCCTTAAGTCTAGTTTAGAAAAAATTTTCCCTTTCGATAGGTGTGACAGCATGTCTTTCATGAGGGGCAGCGGGTATAGGTTGCTTTCACTGATTGTGTTCAGGGCCCTATAATCCACGCATAAACGTAAAGAGCCATCCTTCTTCTCTCTAAAAAGGACCGGGGCAGCCACTTTAGGCTTAGCTGGTTCAATGAAACCTCTCTCCAGTTTTTTTTTTATAAATCTTTCCATTTCCTCCTTCTCCTTTGGGCTCATGGAGTATAATCTGGGCTTCGGGAGTTTTGCCCCAGGCTTGAATTCAATGGTACAGTCTGTGGGTCGGTGGGGGGGAGCTCATTCGCCCTCTCCTCACTGAAGACTTCAGCAAGGTCTCTATATTCCTCTGGTATTTCTGTTAATCTTTTTTCCTCTCCTATGGATGCTTTTTCTATTCTTGATTCTGGTAGCCTCCCTTGGGGTTTTAAGTCCATAGGGTCCCCCTTCGGGAATTTGATTTCTGTCGTCCTCCAATTTACCCAGGGGTTCCATTTTTTCAACCATTCCATCCCTAGAATCATTGGGCATTCCATACCTGGGGTCACCACAAACGTTAAGTCCTCTTCATGGTTGCCCAGGGAGAGATGTATTGGCAAAGTGGCTAGGGTAGCTGGCACCCCCCCTGCTATGGATCCATCTAGCTGGCCAAATGAGATTGGTTGTTCCAGTCTCCTGGATGGGATGCCCAGATTCCCCACTAGTGTTGGGCTAATGAGGCAGCGGGTACAGCCAGAGTCTATTAAGGCTTTCACCTTCACAGCTTCGGGCATGGGGGGGATTAATATAGTCACTGTTTTGAAGATGGGTGTGATGCATCCACTTACCAGGGGTTCGCCCTCCGAGCTGTCATCTGAGGCATCCACCGGCCCTGTGGTGTAGGCTGGAGTCCTTTCCCCTTGGTGAGCAGAGGTGGGGGTTTCTGCAATTTCCATCATTCTCATGGCCGTTTCTTTTGGCTTAGCTGAATACTTTCCGGGTTTGTTGATTGGGGATCTGTCTGGGTTGTGCTGGGGGGCCTTTGAGCGGCATTCTACAGCTCGATGCCCTTCTCTTCCGCACTTGAAACATCCCATTTGCTTCTTGGCTGTATCCGATGATTTCACCGGTTGGTGTGTCAGCTCAGGCGGGGGGCGGCTCCATTGTTTTCCTCGGCGGTGCCTCTTCAATATGTCGATCTCTGCTTCCTCTGCCAAGACGTACCATTCCTCAAGTCGATGTGGGTCCCCTCGGGGCAGGCAAGCATCATATAGATCATAGTTTAGTCCGTCTTTGAAATGGCCAAGGAGGATGTCTTCTGGCCAATTCAGTTTGCTGGCAATGGCCCCGGAATTCTTGTGTATACTCAGCCACTGGGCGTTTGCCCTGCCTCATCGTTGTTATTCTTTCACGGGCTTTGCGATCAGCCAGGGGGTCTTCAAATCGTCTTCTCAAAGAGGACATGAAACGGTTGAAGTTACTGAGTTCTGGGGCATTGGAGTCATGCAAGTTCACTACCCAATCCGCAGCTGGTCCATCCAGGGCAGATTGCACGATCCGGATGCGGGCTTTGTCGCTGGGAATATCCTGCCCATATTCCTCCATGTAGCTGAGGACTTGGGTTAGGAAAAACCCCAAGCGTGTTGGCTCCCCTTTGAATTTCACTTCCAACGGTGGACGTCTTGGAATGGATCGGTGCCTCTGTTGTGGGTGGTAGTGCCTTCCGTCCAGATTGCCATCTGTGGTCCGGTAGGGGGTGGGAGCTCCTGGATCAGTAGATGTCCCTGGGGTTGCAGGTTCCATGTCCCCCTCGGTGTCTCTCCCTTTGCGGCTCCAGGAACTGGGGCGGCCGTAGGGTTCAGTATTCTCCTCTCCTAGGGAGCTGAGAGTTCTCTTCATCAGGTCAATAGCTTTCTCTAGGATCCAGTCTGAGTACGGTGCCCAGCTTCCTCCCTCTTCACTTGCGTGCAGGGATTTCTCCATCTCCTGCTTCCATTCTGGTTGCTTGGTCCCCCGTCTCAGGGTCACCTTTCTTGATTCCTTTCCCCACTCACTTTTCTTTCCAACGCCCATCGACCAGCGAGGCTTGTGGTCCTGTGTCTCCACCACTTCTTCTCCTGAGGAATCTGGCCTCTCGGATCCCAACATCTGGCAAGGTTCCAACTGGGTCAGCGGCTCTCTTTCCAGGGAGTTTTCCCCCTCTCTTGCTCCATTGTCTGACATGGTAAATTTTTGCAAAATCCCCCGGCAAGGGTCTTCCTTCCAGGTGGATTAATTTTGCAAGTCCTGTCTAATGTAAGGACCCACCCCACTTTGCATCTTAAGAAGACAGAACTCTTGGAATAATTCTTCCAACAGGAATCCTTTATTAAGAGAAAATGGTTGCAGGCATGCTAGACAGGACTTGGGGTCCAAGCTCTCCCATTCAAGGTTTTAAGGGGTTCCCCAGTAGTCCCACCCAATCAACCCCCCTTCCAGTGATAGTTTCAAGTATCACAATTCCACTCCCTTTCTTCTTTCTTCCGTCTGGATGGAGACTTCAGATAACTACATGAAAGGCAACTTCCCTCCTTTGGTATGTTAACGCTTCGAGGTTACAATAAACACACATTCAGCATTCAGCTCTTTGAAGTGTAAAGAAGGAAGTGAGGGCCATAAAGCCCCTTTGTTCTCCCCCTTCTCTCCCTCTTATGGCAGAATCCAGAGAAGGCAGAATTGGGAGTTTCTATATTTGATAATTTAAAGATGAAATATAATTGGATTCTGACATCTCTCTCTCTCTCTCTCTCTCTCTCTCTCTCTCTCTCTTTGCATGTTTGTGTGTATATGTATGTGTGTATGTTTGTGCATATATATCTGTGTGTGCGTATAAATGTGTGTCTGTGTTATAGAACCAGCTATGACTAATAGTGAAAATAATTAGACAAAATAAGAAAACTGCTGAATAATAAAATATTTTAGATGCTATTTTGTTATATCATAATTATTCTCATAACTGTAAATTGATGAATATATTTCTATTATACAGATCTTTATATAACACAATAGATGCTTCCAGCTACATTTAAAGGTCTTTTTGACCTTCCTATCTGAGTATCCTGCAAAATAAACAAGGAATATTCTTGGAATTGTACAAAGAAAGAGCGGAAAATTCTAATTATGAATAATCATTTTTTAATTGTAGCCTGCTTTATAAATGCACAAATGCCTAATTTGAGCCCTACAATAAACAAACTATCTGACACAATATTTGAAGCAAAAACAGAAAGCAATATGGGTTGAGTTGAGTTCCATATTCATAAAAGTTAGGGATGAAAAATAGATAGATAGATAGATAGATAGACAGACAGACAGACAGACAGACAGACAGACAGACAGACAGACAGACAGATAGATAGATAGATAGATAGAATCTTAAACTCCTGTAGTCTTCAGAACAGTGCTAAGGGCCTCCAAATGTTGCTCAACTGCAACTTCTAGTAATAGGCGTGCTAGCTAGGAACTGTGGTCCAACACCAACAACCTTCCTTCTTCTATTCTAATACAGTGGTAGTTTCTGTGATAACATCTGCACCTCTAGCTATTAGTATTGTGATTGTAAAGCATAACTACCTCAGAGTTTCAGTACTAAAACTTTTTGGTTTTCTTTCTAGAATCAGTATCCGAGCTTTTACCCAACTTTTTAGAGAAGATCTGAAGGAAGTCCAGAAGCCCTTGTTCACAGATACATATTTTTCTTTGCCAATTGTGACTGAGTCAGGTTAGTTTCCTTCCTATTTTTAAAATTTTGACTATAACTGAAAATGATATAGTTAATATAATAATCTTCTTACTATATTATATATTGTCTATAGGAGGTAGTGTTTAGATCCTGTTTAAGGACCACTCTTGCTTCCTTTAAGGATGATTATAAGCCAATCCCTAACTGCATTTGGTTGAGAAAAATCAGATAGAAGAAGGTGGATTTTTAGATGAGATTAGCTACTCCAAAGTATTAGTAGTTTGATATTGACTTTCCTGAATGGTATTTAGAAGCAGCATTCCATAAAGCCACCTTGTGATCATTGAATATATTCTGTGTTTGCCAGGCAGAAGCAATTGAACTTGTGTTTGATGGTTTACAAGCATTGTGAGATGTGGAGTGGATAGTTCAGACAGAATTTTAACATCTACATCCTTTACAGAATAGAATATATTTGAGATTCAATTTTAAGATGCATTTGTCATTTAGAGTAAATCTCAATATTTTAATCTATATTCAGTCCATAAGTTGAAAACTTCCTACTTATTGTCATTGGAGAAAAAAGATTGGTGTATAATATGTCCAGCTCCAAGTCCCTAGATAATTTTTCCAAAATTTGCATATAGATTACTGAAATTATATGAGCAAAAGGATATAGCTGTTAAAGACCCAAAAGGCCAATTTAAAAAATCATGCGCATATACACATTACTATCTGACAGATGTCTTAAAAGGATACAGTGATTGATGGTATCAAAAGTCACTGTAATATCAACAGAACTAACACATAATGGAGAAGGAAAATACCTCTGAATGTGCCTTGTCAATTTAAGAATTGTAATTTTCAGTCAAAAAGACAGAAAAGAATACTGTTGTATACTTATTATATAACAGGGTGAATGCAGGTCTATTTAAAATAATGAAAATATGATACTTTTCTTCTTTAATTGAAGTTTTGAGAACAAAATAATACAATAAAATATTGCTTTGTTAATTGTTTTCCTTGTAAATAATACAAGGAGATATGTACATGTATAGTGGGAAACTGTAAATATGTATGTGTATAGTGGGAAACTGATAAAATAGTTATTTTATTATTTATATATAAGTATGTGAACTATTGTGGCTTAGAAAAATGGTAAACAAAGCCTCTTTAGTTTGTTCAACAAATAATGTTCTTTAAAAACTTGGATTTAGTAATTTGTATGAATTAAATCAAAAGAAGTTACCTGAACAGGTAGTCTTGTTTAATGACCATTCAAAGTTATAACAGACTTCACAAAATCCACTTATAACCCATCCTCAAATTACAAAAGCTGCATCCCCCACCCTTCCATGGTCACATGATTGCATTTCGTAGGCTTAGCAACCCGTTTGCATTTATCATTGATTTTAACCCTCATTGGTCACATGACCACAATTTGCAAATTTTTTTGCCATTTTCCGGCAGAAAACAAAAAACCCTGCCTATTGGATATGATTGATTTGTTTAATGACAATATGACTCATGTAACAACCATATGATTTGCTGAATGGCCATTATTACTCACTTAATGACCATCATAAAAATAGTTGAAAATTTGAGTCAACTCACATGATGATCCATTTAACAATGGCAACAACCTATAACCCAAATTCCATGTTCGCAAGTCAAGCATTACCTATAATTGTGTAAATATATATAGATTGATTGTTGTTGTTCATTACATCATAAAACAAAGGATTATGAATAGATTCTATATGTTATTTCTCTTTTTTATCTCATACAATTATTTCAGAGTCTTCATTTGGAGTTGTAGAAGGCATGAGCACTGGTTTATTCTTAATAATTATGGTTATGACTATCACTGCATTGCTTGTTTGCAGACGAAAAATAAAGTGAGTTGAAGTTTATATTTATTTCTTTCCTGTGTCAAACAGTAGTTTTATTTTCCTAATTATTCTTCAAAATGAAAAAGGTCTTCTGCAATCACGACATAAGCCTAAGACTGAAAATCAGGCTTATCAGATGCTATATTTTTTCTATCCTGCTCTATGGAGTAGAGAATTGGTCTCTGATAGAAGGCCACCTGAAGAGACTAGAAGCATTTGAAATGTGGATTTACAGGCAGCTGTTATGTATAAGCTGGGTTGACAAGATCAGAAATGAGGTGATAAGCAGCATCAAGGGAAAGCTGCAACGAAACAAAGGGTTGTGATGTTAGAAAGTTCCATTTGTTTTCATTGTTTTTGTAACAGGAATTACAAAAGAAAACTCCTTTCCTGGTCAAACAAAATAATATTGTTTCTTTTAAGCATTAGATATAATCCTGATCAAATTCTTGTATTGCAGAAATGGCCATGAAGGAGCAACAGCAAAACTAAGCATTCGTAAACAAGCAACATCAGTTCATTTGAACTTGGGACAAAAAGGGTAAGGTCGACTACTTTGCATTTGCATACCATATGGATAGTATCTTCTACTTAATCAACAGCTGACCTATTATTATTTTCTTCCCCAAACATCTTAAAGGAACTGGAAAACATCCAGGTAAGAGCTGATACCAAGTCGCATAAGATAAGAACATTTTTTCATTGATTGTTGTTTCTTACCTTGCTAACAGATTTTTCTCCTCTTTGAATGTTTTAGCCTAATAAAAGTAAATCAGTTTGAAATTCACTTCACCAAACTTCAGGCAGATTCAAACTACCTCCTTTCTAAAGAATATGAGGTAAGGTCCATGTAGACTGGAAAAAACCTGCAATCATGTTCTATTCCCATTTAACCTTGGCTAGCAAATGTTGTAATATAGAAGGTGCTTATTAATACATATTATTTATTTATTTAGTCTTTGTATAATCTATTTACATCTCCTTTGTTTGATTTTCTATAGGATCTAAAGGATGTGGGTCGAAACCAATCATGTGACATAGCACTTCTGCCAGAGAACCGAGGGAAGAATCGGTATAATAATATATTACCCTGTAAGTTATCATATTGAATGTGAGCCATTTATTTTTTATATTCATGTGTCTTTTTAGCAAAAACAAGCGACATCCTATTACTAGAATTCAGTCATAATTGAAAATAGTATTTTATTTTGTATATTTTTAAAAATATTATACGTGGATCATTTAATATCTTGGGTGGAAGGTATGATTTCACTTCTAGTTAATGCAATCTCGACCTGATTTTTAATGTGTCTAGATGGAGGGTATTAATGCTGACTGGAAAAATAGTAAATATTTATTTCCATTTCTGTAGCCCATGAAAGTAAAGGAAATTAATAACTATATATAATGGTTCATATTTTTATTATAATAAATCCTTCTTATAGATGACACAACAAGAGTGAAACTTTCAAATGTAGATGATGACCCATGTTCTGACTATATCAATGCAAGCTACATCCCAGTAAGTGATCCATATTTCCTTTACATGGACTCTTTAAAAAGTTATTTGATAATCATCCAAAGAGAAGTTCTTATATCTTCCTGCCCATTTTTTAACTAATCAAATTCTTAACACTGTGCCAAATTAGTTTCCATAAAACTGAGATTCCATTATCACTAAAGACCATAAATTGATTTTTAAGCAGCATTAGAACCTACAGATGATAATTTGTCTGATGTAGCTACTTTAAATCCTTTAGAAATAGATATAGCAGATTATTACAGGCAGCATCACTATTTGAAGATATATTTGATTCAGAAAGCATATAGATCTATGAATTAAAAGAAAATGGTAATGATGCCATGTGAATATTCTTATATAGCTTCTATAATCTATAGTTAACTCAATCATAAGTGTTGGAAGTAATAGTAGGAATTAGACTCCAAATGTATCAGAAGGTACCAGCTTTAAAATGATATATACAGAATAGGAGCATTTTAGGAACCCATGAAATTGGAAGAACAGAGACTTAGCCTAGCAGGAACATTTTCCTCAGGAAAATCGAATCAATTGGCTTTGCTCATAATTTTGGCCAGGTTTTTTGGTTGTTGTTACTTTAGTTTTTGTATGTTATTGTATCGTTGATCCTGACTGATAGAAAGATGAAATTGCTTCTTTGAGACAAAGTAATCTTCATATGTGACATTTTAGTTCTTTTCAGCCTGATGACATCATGGACAATCCCTCTTCTTATTTTAAGTATGAATACTGTGCTTTAAAACCAAGAATAGGGAGTTATCTCCGGTTACTATGGCACTATCTGAACTAATCATAGCCTTTGAATCAACAGGGCAATAATTTCCGTAGGGAATACATTGCAACTCAAGGACCTTTGCCTGGCACAAAGGATGATTTCTGGAAAATGGCATGGGAACAGAATGTTCATAATGTTGTCATGGTAACCCAGTGTGTCGAGAAGGGCCGGGTGAGTGGTTTTCTTATTTGTTAATTACCTCACAAAAAGATTATATCATCTAGCACTGATAAAATGCCGATGATAGCATCCACAACAGAACTTGTTGCATATCACAGTGTAGTAGAAGCTTTATGATTTATGCAAAAAAGACACACATAAGAAATCCAGTTAGCTGTTTGCCTTGGGATCATTATTTATAGCCTTTTCACAAGCTTTTAGACCATCACCCAAACACATGCTCCATGTGAAAAGAAGGGAAACTTTTGATGTGGGGGGGGGGTTTCTAGTATTCAGTGGTACCAAACATTCATTTGTCACTAATGCACGCAATTCTTGTTTTCATAAAGTTCTACATAAAATGGATTACACAATGGATTACACCCAAATATTGCATGAATGAATTTTTTCACAGAAACATCCACCTATGGAATGGGACAAAGAAATAGCTTGCATTTTGTCCTTTCTTTCTGAGCCCCAATTGAATAGGTGTTGGATTGTTGAATGATCCAGTAAAAACCAGGGTGATGAAGGCAGATGTAGAAAGTTGATTATGCTCAGTTCTTGTTTTTTGTAGACAATTCCAGTCTTTACAAATAAAAGGAGCAAATCTGAATCTAAGCTATAATGTTGTGCAAAGTTGTTACCCACTCACAAAAATATTAACAGAAAAATGAAGGTTCATTAAGATTTGTCTATTTATTTACTTCAGTTTTTAAATGACTTTTCATTCATATGGTTATTAGTTGGTATTCAAGAATATGATCATTTTATCCATGTTGACATTAAGCTGGAAAGTATAATAAAGAGTTAACTCAATTAAAATGTGCAGATCTAGAAGAGACTATATTCTCAGATGTTAACTCATAAACAAGCAAAAGTTATTTAAAATGATAAAGATACACTAGTACCTTCTGTTGAGTTCAGAAAAGACCAGTGCCGAATGATGTTTCTTGCTGTATCAATTTCACTTGTGGCTAACATATTTTATTCTAGCTGAAGCTTCTTGGTTATTGTCAAAGCGTACATGAATCATATATGGTAGTAATGAAAAATTTAATAGAACATGAATTGT
Organism: Crotalus tigris; assembly: GCF_016545835.1. Lineage (NCBI taxonomy): Eukaryota > Metazoa > Chordata > Lepidosauria > Squamata > Viperidae > Crotalus > Crotalus tigris. The sequence continues at coordinate 2,836,169 of NW_024096718.1, forward strand.
ATTAGGTAAACATCATACAGAAAATATTACATTTTTAACTAGTCAAAGCTGATAAAGACCAGAATATTTCAGAAGCTTCCAAACATCAAAAGACAAGACTTGATTAAAAGACTTCCAGGCTATATATCTGTGCCTTTATTTAGAACAAGCTGTACAGATGCAGAACCCACCTATCACAAGATCTCCATCTGACTAGAATCAAGGCATGGTTTCTTGATCTAGTTCAATATCTGCACCACTTCATCTGACCCAAATAAGGACAAGTAGAACTGAGTGTTACTAATATATTAATGACCTTGGTTTAACACATTGCCTCTCATACGTCCTTAAAAACAAAAAAAATAAGATGATCAAGCAATGTTCCTTGCCTGTTTATCCCAATTTAACATAGCATTGGATACATTTGCCATAGGAAGACAGATTCTACTTGACTCCATGAAATGTTGGCAACAAATAACTGTGGCACTTATGGTGTGCACAAACTACAGATAGTCCTTGACTTACAACAGTTCATTTAGTGACCATTTGAAGTTACAATGGCACTGAAAAAAGAGACTTATGACCGTTTTTCACACTTGCATCCCCGTGGTCATGTGATTACACTACAGATACTTGGCAACTGACTCATATTTATGATAATTGCAGTGTCCTAGGGTCATGTGATTTCTTTTTGCAACCTTCTGACAAGCAAAATCAATGGGGAAGCCAAATTCATTCAACAACCGTCTTACTAATTTAACAACCGGACTGATTCATTTAACAGCTGTGGCAAAAAAGGTCATAAAATGGGGCAAAACTCCCTTAACAACTGTCTGGCTTAGCAAAAGAAATTTTGGGCTCAATTATGTTTGTAAGTCAAGGACTACCTGTAAACTGATAGTTGTACATAGCATATAGGATCAATCAAATCATCTGATACACAAAAACCTCTGCAAAGAGCAAAGCAGACCAGTTTGAAACAGAGAGGGTCTTTCTTGCCTTTTTACTGGTTTGAATTTAAATACAGAAAAGTATTGATTTAGACTTTTTTATTCCATCTTTAAGTATTATTTTTATAAATAACTTAAATTGGTGAACATACCTAATACTCCTTCTTCCTATTTTTCCCACAACAACCCTGTAAGGTGAGTTGGGCTGAGAGAGAGGGACTGGCACCCAGTCACCCAGCTGGCAATATACCAAGGCAGTACTAAAACTCACAGTCTTCTGGTTTCTAGCCTGATGCTTGTACATTCTTCTCTAGAATAGGAAAATCAGATTATAAACATCTGTATCTGGAAGTCTACAAAATTTGCTATAAAATTAAAGTATATTTTCATTGAGCCGAGGTGGCGCAGCAGTTAGAGTGCAGTACTGCAGGCCACTTTAGCTGACTGTGTTCAGCAGGTCAGCGGTTCAAATCTCACCGGCTCAAGGTTGACTCAGCCTTCCATCCTTCCGGGTAGGTAAAATGAGGACCCAGATTGTTGGGGGCAATGTAAATATATATATACATTGCTTACTGGTGTACACCGCTTAGAGAGTGCTTGCACTTAAAGCGGTATATAAGTCTCATAAATAAATAAATAAATTGATATATGCAAAGCAAATTGTTTTGTTTCAACAAAGAGATTTGGCCAAGGAGGTGATGTGATTCTCTTCATAGAAGTGAAGTGGTGCCATAATTCACCTTAGCAAACCCATTTGCATTGCCTCAAACTTCTTCAGTTCAGTGCTATGGGTGAAAGGTTCTTCCCCATTTCTGCAATCAGGCTCTGAACTTTTTCACTCAGCACTGGCCAAATATTCCCATGATGGCCTGAAGTATGCAACGAAACAGTCCAGCATGAAATATCTTTGATGTATGTTGTGATTACTCCAAACTGAGTGATTTTAACATGAGCTATGGCATAGTTCCACAGTATTTGCTAAAGATTCCCAAAAAGCTTTGACAGGCTTCAGAAAGTTCAAAGCCAGATAGCAGTTGGCAAACCCACTACATCTGCTGAAGCCACTCAACCTAGAAGTACCATAGCCAACTCTGAAGGAGAAGGCTGAAGGAGCACTGAAGCATAATAATGCAAAGTAACATGGTTGCTTCGACTTGCTGTTAAAAATGAGAAGGATATAGCACTGCTTTGAGAGGATGTTTTGCTCTAACCTCCTACAAAGTGGAGCATCCCTTTGAAGAATGGCACAGCTATTCAGCTGTATAGTGATAAATACAACTTTGTAATTTTAAAAGCAAACTTTTTTCAAATTTCTAGGTAAAATGTGATCATTATTGGCCCTTTGACCAGGATTCTTTATATTATGGTGACTTAATAGTCCAGATGCTATCTGAATCAGTCCTCCCAGAATGGACAATAAGAGAATTTAAGATTTCCAGCGTAAGTATTTCCAACTATTTAATCAAATTTTCAAAGAAGATATGCTATCTCATTTTATTGTTAAATGTGAAAGAAATAATGTATTAAGTGTGCAGCTCCATGCCTATTTAAGGTAACTCCTTCTTTGAATTGAGGTCAACTCCCAATATGTAGTCCATATAGATTTATGACATCAGTATGGTATGAAGTAGTCCATCACTTTTCCACATTTTTTTTCTTCCCACTCTGACTAATATCCCTGATATTTCCTAAAAGTCTCCACTTAACCAAACAACCTGTTCTAAACCTGCTTAACCAGCCAGCCAGATATATCCTTTAATCTAAAAACGGATCTCCAGCAAATCCATTTGAGTTTCCTTCTAAGGAGATTTATTGAATATTGTTCTGCTAATCTATTCTTATATACAATTCAATGATCTGAATTGATGGTGAATTGAAAAAATATTTCAATACCTTACTGGAGTGATAGCATGGATATTTCAAGAGATCTATCTGTCACTTATTTCTCAACATCTTTATACTTTATTATGCCTTAGAAATAATTGGAGGTTTTCATTTTACACCAGTAAAGCAGCCATTATGTACTCATACTTTATGAAAAACTTTTCTCCAAAACTTAGTACATATTCATGTGTTATATAGTGTCTGTTTCCCAGGCTAATTGTTATGTTTGTTCCATTGACTTGATAGGAAGAGCAGTTTGATTCTTCTAGACTTATTCGTCAATTCCACTACACTGTATGGCCAGACCATGGTGTACCAGAAACCACCCAGTCGCTCATTCAGTTTGTGAGGACTGTAAGAGATTATATCAATCGGACCCCTCAGGCTGGGCCAACCATAGTTCATTGCAGGTATGAGCTGCACAATAATATTTTCAAAAATGCACAGACCTTCATTTTAAAAAGTGATTTTGCTTCTTTCCAAAGGGTAACAGCAAATCTTGAATCATTCAATTTCATCCCTGAAATTGAAAAAATGAAAAGGAATATCAATCCTAGTTTAGCTTGAACTAATTTTCCATAAGACATTGGCAAAAAAAGGCATGGAGATATAAAATAGAATAGAGCTAGAAGGGACCTTAGAGGCCTTCTAATCCAACCCCTTGCTGAAGAGGCTAGTGACTGTCTAGCCTCTTTTTAAAAATCTCCAGTGATGGAGCGCCCATGATTTCTGGGGGCGAGCTATTTCATTGGTTAATTGTCCTCACTGTCAGGAAGTTTCTCCTTAATTCCAGGTTGCTTTTTCATATGTTTTAGTTTCCAGGCCTTTGATCATCTTAGTAGCTCTTCTCTGAATTTTTTCCATAATCTGAAGTGGCATTGTTCTTGTTTTCTCTTTCAGTGCTGGTGTTGGTCGAACCGGGACATTCATTGCACTGGACCGACTTCTTCAACAGTTGGACTCAAAGGATTCTGTGGATATTTATGGGGCAGTGTATGATCTTAGGCTTCACAGGGTTCACATGGTTCAAACAGAGGTAAACTTTAAAAACAGTGGTAAAATAGTATTAACAAGATAGCTAAAGATGTCCAGCTAACTATAACATTCAAATCTATAGTAGAAAACCAGTGTCCCCTTTCCTCCTTAATCCACAATCCCTAAGTCTCCACTTCTTTCCTACCATCATCTCACTATCTATCTTATCCTAAATTTTATGACCTACCATACGTTCTCTCAATCTTTCCTTTCTTCTTCTGTTATCTTCAGACTTCTGTCTCCCCTGCTCATATTTTCTTTCCCCCTTCCATCATCACCTCTGCTACCAGGCTTTTGTCCAATCAGCCTCTTCACAATTAATCATAATCCTTCCCCTTTTCCCATCAACAACATTCTTTTATTAATGCATATATTTATTGGATTTAGATTCTATCTTTCTGGACCACCGCCTACCAAAAGCAGTTCACAATATAATGTGCATAATTCTAGATGAATAAAACTCTAGTATGAGACTTGGATGAAGGCTTCCAACCTTCACCGTCTCCCATTCTTCCTCAAATCTGCATCTCCTCTGCTCTTTTTCTTTTAACTTGTGCCTCCTTCACCTGTTAGCCACGCAAATTGCTTTTTTTTCTCTTCTAATAGAAGCAATCCATAATTGCCTTGTTAAATATCTTTCATCCATTCTCTCTGACTCTGGGATCCTGCCTTTCCCAGTTTTCATGCATCAACAAATCCTGAGACTACCTGTAATATAGGAAAGGGCATTCTGGGATCCAAAGCTGCATGTGAACCCCAATTCCTTTTTTCCTGTGTGCTGCTAACTTTGAAGTTGCAATTGCCAAAAACTGGCCATACGGTTTCCTACAATTTTGAGGGTTAAGATATGGTGTTACAAAAAAACAACAGTGATATAGGTCAACTCGGTTGAGGAGTAGAAGAAAAGAAATCTGATCTTGGCCCTAATGGAAAATTCTACTCTTATTTCATCATTGCTAACAAAAGATTGTTGTGAATGCCTGGATTTCAAACCTACAAAACCTGTGACTTTATAATCAGTCCTGATACCAATCAGATGAGAGTTTATATAATGATGGCAATACTCTTCATGTTCTTCATCTTCTATGCCACGAGCCTCACTTAGAGTTATGATTTACAATTGCCTATATCTTCATTATTACAGATATGAATGCTTAATTGCTTAACTTAAGGAGTATGGCACCAATTTCACGCAAAATGCAGTTCTTTATAATGGGTGGAAGGATGCTAAAACCATTTTCACCAATTCTGGCATAAAGCCAAATTCACTATCCATTTGTATGATAATTTATAGACCCTCTAGAAATATTTCAGATAAATAAGCTGGGATTCTTTTTCCAATGAGTGAAATAGCATTGCTGTTTCGGGGTGTTGATCTTAGTAAAAGAAAGAGAGGCAATGTTTTCATTTCATTTGAATATGTTAAAATTGTTATCTGGTGACATTTTAGATCAAGTAGGATATCAAATAGATGAGAAGCTCATAGGTGTGAGCTTATTGCTTTAAAGCTGGGAGGTCATAATTCCACTTTAATGTGCTTGCTTGCTTGCTTGCTTGCTTGTTTGTTTGTTTGTTTGTTTGTTTATTTATTTATTTATTTAGTCTGGCCATAATTCATTTTTACATTTAAAAGAGGAGATCAATATACTTAGCAAGTTAAGCATGAATGGAAAACAAATGAGAAAGGAGATTGTTGTTTTAGTGTAACTTATTCTTAATTTATATATTAATAGAGATGGTATAATAACAACTTAGGTTTTGATTAATTTTTAAAACTATATTGAGAATTAAACATTAAACATGTTAGTACTAGAAAAATAACTTATTATTATCAAAGTGGAATAAGGAAACACAACTAGGGCCTTCCCACTTCTATATTTCTGAATCAAGATACCAGACTGCATTTTCTCCAATATACTAGGTTTTAAGTGGGGGGCACAATGGCTCAGCAGTTAAAGATGCTGAACTTGTCAGCAGGATAGCTGACAGACTGGGTTCAAGACTCGAGTGCCTGTACAGTAAGATGAGCTACCGTTACTTGGCCCAGCTCCTGTCCACTTAGAAGTTCAAAATCATGCAAATACAAGTACATTAACAGGTAGCACTTCAGTGAGAAGGTGACAGTGTCCCGTGCAACTTTGGCATATAGCTGTGCTGGCCACCTGACCACAGAAACCCTCAGCCAAGAAACAGAAATGAGCACCGGGTCCTAAAGTAGGACACGATTGGCAGGGAAACCTATACCTTTTTACTATGCTTTAAATATGTTGGAGATGAACTTGCTAACAGTTAAAAGATTTATAGGGGGAAAGACCTATTTTTTAATATGTATTTCCTCTTCATTGTAGTGTCAATATGTATATTTACATCAATGTGTGAGAGATGTCTTAAGAGCAAGAAAGCTACGCAGTGAGCAAGAAAATCCCTTGTTTCCAATATATGAAAATGTGAATCCAGAGTATCCCAGAGGTAAGAATGAATGTAATGAGCATTACAAATAGTCACACAATTACTCTTAATAAATAATTTCCATCAAAGCTTTATTTTAGTTACTTTGTCCCTTTGTCACTTTTCTTCCTGGTATCATTAACATTATTAAACTGATAACACCACATTTCTGTTTGTGTAAACATTCAACGGCAATCAACAATACAACAGTAAAATCAATTAAATCCAGTAACAGTGAAAAGGTTGGTTAAAGACATGTGTTGATACCATTTTCATAAATACTGGTTGAGTGGAAATCTGATCCACAAGCCTGGGTAGAGCTGAGAGTTTGTTCATTGTAAATTACAGGAATGTTCATTTGTCATGTCAAACAATTACCATAGACTGAGGAGGAAAGCTAGGCTTCTTGTGTTCTGTTTTTAATGCAGTGATATTCCACATTTTTGTATCTTACAAGTCCTCCTTTTTTGGAAATTATGTTGTATAAAAAAATCTGACATATTTACTTATACAAACATATCATCTGAACAGAAAACACTGATTTGCTTTTCTCTCTTTTCACACTTAAAATTTTGTTCCAGTGGGAAGGCATAAACAAAAGAATTAAAATTATTTCATTTTGCACCTTGCATGGGAGACCTAGATAATAATGAGCCCTGTAGTGTATTCACAATCTGTTTTATTAACAACCTGTACATCATCCAGGAACTTCTATTATTTTAGCCTTGTTGAGTTATACTGAGTTGTACTGAAGAGATTAATGAACTTTACAGAGAAAGAAACTGCTGTAAATTTGGTACTACTTTGTATTAAATCTCGTAATATATATTACACACAAATACACAGACATGTTTAACTCTCATGATTTTTCATTCTTTTTGTGATCAATTTAAAGTTTTTCAAAATTCTCTGTTACAGTTGCAATGCTCTATATTGTGATACAGTTCCAAGGAAATCTGTAAAAGAATCCCTTTTGCTGACTCCCTGCTTTTCTTGTAGTAGGAAAAAAAGTTGAACATTTTGTCTATTATTCTAAGATTGCTTTTTTACATACACATACAGTTCTATATTATTTATGGTGTCATATTATTTATATTTTACTATATACAATCATTACTATACTTTCATAAGAATATATTCCCTGGGTTACATTGAAAACCAATCTCTGTACTTTTCTAATTACAGTTTTCTTTTGGTTTCAGATGCTGTTTATTCAAGGCACTAAAGCTCAAACAGATTCCTGCTTTTTTGCAGTTCTATCTGTTAGGTTTTTTTTAATTAAGTTTTAAAAATATTTTATGCACTACAGGTGCCACATGTGTTTGAAATTGTGTATAATTTATTAGTCTGGTGATATTTTAAAATACATAATTTAAATATAATAAATATTGTTGTAGATAAATATTTTTTGATATGTAAATATGTTTTATCTATATTGTTTATATTATTCTTCAGATAATACTATTTTTCTATGTTAAAATTATTTTAATGAAATATTCCTTATAAACTATCTTATATGAAAAATGTATCAAGACTTATAAATGTGATTATTTTTTTCAAATTGTCCATTAAGCCTAAGGTATGATTCATATCTTGATCTATCCGCCTTTGTACACATGTGAAATACAAACTGCATATCCCAAGCTCTCCAAAAAAGTCAAGTGTCCTAGACTTCTGAAAATAACAGGTTTTGCCTTAATGACCTTACTGAGAGCCCACATAGTTGTAGAGCTAAGTATACTATTTACTTCAAGACCCAGTGTGAACCCTATCCCGATGAAAGACCTTCTAATATTGAGATGATGGAATCAGAGACCAGCCATTGCAGGGTGCAAAGATGTCCAACTGCCTTCGCAGTCTTTATTGCTTTTATACAGTTTTTCCAAGCAGCATAAGATAAAATAGCAACAGCATTTTTATTGGTGGATTCTCCTTGCCAATCCTTAAGAATATTCAAGCCAAGGGGCACCAGCCAGGGGCAGGGTTCTGCAACATCCTGGTGGTGTGAACTTGGTGAGATCATGTAGGTATTTGAGCCAAGGCAGTGTGCTGCACACGGCCTCTACATGACCTCTATCTCTACATCTCACTCTCTTTTGTTTTGTTAGACAAGGCATCGTTGTAAGAGAGGTTAGTGAAAGGATGAGTGACTGCGTATATGAGAAACAAAGTATAAATGCTTCCGATCTTGTAGCAGCTGCTGTAAAGTTAAAAACAAAGCCATGAGATTGGGGCCAATCCTGGGCGTAATGTAAGCACCTGGAAGATTAAAAATAAATTGACACACATAATGAGAGTCAGAGATTAAATTAAAAGGCTGTTGAGAAAAGGTGTGGAAAGCTAGAATAGCAGCAGATAATTCTGAACATTGTGGTGAGGATTGCACTGCAGTGTAGGACACTTTCCAGGTATCATCATGAGGATCCTTGTAAGCAATCGCTCTTCTCGTTCTCCCTCCATCGGAAAAAACAGTAGGCGCTTGCGGCAATGGAAAAGGAGAAAGCAGTGGGCGGACAGGAAAGGAAGAAGTCATTAAACAAGCAAGCCGAGGATCTTTAGGCAAATGATATGAAATACAGCTTATAAAATCAGTTAAAGAACACTGAAGAGATAAATTATTCTGAAAATAAAATTGAAAATCAGATTTTGGGATAGAAAAAACAATATTAATTAAATCGGTCCCATTTCGATGGCAAGCTCGAGTGCGTCCTAAGGTTATTATTTCAGCAACAGTCTGGATAAATGGCAAAACATTTTGGGATGGGATATGGGGTAAATAAAGCCATTCAATACAATATACTTTTTGCGCTTCTAATACAGCTAATACTCCTGTAGGTAGCTTACTAGTAGGAAATATCAAAAGAGTTAACTGACAATCGTTATGTGGAATTCGGTCCACAAATTGAGTACTCAAGATGCCATTAATTTGTTCAACCGTGGCAAGTGCTGCAAGTGGAACTATAATGAGATCTCCAGGCTGTTTTCCTTTGGTCAATAAGTCAAATAATGGACTAAGTAAATGTGTAGGTAAAGAAAAATATGGGCAAAACCAATTGAGGGTGCTCAGCAAATGCTGCAAATTGACCAATGAAATAACTTTGGGTAAGCTCACGCAAGGAAAAGCTGGAGCAGAATAACATTTTATGCCCTAAATAAAGAGAGGGAGAATGCAGCTGTATTTTTTCTGGGGAAATCTACAATCCATAGTTACCTAAATCATTTTGTATTTCTGAAAGCCAATTAGGTTGTATCTTTGGTGCTCCAATTAAAATATCATGCATATAATGATATACCAAAGCCAATGGATGACGTTTGCGAAAAGGGGCTAATGCTGCAGCAACATAAAGCTGACATAATGTGGGACTGTTCAGCATTCCCTGTGGCAAAACTGTCCAGTGATAATGTTTATTAGGTTCTGAATGATTCACTGCAGGCACAGCAAATGCAAACTTTTCCTGATCAGGGGGGCATAGAGGAATAGAGAAAAAACAATCCTTTAAGTCAATTACCATTACTTCATGATCTTGAGGAATCAAATTAGGGTTAGGCGTTCCACACTGCAAAGGGCCCATAGGTTGAATACAGGCATTAACGGCCCTAAGGTCGTGCAAGAAGCGCCACCTACCACTTTTCTTTTTTATGACAAAAACGGGTATTCCATGGACTAGTGGAAGGCACAACATGACCAGCAAGCAGCTGATCATTAACAAGCTGATGGAGAGCTGTCAATTTTTCATGTGACAAGGGCCATTGATCTATGCACACCGGCTCTACAACCAGCCAAGTCAAAGGGAGGGCAGTAATCTCAGTCTTCCAAAGTGAGGGTGGCACCCAACTTACTGAGCATGTCACGTCCCCAAAGGCTGACATGAATATCCAATATAAAGGGGCGGACCTGAATAACCAAATCTGAATTAGGCAAATGGGCTGAAAGAAATCATGCACTTTGACAAACCCCCCACACACACACACATGGACAGAGCTCAGTTGGCCAGGCGTCAGGCCACTGCTTGGCAGAAATCACTGAAACATGCGCTCCAGTGTCCAAAATTCCCTCAAAGGGCTTACCCTGCAGCACAATGATCTGACGGGGCCATTGAAATGTGATTGGGGTAGTGATGGCAGCTATTACAGAAGTGGCCAGGTTAGTAGAACCAAAGCCTCCTTCCCCTCTCTCCTTTAATTCTCCCCCTGCCGGGACAAAATAAGGCAAATGCAAGAGCTGAGCAGGGCTAGTGTAAATGGGCAAAATTTGAGGCAAGTTGGTCCACAATTGAACATAAATAATTCCAGTATACTCCGAATCTATCATCCCGAGGATAACAAAAATGCCTTTGTTACCCATGCTTGACCACAGAAGGACAAGCCCTACATAATTTTGTGGTAGGAGGCCTGATAAATGAGATGGAACTACTTAAACCTCCCCAGGAAATTTAAATTTCGCTTCCTCCTGCAGTATCAAATCAATACCGGCACTACCTCTTGTAGCTGCAGGAGTATTTTCTATTGTTGGTTTGTTGTCTCTGTTTGGACTGGGGCCAGAGACTGGCCCAGTTGGCTGTTTCCCGACTGACATTCACTTGCCCAATGATAACCCTTTTGACACTTTGGGCATTTTGTTTTTGCCTTTGATCCCAGATGGAAAGAGGGGCAAGATGCTGCAGACATACACCCCCCCGGCTTTCTACATTCTCTTTTAAAATGACCGGGTTTGCCACAGTTGTAACACTTTCCTTGAGGCTTGCTGCCTTGGGATAAAGCAGCTGCCAAGAAATTGGGTTTGGTAAGAGGCAATTCCTATATCTTGACATGCTCTAATCATATCTGCCAATTCAGGATCTTTCCCCAGACCAATAATTACCGTTCGACATTCAGAAGTGGCGTTGTCCTTTGCCAGCCTCATCAACAATTCCTGCTGAGCTTCAGGATTATCTATCTGCCTCTGTAAGGCATCCTGTAGTCTATTAACAAAATCAGGATACGGCTCAGTAGCCTTCTGCCTGATATTAGAGAAGGCTTGATGAGGCTTGCCAGAAACAGGCACTTTTCCAAAGGCTCTATAGGCACATTCAGAAGAAATCTGTAAAGTGGCAGCCGTTAGAACAACCTGTACATCAACTGGGGCAAAGGGGCCAGAACCATAGAATTGATCAGGAATAAAGACACACACACACACACACACACCCGAGTTAAGAGCACGCACAACACATTGATGTTTAAACTCGCTGTCCCAAATTACATATTGTGCTGGAGTAAGCAACATGCGAAAGATAGTTTTCCAATCTTCAGGTACTAAGATATGATTTCTCATAGTGGCTTCCAATAATCCCTGCACATAAGTGCTGCCCAACCCCATATCTCTAATTCCTTTTCTAAGTTCTGTTAAAATTGCATAGGACAAAGGGCGATATTCCACTATTTGGGATTTACTTGTCTTGTGGCGTGTACTGGACAGACAGAAAGCATATCATTAATTTCTTCTATATTTCCCCCCTCCCTTTTCTAATTTTTCCTCTAATATTTTCCTTATGGGGGTGTACGATGACTGGGACGAAGCAAAAGAATTAGCCTCTTCAGAAGGAGCTGAAGATCCAATTAGAGATGCTTTCGGAGGCACAATTTGTACTTGATCATAATCAGGCGGCGGGCTTGTAGTTAATTGTTGCCCTGCCGAAGCATCAGAGCCAAATTTTTCCACTGCTTGACGGCATTGATACCATCGATGTAATATCTGTACTGGAGCCCGGGGTTCAAGATGTAAAGTATGCCCTATCTTTTCCCAATCTCGTAAATGAAGCATCTCGTGCTCAGTGTTTCCCTATCTCCTCCCCCAGCTTCCTTATGTCTGCCTCAGGCACTGTCACGCCTGATTTATGTAACAGGAATCTGAGTTCCTGTACATGTTTCTGCTGGTGCTGAGATAGATTGCAACCCATACTTACCACTGAGGGGTCCCAGAGGATGAAGGTGCACCTAGGGGTCTGTTCCAGATGCTGGTAAGTATGTTGGCTGTTGCTTACCCATGGGGGGGGTCCCATCTGTCCCATCTGGGGTGCCAGCTGATGGAATCAGAGATCAGTCATTGCAGAGTGCAGAAATTATCTTACTTTCTTCGCAGTGTTTATTGTTCTTATACAGTTTTTCCAAGCAGCATAAAGTAACATAGCAACAGCATAGCAATGGCATTTTATTGGTAGATTCTCCTTGTCAATTCTTAAGAGTATCTCAGCCAGGGGCACCAACCAGGGGCAGTTTTCTGCTACATCCTGTTGGTGTGAACAGAATATCCCGTGCTCTGGATACCAGGGGCAGTGTATCCCTACCTCCTCAACCAGCTTCCTTATGTCTGCCTCAGGCGCCGTCATACCTGACTTGTGTAACAGGAATCAGAGTTCCTGTACATGTTTCTGCTGGTGTTGAGATAGATTGCAACCCATACTTACCACTGAGGGGTCCCAGAGGACGAAGGTGCACCTAGGGGTCTGTTCCAGATGCTGGTAAGTATGTTGGCTGTTTCTACCTATGGGGGGGTCCCATCTGGGGTGCCAGATGATGGAATCAGAGACCAATCATTGTAGGGTGCAAAGATGTCCGACTGCCTTTGCAATCTTTATTGCTTTTATACAGTTTTTCCAAGCAGTATAAGATAAAATAGCAACAGCATTTTTATTGGTGGATTCTCCTTGCCAATCCTTAAGAATATTCAAGCCAAGGGGCACCAGCCAGGGGCAGTGTTCTGCAACATCCTGGTGGTGTGAACTTGGTGAGATCATGTAGGTATTTGAGCCAAGGCGGTGTTCTGCACACGGCCTCTACATGACCTCTATCTCTACATTGAGAGGGTTTCTTCAACCTAAGGAAAATTTAAAAGCTGTTGTTCATCATCTGTAAGTATTCTGAAAAAGTTTTGTAGGCAGAAAAAAAATTAACAACAGCCATTTTATGATTTTAAAGCATCCATTGCAAATTGGGTGTTCTTTCCCCCAAAAGATTTGTTGGATTTACTTGCATACAAATGGGTGGATTTATTCACATTTGTCCCATGATGTGATCTTTCTCAATAATATTCAAAATTTCTGACAAATTTTATTTCTTTACTTGCTTCATTTGTATGCCGTCTTTCCAGCAACATGTCTGAGAAAAAACAGATTTAAATAAGTGAATAGCAATAGAAAAAGTATATAAATAAATATAGCAAGGCTAGCAGAAAATAAAAGATAATGTCACTGTAAAAGCATTCTAGCCTAAACCTTCATCTATTTATTCAGAAATAAGTCTCACCAAGTTACTTTCTCTTAGGTAAATAAATAAATGATTGAATGAACAAAACCTTCAAATCAAATAATAGAAGGAAAGCTGCAAAGTTACCTTAAAGATATTTTGTAACAAATTAGATACAGTGGTTAAAGACACTGAGTTTGACAGCCCAGGTTCGAGACCCAAGTGCCATGTGACAGGGTGAGCTCCAATTATTTGTCCCAGCTCCTGCCAATCTAGTAATTCAAAAGCAAGCTAGTGCAACTACTAGATTAATATATACCACTTTGGTGGGAAGGTAATAGCATTTTATGGGTCTCAGCCTTTAGTCATGGCTCCCTCAGCTAAGAAATAGAGATGAGTACTGCCCCATAGAGTCAGACACAACTGGAGATGGGAAACCTTTACCTTTATTACAACACAGGATATACATTTCCTTGATGATTATTATCTTATTTATCTTACAATCCAGGTAATTCAACGGCAATGAGAATGTTATGTATCATCACCATACAATGATGTTTTATTATTTTTATGAAATTTCAAATATGTTAGAGTTGATTGCTGAAGTGTTCATCTGAAACTTTCATAATAAGTTCTGTTTTAAGAGGAAAACATTTTTCCCTAATAACACAAATTGTACAAAAAAATTGATTAGGTGGAAGATTACAATTATTAACCTGAAATAATTAATATGCTTCACAGGTTTTCAAACAGTTTTTCTCTAAACTTATTATGAAAACATAATGAACACAGATATTCTACTTAGTATTCCAAAGAACAGTAAAATTGCATAATGCTGTCCTCAAATTATTTGGCTGACTCAGCCTTCCATTCTTCCGAGGTCAGTTAAATGAGGACCCAGATTGTTGGGGGCAATATGCTGATTCTATAAACTGCTTAGAGAGGGCCTGTAAAGCACTGTGAAGTGGTATAAAGGTCTAAGTGCTATTGCTATTTGGCTGGAACATAGAACAGATGAATGAAAGTACTGAATGGGTCTTTGAATGGAAAATGTTAGAAACTGAATAGGTTTCTATAATATTTTATTAGTTTTCTAATTTTACAATTAAGTATTTAAAAAGCAACATGTTGACTGGTTTAATCAATAATTCAATAACTTACATAAATCTTTAGTATAAATCTCAAGTTACAACATCAGATATTTCCTCTCTTTTTCCCTTAATATCTATTATCTCGTATTAGGCTAATACGATTCTTATTATTAACTAAGTAACAACTCTTTGGTACATTTATCAATAATTTTTAGCTTATACATATCTTAATTGTGTTTGCATTCAATCCTTAAATACAATCAATGTCCTGTTATTGCTTTTTTCCCAAGCTTTAATTTCCCATCAATATTCAAATTAACATTTGGTATTTATAATTTCCAAGCTTAGGTAACCAAAGTTTCCCTTATCTCAACTTCTCCCTTTTTCCCTTTTCATACCAAAGTCTATTAGTCTTGTTACACATCTTACCTATTCAATTATAATGTTACTTTATTTTCTAAAAATTATCTCTTTTCCACCATATTCAACCCTCTAATTAGTAATATGAAATCCCCTCTAATAAATCAAAACCCTTATTTTCTTCAGCCTTACTCTGGCTTTCTTCCTTTGTCAACTAACCTTCCATGTCAGTGCTTTTGAATCATCAAATATGTCTCCCTCTATTATTATATATATTATTTGGAATAAGAAAGACCATTTGGTTGCAGGCTTTTTTGGAAGAACTAGCCCATTTGTATTCATTAAATTGCCTCCCTATTACTCGAATTTTCCACAATTGTCCCAATAGGTTTATCTTCCCTTCAATCTGTTCTTCTTTTCCCTCAATTTTCTTCTGATTTTTGTAAAAAGTTTTTTCCATTTTCAGTGTTGTCACTCCCTGTTCTGATTTTTCCATTGGCTGGATCTGTTGGTCAATTGAGTCCTCTGTCTTAATGTTTAGTTGTTCCACTTCTCCTGTTATTTTCTGCATTGTTAGTTCTTTGGTTGCAGTCAAGATCTGGGTTTGTATATTTAAGCTGGCATCTTGTTTCTTTATGTTGCATCTTATTTTGTCATAAGCTGAAAGAATAGTTTCATTTATTGATTTCAACATAGAAAGAATTTTTTCCTGATCTTCATCCATATTCTTTTGATAGTATATTAAGTTGAAGACTTTAGAATCAACCGTTAAAAATAGTTTTTTTGTTTTTTATAGCTAGGTATGGGACATCTATTTCACATGTTATAGGTGGTCTTTATAGTAGAAATTGTTTGTCAAGTAAGAGTTTATAGTCCAAGGTATTTCATCATCTCGTCTAATAACATATGCTTCTCATGTAAAGAAATAGGAAAGCAATTCCCCACGTATAGCTCTAAAAGTCAGTAAAAATTTACATTCATAGTTCAAACAGGCCAGATATGCAGCCCAGAAGTTCCTTCTTTGCAGCTGAGTTTTTCACAGGTGGTTAGCTGTCAAGGTCAAAGAAGTTTTTTCTGGAGTCTGGGCTTCAAGCCAAGTCTTGTTTAAGCAATAACAAGTTGTAATACCATACTTTGCCACAAGATGTCACCAATGCTGTTTAAAGTTTTTAAAGCCCAAAGTTTTTATGATAGTTTTTCAAGTCTTTTTTTTAGGTAAAAACAAGTGTCTCCAGTAAGAATAGGAACACTTTTAGTCCCCAAGTTTCAAAAGCATATGCATCCAATTAAATTAAAATTGTTCTTATAGTTGCTGTATTTCCCTGGGTAGTTAATCTCCACTTTTCTTAGAGAGTGGGGTATAAATTCCCTTCCCTCTCTCCTCACAGGTGGAAAAATACTTTGGGCAGCTTGTACAGGAAAAAATACTTAAAGTCTTAAAGAGAAGATCAGATCTCACCCAGTTTCATTTGCATTGCTTTAAAGCTGCTTGGTAGTGATTTTGACTTAGGCTGTCAACAGCTTAGTGACGAGCCATATTGCTATGGATGGTCTTTCTCCCGCCAGTTTGGAGGGCTTCCCTGGATCCAAAGGAAGGGCTGCCACCCTCCCACGATCAAGTGGGGGTCCCCTCCTTGCTCATCATCCCTACAGGGCAACTTTCAACCAGGGTCCCCCAGTGGGATGAAAACGGATGTGAAAGACAGAGCTTGTCTTCCAGCGTCCGTGGTGCCGCGATGGCAAACCGGAAGTCAGAAACTGAATCGGTTTCTCTTATGGATTTGTGCTATATAAATCAGGTACAGATAATATATTTTTATATCAGCTGGGTGATATAAAAAATATCAATTTATGTTATCTCCTATAAGCAAAAAAAATCAAAGTTAAATTTAGAATAAGTATCTATCATTGGAGAAGGAGCAGCATAATCAGAAGCAGCATAATCCCCTTGTCACCAAGGAGACAGATGGAGCAGACACTGTTTCATTTTTAGTATTTTGCAGACCAGGTGCATTATCATAACAAAATGCAGTGACTAGCTGAAGGAAAACTCCCACAATACATCTGTAAAATGTAAACTAAATTGAAGTGGAATTTACTTTACCAAATCCCCAAACTGTACATTTTCTTCTATACATTGAATGTCTCCATGGTGTTTTGATAGTTCACAAATGCTTCAGTCCCCATATAAACCTGCTTTTAATTCATACGTTGTTTGAATATTTGCCTGAATATTTATTATTTAATCATTTATTACAGTCTGACATCGTTGATATAGGATCTATGTGTTATAATTTTGAATTGTGGGCTTTATTATGTAATTCCCTGCCAAAGATTACCAAAGGCAATCTTCATTTCCAATTTTTCTCCTTTATACGTGCAGTCCATACAAATAAGACGACATCAGCCTCTGGCTCCCAGCATGATGTCCTTATGGTTTCAGCATGATGTCCTTATGGTTTCAGCATGATGTCCTTATGGTTTCAATAAGAGAGAATATCTGTAACTCAGGGTTCAACTGTGGAGTGTTTGGTACTCTCTGATTTTGGTTGTTTGCTTGAAGATGCTTCATTGCCCGTCCAACATCATCAGTGCTGGTGAGTGTGGACCTTGTGCTCTGTTAATATACAGACATTTGTGATTACATAAATCACAACTGTATCACTATTGTAATAAATCACAGTTGCATTTGTGATTACATAAATATGAACATCCTTAGGGTAATAGAGTCGCCTATGCAGGGCTTTTCAACTGGTGGTATGCGTACCACCAGTGGTACATGAGCAACTAGTTGGTGGTACACATAGGGCGGGTTGAAAAAAAATGTAAAAAAAATGTTTTAAAAAGTGTAAAAGTGGATGAGGTGAAGTGGCAGCAGTGCCGCACAGGCTTGTGGCAAAGTCAGCTAGAACTGCACATTGCCTGGGTCCTACTGAGAGCCCAGAATCAAAGTGCGCAGCTCCAGCTGATTGGCGGCAGCCTTGGGGGTAGCAGGCAGCCTCAAGCAGTCTTCAGTGGAGATTCTGCTGGAGCTGCGTGACGCATTGCCTGGGTCCCCACGCCCCAGCCAAATGCCCTCATCTCCCCCAAGCATTTTTTACTCACCTGCTTTCAGCAGCATTCCCTTTCTCCTGTCCTTCTCAGCCTTCGTGTGTTTGTGAGACAAAAAAAAGTTCCATGAGACTTTCTAACTTCTTGCAAAAAGTTAGAAAGTCTCATGGAACTTTTTTTTTTTTATCCACAAACACATGGCAAAGGCAGAGAAGCAAATGAAGGCAGAGAAGCAAAAGGAGAAAGGGAGTGTAGCTGAAAGCAGGTGAGTAAAAAAAATGATTGGGGGAGGTGAGGGCATCTGGGCGGAGGCGGAGGCACCAACCTTACCCTGCATGGTGGCGGGAGGGTTAATGGTGGGTGCGGGGGGCCCAGGAACTCCTGCCCATCTCACTTGCTTGCAGTGAATCAGCGTGTGCTCAGAAATGCCGATCTCGTGCTCCTGCTCATCTCGCTTGCAGAAAAAAAATTCAGAAGACACGGAAAGATGTCAAAAGCTATTGATATGTAGAAAGCAAGTGGAAATCAAGCGAGATGGGCAGGAGCACAAGATCAGCATTTCTGAGTACACAATGATTTGCGCTCCTGCCCATCTTGCTCGCTTGCTTTCCACTTGCTTCCTGCAAGCAAGTGTCTTCCAAGAGCCACACTGGTAGCTGGTCTCTCACAACTTGATAGGAAGTAAAAGAGGATTTCTTGCATTGTTTCTGTGATTGGGAGCTCTGGCAGTTGCAGTTATTCAACCATTTGACGTTCCAGGCCATCCTTGAAGTCAAATTCACAGGGAAGGGCTCCCTTCTTGGCTATCAGATCTTTTTCTCCTGAAGATTCAAGAAGATGGAAGAAGGCTCACATATCTCCACCACAAAACTCCCAACCAGCCTGCTGGTCTTTCGAACTGCCCTGGGATTAAATCTGGCATTCACGGACCTGGCCGGAGCGAAGGGGAAGTGGGATCAAAGCCCTTCTTTCAGCTGCAAAGAATGCAGCCAGGCAGGATTTGCCTGCGGGTTGGGTGGGCTCTTCCTCGGGGCTGGCTGCAGCAATGAATGAGCTGCTTCCCCTCTCGCTGCTTTTCTCCGGCTGCAGCTGCATGCAACGCACCAGAGGGAGTCTGGCAGCCGCGACTCTTTCCCCACCCCCGTGCGCTCTTCCACTACCTGCGCTCTCCTCACCCTGTGGAAGAATAGCAGCTGTGCTGGGCTCCTGGCTGCACTGAGCACAACCACCGCTCCTTTTCAGAGGAAACAGCCAAGGAGAAGCAGTGGGCAGGGACCGCAGCAGCTGCCGTCACGCAGCCATCTGGCTCAGCAATAGCGGCAGTGGCAACAGCAGCCGGCAAACTTCAATTGCCTCCTCCCCACTCCCATCCTCTAAAGGTCGGTCAGGACCCCTGCAAGCAAGCGAGATGGGCAGGGGCGTGAATCGCTGTGTGTTCAGAAACTCCAATTCCGCGCTCCTGCCCAGCTCACTTGCTTGCTTTCCACTTGCTTTCTATCTTTCTGTCAATTTGAATCAAAGCAAGGGGTCCTTAGCATTCTCTGAGCTTTGTTGCAAAGAAACAAAAAACCTCTAAGATCACTCCTCCCTATACTGACAGGGCAACCCACTACTAGAATATAAATTAACAGCAAACCCCATTCCCTACTAGCACTGCTGATGTTACCTAATTTGGGTAATGAAACATCTGCAAGAAAACAACCAAGCTCAGAGAGCACCAAGGATCCCTCATGAGTTATAAATACTCTCCTTTATCAGTTGAATCAAAATGTTATTCTTTTCAATATTTCTTAACTTTACAGTACCCTTCTGGGTTGCGTTATCATTATCATCATCTTAACTTTATTGCAGTCATTAACCAGAACAAAAGAATTGGCATTCAACTACTCAGAATATCCAAAACTAAAGTGACAAATTCAGGATAGTTAAAAAAGTTCTTTCAGACAAACATTTTGGCTAAAAAAACAATATCAAATCAGAATACATTAAAAGGCTTATTCATACTACAGATATACAACAAGATGAAATTTAAATATGCAATCTGGATAATATGAACTTGGAATAGCACTATAAAATATGAATATATGCACAAATATATATGCAAATTCATATACATTCTCCCTCTCTTTTTCTCACAGAAACACACACACACACACACACACACACACACACACACCTAGTCCGCTGATCCTGGGGCTTCACTTAGCAAGCAACATATTTGCCCTTCAGAGTATAAACAGTAACATGCCTATTGAAAAGTTTAGTTTCCCTCCTGCCCACTCACAATGGTAACAGCTTTTTGGGGAGGTTATAGTTCTTACACAAAGGCTGAGTTTTCTTGCGCCAGAATCTTGCCATGCAGTTTTTGCAACTGTTCCTGTATCAAGAGATTTAGTCATTCCTTTATATTGGACTTAACACTGCTCACCTTAATTATTATAGTATAAAAGGAAAGTGATTCAGCAAAGGAACCACCATCAAAGAAATTAAAACTGAGTGATGGAGGGAGGGAAGGACAATGAGAGGGAGAGAGGGACAATGGAAAGGAGGGACAGAAGGAGGAAGGAAGGGATAATGGGAGAAAGGGAGGGAAGTAAGGCAGTCCCACCCCCTCCACCAGAGACCCACAGATTCCCCCCCCCACAGGCACCCTGCAACCTGAGTGATGAGCTGGCTACGCCCCCCTGGCCATTGACTTAACTTGTCAAAAAGTTGCAAAAGGTGATCACATAACACTGGGACACTGTGAACGTCATAAGTATGAATCAGTTGCCAAGCATCAGAATGTAAATCAATGACTCTGGGGATGCTGCAACATTCATAAATGTGAAAATGGTCATAAGTCACTTTTTTCAATGCCATTGTATCTTCAAACACTAAGCGAATTGTTGTAAGTCGAGGACTACCTGTACTTTGTCATTTTTTTTCCTTTTTAGGGGGGTCAACTTTTGACACCTTGCTGAGCGACTGGTGGTACTCAAATGTTGCCTTATCCTAAAAGTGGTACAATGGGTGAAAAGGTTGAAAAGCCCTGGCCTATAGACAAGATAGGCAGCATATAAATCTAATAAATAAACAAACAGAATATTTCACTTATGCAGTACAGATGAATGAAAGGATGGGTGGCATTTAGAAAGCTTTTGCATGCAAAAATATCATTAGAATTAAATTCCATACATCAGCAGCATTTAGATAACCTAAAAAGAGACTAAAAGCATGTAAATAATAATAATAATAATAATAAACCCCCAGTGAGGCACTACCTTGACGTGGTTGTGGGGCTTGTGTACTCTGAGGAAGATGAGAGCTATGCCAGAGGTTCAAACATACTGGACAGGTCTCATTAAAGGAGTCAGACAAAGAGTGTCCCTCCCATAAAAAATATGGTGAGACGTAAATTTCAAAATACCATACCGGCTCGGATGTCACCCGGGTTAACAAGGTCCGCGCTAGATATTGGAGTTCCTGGATATTTGGTGAAAAATGGGTTACAGGACTGAGGACTGTTGGCTGAGCAACCAGGGCTAGCAGCTGCATAACTACTGGAAGAAAAGGTGTTTACCCGTCACAGATACACAGTGATTGAAAACAAAGAAATAATGATCTGTTACTACAGATCAAGTCCAACAAGAAGAGGATATCTAAAACGAATGCACCAGTTCTGGAAAGAACAACATCCAGAATCAGAAATAACAGAACAGAGACTAGCAGATCAACGCAGATTTATAATACGAAATAAAGCATTCAAAGAAACAGAATTGGACGAACTGCAAAGGTTTAACCAGGGCAAAGAAATCAAAGCCTTACCAGAAGTAATTCAGAATGTAGAGGCAAACCAGGGGGAGTTGGCAGTGAAGGAATCCAGCAGAGATATACAACTGTTCTCATTTGGAAACCAGGCACCTCTTCCTTAGGAAGAACAAAACCCTCTAACTAAAGAAATAAAAGAATTGAAACAAAGAATAACTGAGCATCTAGTACAGCACAAAAACAACAGAATAAGGCTGCCTGCATTGAAGCTTGTTCCAAAGAAACAGCCAGCACAAGCATTAAAAGATGCAAATACTGCAATATCAAGTATAAGCACCAATTCACTGCAAGAAACAAACCAACTAATGTACAGCACAGCTGCAGTTATAACTGAATACCTGGGATGCAAAATCAACAAAGAATAAAAACAAACAAACAGTGCACCAGAAAAATGGAAGGTTAGACTAGAAAATAAGATCAGCAAGTTAAGATCACATGCAAGCAAGCTAGAACAGATGAAAGAAAAGAAGCTGAAGAACAAGAAAACCAAAGAATACCTAATCAAGAAATACCACTTAGAAACAAGGAAGATCAAGGAAGCACTGGAAATAATAAAGCAACAAACAACAGCTATAGCCAGGAAAATCAGTAGATATGAAGCTCGAATTGCAAACTATAGGCAGAACCTCCAATTTCAATCCAATCAGAAACGTTTCTACCAATCCATCAATGGAGAAACTGCAAGGAATCAGTCAGTACCTGACAAGGAAGAAACAGTGCAGTTCTGGAAGCAGATATGGGATAACCCAAAGAAATACAACAAGGATGCGGCTTGGTTAAAAGAGGTGGATGCAAATAAAACAGAAGTTGAAATGAAAGAACTAGTAATAACAACAAAAATGGTAGAAAAAAGAGCAAAGAAAATCAAAAATTGGTCAGCACCAGGTGAAGATGAACTGCATGGGTTTTGGTTGAAACATCTAACTGTTATACACCCACTCATTGCCAAGCAGTTCAACAATATACTACAAGGAGGAGAAATTGAAAAGTGGCTAACAACTGGGAAAACCTACCTAATAATGAAAAATCCAGCAAAAGGGGCAACACCAGGCAACTACAGGCCAATTACCTGCTTACCAACAACTTTCAAATTACTAACTGGTGTGGTAGCTGATGCAGTACAACAGCATCTAGTTGAAAACAATCTCTTTCCACCTGAGCAGAAAGGAAACCGCCCCAATAGCAGAGGAACAAAAGATCAACTCCTAATAGACAAAATGATCTTGGAAAACTGCAAGAGAAGGAAGACCAACCTGAATGTGGCATGGATTGACTACAAAAAGGCATTTGACTCTCTGCCACATGATGGATAATCAAGTGCCTAGAAATAACAGGAGTCAGTAGAAACATCAGAAAATTTGTGCAAAGATCGATGGCACAATGGAAGACACAGTTGCAGATCAATGGTGAGAGACTGGGAGAGGTTAATATCAAGAGAGGAATATTTCAAGGAGATTCATTGTCACCATTACTATTTATTATTGCACTGTTTCCTCTGTCAACAATACTGAATAACTCAGGACATGGCTATCAAACATCAAAAACATCTACCAGACTATCCCATCTCCTTTACATGGATGATCTGAAGCTGTATGGAAAAACATCATCTGAAATAGAATCGCTGCTCAACACTGTCCGTATATATAGCCAAGATATTGTAATGGAGTTTGGCTTGGACAAATGTGCCACACTTACTATCAAACAAGGAAAAATAGTGAAAACTGAAGGAATCAAGATGCCCCACGAAAATAACATTAAGAGTCTGGATGAGGAAGATACTACAAATACTTGGGTATCCTTCAAGCTGACAACATCAAGCACACTGAAGTCAAGAAAAAGATTAGAGGTGAATACATCAAGAGAGTGAAGAAGATCTTAAAATCCAAACTCAATGGAGGAAATACCATAAAGGCAATCAACACCTGGGCAATCCCAGTCATTAGGTACACAGCTGGAATAGTGGACTGGACTCAAGCAGAACTAAAAGCAATGGATAGGAAGACCAGAAAAATAATGACAATGAATCACGCCCTTCATCCAAGCAGTGACATTGACAGACTTTATCTACCAAGGCAAATAGGTGGGCGTCAAATGCTACAAGTACATCAGATGGTTGAAGAAGAAAAAATGGCTTTGGAAGAATATCTGAACAACAATGATGAAGATGCACTGAAATTAGTATATCAGGAAGGCTTACTGAGTACTGGAGAGACCAAACTGGCCTACAAGAAAGACCAAATGAAGAACAGAATAGAGGCATGGGAAGACAAAGCACTACATGAAGAAAATAGCTGGGAAAGCAGATATTAACAAGACCTGGCAATAGCTAAGAGCAGGAAAATTGAAGAAAGAGATGGAGGGACTAATTCTGGCTGCACAAGACCAAGCCTTAAGGACAAATGCATATAAAGTCAAAGACTATGGCAAAAGCAAGCAAGGGTAGTACCAATAGGCTCCTTGGGTGCAATCCCAAAACAACTGGAGCATCACTGCTCCAGTTGTTTACAAATGCATATAAAGTCAAAATTAAGAAGACAGCAAGAGACAGTAATTGCCGCCTATGCAAAGAAGCTGAAGAAACAGTGGACCACCTGGTAAGCTGTTGCAAGAAGATTGCACAGACTGACTACAAGCAGCGGCATGACAAAGTAGCAACAATGGTGCATTGGAAATAGAAATAGAAAGACTGTGGCAAAAGCAAGCAAGGGTTGTACCAATAGTAATAGGCTCCTTGGGTGCAATCCCAAAACAACTGGAGCACCACTTGAACACCATTGGCATTGACAAATTCGCTATTAGTCAATTGCAAAAGGCGGCCTTATTAGGAACTGCTTCCATCCTGCGACGATACCTGTAATACCATCAAACATCCACATCTGCCTATCCCAGGTCCTGGGTAAGGACTCGATAGGTAGACAAAATGCCAAATCCAGTCTGATCATCTGGCTGACTGTGCGATGATCCATAATAATAATAATAAATAATAATAATAATAATAATAATAATAATAATAATAATAATACAAGCAGCGGCATGACAAAGTAGCAACAATAGTGCATTGGAAGATCTGCAAAAAATATCATTTGCCTGTAAGCAAAAACTGGTGGGATCATAAAATAGAGAAAGTCATAGAAAATGATAAAATTAAACTGCTCTGGGACTTCAGAATTCAAACAGACAAGCACCTGCAACATAACACCCCAGACTTAACAATTGTCGATAAGAAAGACAAAAAAGTCTGGATAGTGGACGTGGCAGTGCCTGGAGATAGCAGAATAGAAGAGAAAGAACTGGAGAAGATAACAAAATACAAAGACCTACAAATAGAAATAGAAAGACTGTGGCAAAAGCAAGCAAGGGTAGTACCAATAGTCATAGGCTCCTTGGGTGCAATCCCAAAACAACTGGAGCACCACTTGAACACCATTGGCATTGACAAATTCGCTATTAGTCAATTGCAAAAGGCGGCCTTATTAGGAACTGCTTCCATCCTGCGACGATATCTGTAATACCATCAAACATCCACATCTGCCTATCCCAGGTCCTGGGTAAGGACTCGATAGGTAGACAAAATGCCAAATCCAGTCTGAACATCTGGCTGACTGTGCGATGATCGAATAATAAATAATATAATAATAATAATAATAATAATAATAATAAAATAATAACATCTGGCTGACTGTGCGATGATCGATAATAATAATAATAATTAGGTCCTGGGTAAGGACTCAATAGGTAGACAAAATGCCAAATCCAGTCTGAACATCTGGCTGACTGTGCGATGATCCATAATAATAATAATAATAATAATAATAAAAAGTTGGAAGGGATCTTGGAGGTCATTAAGTCCAACCCCCTGCTCAGGCAGGTAACCCTATACCATTTCAGACAAATGGCTGTCTAGTTTCTTCTTAAAAATTTTAAGTGTTGAAGATTCACTGCTTCTGGAGGCTGGTTGTTCCACTGGTTAATTGTTCTAACTGTCAGGAAGTTTCTCCTTAGTTCTAGGTTGTTTCTCTCCTTGATTAGTTTCCACCTGTTGCTTCTTGTCCTGCCTTCAGGTGCTTTGGAAAATAGCTTGACTCCCTCTTCTTTGTGGCAGCCCCTGAGATATTGAAACACTGCTATCATGTCCCCCCTCGTCCTCCTCTTCATTAAACTAGACATACCCAATTCCAGCAACCGTTCCTTATATGTTTTAGCCTCCAGTCCCCTAATCATCTTTGTTGCTCTTCTCTTTACTCTTTCTAGAGTCTCAACATATTTTTTACATCGTGGTGACCAAAACTGGATGCAATATTCCAAGTGTGGCCTTACCAAGGCATTGTAGAGGGGTATTAATACTTCACGTGATCTTGACTCTACCCTTCTGTTAATGCAGCCCAGTATTGTGCTGGCTTTTTTGGCAGCTGCAGCACACTGCTGGCTCATATTTAAATGATTGTCCACTAGGACTCCAAGATCCCTCTCACAGTTACTACTATTGAGCAAGGTATCCCCTATACCAGTGATGGCTAACCTTTTAGAGACCGAGTGCCCAAACTGCAACCCAAAACCTACTTGTTGCACCCTGCGAGACCTACACACCTGGATGGTTGGAGGCGCTGCCATTGTGCTGCTCCACTGTCTGGCGAGGGCCTCGTCACCCAGCTGCTGCTGCTCTGCCGCCCCACTGCTCTGCCTCATCGCCCGGCTGCTGTTGCTCTGTCACCATGGTTGTCGCTGCCTGTCATCGCTGATGTCGTTGCTGATGTCATCAGGAAGTGCCTCTGCAGGCTGACATCATCGGGAAGCACCTCGCCGGGCCGACAAACGTCCGGGAAGCTCTGGCGACAGGGAAAAGGATTTTAATGACTGGCCTGATGGCGACCGGGCTATGGCTTGGAGCTGATGGTGATCAATGTGGCAGGAGCTAGGGACTAAGCGGCCGGTTCTTTTCTTTCCACTGGAATGTTGGTTTGTTAAGCGGGGTGGGGCCAGGTGAGGGTGGGGTCTACTAAGGGTGGGGCGCACACACTATATGTAAGGCACTGGGAGCAAGCCACTCCCAGTGCTAACTTTGTTTTCATTTAGCAATAAAACTGTTGATGGTCTAATGTTCCTATTCCCTGGCTTTCCTTGGAGCTCAAATAGGACATCCTGACAGTACGTTAGCACTCACAAAACCTTTACTACCTTGTATTGTTTCCTTTTCGGTTCCTGGTGGTGGAAAGGGATGGCAGAGGAACCCGAGGCACCTCACTGGTGGAGGAGTCATCGGAACCAGCAGAGCAGCCTGAATTACCATCTGCAGTGGAGGAGGAGGAGGCCCAACTGGTGATGTGGAACCCACCTCCTATCGCAGTGCCCTTTGATGGTGACCCGGACCGCTTAGCGATATTTATGAGCCATGTCCTTAGCCATCTGGACCGCTTCACCTCTCTGTACCCATCTAATTGGGCAATGGTGGTAGCTATGACAGCAAGCTTGCAGGGGGAGGTGGCGACCTGGGCTGCAGATCTATACAGTGAACTTGCCCGAGAGTTGGCCAATGTTGGCTTATTCCTAGATGCCCTGAAGACCAGGTTTGAGGACCCCTCCTGGGTGCAGTGAGCAGAGGCGGAGGTGCTGGGGCTAAGGCAACGAGGCTGGCCAGCAAGAGAATACGTGCACGAGTTCCAGTGGGTGGCTGGGAGGCTTCGTTCGTGGCCAGTGCACCTTTTGGTCCACCAATTCCGGGCTGGCTTGGATAAGGAGTTACGCCGGGCATGTGTGGTAAGAAGCATACCGTGCTGGCTCTCAGAGTGGTTTTGGGTGGTGACTGAGCTGGATGCAGGCTTGCAGGAATTCCAGCAGACACCAGACAAACAGCCAACTCCCCAGTGGGCTGTTGAGCGGCCAAAGGAACCCAGCCAGCAAACCCCGACTCCGAGTTCCATTCCCAGGGCTGTGTTCAGATGTTTTAGGTGCAACCGGCTGGGCCATCAAGTAGCCGAATGTCCAGTTCCAGCCACGCCCAGCACTCCATCCACCACTGGTAAGCCAGGGGGTACACTAAAGAAGACAATGGAACGGTCAAGGGCAGCCCATCAGGCAGAAAGTGAAGCCCCCCAATGGTCTCCACTTGAAACAACACCCACTGAAGGCCTCTTGGGGGAGTATGATGATGAGACCCTGCAGAAGATTCCATGGTGAGTCAACCCATAGCTCCTTTTGCCATCCCAATCACCCTAATGAGCCCACTAACGGGGCAGTCTAGCGAGTACCAGGCTCTAATCGATACAGGGTGTACTCATTGTTTGTTGGAATTAGGGTAACCCGGCTGGCTTCCCCCATCCATTTTGAGCAGGTGGATGGGTCACTTTTGGATGGGGCCCCAGCCACATTAGTAACAAACCAGTGAGAATGGATATGGGCAAGCATTGGGAAATCCTCCAGTTCATAGTAGTCCCATCTATGACCGAGGCAGTGATCCTGGGGCTGGCCTGGTTGGACAAATGGACTCCAACCATGTGGTGGGCTGAGAGGTGTCGTCACCTACGGCTCAGAGTTGGCCCTCAGCCGCCCCAACGGGAGCCAGACAGTTTGAGAAGGGCATAGAGGGGCTGAAGGCAGCTCAAGAGGACGGGGGTTCTGACTTATGCATCGTCGGGTGCCAGGTGGGTGTGGCCCAGTGGGTGGGCATGGCCCATTGGGTGGGTGTGGCTGCGGTAGTAACAGCAGACTGGGTGGGACTAAAAAATCAATCAATTCCAACTTTGCAAGATCTTTTTTTTCCCGCAAGAAGTTGAAATTGACTGATTGATTGAACCTTTTTTTTTTTTTGCACATGGCGGCGGAGGCCTAAAGTGAAAAGGTTTTATAAAACCCAGCTGAAGGCCTAGGACTGGGACAACGGCACGCATGCCCACAGAGAGGGCTCTGAGTGCCGCCTCTGGCACCCGTGCCATAGGTTCGCCACCACTGCCCTATACTATACCTGTACATTTGTTTTTTTCTTGCCTAAATGTAGAACCTTACTTTTTTCACTATTGAATTTCATTTTGTTAGATAGCGCCCAGTGTTCAAGTCTGTCCAGATCCTCCTGTATCCTAAGCCTATCTTTTGCAGTGTTGGCTATTCCTGCCAGCTTGGTGTTATCTGCAAATTTGATGAGTTCCCCATCTATCCCCTCATCCAAATCGTTGATGAAGATGTTAAAGAGCATTGGGCTCAGAACAGAGCCCTGGGGCACCCCACTACATACTTCCCTCCGTGTACATGTGGTTCCATTGAGGACCACATGCTGAGTACAGCTAGTCAGCCAGCTACGGATACATCTGGTGGTGATGCTGTCTAACCTGCATTTTTCTATCTTATCAAGTAGTAGGTTGTGATCTACTTTGTCAAATGCCTTACTGAAGTCCAAGTAAATTATATCCATAGCATTCCTCTGGTCCACTAATTTTGTCACTTGGTCAAAGAATGCAGTAAGATTTGTCTGGCAGGATCTGTTTTTGACAAACCCATGTTGGCTTTTAGTAATGACTTTGTTTGCCTGTAGGTGTTCGCTGATTCATTGTTTGATTATCTTTTCCAGAATCTTCCCAGGTATTGAGGTCGGGCTGATAGGTCTGTAATTTCCTGGGTCCATTTTTTTTTCCTTTTTTGTAGATGGGAACTACATCAGCTCTTTTCCAGTCCTCTGGTAGTTCCCCAGTGCTCCAGGATCTTTGAAAAATATAGTTCAGTGGTTCTGAGATCACATCTGCCAGTTCTTTGAGAACTTTGGGGTGTAATCCATCTGGTCCTGGTGATTTGAACTCGTCTAGGCTGGACAGGTGCTCACTTACCATTTTCTTGCCTATCTTAACTTGTGTTTCTATTCTGTTTTTTATGGCACTATTTTTGATAGGTTGGTCTGTTTATTCCCTTTGTTTAAAGACAGATGCGAAAAATGAGTTAAATAGTTCTGCTTTCTCCCTGTTGCTTGTCACCTTCTTGCCACTTTCACCCACTACTGGACCAATCGTTTCCTTCACTTTTTTCTTGTTTTTTACATGTTGAAAGAAGCTTTTTTTGTTGTTATTTTTGACTTTGGTTGCAAGCCTTAGTTCATTTTGAGCCTTAGCTTTCCTCACCTCATCTTTGCAGGCTCAGGCTATTTGCCGATATTCTGACTTAGTTATGTGTCCCTCTTTCCACTTTCTATACTTGTCCTTTTTATCTTTCAATTTATCAGAGAGTTCTTTATGCAGCCATGCTGGTTTCTTTTGAGAGCTGTTATTTTTCCTCTTTGTTGGTATTTTCAAAATTTCCCAAGCGTCTTGAGTTGTTTTCCCCTAGAGGATTCTCATCCATGGAATCCTTCCCAAACCCTCTCTAAATTTATTGAAATTAGCTCTCTTGAAGTCCAAGACTCTAGTTTGACTGTGTTCTATTGCTTGTGCTTCCATAATGTTGAATTCCAATATTGCATGATCACTTCTTCCCAAGGTTCCCATGGCTTCAACACCTTCTATCATTTCATCTCTGTTAGAGAGAATTAGATCCAAAATGGCTAATCCCCCAGTTCCCTTCTCTACTTTTTGGGAGATAAAGTTGTCTGCAAGGTTTGTCAGGAATCTGTTTGATCTTCCACTTGGTGCAGAGTTTGTCTCCCAGTTGATGTCAGGGTAATTAAAGTCCCCCATTACTATTGTGATGTGCTTCCTACATACCTTAGTTAGCTGACTAGCAAAAAGTTCATCTATTTCCTCTGTTTGGTTGGGTGGCCTATAGTATACACTTATGGAAATGTCATCCCCCCCCCTTTATATTGATTCAAATGCATTCAAGAGTTTTCATCTTTGTTGTGCTCTATTTCTGTAGAGATGTAGTTATTTCTTATATAGAGAGCAACTGCACCTCCTCTTTTATTTGATCTGTTTCTTTTAAAAAATTTAAATCCCTCTAGCTGTTTGTTCCATTTGTGGGTTTCATCCCACCATGTTTCTGTAATGGCAACAATATCATATCTGCCCTCATTAACCTGAATTTCTAGTTCACCCTGTTTGCTGTTCATACTCTGTCCATTGGTGTATAGACATTTGAGTCCTTTATGACCGACCCTGTGTTTATTTTCTACATAACCTGTGTGGTGCCTGAGTTCCCTTATTGTCTTACCACCTGTTTTGGTTTGTGTGGCACTTGCTATTAAAAGCTTGATTTTGCTTGACAGCAAGGTTGATGTTCTTGTCCACACACACATCTATGTTACATGCACTGATAGCCCTATAATTTTTAGATTGCCGGGGACAGGGATGTTCTGTATCAATTAGCTTACTGTCCCCACTGTTTAGTTTAAATATTCCTCCAGAAAATCTGTGAATTTATAGCCGAGTAACTCAGTCCCTTTCTTTGATGGATGCAAACCATCTCTTTTGTACATTTTTTCATTGGACCAGCTGCTTACATTGTGACTAATATATACAAAGCCTTCCCCTTTACTCCACTCCTTTAGCCACATATTGAAATGTTACATCAAAATCCAGCATCCTATTATGCTGTGCAAATAACCTATGTGTATGTAGAATACCATGCAAGGATTACTGAAGATTGTTTTACAACCACTAAAATAGGATTTTTATAATTGTTTAATATAGCATTTCACAAAAAAATAGACATTTAACAAGCCCGCAGCTTTGTGGGAAAAATTTAGTCCAACAGATTCTCCCATTATATTAGTAGATTATTTTTTAAAATATAGATATAGTCTGAAGAAACCACCGCCACACACCAAGCTATACATATGTCTCAATATATAAAACTAATTTGCCAAGCTTCATTTAGCAATCCAAAACTATAGAAACTATATTTAATCAGTACATGCCATATTGCTATTTATAAAAGGAATTGGTATGGGATTAAAACCTACAAAATGAATAAGAATCAGTATGATCTAGGATGCCTACTCCTAGATGTGTGTTTCTGAGTCTGTAACTATAATTTTAATTGTATGAGTTTTTAAAAATTCTGTTCAATACAAATATAAAGTCCATCATAGATTTAAAGAATTCATTCAATTTTAATCAGCTGTGCATTTATTAGCCTTTAATTCAGAGGAAGGATACTCTTTACAAGAAGCATTTCTGTTATATAGAAAATATAAAGAGAGAAAATAATCTTCTTTTACAAGTAACACATTATAATCCAGTCCTGCAAAATTTAGAGAACTTTGTTAATAAATAAATTCTGTCTATAAAGGATTGTTTTTTAAAAAAAAAAAATATTTCAGTAGGTAAATGAGTTTGGATTACAAATGAAATGGTGGATATTTTAGAGAAACATTTTATTATTAACATCTTTCACTAATCAGTGAGTTTTAATTATAGTTGTTACAGTGATTGACGTACATAAAAATGTTAAATATGTGTGTGTGTGTGTGTGCTTGTGTGTTTCTGAGTCTCTAACTATAATTTTAATTGTTATTTTTTTTTAACTTCTGTTCAATACAAATATAAAGTCCACCTTAGATTTAAAGAATTCATTCAATTTTAATCACCTGTGCAAATCCATAAACGTTCCATCAATTAAAACTGGTATAAAAGCAAAATTTGAAACTCTCAGATAGTAGGAAATTGCAAAGGACAATTTGAACTGTTTGTAAATCTATTTGCTGTAACCAGTTTTGTGCTGATTAAAAGATTTTTGGGGCAGCCTTGATTAACCTATTTGATTGTTTCATCATTAAAAACATAGTTATTGAAACAATTAGAGATAATTCTGCACTATTATTTGCTCTGAAGACAATATTACAGCATATAAATTATGGTTTTCAAAGACATAATGCCCACAGTGGCCACTCATTTCAGTATCTGAGATATTAAGAATGCCTTTACGTAGCATGGGTTTAACCAAGAACAATTTAATACTGACAAAAATAATTTAGTGCTTTAGTAACAGTGTATAGATTATCCTTGAAGAACAGTACCTCAGGTATTAAAAAAAATGGTATGTAGTGCAAGACATTCTATTTTCTCTGTTGAAAAACTGAAAATAATGGAAATATATTACATTTTTCTTGTGCCAATGATCCCAATAACAGAAGGCTATTGTTTACGATAGATGATAGATGAAGATAGATAGATAGATAGATAGATAGATAGATAGATAAAAGCGAGAGAGAGAGATCCAATATATCTGAGCACTTCTCACACATTTTCTGAATAAAATATAAATAAAACAATTGATTCTTAAAAACAACATCTTTGTGGTTTATTTGGCTGCTTTAGTATTAAAATTTTGATACCAGATAAAACAGCAATGTCTGAAGAATGTAAAATCAATCAGTTCCATTTTTTAAATTTGAGATAGACAAACAACTGTTAAAAGTACACTATATCTATGAATTTCCATCAAAGCATAATTATTCTTATAATTGTTAATCAATAGAACAGTAGAGTTGAATCTTAAATAACTAAGTTGTAAATAAACTGCAATTATTTTATTGGAATTGCTTCCGAACATGTCTTAAGTCTTAGACTTCACATTTATCAACAAATAGTTTTACTTGACCATAGTAGACTGTTGGAAAAATAAGCAGCCAAAAAACTGATTTAAAGGCACCAATTGCAAGACATATGCATTCTTTTAAACTACAATTGCTTTCAACCATAGTCTGTTAAACAAGATTTAATGATCTAGCCCACACATAACATTTCTGTCCCAAGCCATTCATTTACAAATCATACTGCCTGAGTTTAAATATGACATACTAAGCCAGAATCAAATAAAATACATTCTCACTAGAGAAAAAATATAGACAGAACTCTACTTGTGAATGGGTTATATTTTAAGAGACTATTATATGTCTATTTTGTTTGCATCTCCAACAAGCATAAAAAAGTTTTATACGGTATAATTCTTGCCTTGTAGTATGCATGTGGGAAAAGGCAGGAAATGAAGGCAAGAGAAGGCAGGAAAAAGTTTCTGGTGTATTACATACATAAGCAATGTGCCAGAAACTAAGCTTTTCCTATGTTCTCTCAACCACTAGGACCTTCTAGGTTGGAGTTGCAGACAGGTTTGTTTGTACTGGTGAACTTTTGCAACTTGCAAGTTCATAGATAAAGTAATATCTATAAATCTAGTTCAGAATTTACATTTCCAATCATAACTCCACTCATAATCAAAGTAATACCTTTGTACATCTGGGAAGGCCCTCTGTCCCAGGTCCAGTAGCAAAATATTGGTTCTGTGATATCGGAAAGGAAAAGAGAATCCATTCTCCTTGCATTGCTTTTCCAATTATACTTCACTTTCTCTTTCAAGTCATAGTTTTTATGCCTGATGTATTTCATGGGGCATCCATCAATTTTACAAGGATGAAACCTCCCCCCTCCTCCCTATAGTCCCTTCCTTCCTTCCTTCCTTCCTTCCTTCCTTCCTTCCTTCCTTCCTTCCTTCCTTCCTTCCTGCCTTCCTGCCTTTCTTTCTTTCTTTTTTTCTTTTAAAATGGTATACATCCATAAGAGCCCTGGTGGTCCAGTAGTTAAAGTGCAGCATTGCAGGCAAACTCAGTCCACTGTCTGGAGTTTGATCCTGATGGGACTCAAAGTTGATTCAACCTTCCATCATTCTGAGGTTGGTAAAATGAAGACCTAGATTGTGGAGGCAATATGCAAATAATCTTCTACATTGTAAACTGTCCAGAGAGGTGTTATATAAGCCTAAATGCTACTGCTATTGCTATAAGGACTGTCAATCCCCATGCAGCTGGACAAGAACTACAGTGAGTTCAGCAAATAGCTTGAACCCTTGTTTAGGGTTAATACAGAATCTTGGAAATGGGCAGAAAAAATTCCCATCCTTGTTTACAGTAGGTTATTTAAGGCTGAGTCCGTGAATGATTGGAAATGCTTCTTCTCAGGTATCTTGCTTACCCAGATGAAGTAGTCATTTGTGAAATAGGATGCTAAGATATTTGCCCTCTATCTCTTGTCTATGCTGTCTCTTCTATTCCTTCATAAATAATTTTTATTACCATTTTCCTTTATGCAGCTCTAATACATATTCAGCAGACTGTGTCATTTTTATATACTTCGGATCAACATTCTATACAATATATACACTATGTACATTCAATATCTAACCCACAATAGCCTTATGTATATTTCCAATTTTTGTTTCTATTGTCTATCCAAGTATACCATTTTTCCCAAACCGCATAAAATTCCGAATCATCTTTTTCTTTTAATTCTAGAGTGAGTTTATCTATTTCGGCACATTCATATATCTTCTGAATGATCAATCCCTCTGGTGGTATATTGCGTTCCTTCCAGTATTGCGCGAACGCAATTCTTGCCGCAGTTAATATATGTAGAATCAAATATCTTATTTTCCTATCAAATTTCTTTTTAAGTATTCCCAGGATAAATGTTTCCGGGTTTAGTTCTATTTGACATTTGTTAGCTCTTGTAGCCACCCTTGTATCTTAGTCCAATATTTTTTCACTTCAGGACAAAGCCACCAAGCATGAAAGAAGGTACCTTAACGATGGTTACATTTCCAACATTTTGGGCTTTGGTTCAGATACATTTTCGCCAATCTTGCTGGGGTTAGGTGCCAATGGTATAACATTTTATACTGATTTTCCTTATTTGCCGCGGATTTTGTTATTTTGTAATTTTTGTTCCAAATTCTTTCCCAATCTTCTAATTCTATATTGTGCCCTATGTTTTTTGCCCATGTAATCATCGGTTCTTTCACTGTCTCCTCTACTCTATCAAATTCTAATAAATAGTTATATGTTTTGGATGTTAATTTTCCTTCAGGGCCTATCAATAGTTTGTCTAGTTGTTTTAGTTCCATGTCAATTCCATACTCTTCCACATCTTTCTTGTATCTAGATTGCAGTTGTAAATATGGCCACCAATCGATAGTTATTCCCTGTTCTTTTAATAACTGACTATTTTTGATCTTCCCCTGTTTATCTAAAATTTCTGAGTATCTGGGCATTTTGCTTATATCCAACGTGTTAGGGTGGATCATTGTCTCCATGGTGAATAGCCAACCAGGAATTTTCCTATAGTGTTTTTTCCTTATATCCTCCCAGGTTCGTAACAGTGTATCTCTCATTTTATATCTATAGAAGTATGAGTGTATCCTATTTCCTTTATCCCACATGAAGGCATGCCACCCCTTCTGTAAATCGTGCCCTTCCAGTGTTAAGATTCTTCTTTTCTTTAAGTTAGCCCAATCTCTTATCCAGACCAGAGTTGCTGCTTTGTAATAGAGTTCCTATGCTGGGAGTCCAAAGCCACCCCTACTTCTGTTGTCTTGGAGAGACAGTAATTTTATCCTCGCCTTCTTTCCTAACCAAACATATTTTGTAATAATTTTATTAAGTTCTCCAAAAAACTTCTTATCTAATGATATGGGAATTGTCTGAAATAAGTACAATAATTTGGGTAGGATGTTCATTTTAATAGTTGCGATCCTACCTAAAAGTGATAGTTGTAACCTCCCCCACTTTTCAAAATCCTTTTTTATTTGTTGGACTAATACCATATACCGTATTTTCCGGCGTATAAGACGACTGGGCGTATAAGACGACCCCCAACTTTTCCAGTTAAAATATAGAGTTTGGGCTATACTCACCGTATAAGACTACCCCTCTTCCAACGCACACCAAATAAAAATTAAAAAACATCAGATTTGATTTCAATATGGTAATTTTAATTCAAATGCTTATGACATGCAGGTACTTAGCAGAAAAACTGTCATTTATAAACATAAGGCTGTCATCAAACATATAAACATAAAACAGTGCAAGTGGATTAAACTTTTCCTAATTCACTCTAAAGCTGAAAGGAAGGATAAGACAATAAAACCATGGGAGCTGCCATGCTGTTTGTTTTCTAAGCTGTCAACCAAACTGAACTGATGATGATAGGAGGAAGATAAAAAACAATAGAAAGAGCAAGTGCCGGGCAAGTCAGCAACGCCCATCATAACTGCAAGCTATTTTTACAGGTTTTGCTTGCGTGACAGTTTCCCTTTAAAAGCCTTCAAAATCATCCTGTTCATCATCTGATATCATAAAAATATCAATGACATCTTGTGGTACATTTGTAAGGCAGTCATCATATGGATCGAATTCCGTATCAGATGGTGTGGTCTCAGCTTCAGCTTCCTCTTCATCTTGCCACAAGTAGTCATCCTCCATACCATCTAATGAATTTGATATGCCACACTTCTTGAAAGACTTGATTACTGTTTCTGCATCAATATCATTCCAGGCTTTTATGACAAACTTGCACAAAACATCCAACTGTGGAGCACGCATGTTTCCTCCTTTTGTGAATGACTTTTCGCCGCTAACCATCCATTCATTCCACTGTTCTCGAATGCGATCTTTAAATGGCTTGTTTAGGCACACATCCAGTGGCTGTACCAACGATGTCAATCCTGCAGGAATAACTGCCGCATCTGTGTTTATTCTTGCAAGCCTCTGCTTGGTGCTGGGAGTTAAATGAGCCCTGAACATATCCCACACCAGTAGACTACGTTTTTGAAGAAGTCCACCTGGTCGCCTGCTCCATACATTATCAAGCCATAGCTTTACCCCTTCTTCATCCATCCAGCCTTTTTCATTCACATGTACAAAACAACCAACAGGGAACTTGAGTTTCGGCATTGTTTTTCTTTTAAAAATAATCATTGGTCTCAGTTTGGCACCATCAGCTGTGCATCCTAGTACCACTGTAAAACTGGACTTCTCATGTCCTGTTGTTTTAATTAAAATTGTTTTTTCACCTTTTTGATGGACAGTTTTATTTCCAACCATATCAAAATTCATTGGAGTTTCATCCATATTTCCAATACTACTTAACGCATAGCCATGTTTAATGCGCTGTTGTATTACGTATCGATGGAAACTAATTACTTTGCTATCAAGATCTGCAGGTAATTTGTGTGCCATTTTTGTCTTTTGCCTCAGTACCATATTATGCCTTTTCAAGAATCTAGTACACCAAGATACAGTGGCCTTAAATCTGTTGCTGTGATCTGGGTTAGATTTGGCCCACTGAAGTGCAGACAAACATATTTTATTTCGTGTCACTACATAACCATTTTGGCGATGCTCATTCACCATGTCTGCTACATGTTTTTCAAGTTCTGGCCAATGTGGGGTGCCTCTTCTTAATGCACACTTACCCCTTGCCATACTCTTTAACGCTTTTTCATTTGCTTTCCAGTCCCGAACCATCTTTTCTGTTACTCCATATTGTCTTGCAGCAGCGCAGTTATTATGTTCCATGGCAAAGTTTACAACTTTAAGTTTGAAACTGGCTTCATATTTCCTTCTTCTTGCTGGTGGAGCCATGATGGCATCTTGACTGTTGGACATTTGTATACAGTACTGTATGTACTGGTGCTCTACTGTATGAACTGGTACAGATACTGGTGCTGTACTGTACCGGTACGTACCCAGTATACAACAACCAGCCAATCATGGCAAGCGATATACCTTATCACTGGCAAGCGATGTACCTTACCGGTGATTGGCTTGTTGTTGTATACAAAGCCTGGTTGGATTGGGTGGGTCAGCTCTCCCTGCCTGCCCAGCCCTCCCTGTCCTCTTATATGCCCTAGGGAAAAAATGGACATGCTAATACACCCTTTCGCTGAAGAAGGGGAGAGGGAGGGAGGAAAGGGAGCGAAGTTTTCTGAGTTCTCATTGGCCACCTGTAAGCCCAAATGAGTACAGTATTCTCTCCTCCGCAGGCGCCCTTTTATGCCAGTGCTGAGCGTGTGTGTGCGTGTGTGT
Source organism: Crotalus tigris (assembly GCF_016545835.1). NCBI lineage: Eukaryota > Metazoa > Chordata > Lepidosauria > Squamata > Viperidae > Crotalus > Crotalus tigris. Next base: position 2,874,769 of record NW_024096718.1, read on the forward strand.
GGCATGCATGCGACTCCCCCGGGCTGCGCACCGGGATCTCCGGAGACTGGATCTCCTCCTCTTGGTCTTCCATCCCACATGCGCGCGCGTGCACACACACACATGCCTCCTTTCCCTCTTCCCTCTCCTTCCAATCCTTCCCAGCTCAGAAAGCAGCGAGGAGAAGCGTGCGCGCACACACACACACACACACCCTCCTTTCCCTCTTCCCTCTCCCTCCAATCCTTCCCCCCCACCCTGATTTCCAGCTCAGAAAGTGCAAAGCAGCGAGGAGAAGTGTGTGTATGTGTGTGCGTGCGCGTGGCCTCCTTTCCCTCTTCCCTCTCCCTCCAATCCTTCCCCCCCACCCTGATTTCCAGCTCAGAAAGTGCAAAGCAGCGAGGAGAAGTGTGTGTGTGTGTGTGTGTGTGCACGTGCACACCAGACTGCCAGAGACACTTAGGGACAGGGAGCACAATGAGAGACAGCAAGGGAAAGAGGAACTTGCCTTACTCTGTTTCCTAGAACGCCATGGAGAGAATGGCACGTCAAGCGGAGGGGGGGGTGACGCCTCTGCTAATTGCTTTTATTCACCACAGGCCAGATGCTGGTTTGCCGGGCGGGGGGTGGGGGTGGGAACAGCAAGTGGGAGCCTATGTAAAGCACTGGGAGCAACTCACTCCCAGTGCTAACTTTGTTGCTGTATGGATTAAAGGCCATTCGCTTGTCATTCGTTCCTGTTTGTCGGCTCTTTTCTGGGCACCGAAGAGGACGCGCTGACAGATATTTCAGTAGTTGCTTGTTGTAATTTTTAACTTATTTAAACCTTGCTGATTTCTGTACAAAATGATTCACCTGCTGAAGCATGCATATCTGCATTGGCTATTCATGGCACATTAATGAAAATTAAGGAGTGAGATAAGGAAAAAGTAATTTTTGTGCAGTACTGTAAAAATGGCTATTGATTTCCAGTAAGCACGCACGCACGCACGCCTCCTTTCTCCCTCCAATCCTTCCTTCCCAGCTCAATTTCCAGCTCGGAAAATGCAAAGCCTGTGTGTGTGTGTGTGCGTGGGCGTGGCCTCCTTTCCCTCTTCCTCCAATCCTTCCCAGCTCAGAAAGCAGCGAGGAGAAGCGCGCGCACACACACACACACACACCCTCCTTTCCCTCCTCCCTCTCCCTCCAATCCTTCCCTCCCACCCTGATCTCCAGCTCGGAAAGTGCGAAGCAGCGAGGAGACAGATTGAGACCCCCAGGCATTTATCAGCCTGTGACTTCAAGTTAGCAAAAAGCAGCTGCAAACCACACGCGTGGTAGAGGTGAGCCGCAGGGACGGATTGCTGAAACAAACAGCTTAGAGTTTAATTGCTCTTCCCACTGCCACTCTACCAATCAAGGACTCTTTTTGAGTGAGGGGGGGAGAGAAAACTTGATGAGTAATATACCAAACCACATGTGTAAAGGAATAAAATAGAATACCCGTATTTTCCGGCGTATAAGACGACTCGGCGTATAAGACGATCCCCAACTTTTAAGAAGGTTTTTGTGTCTTAGAAAGTCGTCTTATATGCCGGAAAATACGGTAGTTATCCTCCTTTAGGGACAAACATCTCGCAGTCAACCATATCCCTAAGTATTTAATTTTTTTGACAATTTGTAAATCCATTTCCTTTTCTAATTCTTTTTTCTGATTTATTGTTAAGTTTTTAACTATCATTTTGGTTTTCCTTTTGTTAATTTTAAGTCCAGATATTTCCCCATATTTTTCTATTTCTCGTATTAGAATGGGACCAGATTCCAAAGGTTCTTCAATGATAAATGCCATATCATCCGCAAAGGCCTGTGTTTTGTACTCTTCTCTTTTAACTTTCGTTCCCTTTATTTCTCGGTTTGCTCTGATTCTATTTAAAAATATTTCTAATGTTAGGATAAGAAGAAGTGGCGACAGTGGGCATCCCTGACATACCCCCTTGGTTATTTGAAATGTGTTGGTGGTGTCCCCATTTACTATCACCTTCTGCATCTTATATATTGCCGCTATCATATTTTCAAATTTACTTCCCAGTTCCATATGTCTAATTTGCCTAATCATGAATTGCCAATTTAGATTACCAAAAGCCTTTTGAGCATCCAGAAAAACAAGGGCTGCTTGTTTCTCTGGGTGGGCTTCATAATATTCCAATATGTCTACTATTATTATTGTGTTATCTCTTATTTGTCTATTTGGAAGGAAGTCATTTTGATCCGGGTGTATTATCTCATTCAATACTCTTTTCAGCCTATCTGCTATTATATTCATAAATATTTTATAGTCTACATTTAAGAGGGATATTGGTCTGTAATTACTGATTTGATTTTTATCTGTACCTTCTTTTGAGATTAAGGTGATATATGCCTCCCTCCACAATTCCGGTATTTTCGCTTCATGTAGAGCTTCATTACATATTTCCAACAATATTGGTTCCATAATCTCACTCATTTTTTTGTAAATTTCCCCTGGGAGGCCATCCGGTCCTGGTGTCTTGTTATTCTTAAGTCTTAAAATTGCCCCTCTCAATTCTTCTGGCGTTATTTCTCTATTTAGCATTGCCCTTTTCCCCTCCTCTAGTGGTATGATCCTTCTTCCAACAAATAATTATCAATTTTATCCATTACTATTTCATTTTGTTCATAAAAGTTCACATAATAATTTTGTACAATTTTCTTTTTCTCTTCTTCATTATTTTGTAGGGTCCCCATCTCATCATATAATTGTTGGATAATCTGTCCTTCTTTTTCCTTCTTCAGTTTGTAAGCCAACCATCTTCCAGTCTTATTGGCATGTTCAAAAAAAAATGTTTAGAAAATTTTAAATTTCTTGCAATCTCCACTTGTTCTAGTATGTTTAATTTATGTCTGTCAAGTGTCAAAGTTTCTCTATCTAATTCATCTCCTGGTTTTGTCTGGAGCTGATTCTCCAATTTTTCAATTTCTTCCTTTAGAATATTATGCTGCTTCCATTTTTCCTTATTTTTCTTTGCCATATAAGCTATTGTTATTCCCCTTATATAAGCTTTCATAGTATCCCATAAGTTTGTTAATGAAGTGTGTTGTTTAAAAGATGGACACGAAACCCCCAAATCTTAAAGGAAAAGGAATATATTGAAAGGATAATGTCTCTTCTATTCCTGTTCCAACCTCAATCTGAATCTCTCTGAAGAACTTACACAACTCTTCTGTGGTGTCTACTTTCCTGAATAGTCAGAGCAATGAAATAAAGTATGAAGTGTTTGTTACTATGGCAGGGGGATGTGCATGTGATTCAGATCAAATTCACACAAGTTGTATTGCCACATTCTCTTAGAGAATCAGAGTGATAATGAAGGCTAATATTCAAATTCACATCTGCACTCTTCATCTAAATAGAAGGCCATGTTGACTTCTTAAAATAACATTTCAGATGTTCTTTTCCTCATTTTGGACTAAGCTGAATACAGGATGATACATATATTGGAGCAAAACTAAAATCCTTAGAGACTAAGTTTTTGCAAACATTTTAAACTTCATAACAAGAATTAATATACTGTATATGCCGGCGTATTTGGCGACCCGGCGTATAAGACGACCCCCGTCTTTATCGCCAAGTCGCCTTCCTAGAACATCGTCTTATGCGCCGGAAACTACCAGTATTTCCGGCATATAAGACGACTCGGTGTATAAGATGACCCCCATCTTTGGCGCCGAGTTTAGCGCCTCCGGAAGTCGTCTTATATGCCGGCATATACGGTATGTGGTTTTAATATTCAGACCACTCATATTCAGAACAAAACATTAAGGGGCACTGGTAAATAAATTGTCTTTATGAACTATTATTTCTGAGGGAGTGGTGTGGAAGCAGGTTTTGCTTACCATTCTTCAAATAACCAGAATAACTGCTGAGAAGGAATGTTTGAATGCTGTCCCCTCTGATAAAGAAAAAAAACCAAGTTAATTTGCTATATCTGGTCTTTAAACAGCAATTGCTCAGCAATTACAGAAGCAACAACCTTTCAATATCTAAAAATAAATAAAAGAAAATAAATTGTGAGGATGATGGTTATGAATATTCTGAATTATTTCCAGTTGTAGTGATTTACACATGAGTCTTTGGATGGAATGGAATTTATTTTTAAAATGACCTTTTCTCTTTCAGTTCTATTCATCCCAGTTTGAAAAATACTTTGCCAACCAGACATTATAAATGTAGTAGGATGTGTGAAGCTGATTGTGAATAATGTATTTTCACATGCCTGGTTTACTTTTTGTTGAAATAAAAATGAAATTCTATTAGAAATTAAGAAACTATAATTTGCAGCTCTACTTTATTTTAGAAAAGAGTCTTCTGTTTGAATGCATGGACTATTTGAAGGAGCATTTAGGCCATGTTTATTGTGAATTCTATATTTCTATAGGCTTTATAATAATGTAAACATATCAAGGAGGATATGGAAGGTTGGAAACAAATGCATCCATAGAAAATCTATCCAAGTGGTCTCTAAGGTTTAATTAACCAATTCATTGAAAAGCAATAGGAGAGCTTCCGGTGGCTGCGCCGTGCCGATGGCGGCTTTCTGACAGCCGTCTGTCACAGGGAAGTGTTAAAGCCGGCAAGACAGCATTGATCAGCTGTTTTGCGGCTTGAAACCTTCCTCCTGGGCAAAGAGAGGAAGGGAAGCCTTCTCCCGGATAGAAGTAGAGCCTTACCAATCTCCCAGAGATTTTTTCTTGGGAGATGAAGAGTGAGAGCTTCTTCGGAGTCTGGGTGTGCTCCGCTTCCTTGGACACCTTTGTTCTCCGGCGGGAGAATGAAGCTAAATGCTACCTCCACTGCTGCTGCTTAAATGGAAACTGTAAGTTAATTTAAAAGCAGACGGAGCGGTCAGGAGGGCAAGAATTGGATGATTTTATTTTAAACTTAACTCATGTGAGAATTAACATCTTCTCCTGCTATTACCTTAACAAACTGTCGGAGTGAAGAAATATGGCGGAGGAGTCCTGCTTCTTTGTTACTTTCTTTGTTTGAGAACTTTCACCTTCTACTTTCCACTTACTATTTATTTAAATAGTAAATGGTTTATTTAAAGAAAACTCTTCTTTTTTAAAGGGGAAATTGCTTTTTCTTCTCCTTTATTCCTATTTTATTAATTTTTAATTTTTTTTCCTTTTTTTCCCTGTTTTAAAAAAATGGCTTCGAAACGTCCTGGACCTCTTTCTCTTCCTAAAACTTCAATTTCTTCTCCAGTAACTCAGACTGTACAACAACCTAAACCTAAACCTTCCCCACCTTCTCTTCCACCTCAGGCAATTACACTTAAGGATTTACAAGATGCTTTGGATAAGACTGTACAAAAAACAGCAGAGCTCTTGGCGCAAAAAAATAATGAGTTGAGGGAAGATATTGTGCTTGCACTCCAGGGGCTTTCTGGTCTTATAGAAAAGATTGATGACCGTGTGGATGAGGTGGTTGGTAATGTTGAAATATTACAAGACAGAGTGGAAAAGATAGAAGATAGTGTGGATGTTGCACAGAATGAAATTATAATGCCACAATATAGAGAAATGGAGTGTGCTTTGAGAATAAGAGGCTTGAAGGAAAATGTTCAGGAGAATTTGAAAGAAGAAATTGCAGCAGAACTGGCTTCTATTTTGGAATGTGATCCTGAAGGAATGTTGAGAGATATAGAAAACGTCTTCAGAGTTAATTCATGGGTTGCAAAACAGAGAAAATTACCAAGAGATGTGGTTGTCTATTTTGCTAGAAGATCACTTCGTAATGAAATTATACAGGCTTTTTATAAGCAAAGATTTCAGATTGCAGCTCAAGATGTGATAATTTTAAAGGAAATACCTTCAAAAATTCTTAGAAAAAGAAAAGACTTTGCTTTTTTGGCTGAAGAACTTAAGAAATGACAAATTCAATTTAGATGGGATATATCTGTGGGGATAGTGGTGACCTATGTTGGCACACGATATCGTCTTAATACAATTTCAAAAGCAAGAGATTTCTATGTTACTGTTTTAAAAGGAGGTCTACAACCATCTCCAAGATCAAAAAAGGATGAGAGCAAGGCAGAAGCACAGTTGGCTGTAGGTCTAACGCCACTTTTGGGAGAAGAATTATTGGTTGAATCTATGCAACAGAACTTGCAAATAAGGGAAGACCCAAGGGAACAGAGAATTACACGTGCTGCTCATAAACATAGAGAAAGAGAACAACAACAACAACAAAAGGTAGATGATGGAGTTTCACCACAGTCTACTTCGGAGCCAGCGGGAGGAGCAAGGCCAAAGAGGTCATCGACTGCAAATTTAGAGGTTTTGTTCCAAAAGCTTCAACCTGCCAAGAATGGCAAAGCTTCTAACCTGGAATGTTAATGGCCTTAATTCACCACAGAAAAGAAAGAAAGTCTTTCATTATTTGAAACAACACAGAAATGATATCATTTGTTTACAAGAGACTCATATTATTTCTAAAGATCAAAAATACTTGTTTAACCCCCGGCTGGGGGTACACTTCATAGCTCCTGCTTTGCAGAAAAAAGGAGGTATAGTTATTTATGTGAGAAAGGAGCTTTCACCAAAACTAATTGATTTTGATCCACAAGGCAGATATGTCATTATTGATTTATTAATAAATGATAAGAGAACTCTTCTTGTTGGATTATATGCTCCCAATCAACAACAAAAATATTTTTACAAGATGATACACCAGAAATTAATTTCTTTGGATTACAAGTCAGTTATTATGATGGGAGATTGGAATGGTGTTTTAGATTCAAGTAAAGATAAGAAGGATTCTTCTAAAGTTTCTAATCATGCAAGACTTCCTAAAGCTTTTTTTGATTTAAAGGATGATTTGGAACTTAGAGACATTTGGAGAGAACAGAACATTCAGAAAAAGATTTTACTTTTTTTTCAGATAGGCACCAATCTTTATTCTAGAATTGACTTTTTTTTAGTTACTAATGATTTCTTTTCTAGGTGAAGAATATCAAGATATTTCCTAGAATATTTTCAGATCATAGTCCTGTATGGTTGGAAATTTTGCTGGAAGAAGGGGTTAGAAGGTCTTGGAGGTTGAACGAGAATTTATTTAGATATGAAGAGAATATACAGAGATGTAGAAGTTATTTAAAGGAATTTTTTTGCTTGGAACATGAATAAGGGTACCTCGATGGCAATGGTATGGGATTCTAGTAAAGTATATATGAGAGGGATTTTGATTTCTATGAATAATGCTCATAGACGTAAACAGATTCAGAAATGTAAAGAGTTGGAAGATGAGATTAAATGTAAGGAAAAGATTTTAATATCAAACCCAATGGATAATAACTTAAAGGTTTCTATAACTCTGCTTAAGGAGCAATTTAATATGTTAATAGCGGATCAGATGGCAACTAATTTGAGGTACATGAAACATAATACATTTTGTAATGCAAATAAACCTGGTAGATGGTTGGCTTATCAATTATGTAAGAAACAGAAATCAAGGACTATAGATAAAATAATTTATAAAGGTAAAGAAGTGTATCAACAAAATTTGATTAAAAAGACTTTTTTAGATTTTTATTCAAAGTTATACGCCAGTGAAACTATACAAATTTCAGACATAGAAAAATATTTACAGGAAGCACATTTTCCTAGACCAGTGGTTCTCAACCTTTCTAATGCCGTGACCCCATAATACAGTTCCCCATGTTGTGGTGACCCCCAGGGGCGTGGCCAAGTTGGTGTGGCCACCAAGTGGGTGTGGCCACCAAGTGGGTGTGGCCACCAAGTGGGCATGGCCACCATATTGTGGTGACCCCCAACCATAAAATTATTTTAGTTTCTATTTCATAACTGTAATTTTGCTACTGTTCTGAATGGCAATGTAAATAATTATTTGGATGTGATTTGAAGTTTGTGTAATGAATTGAAATGAAGTAAGGTTTAACATTGTTTCTTTTTTTAACTAAGTTAGTTATTATTGGAAGAAGATATAAATGAGACTGATGATTAAAAGAGGGATGAGAGAGATTAAGAACTTGAACATATCTGGAAGAGATAATTGAAGTGATAATCTGTTGAAGTAAAACAATATTTGATTATGGAAATTGTAAATTGATAAAGTCTTAAAACAGGTTTAGTAGTAACAGAAACTTAAACTAGAAATGGAATACCGTATTTTCCGGCCTATAAGATGACCCCCAACTTTTGAGAAGATTTTCAGGGTTTAGGATTCTAAACCCTGAAAATCTTCTCAAAAGTTGGGGGTCGTCTTATAGGCTGGAAAATACAGTATTTCCTAGTTTGATGTTACCTAGTTTGGTAATGAAACATCTGCAAGAAAACACAAAGATCACCAAATCACAAACCAGAAGTCATAGGCAATACATTGCAGAAGTTACCAAAACTGTATCAAAGATTTGTATCTCCAGATCACCAGTTGATAGCATCAGTTGAGGCAAATTCTAATCCACACATCAAGAGGGCATCCAGGTGAAGAAGATTCATTCAGGAGGAAAGGAAAGCAGACTGACACCATTTGACTGCACAATCAGCTCAGTAGTTGACTGGCTCCCTCCCAACCCCTTACTGATCTCAGACACTGATTCTGGGCCAAACACAAGGCAAGCAAAATGCCATCAACATACTGATGCTACCTCCTTCCAAAGTCCAAGCTAATTTCTTTGAGCATTTGTTTGTACTTGGAAAAAAGCAGAGTAGAGGAATATTTTTTAAGTGGATCTGAGTCAGTGGGAGACAATGGAAGGTTGCAGGACCAATTCTGGGCATCTGCAGCTTTGTATCTGGTGGACATGGCCACCCCCAAATGACACAGGTTGTAATTTAAAAAAAAAACATTTCTCTGGATGTTTCTAGGAAAACTACAAAGGTGACTGGAATTACTTTAGTCAAAATAGTCAAAAGAGTTTCAACCTAAGCCAAGATTTACTGATGAAAAAGTTGCCAAGTGTAAACCATGCACCACAAGCTTCTTTTGGAAGAGAACAAAGTCAAAAAAAAAAGAAAGCCCTTTAAAACAAGCCTTCAGACCAGAAAGGATTTTATCACTGTGCTTAAAAAACAAAAATCCATTAGTAATACTATATCACTGCTGCTTGCAAAGGGCTCCCTTTACGCGGAACCAGGCACCTGATGAACTCTATCAGCTGAATAAACCATAACAGCAGCTTCCACAGTAAATCATGGTTTAACAACCACAAAACCAAGATAAGATTTGTTGGTTTGCTTTGGATGCTGGGTGAATCAAATTATAATACCCCAGGCTCTTTAGCCACTGCAGGGGAACACTTCTTCTTACTGAATGTATGGGATGGTAATTTTTTGCTCCTCCCCCTTTTATTATAATTATTGATACAATATATTATTTCAATGCAGATTTCAGTGAAGTAATGTTTAACAATATAATTAAAATTGTTAACATTTTTTAAAAAGTGTTGAAAATAAAACATTCTATCAGTGTAATTGCCATTTAGGACATCAATATTACAAGCATAAGATTATTTAACTTTTTATGCAAAGTTGAGTAGAAGATATTTCTCCGTTTTCATTCATTTAGCCACCATAATGTTCCCCAAAGGAAAACTCCATTTTTCCCTGATCCAGACCACAAAGAGGAAGTTTACACACAGTTGATTGGTTACCTCTGAAAATTCATATATCCATGCTATAATCACAGCAAGGACATCATGCTAATCAATTTCATTCGCTGCAGGGTAAGACATTTTGAAGATGAGATCCGAACATTAGTGACGGGTAAAAAGGATCAAGGGCTCTTATTTATAAAGCCCCAAGTGGAGTGGGCCTAGGACTCAATCAACAAAGTGCACAGAAAGAGCCACTATGCAATTAAATCAGAAAAGCAGATGCCAGATTCTGGAAACTTACCCTAAATAAAATTAGAAAGATAATATTTCCTGCTGTGCAAATCACCAAAAGGGAAGCACGGAAAAGAAGGGAATGGCCAGCCTCGCAGCCCCGTCGCTGATCCCAGACCTCCCGCTTGGCTGAATATATTGAGTGCGGCTTTTTTGGTTCAGGGAATGCGAACGTACTTGAGCTGGTGGATGGGGGGGGGAGAGAAAAAAACCGGCAAAGAAAGTGGGGGCGCACAGGGCTTTTTAGGAAAGGTGGTCCCTGTTCCCCCCCCCTCACTGCAGGCGCAATCAATGCCCAATCCGAGGCCCATTTTCAGATGGTGGCTTGGCTTGGGTGAACGCAATATGGAGGAACCTAAGTTACCTTCCGAGGTGGGGGAAAATAATAGGTGAAGTTTAAACAGTTTTCTCTTTGATCCTGGCGTCAGGAGAAGCGGCTTTTGAGGGATGCCGGAGCTTTAAGGTTTTAAGCTGGGCTAATCAGGGAAGCGCTCTAGTATGCAGGTCTTGGGTTTAAAGGGGCAGAGAAACTTTAAATGCGTTTTCTTGCAGCGAGAGGTAGAATCTGCCGGGGAGAATATGGGCGTCGCTGTGTGTACTGGATTTGCTCATTTCTGGAAATATCCCTGCACCCTTTTTCGCCTCCCGGAATTGTGTGGCTCCCTGACTAGATCTGTGCGAGAGGCCACTCAGAAATGGGAGGGGGGTTCAGGGAGTGTAACAAAAGGTGCAGATGTCTTTCCCCCGTTTCTTTCCGGCTGCAGCCTGCCTTTCTTCTGAATGGGGTCAGGCTGGATACACCGCGAAAGAGATCGGCTTGAAAACCCGGTCTGTCACCTTTATCATTATCTCCCCTCTCCCCACACACACATACTTTTTATTGTTTGTTGCTGCTGTTTAAACAAACACACACACACACACACACACACCATTGCTGTGGGTTCAATGCCGCCAGAGAGAGAGGGAGTTTTGATTCTGCTGGCTTATTGCGAAGGCATTTGAACAAGCAGACTAAAAGAAGGCATGTAAGTCGTGGCTTAACGTTGCTGCAACAAGACACCGTCCACCGTGTGTTTGGGTGGACGGTATGCATGCTCGCCGTCCTCTTTATTGCGATTTCTTTTAAGCTCATGGCACCCTTTTGCTAACCCTTTCCCCCAGAGAAGAAACTTACCGCTTTTGGTTGTTTCTCTCTCGCTTTCCGCCACGTGCTCTGAAACTGAAACTTCCTAACTTTATATAGAAAAAAGCTGCACATGTGCAAAGAGGAGGGAGGCAGGAACGGCACTTTTGAAAGCCAATAAGAGGGAGTAGAACAGCTAGGGAAAAGGGAAAAAATGGCAGACAGCGTGGTTTGGCGACCCCCATGAAATGGTCGATCGACCCCAAATGGGGTCGCGACCCATAGGTTGAGAACCGCTGTCCTAGACTTACGATTGACCAACGGGATGGGATTAATGGTTTAATTACTTCTGAAGAGATTATTTCTGCAATTAAACAATTGAAGGTTGGCAAGACTCCAGGTACTGATGGACTAACAGCAATTTATTATAAGATGCTATCTGAAGAAATGATAGAACCATTAAAGGAACTTTTCAATGATATTTTGTTGGGAGCAGAGCTATCTCTATCTTGGAAAAGAGCTTTTATATCATTGATTCCAAAGGAAGACCAGGATCTGTCCCAACCTAGAAATTATAGGCCTATATCTCTTTTAAATACAGATTATAAGATTTTTGCAAAGATACTGGCAAATAGATTAATGCAGGTTTTGAAACAATTGATTCATACTGACAAATCTGGATTTATAATGGGAAGATATATGAAATATAATGTAAGACAAATTGTTAATTTAATAGAGTATTTGGATAAGAACAACCAAATCCCTGCTGCTTTAATATTTATAGATGCTGAGAAAGCTTTCGATCAATTAGATTGGAAATTTTTATTGAAAGTTGTAGAGGAAATGAACTTTGGAGACAAATTTTTGTGTGCTCTCAAGGCCATATATCAGCAACAATCGGCACAAATTATAATTAATGGGGGATTAACAGATGTATTTAAAATAGAAAAAGGTACGAGACAGGGTTGTCCCTTATCCCCCCTGTTATTTGTATTAACAATGGAGATTTTACTTATTAAAATTCAAGATTCATCTAGATTAAAAGGAATAAAAATAAGTAAGATTGATTATAGGCTGAGAGCTTTTGCTGATGATTTGGTGGTGACGTTATCCCACCCAACAGATTCGGTCAGACACTTGGTTGAAATTTTAGTGCAACATGGACAGGTCTCTGGTTTCAAGGTGAATAAGAACAAAACTAAAATATTATTGAAAAATATGTCTACGAAGGGAAAAGATATTATAGCTGAAGCAACAGGTTATGAAGTAGTTAATAAGGTTAAGTATTTAGGAGTATATATCACAACATCTAATGGAAAATTGTATAAGAATAATTATGAACACTTATGGGTAAAAGTACAAAAAGATTTAAATGATTGGCAAAAATTACAACTATCGTTGCTGGGGAGAATTTCAGTAGTAAAGATGAATGTTCTACCAAAGTTTCTTTTTTTGTTTCAGATGATACTTATTTTAAAAAAGGATGCTAATTTGGATGAGTGGCAGAAGGGTATCAATAAATTTATCTGGGGTGGGAAGAAATCAAGGGTAAAGTTCAAGATTTTACAAGACACTAGAGAAAGAGGTGGACTTAAAGCACCTAATTTGAAATTATATTATGATGCGGCCACTTTAACTTTAGTAAGTGATTGGCTTAATTTAATAAATAAAAATATTCTTGCTCTTGAAGGTTGGGATTTATTATATGGTTGGTATGCATATTTAATTTTTGATAAGAACGTAGATTTGGTTTTTAAATCACACATTTTAAGAAATGCTTTATTTCGAGTCTGGAAGAAGTATTATTATAAATTAAATTATAAAATACCTATTTGGGGGATTCCTGGACAAGCAATTCAGGGGGTTTCCAAGGGGGTGAATTTTGATAATATTTCGTATAAAGAATTACTTATTTGGTCGGGTACTGATTGGCAACTAAAGTCTTCAGATTTCTAAGGCAAGAAAATATTTTACAATCATGGTTTCAATATTTGCAAATAGTGGAGAGGTGGACCTTAGATAAGAAAGTGGGAATCACTTTAGCAGATGAAAATTTGGTAATTCAGATTAAAGATCAGAAATATGCTCATATTAAAAGAATTTACAATGAGTTAATAAAATTGGATTCGGAAACAGAGTTAGTAAAAGATTGTATGATTAAATGGGCTCAGAATATTCAGGAACCGATTTTATTGGATTCATGGGAGTTAATTTGGATTAGAAATGTTAAATTTACGCAGGCTCAAAATTTGAGGAAAAATTTTTATAAAATGTTTTATAGATGGCATCTGGATCCTAAAAAGTTGTCTTGTATGTACCCAAACCTGCAACCTAAATGCTGGAGATGTGGTAGCCTTGATGCAACTTATTTTCATGTTTGGTGGACCTGTAAAAATATTAAAGCCTTTTGGATTATGATTTGGTGGAACATTCAAAAGGTTTTTAAAAGGAAGATTAAGTTTACTCCCCAATTATTTCTTTTGGGTATTTTTGTGGATTTTGATGCTAAAGAAACTATTTTAATGTTGAATTTAATAACAGCAGCAAGATTATTGGTGGGTCAATATTGGAAGAAAGACTCTCTACCTTCTTTAGAAGAGTGGGTATTTAAGGTTTCTAATTTAGTAGAAATGGCTAAAATTTCTGCTTATTTAAAGGATCATTCACAAGAGAGATATGTTATTGTATGGAGAAGATGGATAGAATATGTTCAGAAGAAATATGGAACTACAAAATTTCATTTATTTTATGAGTAATGGATTTGTTTATAAAATTATGACATTAAAGTTTGAAGAGAGTTGACTTCCGGTGGATCAAGCAGAGACGATGGCAGCTTTTCACAAAGCTGCCCATTCCTGGGTCGTGTAAAAGCCGGCGGGACTTTGACAATCAGCTGTCCCGAGACTTGAATCTCTTCCCTGGGAGAAAGGGAAGAGAAGAGCTGCTCAGGTAGAGGAAAAAGCTCCCCTGGATCCCCATAATTTTGGGGATTGGAGGGTAGAGCTCGCTTGGAGCCTGAGCCAACTCCGCGCTCCAGGACGTTTTTGTCCCGAAGTTCTGGGATAAAGCAAGGCGCCGCTCCCACATCTGCTTTTTTTGGAGGCTTAAATGCAGACGGAGCAGACCAGGAGAAAGTGGATTTAAGATTGATTGTGACTTTAACTCCTGCAAGCATCTTCTCCCCCTTTTATAGTTTACTTTCCCTTTTGAAGAAAGGGAAAGTGAAAGGCAAAATGGCGACTGTTTTTCTTGTTTGATTTTGCAACAAAGTTAAAAGTTGGATACAGTTCATGTTTTAAATATAGAGGCAAGAATTTTGTTCCTTTTTTCTTTTTCTCTTTCTCTTTTTATTACTATTTAAAGAACTGTGATATTATAGAGGCAAGAATTTTGTTCCTTTGAATTTAACAGAATGGCTTCAAAACGTTTGGTCTCTGTCCCTAAAGCTTCTATCTCCTCCCCAATGCTTCTCAGTCTAAACCAAAATCACCCCCACCCTCCCCTCCTCCTGCAATTTCTCTTAAAGACTTACAAGAGGCTTTAAAAATGAATGCTTTGGATATTAAAGAGGAGGTAAAAGATCTTATAATTGCAGAGAGGGCTATTACAGAAGAACTATTGGAGAAAAAAATAAGCAGGTCAGAGATGATATACTATTTGCGTTTCAAGGTCTTGCTCTGCATATTGAAAGGATTGATGATAAAATGGAGGAGATTACTGAAAATGCAGCAAGACTGGAATTTAGAATGAAGGAAGTGGAGAATAAGATAGAAATTACACAGGATGAACAAACTATTTCACAATACAGAGAAATGGAGTTTGCATTGCGTATCAGGGGACTGAAAGAAAATTCCCAGGAAGATTTAAAGATGCTTATTGTTAAAGATATTGCTTTTAACCTTGGATGGAGACCAGAAGTAGTTGGGAATGAGATAGAAAAAATCTTCAGAGTTAACTCACGGGTTGCCAGACAGAGAAACCTACCAAGAGATGTGGTTATTTACTTTTCCAGAAGATCTATTCGCAATGAAATTATACAGGCTTTTTATAAACAGAGGTTTCAAATTGCAGCTCAAGATGTGATAATTTTAAAAGAAATACCTCCGGAGCTTCCGGTGGGAGGCGACGGCGATGGCGGCTAGCTTTTAGCCGTCCAGCTGGGGAAGTGTCAGAGCCGCGGAGCGCAGCGCGCATCAGCTGGCCCGCGGCTCGGAAATCCCTTCCCGGGCAAAGGGAAGGGATAGAGAACGCAAGAGTAGAGGTAGAACCCCTAAACCCCCTCTGGATTCATTTCTAGAGGGGGTGAAAGGAGTGTTCCCTCGGAGCTCTTGCTGATCTCCGCCTCCCAGCTGTTTTTGCTTCCTCGGAAGCAAAAGAAACCGCCGCTTCTATCTCCGTGTTTACAGCATTTTGGTGAGTAATTTTTAAACGGACGGAGCAGTTTAAAGGATTTTTTGTTATATTTTAGGTGTTTATTTTTTTTATCTTTTGATTTTTACTATTTTTCCTCCTTTTCTTTGTTATACTAGTGAAAGGACTTAAGATGGCGTTTTGAAAGTGTCGGAGTTTTTTTTTCCTTTCTCTTTTGTTTTACTTTCCCTTTTTAAGGATTGTTTTTTGCTTTTGCTTTTGCTTTTGGCTTAGAATTTTTTTTTTGAATTGTTTGCTCTTTTACTACTTATTCTTGGGATTTATTCTGGACTTTTAATGATTATAGTTTGTCTCTTTTTAAAAATTCTTTTTTTCTTTTTTTCCTCCTCCCTTTTTGGCTGGAGGGGAAAGGGAAGTGACAATTGTGCTTTTTAAAATGGCTTCAAAGAGGCAGCAGCCTTCCTCAGTACCCAAGGTTATTTCTTCTCCTATAACTTCCACTGCACAGCTACAACAACAATCTAAACATGCACCACCGGCTCAGCCACCACCCTCCCCTCCTTTACCTGGACTTTCAGTGCAAGAGGTTAGAGGTATAATGGGAGAGATTGTAGTTCAAATGAGAGAGGAAATGACTCAATTTGTTTCACAGATTAAATCAGAAATTAAATCTGATCTCAAAGAAGAGATAACGGGGATAAAGTCTAAATTGCAAGAAAATAATAATGAATTACGACAAGATATACTGGCAGCTGTTTCAGGTTTGGCTACTGTGGTGGTTAAGCTCGATGCAAGGCTTGAGGAAGTGGAAGACAAAGTTGACTCTTTAGATGACAAAATTCAAGACGTGGAAAGGAAGGTGGACTCCTCACAAGAAGATATTTTGATGTTTCAGTACAGACAGATGGAGTATGCTCTGAGGATTAGAGGCCTCAAGGAAGATATGAATCAAGATTTGATGGAGGTGGTTCTTAGTGATCTGGCGCTGGCTTTGGATATGGATAAAGGAGAATTACAGAGAGAAGTAGAAAAAATTTATAGACTCAACTCCTGGATTGCTAAGCAGAAGAATTTGCCCAGAGATGTGGTGATTTACTTTACAAAGAAGTCCCTGCGGAATGAGATTATACAAGCTTTTTACAACAAAAGATTTCAGATTGCCGCCCAAGATGTCATCATTCTAAAGGAAATCCCATCTAAAATCTTAAGAAGTAGGAAAGATTTTGCTTTTTTAACTAATGAGCTTAAAGCTAGATCGATGCCATTCAGATGGGAAATTCCGATGGGTATCGTTTTGAGCCATGCTGGGACACGTTACAGATTGAACACAGTTGACAAAGCTAGAGATTTCTATACTTCGGTCCTGAGTGCAGGCTCAACTTCATCTGGTCGGAAATCTTTGAGTGCTAAGGAACCTGAGCAGCAATCTGAGGCACTAGATTTGGTTTCCGCAGGGATGATAGAAGTGGCAAAGCAACGCCAAACGGAGGCTAAAGAGCAGAGGATGACTCGTGCAGCTTATAAGCGTAAAGAGAAAGAGCAACGTAAAAAAGAGCCCAAAGAGAATTCTCCTGGAAGTCCATCACCGCCGGTGGGAGGAGCAAGACCCAAGAGTTATGCAACACATGCAGCTCTGTCAGAGTTTGATGGTGTCTTCTCCAGGCTGCGTGCCAAGGGAGATGGCAAAGTTTTTGACCTGGAATGTTAATGGATTGAATTCTCCTCAGAAACGGAAAAAAATCTTTTATTATTTGAAGCAACATACCAATGATGTTATTTGTTTACAGGAAACTCATATTCTACTTAAAGATCAGAAATATTTAGTTAATGCTCGTTTGGGATCTCATTTTATATCTCCTGCACCTGGGAAGAAAGGGGGAGTTGTTATATATGTCAAACAAAACCTGCCAGCTTGTCTGGTAGAATCAGATCCCCAGGGGAGATATGTGATGATTGAACTTGGTATTTATGGTAAGAAAGTACTTATAGTTGGACTTTATGCTCCAAATCAACAACAGGAACAATTTTATAAACAGTTACACCAAAAAATAACTTTGCTTGACTATAGATCAGTGGTACTAATGGGTGATTGGAATGGTGTCTTAGACACACAAAGGGATAAGAAAGGTTCCTCTCCTTTTCTTAAACAAGCAAGGCTACCTAAAGCCTTTTTTGATATGAAAGAAGACTGGGAATTAAGGGACTATTGGCGGGAACGTAATCAAGAGGAGAGAGACTTTACTTTTTTTTCTGACAGACACCAATCTTTTTCAAGAATTGACTTTTTCTTGATTACCACGGATTTGTATAATAAAGTAAAGAATGTAAAGATTTTTCCTAGATCACTGACGGATCATAGTCCAGTTTGGATGGAGTTGATTCAAGAGAAAGAGGAAAGAAGATCCTGGAGAGTTAATGAAAATTTGTTTAGACAAGAGAAGAATGTTCAAAAACTAAAGGAGTGTTTAAAGGACTATTTTGCTTTGAATATGTACAAGGGGACTTCAATGTCAATGGTATGGGATGCAGGTAAAGCATTTATGCGCGGTGTTTTGATAAAAATGAATAATTTTTATAAGCGAAATCAGATTCAGAAACGTAGAGAACTTGAAGATGAAATTAAACTAAAAGAAAGGGCTTTGATTCTAAATCCTTCTGATGAAAGTACTAAAGAATCTGTAAAGTTATTAAGGTCACAATTTAATATGTTGATAGCAGATCAAGCTGCAACCAATTTATTATTTATGAAACAAAATACATTTTGTAATGCTAATAAGCCGGGGAGATGGTTGGCTTATCAATTAAGAAAGAAACAGAGACAGAGAATAATAGAGAAAATAAATTATAAGGGTAAACTAGTTTCTCAGAAGGAATTAATTAAAAAATCTTTTTTGGATTATTATCAAAACCTATACAAATCTACTAATGTACAACTGTTAGATATAAATAAATATTTAGCTGAGGCAAGTTTTCCTAAACTGACTGAGGATCAGAAATATGAAATTAATGGTTTAATCACTAAGGAGGAAATCGCCTCAGCAATTCAACAATTGAAATTAGGGAAAGCACCGGGTACGGATGGGTTAACAGCTGTTTATTATAAAGCCTTAATGGAGGAGATGATTCAACCATTAAATGATCTTTTTAATGGTATCCTACAGGGTTTAGAGATTCCTCCTTCATGGCGTAGTGCTTTTATATCATTGATTCCAAAGGAGGATCAAGATCTTACTTTACCAAAAAACTATAGGCCTATATCTCTTTTAAACGTGGATTATAAGATATTTGTAAAAATTTTGGTAAATAGGCTTATGAGGGTGGTGCATCATCTTGTGCATAAAGATCAATCAGGGTTTATAACAGGAAGGTATATGAAAAACAATGTTAGACAAATTATTAATTTATTAGAATACTTAGATAAGAACAACCAAGTTCCTGCAGGGCTCATATTTTTAGATGCTGAAAAAGCATTTGACCAACTGAATTGGCATTTTATGCTAAGAGTAATGGAAGAAATGAATTTTGGTGAAAACATATTACAAGCCCTTAAGGTAATATATCAAAAACAAACAGCACAACTTATTGTTAATGGAGGTTTGTCGGAGGTTTTCACAATAGAGAAAGGTACTAGACAGGGGTGTCCTTTATCGCCATTGTTGTTTGTTTTAACATTGGAAATATTATTGATTAAAATTCGAGAGTCTCAGGAAATTAAAGGAATATATGTTAATAAAAAAGAATATAAGTTGAGAGCTTTTGCGGATGACTTGGTTGTTACTTTGTCGCAACCTGATTATTCTGTAGTAAACTTATTACAGTTGATTCACCATTATGGTTTGGTCTCGGGTTTTAAGATTAATGTAAATAAGACTAAAATTTTACCTAAAAATATGTCGAGTCAGGAGAAGCAGATTTTGGTTAACTCGACGGGTTTTGAGATTGTTAATAAGGTAAAATATTTGGGGGTGATGCTGTCTGTTTCTAATGCAAAATTATTTAAAAACAATTATGAAAGGTTGTGGGTCGGGGTACAGAAAGACTTGAAGAACTGGGAAAAGCTGCAATTATCCCTCATGGGAAGAATTGCAGTGATAAAAATGAATATTCTACCCAAGTTTCTTTTTTTGTTTCAAATGTTACCAATTTTGAAAAATGAGATTAATTTAAATGAGTGGCAGAAGGGTCTCAATAAATTTATTTGGGCAGGGAAAAAACCAAGGGTTAAGTTCAAAATTATGCAAGACTTCCGTGAGAGGGGTGGACTCAAGGTACCAAATTTGAAATTATATTATGATGCGGTGGTTTTAACATTAATTAGTGACTGGGTAAATTTGACAAATCTGAGATACTTTATCTAGAGGGATGGGATTTACTTTATGGGTGGCATGCCTATTTAATATTTAATAAAAAAATAGATTGGGCTTTTAAATCTCATATTTTAAGAATTTCTTTACTTAGGATTTGGAGAAAATATTATAAAAGTGATTTTAAAGTACCATTATGGGCTATACCTTGGCATGCGATAGAAGGAATAAAAAGAGGGGTTAAAATGGACATGGTGTCTTATAGACAGTTACTTAAATGGGATGGACAAAACTGGCAATTAAAATCACGGGAAGAATTAGTACAAGAAAATTTTACTTATTCTTGGTTCCAATATAGGCAACTACTAGATAGATGGAAGATGGATTGCAAGGTGGGTTTTCTTAGAGAAGATGAAAATCTTATTAAGCAACTGAAGGATCAAAGACAAACCCACATTAAGAGAATTTATGGGGTTTTAGTTGAATTGGACTCAGAAACGGAACTAATTAAAGATTGTATGATTAGATGGGCGCAGAACTTTGGTGAGCCAGTTTCATTGGACACCTGGGAAACTATTTGGGTGAGAAATGTCAAATTTACTCAAGCACAGAATTTAAGGGAGAATTTTTATAAAATGTTTTATAGATGGCACCTTGATCCACAAAAAATGTCTTATATGTACCCTGACGTGCAACCTAAATGCTGGAGATGTGGTTACAAGGAGGCTTCTTATTATCATATTTGGTGGTCATGCAGAGAGATAAAAGCATTTTGGATCAAAATATGGTGGAATATCCAGAGAATTTTTAGAAGGAGGGTAAAATTCACTCCGCAATTATTTTTGTTAGGTATTGTTACAGATTGTGATACAAAGGAGGTTGTATTGATGTTAAACTTGATCACAGCCGCGAGGCTGTTGGTTGGACAATATTGGAAGAAGGAATCTTTGCCTACATTGCAGGAATGGTTTTTTAAAGTAGCTTATTTGGCGGAAATGGCAAAGATTTCGGCTTTCTTAAAGCAACAAACGCAAGAGAAGTTTTTTGCTATCTGGGACAAATGGATAAAATTTATACAATTTAGATTGGGTATACAAAAATATTATATAGCCTTTTCATAAGTTTTATTTTTATATATATTATAGATATCTTTTTATATATATAAATATAGAGTTTTTAATTTAATTTTTATTTTTTTTTTTTATTATTTCTTAAGCCTATATTCTGCTCTGGGAAGCTCAGGGGGGGGGAAAGGGAGGGTTTTTGGGAGGGGTGTGGGGTGGGGGTTTTTTTTTTTTTATATGTATTGTTTAATTTTTTTTTCTTTTGTATATGTTGTTTTTTGTTCTGTATTGTTCTTGTTTTTTTTTGTAAAATTTATAAAACTTTTAATAAAAAAAAAAAAAAAAAAAAAAAGAAATACCTCCAAAAATTTTAAGAGGTAGAAAAGATTTTACCTTTCTGTCTGATGAGTTAAAACGTCGTCAAATCCAGTTTAGATGGGAGATTCCAAGAGGAATAGTAGTGAATTATGATGGAACACGTTACAGATTAATTACAGTTTCAAAGGCAAGAGATTTTTATCACTCTATTCCAGTGATGGGCAACCTTTTCGGCGTGGTGTGTCAAAATTCGGCAAAAAATCGAGCATAACTCGCGTGGTGTGTCACTTCGACAAAAAAACACAATTTTGCGCAATTTATAGTTTAAACTACAAAAATGTATAATTGCAATATATAATTGTATTTAATAAACCAAAAACAAATTATTTAACATACCTGTTTAGTAACTTCTTTGTTCATCAATCTGTCGATTTCGTATGTTGCCCTTGATATTATTGAACTTGTTTGGGGTGCCGTGAACTGAGATAAGTGAGGGGGAGGGCGAATTCTTTAACTAACCTGCATATTAGTGACTTTTTTGTTGCTGAATTTCATTGGCTAAATCTTCAATTGAAGGTTGGTATTTTGTACACTTCAGGCCCAAGCAAGCGCTACTAACCTCATCTGTCAATCTGTTTCTTTTGTTGGTTTTGATATTATTTAATGCTGAGAATAAGGTCTCACAAAAGTACGTAGAAGGAAAAATTGTGAGTAAAGCTGTTGCTAGATTTTTCAGGGTGCTAAAAGTGTCTGGTAGTCTGTTCCAGGCACTCCAAATTTCCTGTTCGTAGTGGCACTCATCTTGATTCTCCAAGCGGCCCCTTTCCAGATTCTCAAGCTTTGACCTCAAGTCGACAAACACCTGAGCCCAGATGCTGTCTTGAAATTCTGCAAGCTGCATCTCCAAATCATTTATTTGCGTCCATTGGAAACCATTTAATTCCAAACTATTGTAGACTACTACATCAGGATACTTAATTATTCTCATGGTCTGTTCTAGGCTTCTAAATTGACTAAATCTATCAGTAAACTGGTCAAGTAACGATTCTAAAACATGCTGGCACTTCATATGCAAGAGTTCCACTTCATTTCGTACAGCTGCACTGGCCTTCTCAAAATGCTTTTGTACTCGAGGAAAATACTTATACGTTTTAGTTTCCACATCTCGCTTGAAAATTTTTACTTTACTTTCAAAAGCTTTTATGTATCCAAACATAACATCAATACTTTTGCCAAAACCTTGTAACTTTAAGTTCAGTTCATTAACATGAACAGAGAGATCTGTAAAAAACATCAGGGTGTTGACCCACTTATCATCATTGAGCTGAGGAAAGTTTCCCAGATCCTTATCTTCAAGAAATAACTTAATTTCTTCAAAGCACTCCACAAAGCGCTCAAGAACCTTGCCTCGGCTCAGCCATCTTACATTATTGTACATCAGCAGTCCACTGTAGGTGGAATCAACCTCCAGTAAAAGTGCTGAAAATTCTCACTTGTGAAGGGGGCGAGCAGCTATTAAATTAACTATTTTTGTAACAACTGACATTAAGTCATTTAAGTCAGTGAATCCTGCCTTTGCACATAAAGCCTCCTGATGGATAATACAATGAAAAGGCACAATCGGATGTCCAATAGCTTCTGTAAACAATTTCACAAATCCAACTTTTTTCCCCACCATTTTTGGGGCACCATCTGTCGTCACTGACACAACTTTAGAGATATCAATGCTTAGGTCGCAGAATGTTTGCATAACAACCTTACATATTTCACTTCCTGATGTACTTGTTGGAATGATACTAACTTTATCAACTCTTCTCTCATTGTGTGATTATCAGAATATCGACCAATAATGGCCAACTGAGCACGTACATGACATCAGTAGTTTCATCTAGACAGATGGAAAAATATTTACAATTCCTTATGTCTCTCTTTAATTGATGTGGTACGTTTGTGTTCAGTCTCATTATTCGGTCTTTTATGATATTTCTACTGAGTGGTAACTCAGATATTCTCTTAATAATTGCATCTTTATTCTGCATATCGTGAAATAGAAGTGGCGCACATCTTAGGAGAGTTTCTTTAATAAATTCTCCCTCATTAAGTACTTTTGCATGCTGAGCTATGGAGTGAGCAATGCTCAAACTTGCAGATGTTAAATTTGTACAGTCTTTTATAAATTTAAGGATGGAGTTAGATTGGCTCTTATAAAGGTGTAGCTTCCTGGAAATGTATTCCTTCCTTTCATCCTCACTTTTTTTCAAGAGCTGGGAATGATTAGTTTCAAAATGTCTATTTATATTCCACGTTCTGCTTACTACGGTTTCAGTACATAGAACGCAAAATGATCTGCCATTTTTTTCTATAATACCATACATCTCGCTCCATGTCTCCTGAAAGGGTCGGCCACTGATACTACCACTCCCTTTACTTAACCTTTGTTTTTTATTTTTTGGGTGCTCCATCAGTGGGCCAGTGACAGCAGATAGAATTATAGATAGCTTGTTAGCCAATTAGGGGTTAACTAGCCTAACACAGCCTCCCCCTCACTTATCTCAGTTATTGTGGGCAATTACAAGTCCATGGCACCCCAATAGTTGCTACTAATGGTGCTCACAGGTCCCCCTTACTGTGTGGCACTCACTAATTGAGGCCTGACTGGAGAAAGGCGCACACTGTTCCTGTGCTCCTCTCCTGAGGGTCCTCCCTAATGTACTCTCAGCCGTGCTGATGAAGTGTGTGCGCACGGCACGCACGCCTTACCAGCAGCCCCTGCGCTGATAAAGGGGCTGTGCCTGTGCTTGCCTGTCAGTCGGCGGCGGCGCAGGCTGAAGTTTGCGGCGGGGACACAGTGAATGAGTGAGTGTGGGTGGGGGAGATCACACGTCCCGCTCCCCGTTCCTCCAGCACAGAGCGTATTTCTTTCATCCTTCCCGGATCCAAGACTGTAGTGGTACGGTTGCTCTAGGGGGGCGGTAGTCATAATGGGAGAGTTTTAGTGGGTTCGAGTCCCACATAACCTGGTGACCCACCAGGTATCCATGGGGATTTCTCTTCCGTGGCGAAAAAAAAAAAAATTCTTTCATCCTCGGCGTGCAGGAGCCGAGGATGAATTGCATAAAATCGCATGAAATCCTGCGCGTGTCACCCCAAATGGCTACGCGTGTCAGCACTGGCACACGTGTCATAGGTTCGCCATCACTGCTCTATTCTAAAGGCAAGACCGTCTTCACCTCCACAAACAAGGATAATTGAAGAGCCTGTTATGGCAGGAGCCTCCTCATTGATGGTCATGGAACAAGTGGTGATGCCTGTACAGAATCTTGAGATAAAAGATCAAAGGATGACACGAACTGCCCACAAACGTAAAGAAAAAGAGCAGCAGCAGAAGAGTGGTAATAAAGTAGAAGGAACGGTTACTACAGAGCCTGTGGGAGGGGCAAGACCTAAAAGATCTTCGACAGTTGATCTTCAGGCTATGCTTCAGAGGCTTCAGGCTGGTGGAGATGGCCAAGTTCTTGACCTGGAATGTTAATGGCTTAAATTCATCACAGAAATGGAGAAAGGTCTTCCACTATTTGAAACAACATAACAACGACTTGATATGTTTGCAAGAGACTCATATAACTTCAAAGGACTCTGACAAATTCTCATCTGGGATCACATTTTATAGCTCCAGCTCCAGGGAAAAAAGGGGGTGTTGTAATTTATGTGAAGAAAAAATTATCGGCTAAATTAATTGAGGCTGATTCTGAAGGAAGATATGTCTTTGTGGAATTATTGCTACAAGGCAAGAAAGTTCTTATTGTTGGATTATATGCCCCTATAATCCAGAAGCAATTCTATAAGCTTTTGCATGGGAAGATATCTCAGTTGGATTATAAATCTGTAATTTTGATGGGTGACTGGAATGGAGTTTTGAATATAACCATAGATAAAAAGAGCTCTTCTAAAAATTTCACTCAAACTAAATTACCCAAAAAATATTTTGATTTGAAAGAAGAGCTGGAACTTATTGACATTTGGCGAGAAAGGAATACAAGTGATAGAGATTTCACCTTTTATTCGGATAGACATCAGTCATTTTCAAGGATTGACTTCTTTTTGATTACTAGTGATTTTCTTTCTAGGGTGAGGAAGGTAAAAATCTTTCCCAGGACTTTGTCAGACCATTGTCTGGTGTGGATGGAGCTACATTTGGAAGATGGGAACAGAAGACCCTGGAGACTGAATGAGAATTTGTTTACTCGGGAAGAGTTTGTACAAAAATGTATTTAAAGTATTTAAAGGAGTTTTTTTGCTTTAAATATGAATAAGGGTACATTGGTGCCCATGGTCTGGGACGCCAGTAAGGCGTATATGAGGGGAATTTTGATTCATTTAAATAAAGTTTTTAGGGATAAAAGGTTACAAAGACGTAGGAAAATAGAAGATGAGATTAAACTAAAAGAAGAAGTGCTTGTTCTTAACCCAACTGATAATAACTTAAAGATTTCTATAAAGATGCTTAGGGAACAATTTAATATGTTGATGGCAGATCAGGTGGCTACCAATCTGCGTTATATGAGACATAATACTTTTTGTAATTCAGATAAGCCTGGGAGGTGGTTGGCTTATTAGTTACGAAAGAAATAGAAGGCTAGGATTATAGAGAAAGTAAAATATAAAAGTACCGAGGTTTTTCAGCAAAGTTTGATTAAAAAGAGTTTTTTAGATTTTTATACCAAACTATACTCAAGTGACAATATAAAGGGAATGGATATAGATAAATATTTACAATCAGTACATTTTCCTAAACTTTCTGAGGAACAGCAAAATGGGATGAATTGTTTAATTACTGTGGAGGAAATTGGTTTAGCTATTAAGCAGTTAAAGGTGGGAAAGTCTCCAAGAACAGATGGATTGACGTCGATGTATTATAAAAATTTATCTGAAGAAATGTTGGAGCCATTAAAGGAGCTTTTTAATAGTATTTTGTTGGAAGCACAAGTTCCTCCTTCTTGGAAAAGAGCATTTATATCATTGATTCCGAAGGAGGATGAAGATCTTACAGAGCCTAAGAATTACAGGCCAATATCATTATTAAATGTAGATTATAAGATTTTTATTAAAATTTTGGCAAATAGATTAATGCAGGTTATGAAGGATCTGATTCATAGTGATCAATCAGGATTCATAACAGGGTGATATATGAAATATAATGTAAGACAAATTATTAACTTAATTGAATATCTGGATAAGAACAATCAGATTCCTGTGGCTTTTATATTTTTGGACGCTGAAAAAGCTTTTGACCAATTAGATTGGAAATTTTTATTCTCACTGGTAGAGAAAATGAATTTTGGGGATAAGTTCTTACATGCACTTAAAGCTATATATCAGCAACAATATGCTCAAATTGTTGTTAATGGGGGACTGACTGAGACTTTTAATATTGAAAAGGGGACAAGACAAGGATGTCTATTATCCCCATTGTTATTTGTTTTAACATTGGAGATTTTGTTGATCCAGATTCGAGAATCAACAGTAATCAAGGGTATAAAGATAAGAAAGAATGAGCATAAATTACGGGCTTTTGCGGATGATTTGGTTTTAATTTTGGAACAACCGACTCGAGCAGTTGATTCTCTATTAGAACTTATAACACAGTATGGGAAAGTTTCTGGTTTTAAAGTCAATAATCATAAGACTAAGATATTACCTAAGAATATGTCAGTTAATGATAAGGAAAATTTGGTTAAAGCTACAGGTTTTCAGATTGTGAAAAAGGTTAAATACCTGGGAATATATTTAACTGCTTCAAATGGAAAATTGTATAAGAATAATTATGAATTATTATGGGCAAAAGTACAAAAGGATTTAAATGATTGGAAAAAACTGCAATTGTCACTGTAGGGGAGAATTTCAGCCGTAAAAATGAATGTTCTACCAAAGTTTCTTTTCTTGTTTTAGATGATACCTATTTTAAAAGAAGATGTAAATTTGGAGGAATGGCAGAAGGGTATCAATAAATTCATCTGGGCTGGGAAAAAACCAAGGGTTAATTTTAAGATCTTGCAAGATGCCCGAGAAAGAGGAGGACTTAAAGCACCTAATTTGAAATTATATTATGATGCAGCTGCCTTAACTTGGATAAGTGATTGGCTTAATTTAACAAACAAGGATATTCTTGTTCTTGAAGGGTGGGATTTAATGTATGGTTGGCATGCATATTTAATTTTTAATAAGAAAGTGGACCGGGCTTTTAAATCACATATTTTGAGGAGTGCCTTACTTCGAGTTTGGAAAAAGTATTATCATAGGTTAAATTATAAAATACCTATCTGGGGGATTCCTAGACATGCAATTGAGGGAATTAACTAAGGGGATGAACTTTGACAAAATTTCGTATAAAGAATTATTAATTTGGTCAGGTTTGGACTGGCATTTAAAATCCCTAGATGTATTAAGGCAAGAAAATATTCTACAGTCATGGTTTCAATATTTACAAATAGTGGACAGGTGGACTGTAGATAAGAAAGAGGGAATAACATTAGAAAATGAAAATTTGGTTATTCAGATTAAAGATCAGAGTCAGGCCCATATAAAAAGAATTTATAACGCTTTAATAGAATTAGACTCGGAAACAGAATTGGTCAAAGATTGTATGATTAAATGGGCTCAGAATATCCTGGAACCGATCCCATTGGACTTATGGGAGATAATTTGGATTAGAAATGTTAAATTTACACAAGCTCAAAATTTGAGGGAAAATTTTTATAAAATGTTTTACAGATGGCATCTAGATCCTAAAAAATTATCTTGTATGTATTCAAATTTACAACCCAAATGTTGGAGATGTGGTAATATGGATGCGACATATTTTCACGTTTAGTGGAATTGTAAAAAGGTAAAGGCTTTTTGGATTATGATTTGGTGGAACATTCAAAAGATTTTTAAAAGGAAGATAAAGTTTACTCCTCAATTATTCTTATTGGGTATTTTTGTGGACTTAAATGACAAAGAAACTATTTTAATGTTGAATTTATTAACTGCAGCAAGGTTACTAGTAGGCTTATATTGGAAGAAAGATTTGTTGCCTACTTTAGAAGAATGGATATTTAAAGTTTCTAATTTTGCAGAAATGGCAAAAATTTCTGCTTATTTGAAGGATCATACACAAGAAAGATATATTATGTATGGAGAAGATGGATAGATTATATTCAGAAAAAGTATGGGACTACAAAGTTTCATTTATTTTATGAGTAAATTTTATAGCAAATGTTGTAGAGATTTGTTTATGATGATTTAATTTAAGCGAAGTTAAAGGTTAAGTATGATATTTTTTCTTTTCTTTCCTTTTCTTTTTTCTTTCCTTTTCTTTTTATTGTTAACTTTTTCATTAACAAGCCTGTACTCTGCTCTGGGAAGTGATGGGGGGAGGGTTGAGGGTGGGTGGGTGAGTGAGTGGGTAAGGATTATATAGATATGGTAGTTTATGAGAGACGTGCTGCTTGGGCATTTCCCCTATGCTGCGTTCATGTGTTTGAGAGGGATGAGAGGAGAGGAAAGTGCAGGGAGGAAGTAGGATGGTAAGAGGAGAAGGGGAGGGGAAGAGAGTAGGAGGGGAGGAGAGAATGAGGAGGGAAGTAGGGAAGGTACCAGAGAGGGTGGACGCGGCCTGGGAGGAATGGGCAGGCAGTACCAATGGTTATGAATTTATTTTATCTTGTGAGTTGTATTTTGTATGAATAAATGGAAAATAAAAAAAAGTTATTAAAAAAGAAAGTTTGAAGAGAGTTAAGGGTTAGTATGATTTTGGTTATTGTATAATTAGTAAACTTAAGTAGATTATGTTTAATATGTTTGTATAACCCTGTACTTGGCTCTGGGAAGTTGGGGGGGAGGGGGGAGAGCGGTGGGGGGAGGATGGGTTGGAGGTTAAATAGGTCAGATAAGTAGAAATAGTTTTATTGTATATAATATTGATGTTTCAATTTGGAGAGAGGAATTGCTCAGGCATTTCCCCTGGACTGCATCCAGAGTGAGAAGATAGGAGGAAGGGGAGAAGTAAGTAGGAAAGTTGAGAAGAAGGAGGAGAGGGGGAGAGTGAGGAAGAAGAGGGAAAGAGGGAAGTGAGAGAAGAGGTTAGAGGGTGGATGCAGTTTCGGGGGAAATGGGTGAGCAATACCGAAAGTTGTGTGTATAAATTTATTCTATTCTTTATCTGAAGTACTTTTTATGAATGTAATGAAAAATAGAAAATAAAAATTTTTTACAAAAAAAAAGCAATAGAAAGTTTTGCTTAGTGACTGCAATGATCCATATTCCTTTTGGATCTAATACTTATATCAATTGGGATATTAAAAGCAATTTGAAATATATCAGTTTCTAAATCTATTACCATATTTTCTGGCATATAAGACGACTTTCTAAAACATGAAAATCTTCTCAAAGATTTTCATCTTATACGCCCAGTCGTCTTATATGCCGGAAAATACCCGCATGTTTGTCGGAGGCCAGCCGGCTGGGCCGGGAGGGGAGAAGCGGTGCCTTCTGAGCGGGAGCTAGCGCTCCAGCCATGCCCCTCTTGCGTGTGATGGGCTGCGTGGCTTGGAAAGGGGCTCCCATGACCCCACCGCTGCGATGGCGCTCAGGAGGCTGGAGGGGCGGGCAGGTCCCGGGGGGCGGATGGAAGAGGGCAAGAGGTGCCAGGATGAGGATGGGGGGCTCCAGGTTGGCAGGTGCAGCCGGTGGCTCCGAGGCATGCGGATCCTCCGCGCAGCTTCTGAGGCCCCGGCTGTGCCGCCGCTTGGCTCTCCACCAGGCTCTCTGCCAGGGCCTCCCCCCCTCCCCGGGCAATTGTGCGGAGCTGATTATGCATCCTTGGCAGCGCCTCCCCTCTTCAATCTCTCTCTCCTTCCTTCCTTCCTTCCTTCCTTCCTTCCTTCCTTCCTTCCTTCCTTCCTTCCTTCCTTTCCCTTTCAATCTCCTTCCTTCTCCATCTCCTTCCTTTCCCCTTCAATCTTCCTTCCTTCCATCTCCATCTCCATCCCTTCCCCTTCAATCTCTCTCCTTCCTTCCTTCCTTCCTTCCTTCCTTCCTTCCTTCCTTCCTTCCTTCCTTCTTTCCTTCCCCCTTCAATCTCCTTCCTTCTCCATCTCCTTCCTTTCCCCTTCAATCTTCCTTCTTTCCTTCCATCTCCATCTCCATCCCTTCCCCTTCAATCTCTCTCTCCTTCCTTTTTTCCTTCCTTTCCCCTTCAATCTTCCTTCTTTCTCCATCTACTTCCTTTCCTCTTCAATCTTCCTTCCTTCCTTCCTTCCTTCCTTCCTTCCATCTCCATCTCCATCCCTTCCCCTTCAATCTCTCTCTCTCTCTCCTTCCTTCCTTCCCCCTTCAATCTCCTTCCTTCTCCATCTCCTTCATTTCTCCTTCAATCTCCTTCCTTCTCCATCTCCTTCCTTTTCCCTTCAATCTTCCTTCCTTCTTTCCTTCCATCTCCATCCCTTCCCCTTCAATCTCTCTCTCCTTCTTTCCTTCCCCCTTCAATCTCCTTCCTTCTCCATCTCCTTCCTTTCCCCTGCAATCTTCCTTCCTACCTTCCTTCCCTTTCCCTTCAATCTCCTTCCTTTTCCCTCCAATCTTCCTTCCTTCCTTCCTTCCTTCCAGCTCCATCCCTTCCCCTTCAATCTCTCTTTCCTTCCTTCCTTTTCCCTTCAATCTCCTTCCTTCTCCATCTCCTTCCTTTCCCCTTCAATCTTCCTTCCTTCCTTCCCCTTCCCTCCCTCCCAACATTTTTGAGCAAGGAAGAGTAAGCTTCTCCAGCGAGCATTGCTACCGTATTTTCTGGTGTATAAGATGACTTTCTAAACCATGAAAATCTTCTCAAAAGTTGGGGGTCATCTTATACACCCAGTCGTCTTATACGCCAGAAAATACGGTACAAACAATTGTAAACAACAGCACACATTTGAATCTACATTAATCTTCATAGATGACATATAGTGAAACTTGAGTAGTGGTGGCATAACCATCCTCATCTTACAGCTTTTGATATTATCAATTACAGTATCCTTTAGGACTATCTACTAGAGTTGGGAGCTAGATGCTTTTCTTTGTCCCCATTCCTTCCTAAATAGGAGATTTAAATCATCTTACATCTTTGACTATTCTTTAGAAATGCAAGTTCCAATCATGAAAAATCTAAGAATTATCCAAATAATGTTTTAAATTATCTCACTAGCAAGATAACTTTTGTAAATCCACAATTGATTAAGTGCCTGTCAACACTACAAATGAGCAACACTACTCATTTTCAATTGCCACATAGAATGGAGGGAGGGGGGGTGCCCAGGTGCTTCACTAGTCAAAGTAATCTTTTGTCCTGTGGGAACCAAGGTCATCGGCTGCTCCCAAGACTGCAGGCTAGGCATTGCGTAAAAAACCTGCCAAGATGTATTGGGGAACATAGTTGCTTGCATAGTTCTATGGGTGGGATTTTTAAACTTTGTATTGGGGAAATGTTATGCATATCTCCAGACTTGGTTTCACTTTTGACATGCCAATACTTTGTAACTAATAAATATGTTTTTTGAGGAATATGCCTCGGAGTTCTGCTTTATTCGGCTCTGTCTGTCAGAACCATGATTGATGCATGGTTTAAAGACAACAAATCTATTTTAACCCTAAGGGGGGGAGGACTAACTTGGAAGGATTCCAAGTTATACCTCCCAGATGGCCTTAGACTCCAACTACTGCAATGGAGTCATGACGCTCAGCAGGTGGGTCACTTTGGATTTTTGAAGACATTGCATCTGGTGCGGAGGCAATTTTGGTGGCCAGGAATGAAAAAAGACATTGAGAGTTAAGTTAAGAGTTGTGCCACCTGTGCTGCCATGAAGAGGTGTCCTGGAAAAGCCCCAAGATTATTGTCATTTTTTATTTCTAATGAACACATAGATTTTTCTCTGTAATGATCTATTTCTAACTGTTCTTTTAAGACACCCAAGTGTCCACTCACTGCCACTGTTACAGAGTTCAATCACCTGTCTGCTGGTTGACCTCTTCAGTTTCCTTGATTGCTAGTTCCTTACATAATGGGTCTAAACTGGGATAATTTCAGCCTGGTCACCAAAGCTGACACAGCTGAAATATTTAATTTGCATAAAAATTTGTTCAAATTGTTTGTTACTCTGCTAATGTGCTAATAACTATAGGGATGACCTCTGCAAGATCTTTTCCATAATTATTCATTTTGATCTTTGTATTTTGTAAACATTTCCTTAATTCTGCTAATTCAATACTACCACATTTACAAAACTTAACTGTCTTGTGTTCCACAATGAACCAGTGGAACAACTTAGAATAGAATAGAATAGAATAGAATAGAATAGAATAGAATAGAATAGAATAGAATAGAATAGAATAGAATAGAATAGAGCTGGAAGGGACCTTGGAGGTCTTCTAGTCCAGCCCCCTGCTCAAGCAGGAGAATCTATACCATCTGAGACAAGTGACTGTCTAGTCTCTTCTTAAAAATCTCCAGTGATGGAGCGCTCACAATTTCTGGAGGCAAGCACTGGTTAATTGTCCTCACTGTCGGGAAGTTTCTCCTTAATTCCAGGTTGCTTCTCTCTTTGATCAGTTTCCAACAGTTGTTTCTTGTCTTGCCCTCTGGTGCTTTGGTGAATAACATGACCCCCTCTTCTTTGTGGCAGCCCATCAAATACTGGAATATTGCTATCGTGTCTCTCCTATTTATACTTTTCTTTAGACTAGCCAGAGCCAAGTGCTGCAGCTGTTCTTTGTATGTTTTAGTCTCTAGGCCTTTGATCATCTTAGTAGTTCTTCTCTGAATTTTTCCCAAACTCTCAACATCTTTTTTGTGATATGGTGACCAAAATTGGTTGCAGTATTCCAGGTGTGGTCTTACTAGGGTTTCATAAAGCGGTACTAATACTTCATGTGATCTTGATTGTATGCCTGTTTATACAACCCAAGATTGTATTAGCTTTTTTGGCTACTGCTGCCTTATGGTCAAGTGATCATCCACTAGTACTCCAAGGTCCCTCTCACAGTTACTATTTTTAAGCAAGGTCTTGCCCAATCTGTATTTCTACCTTTGATTTTTTCCTGCCTAAATGAAAAACTTTGCTTTTCTTCACATTGAAACTCATTTTGTTGGATAGGACCCATTGTTCAAGTTTGTCAAAATCTTTTTGGATCCTGAGTTTGTCTTCTGGGATGTTGGCTACTCCTGCCAGTTTCGTGTCATCTGCAAATCTGATGAGTTCCCCCTCAATTGCCTTTGTCTTTAATAACCATATTGCACTTCTGACTTCTATTTAGTTTATGAGCAATCTTGAAATCCCTTATACACATTATCAAGCATCCCAGATCCTCTGCCTGTGCATTTAACTTTTTTTTTCTAGTAGGAGAACTTTGCATTTGTCTCTATATTCAATTGTATTCAATTGCTTCCATTTAATTCTCAACCTATTTAGACCATTTTTAATTTTATTTCTCTATTCTAGCTACGCCTCCAAATTTTGTGTCATCTGCCATTTTAGATAAACATTCCAACTACATCTTTTTGTGCAATCATATTAATTTAGTCTGCTAATTTTTATATAGTTTCATTTGGCACTATTTCTACTCCCCAGTCTCTCCAAAGCTTTTTGATGCCAGCTGTTCAATACTCTGTACTCCTGTTAATCTCAGAACATTGATAACAGGCTGGGAACAATCATGCCCATCCAGCCAACCAACGGGAAAGTGCAGGAAAAAAAAAAATCAGACTTCAACCAGTGCCCTACCACCTGAATTACAGTTCCTGGATAACAAAAATATATCTGTGTTGTAAGCAGCAAAAGGGAAAATAGCTAGTACTATCCTGTGCTTTAAAACACATATGTGCATTTCTTTCTTTGATTTACAAAAGAAGGAGGAGAATGGAATGATGTCATGACATGAAGTTCAATCATGAGAATTGGGGGCTTTTCAAAAGCATCCACATTTTTTCTATGGTTGGATGATTAGATCAACAATGAACTCCAAATACTGTGCCATTTTTATTTCTTTTTCCACTTATGTTAAAATAGATAGTCTCAATAAAGATAGTCCTCGACTTACAACCACAATTGAGCCTAAAATTTCTGCTACTAAGTGAGACATTAAGTTAAGTTAATGTTAAGTGAATTTTGCCTCATTTTATGACCTTCTTGCCACAGTTGTTAAGTGAACTACTGCAGTCATTACATTAGTAACATGGTTATTAAATGAATCTGGCTTCCCCATTGACTTTGCACATCAGAAGTTGCAAAAAGTGATCACGTAACCCCAGGACAATCATGCAGCCATTTGCCAAGCATCTGGATTATGACCATGTGATTATGAGTATGCTGCAATGGTTGTAAATGTGAAAAAAGATCATGTCACTTTTTTCAGTGTCGTTGTAACTTTGAACTGTCACTAAATGAACTGTTGTAAGTCAAGGACTACCTATACCCTCACCTTATTATTCTCAAGGCTTCTGTGAAGATGCAGATATTTTTAACCATTTTTTTTAACATAACAAGCCTCCTCCTTTTCAGTGCTTTTGTTCCTTTCCAACATAGTGTAATCTTTACGTGCTGTATATATTTATCTATTTCCTCGAAGTTTGGATACTACAGAGTATAATAAAAATTGAATGTTATCAGCTTTTAAAGGAACACATGATTTGGCTTTTAATGGCTTAGAACATTATAATTGCATTGAATATACTGAACCTTGAGAAATTGCCTGGCGAAAGAATGAAGTTCACTTGTTTCTAAATAATGTTTCTCTCTTGATGAATCATTGCACAGATTCCAGACTCCAAGTCAGTGAAAGGAACTGGAAATGTGCATCTAAGAAAAACAAGTGATAATGGAAGTTGTTTAAGGCAAGTAATTAGGAAATACTTTTTACTTTCAGTTATTTGTTAATTATCTGAAAGTAGATTAAGGAAACTATGCACATCACATATTTTTGTGCATGATTAAGAACAAACATGAATAATTGCTACTATATAGATCTCATTCTTCACTGATTTCCCCTGTTTCTTATCTCAGTAATTAAAATACACTAGTCAAATGTTTCGGAAAACAGATGGCAAGAGATGCTCCTAAAGAAGAAATTATAAAACTAAAATAGGTGTATATTCATAAAGATAAGATTGTTAAAAATTTCTTAGTGATACTTAGTGTTACCCTTTAAGGGTTTATTTCATGGGAACCTTTCTCCTTCAGTGAAGGCCACTGAAGAAAAGAGACATCATACACTACACTAGTAGAAGGTCTCTTGAAATAAAACATTAATGACTGCTAGGATAGCTCATTTCCAATGATTCTTCCAACCAATTTCATTGTTTCTGTTTAGACCAGTGTTTTTCAACTGGGTGGTCTTCAGATATGTGGACTTCAACTCCCAGGATAGTCCATTTGTAGGGGCATCATTATTTTCAAAGAAGAGAAATACTTGTTTTTTTAATTTAGATTTGGTACAGCAAAGGCAAAGAAGGGCCCTAAATCCTCAGACATTCCTGAAATTCTTGCATGTAAAAGTGCTTTTACATGCAAGCAACGTGATTTGATTTTTACTTATAATTCCATTATCAAATGCTTACTTTGGACCAAATGTAAATAATGTTTTCCTGTGGAATAAGACATGTGACGGTATTATGTACATGACTGATGCAACACACAATTGTACATCTTATTTTAGTATTATTTTTCTGCTGATTGACAGACTGGACAAAAGCTGGGGCTTCTTTTTTTAATTAAAATATAAGTAATTTTCTATTATAATAATATTTTATGGTAAACAATTCTAGTTGATTTAAGAGTGCTGGAAGAACCACACATTGCCTATTTCATTTCAGTTTTATTTAATGTTTGTGAATATTTTGACTACAATTGGACCAGATACTTGGTGTCTACTTCTGTAACCAAGTCAACCAATTTTCAATAGAGGAAAACACAATGGATAAAGGAAAGCTTCTTACAGATTTGTGAATACCACATAAGTACTAATAGCATATTTCAAAGGAAACATAATGTGGAATCTTTGATACTCTCTGAGCATAGATATTTTCTCACAAATGTTTCATCACCTGGCTAGGTAATATCTTCAGTGCAAGTGGGGTGTGGAATTTGCTCTCTGTGTATATACCGTAGTTTGCCTGTAAATGTTGATGGGGTGTTGCTTTTTTCTTGGTAGTTCTTTGATCAGGCTGTTGTTTACTGCTTGATTGTTTACCTGAGTTAGTAGTTCCTTGATTAAAGTATTGTTACTGTTTGATCATCTGGTGTTGCTCCTGGTGTTAATCCCTGCTTATCCATATATCAATTGCTGGTGAGGAGGTACAGTATTTGGTCTTTTTGTTTCCTTTTTAGATTTTTATTGTCTCTGTTGAATGGTATGTAAATGTGGTTAATTCCTATGATCTTGTTGATGGCTGTTCCACTGTTCAACCCTGAGTGACATATTCTCCTCTATTGCAACATAATGTCTCCCTAAAGAAGATGAAACAGATGTCAATCTCATAGATACTGATATGACAGATGGTTGTGTTTAACTTTTCTTTCAGTATTGTCTGTTTAAAAGTAATATGAGAATTCAGCTTCAGATTTGTATATTATCTTTTCAAAATCAAATGTTGCAACTGAATCTTAGTTTGAAGAAATTGATAGCTCTTCTCCCCTCTTTTAGCATCATTACTATAATTCAGTTTGTTTTTCAAACACACTGCCTGTTTACTTCTACCCATGCCTGTTTTGGGAGTAAATATTTTCTTCATTCTATTATTATGGACATCTCTCTGAATGGAATAAAACTGAAGTAAATTGCTGTTAATGCAATCAAAGGAATTGATGCACACTAAAGAGATGTCCTTAGTTCCCAAATTATTTGCACATGTTTATTTGCTAGCTCAGCTACTGCAGAGGGCAACAGTTTGGTTATCAGGCATTCAACTCCCTTAAGGACTTAGCCATCTGGAACAAATGGGGATGGCAAAAAAAGGGAATATGCATTACATCAGGGGTAGTCAACCTTTTTATACCTACCGCCCATTTTTGTATCTCTGTTAGTAGTAAAATTTTCTAACTGCCCACCGGTTCCACAGTAATGGTGATTTATAAAGTAGGGAAGTAACTTTACTTTATAAAATTTATAAAGCAGAGTTATAGAAAGTTAAAGCATATAATAATAATTACTTACCAAATACCAAACACGACGAGTTGTGTTTCTACCAAACAGTTCTACTTTGGTTTCATCTGACCATATAACATTCTCCCAATCCTCTTCTGGATCATCCAAATGCTCTCTAGCAAACTTCAGACAGGCCCAGATATGTACTGGCTTAAGCAGGGGGACACGTCTGGCATTGCAGGATCTGAGTCCCTAGCGGCGTAGTGTCTTACTGATGGTTGCCTTTGTTACGTTGGTCCCAGCTCTCTGCAGGTCATTCACTAGGTCCCCCCATGTGGTTCTGGGATTTTTCCTCACCGTTCTTGTGATCATGTTGACCCCACGGAGTGAGATCTTGTGTGGAGCCCCAGATCGAGGGAGATTATCAGTGGTCTTGTATGTCTTCCATTTTCTAATTATTGCTCCCACAGTTGATTTCTTCACACCAAGATGCTTGCCTATTGCAGATTCAGTCTTCCCAGCCTGGTGCAGGTCTACAATTTTGTTTCTGGTGTCCTTCGACAGCTCTTTGGTCTTCACCATAGTGGAGTTTGGAGTGTGACTGTTTGAGATTGTGGACAGGTGTCTTTTATACTGATAACAAATTCAAACAGGTGCCATTAATACAGGTAATGAGTGGAGGACAGAGGAGCCTCTTAAAGAAGAAGTTACGGGTCTGTGAGAGCCAGAAATCTTGCTTGTTTGTAGGTGACCACATACTTATTTTCCACCATAATTTGCAAATAAATTCTTTCCAAATCAGACAATGTGATTGTCTGGATTTGTTTTCTCGTTTTGTCTCTCATAGTTGAGGTCTACCTAGGATGACAATTGCAGGCCTCTCTCATCTTTTTAAGTGGGGGTTGAATTGGACAGACAAAAGGACAGCAGCTCTTTGGGCACATTACACCCCCTTCCTTGCAGCCTCGCCCCGCTCAGCCCTTCTCTCACCGTCATAGTAGTAACAGACTTTTTTCTTGCCGCCTCCCTGACTATACACCATGAAGCCGTCTGAAGGAGGCTCCTGGGGTTAGATTCGATTCAACAGGACCAAAGCCGAACTACCTGGGAAGGCAGCGATAGCACCACAACACGGATGCCGGAGCCGGGGACAGTGTAAGGGAGCTGGAGCCCTGCCTCCTCCAGACGTGACCACTGTCAGCTGAAGAAAACCTTTAAAATCTAGTATGAAAATACAGAAAAAACATGGTTCCCAGATCTGGTTATGCTGAATAAATTGGAGAAGTTGACTCAGCTCTTTGAGGAGCATAAGGCCAAGTACGGGCTGCCCCAAGACAAGCATCTAATGATCACCTAGCCGGCCACACTGGACCAGCCTGGGACATGGAGGGGCAATATTTTTTAGAGAATGTTTGTTGTGGGTATGTGTATGTATGTAGATGAATGGTGGCCCTGTAAGGTATAAATTTTATTATTGTATTTAGGGAGTATGAATGTGAATATTTTTATTTTTATGTATATTAATTGAGTGTGAATGTGTATTGAGTGTTTGGGGTAGGAGAATGGTGGAGTCGGGGGCGGAGTCTGGTGCCCCCTCTGCTGAGTGCAATAGCAAAAGTGGGGGGGCAGGACTTACCCTTGGGCTTGGTCTGTATGGAAAGCGAGTCCGGTCAGGAAGGGAGAAGGTTGGTGAGGGTGGGGGTATTCCGGGGAGGGGAGAAGGTCAGAGCATCCCGTTTATGACTAGGATGGGCAGATATGGCGGGAGTCGAGGGGCAGGCCATCTTTGGGGAACGAGGACTCGCTATATTAGAGCGATTCCTTGTTCCGGCCCCTCAAAAGGCCCATCCTGTAGTACTGGTGACGGGAGTACAGGGCCCCAGTTGTAGGCTGCTGTTGCTTAATGCCACGTCCATTGTCAACAAAGCCCCCCTTGTCCGTGATTTAATATTGGACAGCGGGGCGGACCTGGCATGTATAACCGAAACCTGGCTGGGCCCTGAGGGGGGTGTTTCCCTCTCGGAGATGTGCCCGGATGGGTTTGTGGTGCTTCATCAGCCTCGACATCAGGGCAGGGGTGGGGGAGTGGCAGTCATCGCTCGGAGGTCCTTGAGTCCTCGTGGGATTCCTGCCCCAGAGGTTGTTGGGTGTGAGTCCCTCCTATTGAAGTTGAGTTCACGGGTTCAGTTGGGCTTGCTGCTGACGTACCTACCTCCCAGCTGCGTTGCAACAGCCCTGCCTGCGTTGCTGGAGTCAGTAGCCGGGTTGGCGGTGGAGTTCCCCAGACTTATGGTACTGGGGGACTTTAACCTGCCATCACTCAGCGATCGCTCAGAGGCGGCGCAAGAGTTCATGGCTTCCATGGCAACCATGGACCTGACCCAGGTAATCCAGGATCCAACTCATAGGGGTGGTCACACACTCGACCTTGTGTTTCTCTCGGGGCAATGGAGACATGATCTGGAATTAAGGGGAATAGAGATCTCTCCCTTGTCATGGACAGATCATTTCCTATTGAGGCTGGACTTCAGAGCATCACTCCCCCATCGCAGGGAGAGGGAGCCGACTAGGTGGTTCCGCCCCAGGCGCCTAATGGACCCAGATCGGTTCCAGGAGGAGCTTGGGGAAATACCTGACTCCCTTGTCCACAACTCGTCTGGGTCCCTGGTTGCGGCCTGGAATGAGGCGGCGTCCGGGGCCCTGGATCGAATTGTGCCTTTGCGACCTCTCTGTGGTGGTGGTCCCCAGAGGGCGCCTTGGTTTACTGAGGAGCTCCGGGAGATGAAGCGCCACAAGAGACGTCTAGAGCGATGTTGGAGGGCCAGTAACTCTGAATCTGACCGATCACTATTAAGAGCCTATCTTAGGACTTATTTAATGGCGATAAGGGCGGCAAAGCGTGTTCACTTTTCCACACTTATTGTGTCCGCAGAATCTCGCCCAGCCGCCTTGTTTAGGGTGACCCGCTTCCTTCTTAAAGTGGAGGAGGCGGAGGAACCCTTGCAGGGGAGAGCTGAGGAATTTGTTCAGTTTCTTTCGGACAAAATCGCTCAGATTCAGAGAGACCTGGACTCCGACTGGGCAGTGCCAGCCGAGTTGCCGGGGGCTGGTCTTAGTCATGTTATCTGGAGCGAGTTTGAGCCTGTGACCCCAGATGAAGTGGACAAGGCCATGAGGGCAATGAATGCCGCCACCTGTTTATTGGACCCGTGCCCCTCCTGGCTGGTTTCTGCCAGTAGGGAGGTAACACGAGGCTGGCTCCAGGTGATAATCAATGCCTCCTTGATGGAGGGGTCTTTCCCGCAACCTTTAAAGGAAGCAGAGGTGAGGCCCCTCCTCAAGAAGCCTTCCCTGGAACCCAGCTGTTTTGAAGAACTTTCCTCCTGTCTCCAACCTCCCCTTTGTGGGGAAGGTTGTAGAGAAGGTGGTGGCGTCCCAACTCTTGCGATCCTTGGATGAAACTAATTATCTGGACCCTTTTCAATCTGGTTTCAGGCCCGGCTACAGCACTGAGACTGCTTTGGTCGCACTGACCGATGACCTCTGGTGTTCCCGGGATAGGGGTCATTCCTCTATCTTGGTGCTTCTTGACCTCTCAGCGGCTTTCGATACCATCGACCATGGTATCCTTCTGCGTCGTCTCGGAGAGGTGGGGGTGAGCGGCACCGTATTGCGGTGGTTCTCCTCCTACCTCTCTGACAGATTGCAGTCGGTATTGGCGGGCGGACAGAGATCGACCCCTAGGCGCCTCGATCATGGAGTGCCTCAGGGCTTGGTCCTGTCCCCCCTCCTTTTTAACATCTACATGAAACCGCTGGGTGAGATCATTCGGCGACACAGGGTGAGGTATCATCAGTACGCGGATGATACCCAATTGTATATCTCCACCCCGTGTCCTTTCAGTGAAGCAGTCGACGTGATGTGCCGGTGCCTGGAAGATGTGAGGGTCTGGATGGGGGTGAACAGGCTTAGACTCAACCCTGACAAGACCGAGTGGCTCTGGGTCTTGCCTCCCAAAGGCCAACTGGATGGTCCATCATTAGTCCTGGGGGGGGGGAATTTACCTCCCTCAGTGCAGGCACGCAACTTGGGTGTCCTCCTGGACTCACAGCTAAATTTGGAACAACATCTATCAGCTGTGGCCAGGGGGACCTTTGCCCAGGTTCGTCTGGTGCACCAGTTGCGTCCTTATTTGGACCGGGAGGCCTTACTCACAGTCACTCATGCCCTTGTCACCTCAAGACTGGATTACTGTAACGCGCTCTACATGGGGCTACCCTTGAAGAGCGTTCGGAGGCTGCAGTTGGTTCAGAATGCAGCCGCGAGAGCGATTGTGGGTGCGCCAAGGTACGCCCACGTGTCACCTATCCTCCGTGAGCTGCACTGGCTTCCTGTGGGTCTCCAGATGCAATTCAAGATGTTGGTTATCACCTTTAAAGCCCTTCATGGCATAGGGCCAGGTTACTTACAGGACCGCATACTGCTTCACAGTTCCCAGAGACCGGTGAGTTCCCATAGATTGGGCCTCCTTCAGGTCCCGTCGGCCAGACAATGTCGGCTGGCGGGCCCTCGGGGAAGGGCCTTTTCTGTGATGGCTCCGACCTGGTGGAATCAACTTCTCCCCGAGGTTTGAACTACTCCCACCCTGCCGGCCTTTAAGAAAGCCATTAAAACTCTCCTGTTCCGGCAGGCCTGGGGCTGATGTCCCCGGGGGGGGGTATGATCGGACACGCTGTATGAATGTATTTATTTTATTGTTTTATTGCCAGATTATTGTTTTAATTTTGTACGCTGCCTTGAGTCCCTTGGGATTGGGCGGCATATAAATTTTAGAAATAAATAAATAAATAAATAAAGTGGGAGAACTTGCACAGTTGGTGACTGACTAAATACTTTTTTGCCCCACTGTAGAAGCAGGAAGTCTGATGAAATTACATTTAATAAATTAATTTTTTTTTTTTAGAAAGATTTTTACTGAAAATTTTTAAAAGTTTTTACAAATAACAAAGAAAAAACAACAACAAACAAGAAAAACAAAACAAAACAACCCTCACCCAACCCCTCCCAAACCACCCCCTCCATCCCCCCCCCGAGCTTCCCAGAGCTGAATATAGGTTTAATTAAAATTTTAAGAAACCTAAACAAATTTTAACAACTTATAAAATAGTTAATAATAAAATATGTATGACATAAACATTAAGAAAAAAAATACTTAGAAAGAAAAAAAAAGAAAGAAAGAAAGAGAAAAAGAAATAGGAAAAAGAAAAAAAAGAAAGAAAAAAAGAGAAAACAATCTATAAAATATCAAAAATTATATACAAGTTACAAAAAAGCTAAATAATATTTTTTTATGTCCAATTTCTGTTGTATAAAATTTATCCATTTTTCCCATACAGCAAAAAATTTCTCTTGCGATTGCTCCTTTAGAAAAGCCGAAATCTTTGCCATTTCCGCCAGATAAGAAACTTTAAAAAACCACTCTCGCAAGGTAGGCAAAGATTCCTTCTTCCAATATTGCCCTACTAACAGTCTTGTGGCTGTAATCAAATTTAACATTAATATAACCTCCTTAGCATCACAATCAGTAACAATACCTAACAAAAATAATTGCGGAGTAAATTTTACCCTCCTTCTAAAAATTCTTTGAATATTCCACCATATCTTAATCCAAAAAGCTTTTATGTTTTTACACGACCACCAAATATGATAATAAGTGGCGTCCAAACCGCCACATCTCCAACATTTAGGCTGTAAATCAGGGTACATAAGAGACATTTTTTGTGGATCAAGGTGCCATCTATAAAACATTTTATAAAAATTCTCCCTTAAGTTCTGGGCTTGTGTAAATTTAACATTCCTCACCCAGATAATTTCCCAGGTATCCAGTGGGATTGGTTCACCAAAATTTTGTGCCCATTTAATCATACAGTCTTTAATTAATTCAGATTCTGAATCCAATTTCACTAGAACCCCGTAAATCCTCTTTGATCCTTTACTTGTTTAAAAAGATTTTCATCTTCTCTAAGCCAGCCCACATTACAATCCATCTTCCATCTGTCCAGTATTTGTCTATATTGAAACCATGAATAGGTAATATTTTCATGTACTAAGTCTTCCAAAGATTTTAACTGCCAACTCTGGCCATCCCATCTAAGTAATTGTGTATAAGAAACCCTATCCATTTTAACTCCTCTCCTTATCCCCTCTATCGCATGCCAAGGTATGGCCCATAAAGGTATTTTAAAATCACTCTTATAATACTTCCTCCAAACCCTAAGTAAAAAAATCCTTATAATATGTGATTTAAAAGCTCGATCCACTTTTTTATTAAAAATTAAGTAGGCATGCCATCCAAAAAGTAAATCCCAACCCTCCAGATGGAGTATGTCTACATTTGTTAAATTTACCCAATCACTAATCAATGTTAAGACCGCAGCATCATAATATAATTTCAAATTCGGTGCCTTGAGTCCACCTCTCTCACGAAAATCTTGCATAATTTTAAGCTTTACCCTTGGTTTTTTCCCTGCCCAAATAAATTTATTAATACCTTTCTGCCATTCATTTAAATTAAGCTCATTCTTTAAAATAGGTAGCATTTGAAACAAAAAAAAGAAATTTTGGTAGGACATTCATTTTAATCACTGCAATTCTACCCATAAGAGATAACTGTAACTTATCCCAATTCTTCAAATCTTTCTGTACCCTGATCCACAACTTTTCATAATTATTCTTATACAATTTTATATTAGAAACAGATAAAATAACCCCCAAATATTTTACCTTATCAACAACTTCAAAATCTGTTAAATTAACCAAAATCTGCTTATCCCGGTTAGTCATATTTTTAGGTAATATTTTAGTCTTATTATTATTGATTTTAAAACCCGAAACACATCCATATTGATGGATCAGTTGTAGTAACTTTACTACAGAATAAGTAGGTTGAGACAGCGTAACCACCAAATCATCTGCAAAAGTCTTAACTTATATTCTTTTTTGTTAACTTCTATTCCTTTTATTTCTTGCGACTCCCGAATTTTGATCAACAAAATTTCCAATGTTAGAACAAACAATAACAGTGACAATGGACATCCCTGTCTTGTACCTTTTTCTATTGTAAAAACC
The DNA here is from genome assembly GCF_016545835.1 of Crotalus tigris. Taxonomy (NCBI): domain Eukaryota; kingdom Metazoa; phylum Chordata; class Lepidosauria; order Squamata; family Viperidae; genus Crotalus; species Crotalus tigris. Next base: position 2,919,113 of record NW_024096718.1, read on the forward strand.
TCTGACAAACCCCCATTAACAATATGTTGTGCCGTTTGTTTTTGATATATAGCGCCTAGAGCTTGTGATATTTTTTCTCCAAAATTCATCTCCTCAATTAATCTTAACATAAACTGCCAATTCAGTTGATCAAAGGCTTTTTCAGCATCTAAAAATATCAGCCCTGCAGAGATTTGGTTATTCTTATCTAAATATTCTAATAAATTAATAATTTGTCTAACATTATTTTTCATATACCTTCCGGTTATAAAACCCGATTGATCCTTATGTATAAGCTGCTGCAAAACCCTCATAAACCTATTAGCTAAAATTTTTGCAAAAATTTTATAATCCACATTTAAGAGAGATATAGGCCTATAATTCTTTGGTAAGGTAAGATCTTGGTCCTCTTTTGGAATCAAGGATATAAAAGCACTGCGCCATGACGGAGGAATCTCTAAACCCTGTAATATATTATTAAAAAGCTCACATAAAGGTTGAGTCATCTCTTCTACTAAGGTTTTATAATAAATGGATGTCAAACCATCCGTACCTGGCGCTTTACCTAATTTTAATTGCTTAATAGCTGTCACAATATCCTCATTAGTAATTAAGCCATTGATTTCTTGTTTCTGATCTTCTGTTAGTTTAGGAAAATTAGCCTCACTTAAATAATTATTTATATCTAAAGTTTGTACATTGGTGCTCTTATATAATTTCTGATAATAATCTAAGAAAGATTTCTTGATCAGCTCTTTCTGGTACACTAATTTACCATTATAATTTATTTTATCTATAATTCTCTGTCTCTGTTTCTTTCTTAATTGATAGGCCAACCATCTCCCTGGTTTATTAGCATTACAAAATGTATTTTGTTTCATAAACATTAAGTTAGTTGCGGCTTGGTCAGCCATCAACATATTAAATTGTGTTTTTAACAGCTTTATAGCTTCTTTGACCTTTTCATCTGAGGGGTTTAAAATCAAAGACTTCTCTTTTAGTTTAATCTCATCTTCCAGTTCTTTACGTTTCTGAATCTGCTTTTGTCTATGAACATTATTCATTTTTATCAAAATCCCATGCATAAAGGCTTTACCTGCATCCCATACCATTGACATTGATGTTCCCTTATACATATTTAAGGCAAAGTAGTCCTTTAAGCACTCCTTTAATTTTTGAACATTTTTTTCTTGTTTAAATAAGTTCTCATTCACCCTCCAGGATCTCCTCTCCTCTTTTTCAACAGCCAATTCCATCCAGACTGGACTATGATCCGTCAGTGACCTAGGAAAAATTTTTACATTCTTCACCCTATTATATAAGTCAGTTGTGATCAAGAAGAAATCAATCCTTCAAAAAGATTGGTGTCTATCTGAGAAGAAGGTGAAATCTCTCTCCTCTTGGTTACGTTCACGCCAATAATCCCTCAACTCCCAGTCCTCTTTCAAATCAAAAAAGGCCTTAGGTAATTTAGCCTGTTTAAAGAAGGTAGAAAAACCTTTTTTGTCCTTTTGTGTATCCAAAACACCATTCCAATCTCCCATTAATATCACAGACCTATAGTCCAGCAAAGTTATTTTCTGATGTAACAATCTATAAAATTGTTCCTGTTGCTGGTTTGGTGCATACAATCCCACTATAAGTATTTTCTTACCATATAGGCCAAGTTCAATCATAACATATCTTCCTTGAGGATCTGATTCTACCAGACAAGCTGGTAGACTTTGCTTAACATAAATAACCACCCTCCCTTTTTTCCCAGGGGCAGGAGATACAAAATGAGATCCCAAACGAGCATTAGCTAAATATTTTTGATCTTTAAGTAAAATATGAGTTTCCTGCAAGCAGATAATATCATTATTATGTTGCTTTAGATAATAAAAGATTTTCTTTCTTTTCTGCGGGGAATTGAGGCCGTTAACATTCCAGGTCAGGAACTTTGCCATCTCCCTCGACCAGGAGCCTGGAGAAGACTGCCTGGAGATCTGCCACTGAGGAGTGTGTTGCAGAACTCTTGGGTCTTGCTCCTCCCACCGGCATTGAAACACTCTCATGAGAAGATTCTTTAGCTTCTTTCTTCTGTTGTTCCTTTTCCTTACGTTTATGTGCTACGCAGGTCATTCTCTGCTCTTTGACCTCTGTTTGGCGCATCCATTCCACCTGTGATTTTCCAGCAGCCATCAAACCTAGTCCTTCAGACTGCTGTTCCACCTCTTTGCCGCCCAAAGCTTTCTGAATCATAGATGAAGATGAGCCTGCTCCCAGGACCGTATTATAAAATTCTTTGGCTTTGGCAACCGTATTAAGTCTGTAACGTGTCCCCGCATGGCTCAAAACAATACCCATCGGAATCTCCCATCTGAATGGCATCAATCTTGTTTTAAGTTCGTTAGCTAAAAAAGCAAAGTCTTTTCTATTTCTTAAAATTTTAGATGGGATTTCCTTTAAAATGATGACATCTTGGGCAGCAATCTGGAACCTCTTATTATAAAAAGCTTGTATAATCTCATTACGCAGAGACCTCTTTGCGAAGTAAATCACCACATCTCTTGGCAAATTCTTTTGTTTCGCAATCCAAGAGTTAACTCTGTAAATTTTTTCCACTTCTCTACGTAATCCATCTTTATCCCTATTCAGAACAACAGCTAGATCATTAATCACCATCTCCATCAGATCTTGATTCATGTCTTCTTTAAGACCCCTAACTCTCAAAGCATATTCCATTTGTCTATACTGAGACATAAGAATATCCTCTTGTGAAATTTCCATCTTTTTTTCCATATCTTGGAATTTATACTCAAGGAAGTCTACTTTCTCTGCAACTTCTTCCACTCTGGAATCCAACTTCACGACCACAGAAGCCAATCCTGATAAAGCTGTAACTATGTCTTGCCTCAGAATAATGTTATTCTGCACTAAAAGCTCCTTCATTTCCTCTTTAGTTTCAGATTTATTCTGTTCAAGAAGATCTTTATTCTGTTTAAAAAGGTCCTTCATTTCCTCTTTACTTTCAGACTTGCTCTGTTCAAGAAGTTGCTTCATTTCCTCCCTGATTTGGGATACAGCATTTCCCATTATATCTTTAATGTCTTGTGCAGACAAGCCTGGCAGGGGAGGAGAAGATGGAGGTGTAACCTTAGGTTGCAGCACTGGTGGTGTGACTTTAAGTTGTTGTTGTACAGTTGCAATTGCAGGAGAAGAAACCACCTTAGAAACTATAGAAGCTGGTTGTCTCTTTGAAGCCATTTTTTAAAAGTCTTATTCTCTCTTTCTTTCTTCTTTAAAAAAAAAGATACTAAAATCCTTAAAATTAAAAAAAGACCAGGGAGAGTGCAAAAAAAAAAGAACTTCCAAAGCACTTTAAAAGAAAAAAGGAAAAAGAAGCTTAAAAGAGAAAAAAACAATGCTATCCATACGTTTCATTTAAGTTCGTCTTTTCTTCCCGGAAAGAGGGGAAAAAAAGCACTTTCAAAACGCCATTTTACTTTCACTCTCACTCTCCACCCAAAAAAAAAAAAAAGAAAAAAAAATCAACATAAGCTAAAAAAGAAATGAAAAGAAATAAAACTCTAACTCTAAGTAAATCCTTTAAACAGTTCTGTCCGCTTTAAAAATCACTCACCAGAAAACTTTAGGCGCGGAGATGGTAACGGCGTTTCACTTTGTTTCCGAAGAAACAAAGACAGCTGGGAGGCGGAGAAAGAACAAACTCCGAGGGAACACTCTTTCTACCCCCCCAAAAAAGAAATCCGGGGGGGGTTAAGAGGTTCTACCTCTATTCGTGTAGTCTCTACCCCTTCCCTTCGCCCGGGAAGGGGATTTCGAGCCGCGGGCCAGCTGATGTGCACTGTGCTCCGCAGATCTGACGCCGTCCCAGGAGGACGGCTACAAAGTAGCCGCCATCATCGTCGCTGACCACCAGAAGCTTAATTAATTAAATTATTAATGAGATCCCTGAGGCTGATACTGCGAAACTAAATACTGGATATCTGGCTCAATATTTGTAAGGAACAAACGAAGGTCTCCTCTTTCGGAAATATTCAGGCGGTTTCTTTCTTTGGTCATAATATGATTAACAGCACTAAAGCCTGATTCCACAAGATATGAAGTAGGGAAATGTATCAATAAACTGAATATCATTTTCCACATATTTGGGTATAAGGCAGGCATTTTTTTTACTTTGCCATAGGTTTTCATATCCACCACTATGAAATGTATGTTTACTTTCTTCATCATATCTAATTTCTAACAGTTCTTCTTGGCAAGTTATATCAGCCTCTTCAATATTTGCGGTAAAAGGATTTTTCATCCAGTCATACACCTTCAATTTCAAAATATCTTCAAATCGTTTTTCCATGTCCAATTTAAGTTCGTTGAGGTGGCTACTGAATCTGTCAATATCCTCTGGAGTTACATCATCTTTTATAGATGATAATTCAGGAAACTGATGAAATTCTCTCTTCAATAGATTATAACAAAGTAGTTCAAATTTGTCAATAAATAATGACACAATACTTTGGCAACCTATAAGAGTCTTATTAGCTCCTTGAAGCTGCAAATTGACATCATGAAATCTCTTGAAAATATCTGCCAAATAAAAGGCATCATTCTTTACTGTTTTTAACTGTTGACACAGATTGGTCTCATTATTACTTTCAAAAAATTGTATGACACTATCATATAATGCTACAAAACGAGCCAAAGATGTACCCTTTGACAGCCACCGAACCTCTGTGTGCAAAAGTAACGTAATAAAATCTTCATTATTGTCCTGGCAAAGCTGTTGAAACATTCTATCATTTTTTGGTTTGGATTTGATCTTGTTTATGGCTCGAATTATTATAGTTAATGATGAATGGAGAGTTGTACTTAGATGTTTTCCTACAAGATGTTGTCTGTGCACCACACAATGAATACATAAAACATTTGGCACTTCTTCCTTCAAATAAGCAACAAATCCACAATAGCAACCTACCATTGATGGTGCTCCATCAGTAGCGCATGCAACAATATTATTCAAAGGAATATTATTTTTTGTAAAGTATGATTTCACAGTATTAAATATAGATAATCCTCTTGTATCTGTAATGAGATTTATTGCGAATAGCATTTCTTCTCGTAATGTATTGTTTTCATCAAAATAATGTACATATGCCATCAATAAAGCATTATTATCTGCAGTGGTAGACTTGTCCAATTGCATAGAAAATGAAGTGTTTTGGAGAATACTTATCAGTTTTTTTCCAACATTAACTGCCATTTCATCAATTCATCACTTTACTGTGCTATCGCTCAGGGGCAACATTTTTAAATGTTCAGGTATATCCTGATGCATTACTGTTGAAATAAATTCTTTTATAGAGGGTATTATTACTGTTTCTCCAATATAGCTTTTACCACTTTTTGCAATTAATTGTGAAATGCGATAAGTGCAAATTAATCCATCTTTGTTCGCTGCATGTTGTTTCTTAAATGATGCAACGATTGTTGAACGATTTTGAAATTTTTTACATATTTCCTGAAAATATTCAATGGGCTTGTCCTTATCATTTGGATGCTTTGTAGAAAGATGTTCTCGCAATCGAGTAGGCTTCATTGCCTCATTGGATAATGTTTTATGACACAATAAACACATTGGGTGTTGTTTATTTACAACAGATTCTATGAAACCCATCTTCAGATACTCTGGCAAATAGCCACGAGCATATTTCTTTTTTTGAGACATGGCCTCTACCTTGGTCTTGAGGGAATGCCCAGTGGAGTCTGGTTTGCCCCCGATCCGTGCCTGTCACAGCAGGATGAAGAGAGAGCCTGGTTCTTGTCAGAGATGCCTGAAACCTCTATGACTGAGGGCTCTGTGCGGCTCTCAAAATGGCTGCCGTGCCAAAATTAGCAGCCACTTGTATTTCGGCCGGGCCTTCCCAGCCTTGAGGGGCCCTGAGGGGAAGCTTGTTGTTCATTGTGTCTTTAATTTCCACCCTCCAGAGCCAAAAATGAGGCACTTGCAGTTTTATCTCGTTGCGCAGCCTCTGCTGCAATCCGGATCGTCGAGGAAGTCGACGGGAGCCTCGCGACAATGGCACGCTTCGGTGAAGCTCTCTGGCCTCCGAGAGCTCCGCGGGGGGTCGCACAGCTGAGCCTAACACCCCACGCCTGCTGGAAAGCTCAGTGAGCTGATCAGAGGGCTCGATGGATCCGAAAATTTAAACGGCTCGATTGAACCCTTACTACATTAACTACATATTAACTACATTCAACCCTATTAATTTACAAGCCTTGGCATCAGCTCCATAGACATTTCTGAGAGGCAGCTCAAATGGCAGAATCCTTGTAATTGAATGTCTTTAGATTTACCAACTGAAAGCTCTTCCTCTTATTTGACCTACTAGGGCAGTGATGAAGTCAGAAAAATATTTTCCCCTAATTTTTTTAAAAGTAAATTAAGAAAAATCTTGCTTTCATAATACAGATGTATTTTCTGCTACTTCAGTAATAATCCTTCAGCTGTAAATGCTTCCATTTTCAACATTCAATTTTCATTGCACTCTATGATACTTTGAAGAATAATGAAGCTATTGCCAAAGTGAATTTTGTGAAGTCCATTTAATTTCTTGAAACATAGCTCAAGTGGGTATTTCAGGAACCTCAGCGACTATTTTGTTTTTTTCTTTGTAAAACTTGTCATTATAAAAGTGACAGTCTTTTTTCTTCTTCTGTCTTTTGTTAGCTGGTATGAGAAATAACCAAATAACCAACTGTTGGTTCTATAAATATATAAAAAAATCTTTAATGTTCTTAACAGTTGGTATTTAAGCACTGTTGAAAAGCTGACTGGATCAAATACAAAAATATTCAACAAAGTAAAAGAATTGTGAAGAATGGAAAGCTGTATTAATCTCTACAAAGACAGAAACAAAGATTTGTCAATAGCTTCAGGCCAACCAGTAGCTTTGTTCCAGATGTATTACCCACGCAGGAACAGTCAATCCTTTCATTTGAAGATGCATCAATGATACTTGTTGTTCTGCTGTGAAATATTTTTTTCAGAATTTATATCTCTCCAATGTATTGGAGTATCTCCATATACTCTGTTTGGACAGTGGGGAGAGGAAGGCAGAAAATAGGAATGGAGGGTAATTTGCATGAAGTTATTTGTTGCACTTTAAAAATGCATACATCTCAAATATCCTTCTGGGGTAACACACTCTAACTATAATTCCTTCAATTGTGTGTGGTAGGTAGTTGTCATGTATAGCAGGAGTCCCCAACCCCTGGTCCATGGACCAGTACTGGGCCGCAGCATGCCAGCAACCAGTCCACACAAACAAGCAAAGCCCCATCCGTGGGATGCAGGCAGCACACAAAACCACACACTTTTCGGTCCGTGGAAAAACCTTTCTCCACGGAACCGGTCCCTGGTGCCCAAAAGGTTGGGAACCTCTGATGTATAGGAGTATGGTAAAGCCTTGAAGAAGTTCTACACGAGATGTAACAAAAATAATACCTTAACCCAGAAAAGCAAGAGGAAGTGAGGAAGAAACTCAAGATTTCCCACCTTCATTGTTCTTGTCATAAGAAGAGAGGGCAAGAGAAATTGTCAGGCTTTCAAGATTCTGTTATAATATTCTATACCAAAAAAAGTTGAATTCCTGTAGTGCTGGTGGTTTTTGTTTCCTTACTGGACTAATCTTGAAAGGTTGACAGCTCCCTGCATTACCATGAATTTCTTATCCCTGCCCTAAAGAAAATCTTTTTAGATCTTTTATTGCCTGTTTTTTTCATTATAATTTGTAGGGAAACTTGTGGAATGCCTTTTTTCATCTGCAGTAGAAAAATAAAATGGAAATGGAAAATGAAGATTTTGATCAGGCTGTAAATAGTATTGGTCTATTACTTAAGACACTGCTGTTGATGGGCCTGCGTGGAGAAAATAAATGTCAGAGATTTAAAAAACCACAATCAGAATGAAAATAATCTCATGTTATCTTTATAACTAAACTATCTGCGCTATCCTTTCAGAGCTAAGTGGAGATCTTAAAGCAAAAGCCTGCTCCTTGCTAATTTACATACATTGATACTGTACACACATGTATTGTAGATTGCAATCCTTTATCAGAGGCTCAGGAGCAATCTGCACAAATTCTGCCTTTCTTTTAAATGAAACAAAATGTTATCACACTAGTGAAAAGGGAAGTATTGGCTATGTGATCTTCAGCCATGCCTTTGCTAGACTAAACTTTCATTGAGCATCTGAGTCTGTCTCTCATTTAGGATGGGAAGGGGCTGCCCTCTTATCATATATTGTGAAAACCTTCCCTTTTAAGCACAATAACCAATCATTCTAGTACTTTAAAGTTAATATCTTAAGAAATATTCATGAATATGCCCCCCTAGTTTACCAAACTTTTTTGTTCCACAATGCCACTATCACTTTTCAAGAAAATATGGCAACTGCCAGACTTGCTTCTCATTTCTACACTTACTTTTTCTCTCTGTGTCATAATCGTTCTCACTCCAGTTCCTAAAACTGGTATAACCAGGCTCATCTTTTCAGATATCATTAAGATCAACTGATTGATTTGTGATCAAGTCACAATGATTTTAGTTTTACTTAAGTAGAAGTAGAGTATTTCCACATAAACCTTTATTTTATTTCTGCCTCCTGCATGGACTTTTCCTAGCAATGGAAAAGATCCGGGATCACCATCTTTCATTTGTAGCTTTCTTCCATTTTCACAGCTTTTTATTTAATACAAATACTTTATACCACACCAATATATATATGTTTTTTCTTTTAAAAATGTCATTCAATATAATATAGAGAATGTGCTTTTGAGCTTTATTTTAAAGAGAACTTCAATTCCCATTGGCAGAAAATTTGTTTTCTCTGTTTTTCTACTTCTTCAATAAATCTGATGGGAAAAAATGATTTTTCTTCTTGCTCTTCTAACTGCGAAGTTTGGGCAGGTAGGAAGAAACCCAGAATAGCAGTAGTAGCACCTTCTCTCACTTAAAAAACAGAAAAGAAAAGCTAATAAATATCCCCAACAGAAATGTAAAATAAACCCTCAAAAAACCTGAGACTTAAGCTGAAAAATAAAAGCCTGTTTTTCAGAGGAAATAAATATTTGAGAAATCACAAAGCAGATTGCAGATTCACGCCTAGTTAGACTTAATAGAATATAAGTTCAATTCTTGATGCAATCTCAACTCCACCCTCTGGTTTTCTTTTTTGGCTGAGAAACTTTAGAAAATATAACTGTAGCTTTTCAAACACTACAGAAAAGAATATCGACTACATTGTAGGGATTGAGGTCATGTAAAGTTTGTGTGCAGCAAATTGCCTCAGTTCAAATGCATGATATCACCCTGTTCATATTGCCATGATGATGTAGGGAAATACCCCAGGCTGGTACATGATTTCACCTGGTTCACATGATCTCACCTCGTTCACACCAACAGGATGTAGCAGAAAACTGCCCCTGGTTGGTGCCCCTGGCTGAGATACTCTTAAGAATTGACAAGGAGAATCTACCAATAAATTGCTATGCTGTTGCTATGTTACTTTATGCTGCTTGGAAAAACTGTATAAGAACAATAAACACTGCGAAGACAGTAAGATAATTTCTGCATTCTGCAATGACTGGTCTCTGATTCCATCAGCTGGCACCCCAGATGGGACAGATGGGACCCCCCCATGGGTAAGCAACAGCCAACATACTTACCAGCATCTAGAACAGATCCCTAGGTGCACCTTCATCCTCTGGGACCCCTCAGTGGTAAGTATGGGTTGCAATCTATCTCAGCACCAGCAGAAACATGTACAGGAACTCAGATTCCTGTTACATAAATCAGGCGTGAGGCAGACATAAGGAAGCTGGGGGAGGAGATAGGGAAACACTGAGCATGAGATGCTTCATTTATGAGATTTGGAAAAGATAGGGCATACTTTACATCTTGAACCCCGGGCTCCAGTACAGATATTACATCGATGGTATCAATGCCGTCAAGCAGTGGAAAAATTTGGCTCTGATGCTTCGGCAGGGCAACAATTAACTACAAGCCCCCCGCCTGATTATGACCAAGTACAAATTGTGCCTCCAAAAGCATCTCTAATTGGATCTTCAGCTCCTTCTGAAGAGGCTAATTCTTTTGCTTCGTCCCAGCCATCGTACACCCCCATAAGGAAAATATTAGAGGAAAAATTAGAAAAGGGGGGGGAATATAGAAGAAATTAATGATATGCTTTCTGTCTATCCAGTACACGCCACAAGACAAGTAAATCCCAAATAGTGGAATATCGCCCTTTGTCCCATGCAATTTTAACAGAACTTAGAAATGGAATTAGAGATATGGGGTTGGGCAGCACTTATGTGCAGGGATTATTGGAAGCCATTATGAGAAATCATATCTTAGTACCTGAAGATTAGAAAACTACCTTTTGCATGTTGCTTACTCCAGCGCAATATGCAGTTTGGGACAGCAAGTTTAAACATCAATGTGTTGTGCGTGCTCTTAACTCGGGGTGTGTGTGTCTTTATTCCTGATCAATTCTATGGTTTTGGCCCCTTTGTCCCAGTTGATGCACAGGTTGTTCTAATGGCTGCCACTTTACAGATTCCTTCTGAATGTGCCTATAGAGCCTTTGGAAAAGTGCCTGTTTCTGGCAAGCCTCATCAAGCCTTCTCTAATATCAGGCAGAAGGCTACTGAGCCGTATCCTGATTTTGTTAATAGACTACAGGATGCCTTACAGGGGCAGATAGACAATCCTGAAGCTCAGCAGGAATTGTTGATGAGGCTGGCAAAGGACAACGCCACTTCTGAATGTCGAACGGTAATTATTGGTCTGGGGAAAGATCCTGAATTGGCAGATATGATTAGAGCATGTCAAGATATAGGAACTGCCTCTTACCAAACCCAATTTCTTGGCAGCTGCTTTATCCCAAGGCAGCAAGCCTCAAGGAAAGTGTTACAACTGTGGCAAACCCGGTCATTTTAAAAGGGAATGTAGAAAGCCGGGGGGGGTGTATGTCTGCAGCCTCTTGCCACTCTTTCCATCTGGGATCGAAGGCAAAAACAAAATGCCCAAAGTGTCAAAAGGGTTATCATTGGGCAAGTGAATGTCGGTCGGGAAACAGCCAACTGGGCCGGTCTCTGGCCCCAGTCCAAACAGAGACAACAGACCAACAATAGAAAATACTCCTGCAGCTACAAGAGATAGTGCCGGTATTGATTTGATACTGCAGGAGGAAGCGAAATTTAAATTTCCTGGGGAAGTTTAAGTAGCTCCATCTCATTTATCAGGCCTCCTACCACAAAATTATGTAGGGCTTGTCCTTCTGCGGTCAAGCATGGGTAACGAAGGCATTTTTGTTATCCTCGGGGTGATAGATTCGGAGTATGCTGGAATTATTTATGTTCAATTGTGGACCAACTTGCCTCAAATTTTGCCCATTTACACTAGCCCTGCTCAGCTCTTGCATTTGCCTTATTTTGTCCCGGCAGGGGGAGAGTTAAAGGAGAGAGGGGAAGGAGGCTTTGGTTCTACTAACCTGGCCACTTCCATAATAGCTGCCATCACTATCCCAATCACATTTCAACGGCCCCGTCAGATCATTGTGCTGCAGGTAAGCCCTTTGAGGGAATTTTGGACACTGGAGCGCATGTTTCAGTGATCTCTGCCAAGCAGTGGCCTGACACCTGGCCAACTGAGCTTTGTCCAAGTATGTGTGGGGGTTGTCAAAGTGCACGATTTCTTTCAGCCCATTTGCCTAATTCAGATTTGGTTATTCAGGTCCGCCCCTTTATATTGGATAATCATGTCAGCCTTTGGGGACGTGACATGCTCAGTAAGTTGGGTGCCACACTCACTTTGGAAGACTGAGATTACTGCCCTCCCTTTGACTTGGCTGGTTGTAGAGCCGGTGTGCATAGATCAATGGCCCTTGTCACATGAAAAATTGACAGCTCTCCATCAGCTTGTTAATGATCAGCTGCTTGCTGGTCATGTTGTGCCTTCCACTAGTCCATGGAATACCCGTTTTTGTCATAAAAAAGAAAAGTGGTAGGTGGCGCTTCTTGCAAGACCTTAGGGCCGTTAATGCCTGTATTCAACCTATGGGCCCTTTGCAGTGTGGAACGCCTAACCCTAATTTGATTCCTCAAGATCATGAAGTAATGGTAATTGACTTAAAGGATTGTTTTTTCTCTATTCCTCTATGCCCCCCTGATCAGGAAAAGTTTGCATTTGCTGTGCCTGCAGTGAATCATTCAGAACCTAATAAACATTATCACTGGACAGTTTTGCCACAGGGAATGCTGAACAGTCCCACATTATGTCAGCTTTATGTTGCTGCAGCATTAGCCCCTTTTCGCAAACGTCATCCATTGGCTTTGGTATATCATTATATGCATGATATTTTAATTGGAGCACCAAAGATACAACCTAATTGGCTTTCAGAAATACAAAATGATTTAGGTAACTATGGATTGTAGATTTCCCCAGAAAAAATACAGCTGCATTCTCCCTATCTTTATTTAGGGCATAAAATGTTATTCTGCTCCAGCTTTTCCTTGCGTGAGCTTACCCAAAGTTATTTCATTGGTCAATTTGCAGCATTTGCTGAGCACCCTCAATTGGTTTTGCCCATATTTTTCTTTACCTACACATTTACTTAGTCCATTATTTGACTTATTGACCAAAGGAAAACAGCCTGGAGATCTCATTATAGTTCCACTTGCAGCACTTGCCACGGTTGAACAAATTAATGGCATCTTGAGTACTCAATTTGTGGACCAAATTCCACATAACGATTGTCAGTTAACTCTTTTGATATTTCCTACTAGTAAGCTACCTACAGGAGTATTAGCTGTATTAGAAACACAAAAAGTATATTGTATTGAATGGCTTTATTTACCCCATATCCCATCCCAAAATGTTTTGCCATTTATCCAGACCGTTGCTGAAATAATAACCTTAGGACGCACTCGAGCTTGCCATCGAAATGGGACCGATTTAATTAATATTGTTTTTTCTATCCCAAAATCTGATTTTCAATTTTATTTTCAGAATAATTTATCTCTTCAGTGTTCTTTAACTGGTTTTATAAGCTGTATTTCATATCATTTGCCTAAAGATCCTCGGCTTGCTTGTTTAATGACTTCTTCCTTTCCTGTCTGCCCACTGCTTTCTCCTTTTCCATTGCCGCAAGCTCCTACTGTTTTTTCCGATGGAGGGAGAACGAGAGGAGCGATTGCTTACAAGGATCCTCATGATGATACCTGGAAAGTGTCCTACACTGCCGTGCAATCCTCACCACAATGTTCAGAATTATCTGCTGCTATTCTAGCTTTCCACACCTTTTCTCAACAGCCTTTTAATTTAATCTCTGACTCTCATTATGTGTGTCAACTTATTTTTAATCTTCCAGGTGCTTACATTACGCCCAGGATTGACCCCAATCTCATGGCTTTGTTTTTAACTTTACAGCAGCTGCTACAAGATCGGAAGCATTTATACTTTGTTTCTCATATACGCAGTCACTCATCCTTTCACTAACCTCTCTTACAACGATGCCTTGTCTAACAAAACAAAAGAGAGTGAGATGTAGAGATAGAGGTCATGTAGAGGCCGTGTGCAGCACACTGCCTTGGCTCAAATACCTACATGATCTCACCAAGTTCACACCACCAGGATGTTGCAGAACACTGCCCCTGGCTGGTGCCCCTTGGCTTGAATATTCTTAAGGATTGTCAAGGAGAATCCACCAATAAAAATGCTGTTGCTATTTTATCTTATGCTGCTTGGAAAAACTGTATAAAAGCAATAAAGACTGCGAAGGCAGTTGGACATCTTTGCACCCTGCAATGACTGGTCTCTGATTCCATCATCTCAATATTAGAAGGTCTTTCATCAGGATAGGGTTCACACTGGGCCTTGAAGTAAATAGTATACTTAGCTCTACAACTATGTGGGCTCTCAGTAAGGTCATTAAGGCAAAACCTGTTATTTTCAGAAGTCTAGGACACTTGACTTTTTTGGAGAGCTTGGGATATGCAGTTTGTATTTCACATGTGTACAAAGGTGGATAGATCAAGATATGAATCATACCTTAGGCTTAATGGACAATTTGAAAAAAATAATCACATTTATAAGTCTTGATACATTTTTCATATAAGATAGTTTATAAGGAATATTTCATTAAAATAATTTTAACATAGAAAAATAGTGTTATCTGAAGAATAATATAAACAATATAGATAAAACATATTTACATATCAAAAAATATTTATCTACAACAATATCTATTATATTTAAATTATGTATTTTAAAATATCACCAGACTAATAAATTATACACAATTTCAAACACATGTGGCACCTGTAGTGCATAAAATATTTTTAAAACTTAATTAAATAAAACCTAACAGATAGAACTGCAAAAAAGCAGGAATCTGTTTGAGCTTTAGTGCCTTGAATAAACAGCATCTGAAACCAAAAGAAAACTGTAATTAGAAAAGTACAGAGATTGGTTTTCAATGTAACCCAGGGAATATATTCTTATGAAAGTATAGTAATGATTGTATATAGTAAAATATAAATAATATGACACCATAAATAATATAGAACTGTATGTGTATGTAAAAAAGCAATCTTAGAATAATAGACAAAATGTTCAACTTTTTTTCCTACTACAAGAAAAGCAGGGAGTCAGCAAAAGGGATTCTTTTACAGATTTCCTTGGAACTGTATCACAATATAGAGCATTGCAACTGTAACAGAGAATTTTGAAAAACTTTAAATTGATCACAAAAAGAATGAAAAATCATGAGAGTTAAACATGTCTGTGTATTTGTGTGTAATATATATTACGAGATTTAATACAAAGTAGTACCAAATTTACAGCAGTTTCTTTCTCTGTAAAGTTCATTAATCTCTTCAGTACAACTCAGTATAACTCAACAAGGCTAAAATAATAGAAGTTCCTGGATGATGTACAGGTTGTTAATCAAACAGATTGTGAATACACTACAGGGCTCATTATTATCTAGGTCTCCCGTGCAAGGTGCAAAATGAAATAATTTTAATTAACTTAAAAGGTTGTTCTAATGGCTGCCACTTTACAGATTTCTTCTGAATGTGCCTAGAGAGCCTTTGGAAAAGTGCCTGTTTCTGGCAAGCCTCATCAAGCCTTCTCTAATATCAGGCAGAAGGCTACTGAACTGTATCCTGATTTTATTAATAGACTACAGGATGCCTTACGGAGGGAGATAGACAATCCTGAAGCTCAGCAGGAACTGTTAATGAGGCTGGCAAAAGACAACGCCACTCCTGAATGTCGAAGGGCAATTATTGGTCTGGGGAAAGATCCTGAATTGGCAGATATGATTAGAGCCTGTCAAGATATAGGAATTGCCTCTTATCAAACCAATTTATTGGCAGCTGCTTTATCACAAGGCAGCAAGCCTCAAGGAAAGTGTTACAACTGTGACAAACATGGTCATTTTAAAAAGGAATGTAGAAAGCGGGGGGGGGCATGTCTGCAGCATCTCGCTCCTCTTTCCATCGCTCCTCTTTCCATCTGGGATCGAAGGCAAAAACAAAATGCCCGAAGTGTCAGAAAGGTTATCATTGAGCAAGTGAGTGTTGGTCAGGAAACTGCCGACCGGGCCGGTCTCTGGCCCCAGTCCAAACAGAGACAACAGACCAACAATAAGCATTACTCCTGCAGCTACAAAAGGTAGTGCCGGTATTGATTTGAAACTGCAGGAACAAGTGAAATTTAAATTTCCTGGGGAGGTTCAAGTATTTCCATCTCAATTATCAGGCTCCCTACCACAAAATTATGTAAGGCTTGTCCTTCTGTGGTCAAGCATGGGTAAAAAAGCTATTTTTGTTATCCCTGGGGTGATAGATTCGGACTATACTGGAATTATTAATGTCCATGTCACATGAAAAATTGACAGCTCTCCATCAGCTTGTTAATGATCAGCTGCTTGCTCTCCATCAGCTTGTTAATGATCAGCTGCTTGCTGGTCATGTTGTGCCTTCCACTAGTCCATGAAACACTCCTGTTTTTGCCATAAAAAAGAAAAGTGGCAGATGGTGCTTCTTGCACAATCTTAGAGCCACAAATGCCTGTATTCAACCTATGGGCCCTTTGCTGTGTGGAACTCCTAACCCTAATTTGATTCCTCAAGATCATGAAGTAATGATTATTGACTTAAAGGATTGTTTTTTCTCTATTCCTCTATGCCCCCTGATCAGGAAAAGTTTGCATTTACTGTACCTGCAATGAATCATTCAGAACCTAATAAACGTTATCACTGGACAGTTTTGCCACAAGGAATGCTGAACAGTCCCACATTACGTCAGCTTTATGTCGCTACAACATTAGCCCCTTTTCATAAACATCATCCATTGGCTTTGGTATATCATTATATGGATGATATTTTAATTGGAGCACCAAAGATACAATATAATAATAACAATAACAACAACAACAACAACAACAACAACAACAACAACAACAACAATAATAATAATAATAATAATAATAATAATAATAATAATAATAATAATGTTGGAAGGGACCTTGGAGGTCATCTAGTCCAACCCCTTGCTCAGGCAGGAAACCCTACACCATTTCGGACAAATGGCTGTCCAGTCTCTTCTTAAAAACTTCCAGTGTTGGAGCATTTACTGCTTCTGGAGGCAGGTTGTTCCACTGATTAATTGTTCTCACTGTCGGGAAGTTTCTCCTTAGTTCTAGGTTGTTTCTCTCCTTGATTAGTTTCTACCTGTTGCTTCTTGTCCTGCCTTCAGGTGCTTTGGAAAATAGCTTAATTCCCTCTTCTTTGTGGCAACCCCTGAGATATTGGAACACTGCTATGATGTCCCCCCTCATCCTTCTCTTCGTTAAACTAGACTTACCCAATTCTAGCAACCGTTCCTTATATGTTTTAGCCTCCAGTCCCCTAATCATCTTTGTTGCTCTTCTCTGTACTCTTTCTAGAGTCTCAACATCTTTTTTACATCGTGGTGACCAAAACTGGATGCAGTATTCCAAGTGTGGCCTTACCAAGGCATTGTAGAGTGGCATTAATACTTCACATGATCTTGATTCTATCTCTAATTGGCTTTCAGAAATACAAAATGATTTAGGTATCTATGGATTGCAGGTTGTCCCGGAAAAAAATACAGCTGTATTCACCCTATCTTTATTTAGGGCATAAAATGTTGCAATCTTATTCTGCTCCAGCTTTTCCTCGCTTGAGCTTACCCAAAGTTATTTCATTGGTCAATTTGCAGCATTTGCTGGGCACCCTCAATTGGGTCTGCCCATATTTTTCTTTGCCTACATATATACTTAGTCCATTATTTGATTTATTGACCAAAGGAAAACAACCTGGAGATCTCATTATAGTTCCACTTGCAGCATTTGCCATGGTGGAGCAAATTAATGGCATCTTGAGTACTCAATTTGTGGACCGAATTCCACATAAAAATTGTCAATTAACCCTTTTGATATTTCCTACTAGTAAGTTACCTACAGGAGTATTAGCTTTGTTAGAAGCACAAAAAGCATATTGTATTGAACGGCTTTATTTACCCCATAACCCATCCCAAAATGTTTTGTCATTTATCCAGGCTTTTGTTGAAATAATAACCTTAGGACGCACTCGAGCTTGTCATCGAAATGGGACTGATTTAATGAATATTGTTCTTCCTCTACCTAAATCTGATTTTCAATTTTATTTTCAGAATAATTTATCTCTTCAATATGCTTTAACTGACTATGTTGGTTGTATTTCATATCATTTGCCTAAGGATCCTCGGCTTGCTTGTTTAATGACTTCTTCCTTTCCTGTCCGCCCACTGCTTTCTCCTTCTCCATTGTTGCAAGCTCCTACTGTTTTTTCTGATGGAGGGTGAATGAGAGGAGCAATTGCTTACAAGGATCCTCATGATGATACCAGGAAAGTGTCCTACACTGCAGTGCAATCTTTACTGCAACGCTCAGAATTATCTGCTGCTATTTTAGCCTTTCATACCTTTTCTCAACAACCTTTTAATTTAATCTCTGACTCTCATTATGTGTGCCAACTTATTTTTAATCTTCCAGGTGCTTACATTACGCCCAGGATTGGCCCCAATCTTATGGCTTTGTTTTTAACTTTACAGCAGCTGCTACAAGACCAAAAGCATTTATATTTTGTTTCTCACATACGCAGTCACTCTTCCCTTCCTGGGCGTCTTTCTGAAGGCAATAGTCATGCTGACGCTGCAGTTCTTGTTTTCCCCACTCTATTTTCTGATCCTTTTTTCAGTCACTCTTTTTTTCATCAAAATGCTAGGGGGCTGGCACAAGCTTGCCATATTCCACTCGATCAAGCCAAGCAGATTGTTTCATCCTGTCCCCAGTGTTCTGGGGCATCTCCTTCGGGGGACATGGGAGTTAATCCCTGTGGTTTCACCTCTAATCAACTATGGCAAATGGATGTTACCCATGTTCCCTCTTTGGCTCCTTGGAAGTATATTCATTTATCTATTAATACCTATTCAGGAGCAATCTGGGCCACGCCTCAACGAGGGGAAATAGCTAATCATGTTATTTCTCATCTTTTTTCAGCCATTACAGCCTTGGGTAAGCCTTCTTTAAAAACTGATAACAGGCCAGCCTATTTTTCAATGGCTTTTTTGCAATTTTGTACAACCTGGAATATTGTTCTTACTCATGGTCTGCCCTATAATTCCACGGGTCAAGCCATCGTGGAATGTGCTAATTGGTCCTTTAAGGACTGCCTCCACAAACAAATAAAAAAGGAGGGCTCTAGAGTACCCAATTTGTCATGGGTAACACAACAGGTTAAAAAAGTATTATTTACATTAAACTAATTGAATGTTTCCATTCAAAATTCCACCACTTATCAGAGACACTTTCAACAGAAAACAAGCTTGCTTCCACCTCTGGTATATTATCAGCCTTTACCAGACAAAACATGGTTGCGACCAGTCCCCCTGATTACTTGGGGGTGAGGCTATGCTGCTGTGCTTGCTCCTACAGAACCTTTGTGGATTCCAGTATGTTGCGTCCGCCCAGTCAAGGATGTCATGGCACCAGTCCCTGGATCCGGTCCCAGAAATGGCAAGGGTAACTCTACAGACAGCACAGTGACCAATCTGATCCCATCATGCCAGTCGGCCAGTGACGTGGGGAGATATAAAAAACCTGACCGCCAAAGCACAGGCAGTGCTGCAGCAGCAGCAAGTAGAACAAACGCCGAGAACTTATGTGCTGCCATTTTTGCGGTTTTAACTGTAAATTCCTTAGCCATCATTTACTTGTGTTTGATTGCTAACAGCTGCCCTTTGGCAACAGCAGCTGTCATCCCACCCAAACTTTTACTAACCCCTCTTACAACGATGTTTCGTCTAACAAAACAAAAAAGAGTGAGATGTAGGGATTGAGGTCATGTAAAGTTTGTGTGCAGCAAACTGCCTCGGTTCAAATGCATGATCTCACCCCGTTCATATCGCCATGATGATGTAGGGAAATACCCCAGGCTGGTACATGATTTCACCTGGTTTACATGATCTCACCTTATCCACACCAACAGAATGTAGCAGAAAACTGCCCCTGGTTGGTGCCCCTGGCTGAGATACTCTTAAGGATTGACAAGGAGAATCTACCAATAAAAATGCTGTTGCTATGCTGTTACTATGTTATTTTATGCTGCTTGGAAAAACTGTATAAGAGCAATAAACACTGGCGGTGGCGATCACCGCGCTGATGGCGGCTTTTTCTTTAGCTGCCCGTCTCGGGAACGTGTAAAAGCCGGCAAAGACAGCAAATATCAGCTGTTTTGCGGCTTGGAACCTTTCTTCCCAGGCGAAGGGAAGAAGGTGAGTTTTTCCAGATAGAGGTTGAGTTCCTCTAGTTTCCCCAAAAAATTTTGGGAGATGAAGGATGAGAGATCCCTCGGAGTCTGGACCATCTCCGCATCCCAGGATGCCTTTGTTCTTCGGAACGAAGCCAGACGCTGCTTCCACATCTGCTGCTTTAAGAGAATTGTGAGTAAAATCAAAAGCAGACGGAGCTGTTCAGGAGGATCAGAATTGTGATGATCTGTAACTTTAACTCAAGGAAGAATTAATATCTTCTCCATTTACTATTTTAACAAAAGGAGGGAGGAAAAAAATGGCGGAGGAATCCTGTTTCTTTGTTTGAAAGGACACTGTTAAGAAAGACTTTCACTTTCATCTGGCAACAAAGTTTAAACAATGTAACAGACTTTGCTTATTTAAAGAGATAGTTTCTTTTTTTTATGTATGGGGGATTTGTTTTTATTATCCCCTTATTTTATTTTGCTATAAGAAATGGCTTTTTTCTTTAAGAAAGTTGGAAAATGGCTTCAAAATGCCTGGAATTTCTTCTCTTCCTAAAGGCTCAATTTCTTCTCCAGTAATTCACACTGTACAGCAATCTAAGTCTAAATCTCCTCCACCCTCCCCCCCATTTCAGGCACTCACACTTAAAGATCTACAGGATGTTTTACAGGATGCTTTAGAGAAAACTGCACAAAAGATTAAACCTGAGACAGGAGAGCTTTTGGAGCAGAAAAATAATGAGATGAGGGAAGATATAGTACTGGCTCTCCAGGGACTTGCAGCTCATGTAGAACGCCTTGATGAGCGTGTGGATGAGGTGGTGGGAAGTGTTGAAAGATTGGAGGACAGGGTTGAAAAAGTTGAAAATAATGTTGATGTAGCACAGAATGAAATTATAATGTCACAATATAGAGATATGGAATATGCTTTGAGAATAAGAGGCTTGAAGGAGAATGTACAAGAGAATTTGAAAGAAGAAATTGCAGCAGAATTAGCATCCATTTTGGGATGTGAACCTGAAGAAATGTTGAAAGAGATAGAAAATTTTTTTAGAGTTAACTCATGGATTGCGAGACAGAGGAATCTACCAAGAGATGTGGTTATTTATTTTTCCAGAAGATCACTTCGTAATGAAATTATACAGGCTTTTTATAAGCAAAGATTTCAAATTGCACCTCAAGATGTTATAATTTTAAAAGAAATACCTCCAAAAATTCTTAGAAAAAGAAAGGACTTTGCTTTTTTGGCTGAGGAGCTTGAGAAATGACAGATTCAATTCAGATGGGATGTACCTGTTGGAATAGTGGTGAATTATGTTGGCACACATTATAGACTTAACACATTTTTAAAAGCAAGAGATTTTTATGTTTCTGTTCTGAAGGCAGGTGCACCATCATCTCCAAGATTTAGAAGAAACAAAAGTAAGTCTGAAGGACAGTTGGCTGCAGGAGCAATGCCATTAATAGGAGAAGAATTGTTGGTTGAATCTATGCAGCAGTGTTTGGAGATAAAAGAAGACCCAAGGGAACAGAGAATGACTCGTGCAGCCCACAAACGTAGAGAAAAAGAACAACAAAAGGTAGATGTTGGAGCTACAACACAAGTGGTTACCTCTGAGCCAGTGGGAGGAACAAGATTGAAGAGGTCATCGACTGCAGATTTACACACAGTGTTCCGAAGGCTTCAAGTCATTAAAGATTGCAAAGTTCCTGACATGGAATGTTAATGGCTTGACTTCACCACAGAAAAGAAAGAAAGTACTTCATTATTTGAAACAACATAAGAATGATGTTATATGTTTTCAAGAGACTCATATTGCTTTAAAGGATCAAAAGTATTTGATTAACTCTTGGCTGGGAGTACTGTTGGAATATTCATGAACAGGAAGAGTCATGTGGTAACTCAGTCAGCCAATGAGAAGAAAGGGCTACTGAGTCTGTGCAAAAAGAGTATTGAGTTAGGAGCTGGATTTCCAGTCTCAAGGTTTTGTCTCTGGTCTGTCTCTGTAAGAAGCCTTAATTAAGCTATGTTGCTGTAAAGAAGAATGGTATTGTAAATATTTTTATATAAATATAAAGTTATTTGAATCAGCTAAATGCAGTCAACTGTGAGAGCTTCTGATTTATTTTTCACCAATAGAGAAATTAAAATTCTCTAACAGGTTATGGGCCCAGAGCTTACTAAGGACTGCATTGTAATTTAAAGCTGGAAGAAATTGCCTGTGTTTAGAAAGTATAAGAACAAGGCAGAATTAGCAGAATGGCTGTAATGGAATTTAAAGAAAGCTGTGTGCCTTGTTTGGGCCAGAAGAATTACATTGTGTGGACTGCAAAAATGGAATGTTTGCTGAAAGCAAAAGAGCTGTGGTATATTGTTGAAAATCCACCACAAGTGTTTGCAGCAGTTGATCAGAAAAATCATGATCGAGCAATTGCTTATCTCATCTTGAATTTAGATGATGACCAATTTCTAAATGTTGCAAATTTAAAGACTGCAAAGGAGATTTGGTTGAAATTGAGAGCTGTGCACATGAATGTTTCTGCTTGCAATTATCAAGAAAACTTTACAGGGCCTGTTTGCAACCAGGTGAATCTGTGGAACAGCATTTAAATAAAATGCAAAGTTTATTTTTGGACTTAGAACAACGTGGGATTAAATTCCCTGAGTCCCAGAAAGTTTTATTGGTGTTGAATAGTTTAGATAAAACCTGGGATACAGTTTCTGCAATATTTGAGTGCAAAGAAGAACAAGACTTAAAGTTTGAGACTTTAAAGGCATGTTTGCTTAATGAAGAACAAAAACGCCATTTTAGAAGCAACCACAAGGAGGAGAAATTCCTGAGGAGGGGGTCCAGACTGCAAGTCTCCAGAGGAGAAGAAACGAGCAGATCAGTCCCGGACCAAATTGCAACAAAAGAGAGATTTTGCGAGCAGAGAGCTTTGCAAGGAAAGAATTGCTACACTTGTGAAGAAAAGACACATTTGCAGAGGAACTGTTTGCAGCAAAGGACATTTGTGCAAAGAAAAAGGACTGTTTTGCAAAAGGAACATTTTGGTGTTGCAAAAGTTTGCACTAGCAACAACAGAGACAAGTGGCTAATAGATAGTGCGGCAAGTCAAACAATTGTTAATGACTCTGAATTATTTTGCAGGTTTGTTCCAGTAGCACAAGAAGCTGTGGCTTTGGCAAATGGCCAGAAAGCAAAAGTCATTGGAAGAGGCGATGTAAAAATTCCACATTTGGAATCAAAGTTTACCAATGTGCTTTGTGTACCTGAGATGGAACATAATTTGTTAAGTGTGTCTAATTTAGACAAACAAGGTTTTGAGGTCATTTTTGTAAATGGGAAATGTCTCATCAAAATGAATGGGAATATTTGTGTAGAAGGCATAAAGGAAGATAATCTATATGTATTGCAGGGACAAAAGGTTCAATGTTCCCATATATTTAAGAATGTTGCAGAGCATGATTCATGTGTTCATCTTCTACATAGAAGACTTGGCCATGCAAGCTTTAAAGTTTTGCAGCAAATACAAGATTTTGCAGAAGGGCTAAATTTAAAGGGATGCAAAACATATTTGGACTGTGCAGTATGCAAAGCATCAAAGTCAAAGGCATTCCCAGTTAGTAAATATAGCACAAGACAATCAAAAAGAGTTCTAGAGCTGGTCGATGCAGATCTGGTGGGACCTATGCAAGCCAGTTTGGGAGGAGCAAAATATGCACTGGTAATTGTTGATGATTTTAGCAGGTATTCATTTTGCTACTTGCTTAGAGCAAAGACAGAGGTGCTACAACAATTCAAACAGTGGGTAAGTTTTGTAGAGAGAAGGTACAGACAACAAGTGTGTCAGTTGCAAACTGACAGAGGTACTGAATTTATGTCAACTAAATTCCAACAATGGTTGGGGCAGTTGGGGATAAGACACAGACGTACAAATCCTTACACAGCAGCAGAGAATGGTGTAGCTGAAAGAAGGAATGGTGTTTTGCAAACAATGAAAGATTCATTATTGGAGGATTCTGTTATGAGCAGGTCATATTGGGGAGAAGCCATATTGACTGCAAATTATATAGTTAACAGGCTGTGGAGTTCCTCCATTAATAATACTCATATGCCATTCTATATGGGAGAAAGCCATCACTGGCACATTTGAGAATTTTTGGAAGTATTGCATGGGTACATATTCCAAAGGCAATCAGAAGAAAGGGACAGCAAAAGGCAAGAAAGCTCAGGTTTGTGGGCTATGAGCCTGGGTCAAAAGGATATCGCTTTAGCGATGGAAGTAAAAAAATTATAATTTCAAGGTCTGCTAATTTTGCAGAACAAAATTGGGACAGAATTAATGCAAATTCTGGGTATGTCTCACTTAATGATGGTGATCTGTTTAGTGACAATAACTCATCTAATGATGAAAAAAATCATTATTGAAGATGTCCATGTTCAGGGAGGAGAGGCTGAACAAGACATGAAACCAGAAAGACTTGAGACACAGGAGCAGTTAATACCACGTAGGTCAGAGCGATGTAATAAAGGAATTCCGCCTGACAGGTATTCTGCCAGCAAGGTAAAGGTTTGCAATGTGTGGAATGAACCAAGAAGTTATAAAGAGGTGTTGGCATTACCAAAAGCTGAACAAGAAAAATGGAAGGAGGCCATGGATAAAGAGATGAAATCCATGGGAGACTATGAAGTATTTAAATCAGTGACTTTGTCACAGGGAACCAAAGCTGTGGGTTGTAAATGGGTATATAAGAAAAAGCTATTGCCAAATAATGATATACAGTATAAGGCCAGGTTAGTGGCACAAGGTTTTTCACTATTAAAAAATGTATTAAGTTAATAGGTCTGATGTCTCTTCCTGTCATGAAGGAAGGAGTGTTGGAATATTCATGAACAGGAAGAGTCATGTGGTAACTCAGTCAGCCAATGAGAAGAAAGGGCTACTGAGTCTGTGCAAAAAGAGTATTGAGTTAGGAGCTGGATTTCCAGTCTCAAGGTTTTGTCTCTGGTCTGTCTCTGTAAGAAGCCTTCATTAAACTATGTTGCTGTAAAGAAGAATGGTATTGTAAATATTTTTATATAAATATAAAGTTATTTGAATCAGCTAAATGCAGTCAACTGTGAGAGCTTCTGATTTATTTTTCACCAATAGAGAAATTAAAATTCTCTAACAAGTACATTTTTCAGCCTCTGCTCCGCAGAAAAAAAGGAGTAGTAGTTATTTATGTGAGGAAAGATCTATCACCGAAGTTAATTGACTATGACCCACAAGGAATATATGTTATTATTAATTTATTATTAAATGGTAAGAGATGTCTTATCATTGGATTATATGCTCCTAATCAACAACAAAAATACTTTTATAAGATGATACATCAGAAACTAACTCAATTGGATTATAAATCAGTTATTATGATGGGAGATTGGAATGGTGTTTTAGATTCAAGTAAAGACAAGAAAGGTTCTTTCAAATCTTCCAATCTTGTAAAATTACCTAAAGTTTTTTTTTATTTGAAAGACGATCTGGAACTTAGAGATATTTGGCGAGAACGGAATATTGAAGAAAGAGACTTCACTTTTTTTCAGACAGGCATCAATCGTATTCTAGAATGACTTTTTTAAATTACTAATGATCTTTTTTCTAGGGTAAAGAATGCCAAGATATTCCCTAGAATATTGTCAGACCATAGTCCTGTATGGTTGGAGATATCTATTGAAGATGGGAATAGAAGGACTTGGAGATTGAATGAAAATTTATTTAGACATGAGGAGAACTTAAAGAAATTATTTAAAGGAATTTTTTCTTTTAAATATGCATAAGGGTACTTCGATGCCAATGGTATGGGACGCAAGTAAAGCATACACGAGAGGGGTTTTGATTTATATGAATAAGGCACATAGGCGCAAACAGATGCAGAAACGTAAAGAGTTGGAAGAAGAGATTAAATGTAAGGAGAAGGCTCTTGTTTTAAATCCACTGGACAATAGTTTAAAGGTCTCTATAACTATGCTTAAGGAACAATTTAATATGTTAATAGCTGATCAGATTGCAATTAATTTGCGGTATATGAAACATAATACATTTTGTAATGTAAATAAACCTGGCAGGTGGTTGGCTTACCAACTACGAAAGAAACAGAAATCAAGGATTATAGAGAAAATAAATTATAAAGGTAAAGAAGTATATCAACAAAATTTGATTAAAAGGAGTTTTTTAGATTTTTATTCAAAGCTATATGCTAGCAAAAGTATTCAAATTTCAGATATAGAAAAGTATTTACAGGAAGCACATTTTCCTAGACTTTCAAATGATCAACGAGATGAGATGAATGGTTTAATTACTTCTGAAGAGATCATTTGGGCAATTAAGCAATTAAAGGTTGGTAAGGCTCCAGGCACAGATGGATTAACAGCAATTTACTATAAAGTGTTATCTGAAGAAATGATAGAACCACTGAAAGAACTTTTTAATAATATTCTGTTAGGAGCAGAGGTACCTCCATTTTGGAGAAGGGCATTTATATCATTGATCCCAAAGGAGGATCAAGCCTAAGAATTATAGACCTATATCTCTTTTGAATACAGATTATAAGATTTTTTCAAAAATATTGGCAAATAGATTAATGCAAGTTTTGAAGCAATTGATCCATAGTGATCAATCTGGATTTATAACTAGAAGGTATATGAAATATAATGTAAGACAAATTGTTAATCTAATTGAGTATTTAGACAAGAACAACCAAATCCCTGCGGCTTTGATATTTTTGGATGCTGAAAAAGCTTTTGATCAATTAGATTGGCAATTTTTATTGAGAGTAGTAGAGAAAATGAACTTCGGGGATAAATTTTTGTATGCTCTTAAGGCTATATATCAACAACAATCTGTACAAATTATAATTAATGGGGGATTAACAGAAGCATTTAATATTGAAAAGGGTACTAGACAGGGATGTCCTTTATCCCCATTGTTATTTGTTTTAACAATGGAGATTTTATTTATTAAAATTTGAGAATCATCTAGAATTAAGGGAATAAAAATAAATAAGAATGATTATAAGTTGAGAGCTTTTGCTGATGATTTGGTTGTGACATTATCTCAACCGACAGATTCGGTTAGGGATCTGGTTGAAATTTTAACTCAGTATGGGAAGGTTTCTGGCTTTAAGGTAAATAATAGTAAGACTAAAATATTATCGAAAAATATGTCTATGAAGGAAAAGGAGATTTTGGCTAAATTAACAGGTTTTGAAATAGTGAGAAAGGTTAAATATTTAGGAGTATATATTACAACTTCTAATGTTAAATTGTATAAAAATAATTATGAGACACTATGGGTAAAAGTTCAAAAGGACTTAAATGATTGGAAAAAATTACAGTTATCTTTGTTGGGAAGAATCTCAGCAGTTAAAATGAATATTCTTCCAAAGTTTCTTTTTTTGTTTCAAATGATACCTATTTTGAAAAAAGATGCTAACTTGGAGGAATGGCAGAAGGGGATTAATAAGTTTATCTGGGCAGGGAAAAAACCAAGAGTTAAGTTTAAGATTATACAAGATGTACGGGAAAGAGGAGGACTTAAGACGCCTAATTTAAAATTGTACTATGACGCGGTGGCTTTAACGCTGATTAGTGATTAGCTCAATTTAACAAATAAAAATATCCTTTCTCTTGAGGGATGGAATTTAGTATATGAATGGCATGCTTATTTAATTTATGATAAAAAAGTGGATCAGGTTTTTAAATCCCATATTTTGAGAAGTGCTTTGTTGCGTGTCTGGAAGAAGTATTATTATAGGTTAAATTATAAAATTCTGATTTGGGGAATTCCTGGACACGTGATAGAGGGAATATCTAGGGGTGTGAATTTGGATAGGATTTCTTACAAGGAATTACTTAGTTTGGTAGAAAAGGATTGGCAATTAAAGACTTTAACTGAGCTGAAGCAAGAAAATATTGTATACTCTTGGTTTCAATACAATTGTTAGTGAGGTGGAATCTAGATCAAAAGGTTGGTATTATCTTAGAGGATGTGAATTTGGTAAAACAGATTAAAGATCAAACTCGAGCCCAAATAAAAAGAATTTATAATGTTTTAATAGAATTAGATTCCGAAACGGAGTTAGTTAAAGATTGTATGGTTAAATGGGCTCAAAATATTCAAGAACCAATTTTATTGGATACATGGGAGACAATTTGGGTTAGAAATGTAAAATTTACTCAAGCTCAAAATTTAAGAGAAAATTTTTATAAAATGCTTTATAGATGGCATTTAGATCCCCCAAAGTTGTCCCGCATGTATCCTAATTTACAGCCCAAATGTTGGAGATGTGGAAGTTTAGATGCAACCTATTTTCATATTTGGTGGACTTGTAGAGATATAAAAGCTTTTTGGATTAAGATTTGGTGGATTATTCAAAAGATTTTTAAGAGAAAGTTTACTCCGCAATTATTTTTGTTGGGTATTATGGTTGATTTTGATGTTAAAGAAATTAATTTGATGTTGAATCTTATAACAGCTGCAAGATTATTGGTGGGGCAATATTGGAAGAAAAACTCTTTGCCTACTATGGAAGAATGGATACTTAAGGTGTCTAATTTAGCAGAAATGGCGAAAATTTCCACTTATTTGAAGGATCATTCACAAGAAAAATACATTTCGGCCTGGAGAAGGTGGATTGATTATATTCAAAAGAAATATGAGACTGAAAAGTATTATCTTGCTTATGAGTAGATTTTAGGTTATTATTAATAGTTTAATATGATTGAATTTATATTATTTTTAGTGTTATGGTTTAATTATATTATCTTTGTTTTTAATTTGTTAATATTTGTTTTGGAAAGGAGTTAAAGTATGTTATGGTTTGATTGATAGTACAGGCGGGTAATGTTAATTAGATTATGATTGTTTATTTGTTACCCTGTAATCAGCTCTGGGAAGTGGGGGAGGGGGGGAGGGGGGGAGGGGTTTGGGTTATATTGTATTAAATTTGCAAATCTATTAATAAAAAAAGAGCAATAAACACTGCAAAGGCAGTAAGATCATTTCTGCACCCTGCAATGACTGGTCTTTGATTCCGTCACTACATCTTAATTTTGATCCATCCTCTAAAGTGGGATCTTTTATAAATGATAAAGTCCCTATTTGAATTACAGGCCTCTGGCAGCTAGATTCAGAATACCATTAACAGAATTTAAAGAAAGATATGTATGTACATATTGTAATAATTCCCTGTGTCAAATTTATTGAATAAAGCAAAGAGGAAGCAGATTCCTTAACAAATAAAAATCTAATTGCCACACATGAAAGGGAATTCGTATCCTTTAATAAAACTGAGTATGACAGAGTTTAGTGAAGCAAAATTCTTCAAAGTAATGGCAGTATAAATATTGAATAAAATCAGAACGGTCTGCTGTGCCTAAAATGAGATACATGCTCAGCAGGTTATGTTTGAAAAAAATATGCAATAAAAGCACCTTTCAAAAGATATCATCTTTTACTTAGGAACCCAAAAATAAAAGATTCAAAGAGAAATTATATAATAGGTGTGTCAGCAATAATGGATTCAACAAACAATCCAATCAATAGCATTGCTTTTAGGCACCTTGCAATAATTCTGCAGGATCCAATCTGGGTTGGTCACCAGGACCAGAGATTTTGTCTTCCAAGTCCGAAAGCATACTGTACCTATGGGCAAAGCCATATCCCAACCACTCAGGAAAGAAATGTGCTAAATCCAATTCTACATGACTCTTAGCCTCCAACTGGGTATGTCTCACTTAATGACGGTGATCTGCTATGATTATTTTCTGGAAGACAAGTAGGAAATGAACTCCAAAGAAACAGCAGTTGGTTTGATCCTATTTTCCAGGAGAGAATTCCAGTAGAATTGAAATAAATCAGGACCATTTATGGTCTATTTTTTGGTCATTATTTTTATATTAGTATATATCTTACAGTGTCTTTCTGTACAAATTTTACAAAATATTAGATGATGAGGATGAAGATGATGACTGCATAAGGCAATAGTAGGAACAATAATATTTGGCTTTGCAATCGAGTGAGGCTTGGCAGAAAATGTTCCTCTTGGGAGTATGGCAAGGGCAACTTGATAAATGAAATGAATTTGAACCATTTAGGATGATATAAACTGGAAAAAAAAACTACATGAGGATTCACTGTAGTGTCTCTTGAACATGAGTGTTACCTCTGTTTTGTGATGGAACTTCTAATAGCCATATGAAGAACTGAAAGACCAAAGTTAGAAGTAAATTGTAAAGGGATCAGACACCTTCATTAGAATAATAATGCACCTATGTCAACCACTCTTTCCACTAAGAAATAACCAACTCTTGGTCAGTTGTTCTTACTTTGGAGTGCTTCATTGACCTCTGTTGCCTTACTCTGGCTAATTGACACCGCCTGCGTGCGTCAAGTAGCAAGTCCATCTGTTGTGATTCTTCCAAGTCTGATTCATGCTCCTCACCCAGCTGAGCTTCATCAGAAACATGACACAGGCAGGGGCACACAGGCAGGAAAATGAATAAAAATTAGAACCTGGGAAAAATAGAATAAAAATATATGGCTGGAAGTTTCTAGTTGCCAGCTGCTCATTTTCTGCTCTACCTATGCCATTTCTAGTAGTTGCAAAAATAAAAACTAGTTAGGGTCCTAGAATCTTCTCCTGTTACTTTTTGAGTAACAGTCAGGAAAAGGCCTGATAAGAAATATGAATTCACAATAGACAAAGTTTTGATCATACAGAGAAATACGTATGAAGGAAAATGTGACTTCCCAAAAGTCAATTTTCAATTCCCAAAATAATTGTGCTGTATACTGAGTTTTAAATTGTTAATTTCAAGAATACTCAGTAAAACTGATATTTTGTGATGTTTCGTCTTTGACCCTAAAGCAAATCACTCCCACAAAAGTAGGACACATGTTAATAAAAACAACCACTTTTTAATATTTGAGAAATACAGTCTTTGAGAAAGGAAGTAATAAATATTCAAGACTAAATAATAGCATTAAGAAAGATAAATTTACTAAGATGAAGTCAACCACAATTTGGGTTTTTACATTTTGTCCTCTACTCCATCAGATACTTCAATTTCATTAAGTTTGAATGAAGGTTTGATACATCTTAGGATCATTTAGTGGAAGAGACACACTTGCTTTCATAACGGCAGAAACAACTAGTTAACATGTCATAGCATGGTCACCTAGGCATCAGCAAGACCAGCAGCTGGCAATACACTGGGAATGGGCATTGCTGGGAACACCAGAGAAGTGATAGTCAGTCACATTTGGCATTCTCTCATCCTTTCTTGAAGGATGTCCTTCATTTAGGAATGTTTCCTTTTCTTCATAATTTCTGCCTTGACAGCTAAGCTCTTTGCACAGATGGTCAAGACCACAATTAGGACTCCAACCAGGAACGTGACCACTGGCCAAAGGAAGCAGTGCAAAAGAACAGATTCATCATGTGTACGTTGTAGCAATACATCATCTGGTCTGTAATAGGAAAGACAGCAGAATTATAGGTGGAGAGTTAGAATCAACCATCCATGAACCATAAAATATATGTTGTTTGCAACATCATCAGAAACAATGTACTGTTGTGATTTCTCTAATTTTTTACAAAAATCAGATTTGAGGGGAAGAAACTAAATTAAATATAATTAATCTTGATATGTTGTTGGATATATTGATATGTTTTGGAGTCCTGGTGGTACAGTGGTTAAAATGCAGTATTGCAGGCTGAGTCTACACACTGCCAGGAGTTCAATCCTGACAGGTTCAAGGTTGACTCTATCTTCTACCTTCTGAGGTCAGAAAAATGAGGACCCACATTGTTGGGGGCAATATGCTGACTCTATAAACCACTTAGAAAGTGCTGTAAAGCACTATGAAGTGGTTATAAGTCTAAGTGCTATTGCTATTGTATACGGTTCTAATTCTCATGAAATAAAAATGCTCACTTATTTTTTTAATTTAGTTCCTTAATTTTAACACATACACAGATTAAAAACAAACTATTTCAGAAATATCACTGCTACATATGCAGTAGCTTCCACTGCATTATACCAACTGGCACCCACTGAACACAGTGCAAATTCCAACATGTATGCACAGTTCCTAACAAAGTACAAAGCTAAATACAATATACTTCTTAAATACAATAAACATTTCTAAGGTGTTTAGAAACTGAATCCTAAAAAGGATGGATATTTTAGAAACATGCTTCCAAATTAAGTACTTATAGGGGAAAAAAGAAAATCATTTATAGTTGCCTTCATAGTCCCCAAACTTGAAGATTATTGAAAAAACATGGGGAGATCTTAAACATGCAGTGAATGCAAGAAGATGTAAGGATATTTCTGAGCTAGAAGAGCAGGAAGCAATTCCAAAAACAAGAATAGAAGAGCTCGTAACATTCTTATAATTGTAAATAAATAAAAATCTTGACTGTCAGGCAAAGAAAGTACATGAAATGAAGCTGACGGAAGCTATGATTATGTGCTTGCAAACTTACTCCTGCTCCATTCTGTACCTTCCTTAACCCAACCAACTTGTTAGCCAGGCTATTTCTTCTGGAAATAGTACTAGCACTAGCAGTAGTTATTTATTTTTAGCACTAGCAGTAATTATTTATTAATATCTAACAAATCAATAGAACATACTTGAGCCATGGGATAAAGCAGGAGGGAGCTCTGCTGCTGTTCCTGAAAGCTCATTCCCTCTTCTACCCCACCAACTTGTTAGACAAATATTTCTGAACATGGGAATATCGATCTTCTGAAAGACTAGCATTCCCTAGTCAGAAATTCCAGTAGCTCTGCATTCACTCAGAACATAGTTAACTAAACTTTCCATTTCAAATATATGTCCAGGGACCCTCAACTCTGCCCTGCCATGTTACGAAGACAAACTGATGGTTGTTTTTCTCGTGGCAGATGGTGCTGGGTAAGAGATGAAAGAAAAAATAGTAAAGGAATCACTGCTTTGAAACATTTCCATATTAAAGTTGTAAGGTCAGTACCACTTGCCAGCCTTGTTCCCGAGGCACATGAAGCTCAACTGACTGAAAGACCTGTGCAATTTATGCTTTTCTGGTTGACTCAAGGATGGAAGGAGTGCATATTAATCTTGCCACCCAAAAGTTTTTTCAGTTTATCTTTTATAAGACTAAAGCAGAATCTGCTCACTTCTTTAATCAATAATACGTGTAGTTTATATAGAGAGACACCCAAGTTAAAGAGGGTTTGTGATCTTTTCACCAGAGGCTCTCTGTCTGCATTTGGTTTCAACAGTTGGTTGAAACTCAGAAGAGAAAATAGCCAACTAAGATGACAAAATAAAGGTTGGCAGATGTTCTATTCTCTAAAAGTAGAAAATTCTATTCTCTAAAAGCCCTTATTACAAAGGGTTCCTTTGCTGCAACAAAGCAATTATCCTAAGATGGATGACTCCGAAGAGCAACATAGTGCTCTAGAGAATGAGAGTAGAAAGATACAATACAAGTCTATATGTATACAGAGGTAAATATATACTGTATGGCATGAGTATCAGTAAGGGTGAGAACACATTTCATTGTAAGTAACTCTGTGTGAAGAGTTCTCCCTCCTCCTGTGAAATCTATGCCAAGAGGCCATGCTACCTACAGTGAAGTCTCCAACCTTTTTGAGCTATAGGGTTGCTGCTGAATTCTGCATCTGTTGTGAGTGTCTGGTTGCCCATCAACAGAATAGTTGCAAAAATGGTCAGTCACAAAATGACTATTTCCTGAAAGACAGTCTGATGAGGCTGTATTTGCCACCCACTAACTCCCCAAAGACAGTTTAACTTTCCAACTCAACTATGTTTAGTATATTTTCAATTATGAATTTTCTCCGCTTCCCTTTTATAAGTTATTGTTCAGTAAAGGGAAACATGCCAGAAGCAAAAGGCTAAAATGTCATTGCCAGCAGAATGTAGTTCATGAGTATAAAACACAAGGGGTTCAAGACTGAACTAACCAGAAGCCTATGCAATCAATTCCAACATTGAGATCACAAAGTAATTAAGACCAAGGCAATAAGCCAGCTCTGCAGCCAAGTATTTGTTGCAGATCATCCCTCAGCACTGCATTCTTGTTGGCTGTTTGCTTTTGAAAAGGAATATTCCTGAAGGGGTTCAGGAGGTTTTTTTTGGAGAAACAGATAAATCAATATAAAAGCACCAAAGTGTACTGTATACTGAGAATTATTTCAGGAAAAAGCTAAATCCAGACAAAAAGAGCTGAAATAATGTTGTTATTATTTGGCAGATCTTACGACCCAGGCACAATGGAGGTTCTGGTCATCTAAAAGGTTCTCCTGGATCTCTTTGTGAGTCTCAATCTCAGGATAGGAGTAGGAAAGCAACAGTGGGCATAGTTTGCATGTTGAGATTATGTTGTGAGCACTGTCACAAAAGAGCTAGCCAGTGGGAGGCCACCTATGTTAGTCTGTAGTGGCAAAAATCAAGACTCTGGTAATACCTTTTCTGACTAGCAAGTGTTATTAAAAAGCATAAAGTTTCATGAAGTTCAGCTCTTCTGATTGATTGATTGGTTGGTTGGTTGGTTGGTTAGTGGATTAGGTGCCATCAAGTCAGTGTTAACTCTTAACAACCAAATAGATACCATGTGATCTACTCCTAATCTGATATTTCAGGTTTTCCAATGTTGCATAGTCACTGTAACTGAGTCCTTCCTCCTTGCTGCTAGCCATCCTCTTCTTCTCTTTCCTTCCATCTTTCCCAGCATTACAGCTTTCTCTAGGACAGTGGTTCTCAACCTTTTTAATGCCGCGACCGCCAACCGGTCGTAAGTCGAGGACTACTCAACCGGTCATAAGTCGAGGACTACTCAACTGATGCAGCACCGTTTGCAGAATGGGACTTTTGGCGGGCTCAGCAGGGCAGAGACAGCCTGGACAATTCCTATTGGCTTTTGAAAGCCAATAGAATTAGACTCTATTCAAGAGAGTCTATTCTATTGGCTTTCAAAAGGGAGTAGCACAGCTATGGAAAAGGGGGAAAAAATGGTGGACTGCGTTGTTTGGTGACCCCCGTGAAATGGTCATTCGACCCCAAATGGGGTCCCCACCCACAGGTTGAGAACCACTGCTCTAGGAAATCCTGTTCAAAGCAGGATAATTTGAGCCTTGAGTGAGAATTCAGGGTTGATTTGTTCGATGATCCATTTGTTTGATTTCTTGGCTGTCCTTGGTATTCTCAGGAGTCTTCTCCAATGCAATACTCTTCCTATCCTGCTTCTTCAAAGTCCAACTGCCACTTCCATAGGAAGTCACAGGGAGTACCATTACAGGTTGTCCTGGAGTTATGACCAAATTTGTTCAGCAACCATATGAAGTTGCAGCGGCACTGAATGAATGGTATTTATACCTGGTCCTTGAAGTTACAGCTCTTGCAGTGCCCCCACAGTCTTGTGATCAGGCACTTGGCAGCCTGCTCACACCTACAACTGCCAGGGCTCTTCAACTGTCCCCCCCCCCCGGCCTTTTATTTTCCTGCAAAGTGGTACTCTTCAGCAGCAGTGGCAGTGCTGGAGCTGAAGGAGAGGCCCAAGGCTTTCAGTAGTTTCATCCAGCCACCACCAACCCCCAGGCTTCTACTTCAGCCCCAGTGCCACTGAGAATACCACTCAAGCCTCATCTGTGATGAGCATAGCACAAAAACCCAACCATTCCTTCTACCCTTGCTGCCCTACATTCCACTCATCCTGCTGCCTTGCTGCCTATCAGCATTGCTGCCCCAAATGACTTTTGCTATCTTTCTCCTATTGCTGATGAGATATACCCAGCCTGGCCCTATGTAAGGTAGATGCTGGCCGGGTTAGGCCTTCTTCCCAAGGCTGCTCACACATTTCTTCAAACAGCACAGACCACTGTCACAATGTTTCTGAGGCTTTCTAAAATGTCACCAGACAGCTGCACCAATTCATGTTGGCCATTCTACAGTTTTTCAGACAGTGTTCAAAAAGCTTCTGAAACCAAATCAACAGTTGATGATCCATTACCATAGCAAATTACTGAACCCACAATTAGACTCAGAATTTTAACTTCCTACTTCACAGCATATGATTCCTTTTAGATGGTGCTGTAATTCTACTATCTGGATATCACAAGAGGATCATTCTCTCATGTCTCTTCTGTCTCTGAATGGTCCCAAACCAATGTTTGAACAATGTAACACAAAAGGGTAAGCCAAGTCAGGTCCTTTTAATACACAGTGGCTTTTTTTTTCAATTTTCAGAGCAACTGGAGGACTAGTTGACTCATGAAGTCAATTAATAGTTGCATTTCTGCAAATTGAAGCAGTCATAATGCTGCACCAATTCTAGAATCATCTAACTCTCGCTTGCTGCTTATACTTCAGGTCTTGCAGTGCATATTTAGTTTCTGCCAGGTCCCTGCATCTCCTTTCTAAGTCTTGCCAACGCTGGGTTTTTCCAAGGCTAGTAGATGCTCTGGGCTTCTGTAAGACTTCCAGGGATATAAGCTGTTCCCTGCATTTCCATCCTCCCCCCAATCTGTCACGTGGCTTCGAATGCTGCAACTGAGTCACTTTGGCTACTACATTTTCCAGATGCTATTACTGCAGTCACTGCCAAGCTCCTTGCAATGATTTCTTTCCAAATATTCCTTTGGCATTCTCTGGACCTCTTCCTTCGGATATTCTTCAGTCAAGCTACGCTCACCTATCTGTTGTCAACAGTCTTTTGTACATAAGGTGCACCCTGCACTTATCAACTCTCTCTAGATTCTTCCTCTTCTTCATGGACATTTCCTCCACCATTCCCATCCCATGTCATCACTTCAGGAGCAGCAGTGCAGATGGCAAACCCATTTACAGAAATGCAGCCATTTTAAAGGAGGAAACTCAAACATTTCTCCTTTGTTCTGCATTTCCTCTTTCCAGACTTGCAGTTGACCATTTTATTCTGGGAAAGTCTAATTGGACCACAGGAACCAATTCTAAATAAATAAAGTGTTGGTTAGAAGTTGATGTTTTATCCAGCAGTAGGATGTTTCCTCCCTTTTTTAACATTACAAATCTTTACCTAAAGTTAAAACCAGGAAAGACAAGAGCTAAGAAATATTGAGAAAAATGAATTAGCCACATTTATGCCTGTCTTTGTGTTGTTCAAGATGAGCAGAAACAGCTTCATCAATTCCTGGTGAGTTGCCAGATTTTTCCAAAATCTTCAAATGATGAAAACAATGTTATGAGGATACAGCATAGATGATGATAATGATGATCATGATTTATTAATTTTGGATGCCGCCTGATGTTGCCAGGGTATGTTTATACTCTTAGTTAGAGTCAGAAGACCATGAATCTTACTCTAAATTTCATCCTAGGGATTTGCCATTTATTCCAGATGAATGGTATACTCATTCCAAGGAGTTTATGCTGTAATCAACTAAGATTATGGTTTAGACCACCTCCTTAAGTCCTGTGGCTATGACCTATAATATCATAATAGTCAGCTGCAAAAAATGGTATAGGTACTTATGACCACAATTGAGCCCAACATTTCTGTTGCTAAGTAAAATATTTGTTAAGTAAGTTTTGCACCATTTTATGACCTTTCTTGCCACGTTTCTTAAGTGAATCACTGCAGTTGTTAAATTAGTAACAGGTGAATCTGGCTTCCTCATTGACTTTTCTCATCAGAAGATCGCAAAAGATGATCACATGACCCCGGCACACTGCAACCATCATAAATATGAGTCAGTTGCCAAGCATCTGAATTTTGATTATGTGACTATGGGGATGCTGCAACTGTCATAAGTGTGAAAAATGGTCATAAGTCACTTTTTTCTGTTCTGTTCTATTTGTCATAAGTCACTTTTTTCTGTTCTGTTCTATTTGTCATCTTTGTTTTACATTAGCAACATTCTGCTCTTCAACTGTTCATTTTAACTTCCTGGCCAATAAGGAATATAAGAACTTTCCTGTTTTCATTATTGTTACTACTAGTAGAAGTATTTTAATATGTTTGGAAGACAAATGGTTATTTATTTGTTTTTACTACAAAGTTCTGTTCTCAAAGATCAGAAGCCAATTAAATTTTATACGGGGGGGGGGATGTCCTAAACTCAGGATAGCAACCAGAAATATACCTTCATCTATGCAAAATCTAGCAGTTTGACTTCCAAGGAGGCAAGGTTGTGTTTAGACCTGAGCCCTGATTTAGCTCAACTCTATCTTCAAATTTTGTGCAAACAAGCAAAGGTACCAAAAAGACAGTGAAAGTGGAGATAATATATACAAATGAACTCATAGATATGCGAAAATACTTACCTGAGGTGCTGATTAAAGTAGCAAGTGAAAGGCTGAGAACCTACTTCAACTTCCCAATAAACCTGCCAGTGCATTACAATATCAGAGTTCTTCTCATTTTCCCGTTCGCAGGGGGGGATGTATGAACACTGCAGAAATAAAAGATCATTAAATGGTTTCTTTTTAGTATGCGGCATTTTAACTTTGCTCTTCCTTAACAGTTTTCATAATTAAATTTAAACCATATGACTCAGAAATTCAGCAAAAGACAAGTGAGAGATTTAAATGAATACTATTCAAGAATGGTCACTGAATTTTCTCCATCTCTCCCTGTGCACATCTCCAGCCTCTAATTTTAGACAGTTATGTAAAAAAGGGTGTGACACAATAGAATAAATCTGTAAAGAACACAAGAAGAGCTCCACTAGTGAGACTAAAGCCTTTCCAGGCACAAATAGAATTTTTATGAGAACTCATAAAAATGAGGACAAAAGCTTAGTAGTTACTTCCCATACTGCATTTTAGAGCTATGTTGTGTCTTGAGTGTATGTAATACATGTAGTCCTCAACTGTGCCCAAAATTTATGTTGCTAAGTGAGAAATTTGTTAAATGAGTTTTGTCCTATTTTATGGCTTTTCTTGCCACAGTTAAGTGAATCACTGCAGTTAATTAATAACATGGTTGTTAAATGAATCTGGTTTCCCCATTGACTTTGCTTGTCAGAAGGTCGCAAAAGACTGCAACCATCATAAATGTGAGTCACTTGTCAAGCACCTGAATGTAAATAACGTGACCATGGGGATGCTGCAATGGTCATAAGTATGAAAAATGATCATAAATCACTTTTTTCACTGCTGTTGTAACATCAAGCAGTCACTAAGCAAACTGTTGTAAGTCAAGGACTACCTGTACATTTGATGAATAGGCTTTGCTAGCATTTCTCTACATGACTGTGTTCGAAGTAAAGTCTTTATCCTGGTTCATCCAAGCCGGGGATAAATAAACAACATGGTGACTGCTTTGGGAAGAAGGTTACAAATTATTGAAGACGCAGAAAGGTGGTTTTTGCAGGAAAGACCAGAGGAAAGAAGGACCTGAGAACATGGGCAGTAGGTTTTTATACTCTCTAGCCTTTTGTTTGGAATAGTTTCCTGTTCCTGTGGCATGAACTTTGAGGCTATTTCCTGTGTCACGTATTCTGACCTGAGTCTAGGTGTGACTCTCTGGTATACTTGATGGTAATGGGTTAGTCCTATTATGTCCCATCTCAGGTGGGATATGCAGATTTTAGGTCTTTGTCTTCTGGCTCCAGCTTTCTGATGATTTTACATTTGCATTTGTATAGGGCTGGCTCCTGCTGGAGACAGAGAGACTTGGGGACAGGGTTGGTTTTTGCTTTTAAAAATCCTTTTGAGGAAAAATATATTTTTTCTGCCCTTTTAATATTTCCTTCTCTGGGGCTCTGACTTCCCTCAACTGATATAAAATAATATTGTATTCACTAGGGAAGCTTCCCATTCAGTCCAGAATCAGCCTAGATAGGCAATCCTGGACACAGGCTTTCCCCTGCTACAATTCATTCTCCAGATACACAAATCTTCCCAAACAGGAACACCATTGTTTCTTAGTAAGTCATGTCTGACAATATGTTAATCAGCCTTCCTATTGGTTAGGAAGAACAAATGTTTCAAGAAAAGGGTTGCTGGGGAAATATTTTGTTTCAAAGGTAAAGGTTTCCAGTAGAGGACTTGTAATCAGAATTGTTGATTTGTTTATGTTTTAAACAGATTTATTATCTCTGGCATCTTGATGACTCTAGTTACTTTTTTTGTTGAAATGCAGTACAAACTCAAGTTTTGTGTTTACTTCTACTTCAAAATTTTCCTGTGAATCTGTGACCAGTCTTCTTGCTGCTTTTTATTGGAGACTGATGTGATTTTATGCTGCTTGGCGCCTTATTTACTTGTAAAAGTTTTAATAGTTTGACTACCTAAGATTATAAGATGTTTTCTATTGTTCTTATTTTTAATACTTTTTTTTAATTTTACCTTGTGCTTTTCTGCCTCCATTCACAAAAAGGAAGGGGTAACTGTTTTCTGTGGTCACCTGTCTCAGAGGTATAAAGAGCAGATTTTAATTTCCTTTTTCATTTCTATTAACACAATCATTACTACCATTATTATTCCTGGTCTATTAACTAGTGTGTTCAGGGATCCCTATTTGTCCTGTATCTTAGGGTTAAGAAGAGATTAGAAGATAAAGCCATCCCCTAAACATATAGATGCTTGCTACAGTAATTATCAAGAAGCTGCACTTAAAGGAGGAAAGTAAGCCTGGGAATGTGAAACATAGTGGATTTCTGAGAGAGGAAGGTTGAGTCCCCCAATCTTTCAACCTACAGGCTCAGTCTCTAGCTGTTACAAACATATAAATATAAAAGATCCATTTTTATTTCTTATCAAAATTAGATCCAGATCCAGAATGTGCATTAAATCAAACCGTTATCTTATAAAAAATATAATCAAGCAATACAGTGAAGTCTGGCATTATCAGTCTGGCTATTTTCTGACTGAGACAAACAAGGAATTAGCACCCCTGAGGGGCTAAGACTAGGAAACCAATCTGTTACCATTTTGGGATAGTCACCATCTCTCAGTGTGCCTAAGAAATGAAAGAAAGTTGGGATGGCTATGCAAAAAACAAACAACACATGGCATATTCTGACCCAAATTTAAAGTGTTCTCTTTTAAATCCAGTCAGATAGTTAACTCAAAAGAAACGATCTTATAATAAACAAAATATATTTTAATGAGAAAGATTACTTGCGTTCACGTTGTGATTGGTGCTGCTGGAAATACATCTTTGTTCATCTTTTAGATCATCCCTTTAGGTAAGAAAGTATTGCTCTTTATACCATCTTTATAATGACTCAGGCTTATTGTGTGACCTTCCATGGCCCATGCTTCTTACAGACAAAGAGATTCCCATGTGGCTTGAGTCCAGGAAGTCTCCCAATGACTTTTGGAACTCCTCCCTCTGACCCATCCACATACGTAGCATTTAACCCAATAACTGCCAGACATTCCAACATAGAGCTATGTGGTCCATAGAGCCATATGGGCCAGAATACTCCCTGCTTGGAAATTTATATTTCCACTACTAAAATAGTAAAAACATAGCATCAAGGCATGCAATACTCATTGTTAACTAACTTGTGACTAAATAGGTAAAAACTTGGTATCAAACATGCATAACTATTGGTAAATATAAAACATGCACGATTATGCTAAAAAGAATAAGCAAGTGTTACATCAAACAATGCATAAGACAATACATAATTTGAGGTTTAATCTTCTGGTTCAGTCTTCATCAGCAATGGGACCAAATCGGTAATCAGCCTGGTACAAGTGTCTTTGAGTCATAACCTGACTCACGTGGCTTCACGATCTCGATCTCAGCTGGGTAAACTAGTTCATCAGGTGGGTGGGCCCGGTGCGCAAGTCCCATGGGCCAATAGTTCTGGTATGCAGTCTTGTCTCCCAGTGAGACAAGGTCTTCTTCTTCCTGTGAAGGAAACTGGAACCAAATCTGGAACAGAAAAAACTGGAACCCAAGCTTCTCGGGAACGAGGGG
The DNA here is from genome assembly GCF_016545835.1 of Crotalus tigris. Lineage (NCBI taxonomy): Eukaryota > Metazoa > Chordata > Lepidosauria > Squamata > Viperidae > Crotalus > Crotalus tigris. The sequence goes on from NW_024096718.1 coordinate 2,960,953, forward strand.
AACTGGATTCACAGGATACTCAGGAACCGAAGAACCTGTAAAGACATAAACAGCTGGATCTGGAAACACAGGAACAGCTGGAGCTGAAGAATCAGGATCAGGAACATCTGGAAACTCAGGAATAACCAGAGCTGAAGAGGTTCAATTGTCTAAGTTGGTCTTCTTTAGCAACAGGACTCGGTCAGTGATTAGTCTGGTGTAGAGCTAGTTGCTTGTCGTGACTCCTTAGACAGCGTCTTAGGTTCTAGGTGTAAGGCTGCTGGGTGCCTGTCGCTGTTGCACAGGTGGCATTTCACCTTAGCTGTGCGTCCTTGGCCGTGTGATCCATAGAGTCACAGCATTTGAAACATATCCTATTCTCTTTGAGTAGGGTCTTTCAGTCATCTAGGGATTTTTTCCTAAATTCTCTGCAATCATTTAGAGAGTGAGAAGACTTGTGCATTGGGCAAGTTAGGCCTTTTGTAGTTGGATGCGGATTCAAAGGAACACTTCTCGGTGTTTGTTCATCTGGAGCCTTCTTTGGGGGAGGCGTGATGTCTGAAGGGGTGGTTCTGTCCGTAGCTTGGCCAGATCCCTTTGTTACATCAGGGCTGTGACTGTTTCGCCCAGTCGTCGGATAGTGTGCTTCTCTGACGGGAAGGTACAGGGGGTCATTGTGGAGTTTAACCTTCTTGCTGATAAATTTAGCAAGAGCCACGAAGGGGGGGAATTTTGTTTTGATTGTCTTCCCCGTAAGTTTGAGAAAATTCGATCCATTGTTCACATATCAACTGTGGTAGTTTTTGGATGATAGAAGTTTGTATTCTAAGCAGGTCGAGGTAAGCTAATCCCGGCAAGGTAGGGTCCTGTTGTGCTGACCGTAGTTGAGTAATGAGTGACGAGAAAGTCTTCAGCTGTTTGTGGTCGTTGATTCTTATGTCGGGGAAATTAAGAACGCGGTCCAGAAGCAAGGACTCCGTCACTGAGGGATCACCACAGTCCTCATCAAGTGCGGCCCAAGCCTCTGCAAGGCCGATGTTGGGGTCGCCCAAATGGGATGCAAAGATGTCGTTCACAGTGTTTACAGATTCTGGGCCTAACCATACTGTCAGCTGAACAAGTTCCTCACCTGGCCCAGTCTTTTCTTCGTTGATGGCGTGCTTGAAGATATGTTTCCACAAGTAGTCTCTTCCAGCTTTGTCGGAGAATTTCCGTACCCCTCTGGCTGCTAAGTCCAATCTTCTTCCAATATACATTGGGGGATACATCGATCCTGTGTGCGGGCTGTAGCTTGGTGGAGATGGTGGATCCCTTCCGTGAGTGGGGGCGTGCACCATGGGTAGCTGGTAACTTCCTTCGGCGTATTGTTGGCTGAGGGTATTTTGCCATGTCACGTGCAAGGGATCTTGTTGGCTTGGTCTGAACTCCTCTGCTGTGGCATTGAGCTGAGGGAGCCCAGGCTCCTGCTTGCTTACATGTTGGAGGGTCTGTGTTTCTGGTAGAGTGTAGCTAGCTCCCTGGTAGGCTGGCAGAGCTGATGCTCGAGGCTGTCCTCTGTAGTCAGGACTGGTGGCAGTTCCTTCGGATGCTGCCTCCTGTTGGTGCAGCAGGGACTCTAGTGACTTTAGTGTGGCTTTAACTCTTTCAACCTCTTCCCTGAGCGACGGTTGGTTCTGCTGTAGGGCCGTTGGCGCTACAGGTGGATCCGTCCAATTGCCATTAGTGGTATGGTTTGGCAGGTTGGTTCTGCCTCTGTAACCAGATTCCTCTTTATAACATTGGCTGAAATTCCGAGCATTCCTAGGGGTTGTGTCACTATGGCAACAAATGAGTTTATTGAAAGGCAATCAGCCTTCCTTGCTTTTGTCTGAACTTTAGAGGCAGTCATTAAACAGTTCTTTGTTTCAGGCTGCGTAATTCACTGGCAAAGAGAGGAGAGGAATAAAGCCCAAGCTCCTTTTGGTGTTAAAATTCAAACTTTTCATGCAAGGAACAAAAGTGTAGATTTTTTTCCTTTCTCTTCGCTATAAACATTACCTTGTGAACAGATAATTTTAATTTAACAGGTAATTTTAATCAGATACAAGGCACTTTTTACTTTGAAGCATTGGCTAGCAAGCGAATTAGCATAACAATACCTCTGAATCACTCCTTGAAAGCTGTCTTTTACACAGACACGCTGGCTTTGCTTTGCAGGCTTTTAAAGGCATCAAGAGAATCTTTACTTTACTTCCTTGAGGGTTAATGTAGAGAAAAGGCTAACAGATCTGATTCTCTTTCTTCAAACTGTTGCAGCTTTGAGAGAAGAATTAATCTTTGCCAATTTACTATTTGCTTTCAAAAGATGGCACGAATTATGAGTATACTTTCTTACTATTCTGACCCAAATTTAAAGTGTTCTCTTTTAAATCCAGTCAAATAGTTAACTCAAAAGAAACGATCTTATAATAAACAAAATATATTTTAATGAGAAAGATTACTTGCGTTCACGTTGTGATTGGTGCTGCTGGAAATACATCTTTGTTCATCTTTTAGATCATCCCTTTAGGTAAGAAAGTATTGCTCTTTATACCATCTTTATAATAACTCAGGCTTATTGTGTGATCTTCCATGGCCCATGCTTCTTACAGACAAAGAGATTCCCATGTGGCTTGAGTCCAGGAAGTCTCCCAATGACCTTTGGAACTCCTCCCTCTGACCCATCCACATACCTAGCATTTAACCCAATAACTGCCAGACATTCCAACATAGAGCTATGTAGTCCATAGAGCTATATGGGCCAGAATAGATTTAAGACTTGGCTTATCTATTAGCTCACCATTAATTATAATTATCACAATAATTTCTCTAAGAACTTCACTGTCTCGTCATTGAGAATTGCTGATAAAGATGAGTAACCCAAATAAAACTAAAACACAGAGGTTTTTCAGGAGCTCATCTGCAAAGAGCAATCCAGAATGTCTCTTCCTTTCTATTTTTCAGGTGGAGAAGATTCTTACCACTCAGGAGATTGAACATTCCGGAAACAGCACACAAAGTTACAGATAGACAAGCAGTGAAATACTACACAATTTCATAGCCGTCAGCTGCCTGGAACCTTCTTTCTCTGGTCCCCACACCTCCATTCCAACCTCTCAATGGAATAAAAATACATTTTGTGCTTTTTTGGAGATAAAGTCATAGCACCTATGGCTATTTAGCAGAACCAATGCCCAGTTAACTATGACCACATGGACCGGGCATCAGTATTGATAAACATTTATAGTGCTTATACCATATTATATATTAAGCATTATACCAAAGCATTCTCTACTTTGATGAATGTATTTTCCCCTGTAAAACTGTAAGTTTTTTCCCAACCCAGAAAGGTGAAATATTTTACAGTAAATGAAAACAGTAAAAATGAAAATCAATGCAAAAGCAAAAGATGTTCAACCCTTTTTGAATTTTACTCTTGTACTTCCCAAGGCTTCAAACCTGTGCATCTCAGGCATACTCATATACAAAAGTCACAATGGTTATTTTGATTTCTCTTCAGAACTGAAGCTTCTTTAATCCTATTGATTTTTTTTAAAAAAAAACCTCTTTTAGGAAATTTATTCTATACTATGTAGCTTATTTTTTTAACAAGTAATATATATTGAGGACTTTGTACCAATGACAAGAGTCCAATGATGCAAAGTTCAGGAAATAGACTATAATTCTGTGATACTTGCAGGACTATATGACTAGAGTTATGATGTTGAATCAGATTATGATACTATAGAAACTGGAATATATTTTTATTGCTCCAAGCAGTGTTTTGGAAAGATTTCAAAAACAGTTAATTTGGTGTTCTATGTAGGTACACGTATTAATTTAAGAGATGGTAGATAACTCCACTGAAGAATAAAGGGTGAGAATAATTTTAGTACATTTTTAAGTTGTCAGATAAAGATACCAATAACAATTCAAACCATTCATTTTTAAAAATATATATATTCAGCTGAATAACATACTACAGTACTTCTCAACCTTGGCAACTTTACGATGTGTGGACTTCAACTCCCAGACTTTTGTGTTGCTGGCTGGGAAATTCTGGGAATTGAAGTACATACATCGTAAAGTTGCCAAGGTTGAGAAACACTGACATACTACATTAGTGGCCTTCAGTTTTCCCGAATCACGCACTATGTGAGTGAGCTGAACATATTTGGAGAAAATCAGATTAGAGAAAACATTACTGATGATTAATGGCATATTTAGGGAAATGGATAGCTGATTCACATATGCATGTCTCTCACTTGACTTGCAATGGTAAATGAATCTCACCATGGGATTTGTTTTTAAACAATGAAAAGTGAACAATTTTAATACATAAATGAATTATTATGCATCTAATTATGAAATAAAGTTCACATTATCAATACCACTAATATTTCAAACATAGTACCTTTCAGTGGACAGTTATTTTGACCAACTGGAATGCATCCTTGTTTAGGAAGCAGAATGATCAAGGTTATAGTTATTACATCTGGTTTAATAGCCCAAAATTGTTTTTGATAGTCAACAAAGCTATAATTTAATAACTTTCGATATAGGCTGACTATATGTGAAAAGTTCTATATGAAAAGAATTCTGACAATGCATCAAATCCTCCAGAACTTGGAAGTATTTGCCCCTTCACAATTCAGTGTTGTATGCTGCGATGTGAGGCTTATTCTTGCCCCTGAAACAAATTCTTATATGAACGTGACTAAATATACTGTACATCTGGGGGGGGGGGCAATTTGTTATTCTGAACATTCTTCCTTGCCATCATTAAAAGTTAGCTAGTAGTGTATGTACTTATTAACACATTCATGAAAAACAGTAACCTAGCCACCTCAATAGAAACTTCCAATGTGAAACAAAAGAAGTACCGTATTTTCCGGCATATAAGACGACTTTCTAAACCATGAAAATCTTCTCAAAAGTCGGGGATCGTCTTATACGCCCAGTCGTCTTATACGCCGGAAAATACAGTACTATAGCTTTGGGTTATATATTATTTTGAATTTAGACTGCAATCCTATGATTTCATTTGGGGAAATAACAGAAGGGAGTATACAGATAACAACATGACTACAAAATAATAATCAGAATATATATCTAGCAGTTATTTTTTTCTAGGTTTTGTCTAATTGAATTATCCTCAATGACCTTTATTTAAACAAATATAGCCTCTATTCTATAGTTAGCCTCATCCAATTAATTAGGGCAGCACAAGCCAACAGGACGACTATTTTTCTGTAACACAGGAAAAGGTAACTATATTCATTTAAGGGTTGCACCTGGCCTTTGGATGCCTTTGTTTTTGAGGTGAATTCAATAAGTAGAAACAAATGGAACAGAAAAGTGGACAAGACAGTTTCAAAAAATCTTTTTAAAATCCTTTCCTGCAAATACAGGAAGAGAGAAACAGCTATGCACACTTTAAAATATAGATATAAGTTTTTAAAGAAGCCCTTCAATGCCTCCAAGTTCTTGCCAAAACTGGGTGAACACAATGGGAATTGCTTAGATTTGCACAAGAGAATTGCAGGGTCTCATATGGCCAGGAATTGCTCATCTCTTTTTCAGCACATATTGTTTTGTTCATGCATATGAAAACTCTTACAGTTTATTTTCTATCTGTGCTTCCTTCTGAAACCTTTTATTCCTTGCCTTTTTTCTTAAAACTTCAAAGTCAACTCATGCACCTCTTAAGCCACTATTTGGTGGCAGAATTACTTGATAAATGTAATTCCAAGGAATGAATTCCAAAGGCACTTATTAACTTTTCCATTCTTTTTGTTTAGGGTCATTTTTCATAATGGAAAAGAAAGCCTTGACCTTCAGTTCTCATTTCTCAAGCTTTAACTCATAATACAACATATTTTTGAGCCTTTTAGATTTTACATCTTTAACTTGGCAACATAAAGAACTTCACCAGGCACTGAAAGAAAAAAGCATTATCTCTAGCATGGAAATATTTAAAACACAAAATAATCTTTTCTTCCTCTGCTATAGATCAGAAAGGGACAACTTTGCTAGAAGAAATTTAAGATTATTATTTGTTAAATAATATCAAAGGTAAAATGGTCCATGTGAATTGGATTTAAACTACCAGTACAACATAATTCTTAGACAAAAATATTTGGCTGAAAGTAGATTTTATGTAGAATTTTGTTATGTGGTCTTGAGATGATTCTGTTGTACCAGCAGAAGTGGAAGAAGAAATTAAGTCCTTGGAAAAAATAGCAACTATGTAAGACATCAAAATAAAATTTATTTTAGCATCTTGAAGACTATCCACCATCTTCCCACCAGTATTTATACCTCTAAAATTTTTCATTTTTGCCTTATTAACAAACACTCCTAATTATCAATAATTTCCTATACATGATTCTGAAAATACATGAAACTACCAATCACACATCCCTATCTTACTTCCTACTTAGTGTAAGCATTCTATTTATTATCACACATATATTAGTTATTTTATTAGTCATAATTATAAGAATACCCAATTCAACAGTGTCTGTGGGACCTTTATAATATGCTACCATTATCATGCTCAGCAGGCATCCCTAGTTCTCATTCTTTAATACTTTTCTCTGCTTTCCTTTTCTTTGATGTCCATTTTTTCCCAGATTCACTCTTGACACTTCAAAATAATACACTGTCCTCCATTCAAACCCTCTCATCGTCACTATACTCTTCACTAATCCTCTTAATCTTACAACATAAACAATCAAATAAATTATACTCACAATTCATTCTTTTCTGCACTTTCCTGTCTTGTACTTCTCATGTCACCTGCCAGAAAAAAGGTTTTCCCTGACTACAGACTGTTTCCCAAAATTAATTTGTTTCTTCTATTGATATCATTCCCTGAAGCACAACATGCATTTGTAACCAAGGTAAGAATTTAGACAACAATCTAGATGACACCAATTCATACTTTATAGCATATAATTCAGCCCTTTCATTTATAACTAAACCTTTACCATTACTAGTCTATTCCAAAAAATTAAATCACCTTCATTCAGACCTATTGTATCCTTCCCTTGATCTTAATTACAGGCACATATCTGTCTTCCTTTCTTTCCTTGTATTCCATATATTCATGCTTTTTAGTATTTTAAATTCCAAGTCACAGTCTCCTTTAAATTCCAAGTCTTGAACAGTCAATACTTTCACATAATTCTTTTTAGTAAAATAGAGAAGGTGTAGACTTGCCTTATTCTCCACTAACAGTAAAAATAATAGCAATCAACTTGGGCGCATTTGGGTAGTATATCACAAAAGATAACCAAAGCCCAGTTTTGCCCAAACATGTTCATTTTGTTCAGTACAAAATTGGATAGCTTACTAAAGCATCTCTTGCAAGCCAAAATACTTTCTTCTACTAATAGGAGTGTATGGTGATTAATCATTTCTATCCACTTTTAGGAAAGTTCATGGGATTCCTGCCTCAAAATTATGCTACTGATTCTTGGCAGTGATGACAGAATGAGACTAAAAGCTGTCAGTTACAGGATACCTACCCTTGGACAAAGCCTATTATTTTCTCTTTATTTAATTTAGAGTAAATATATGTATAAGTAAATAAATTTATATTTTTATTGCAGCATTTTATGAATGCCTGAGTTCTAGGCAAAGCAACATATCATATTTGAATGGGATAGTTTCTTCTCTTTTATGATCAATCACCCTATGATTGAGGGGACATCCTCCTTCTTGTAATGACCTTTCAGTTTCTCATTTCTAGATGTTTCATGCATTATAGCCTGAGGAGAATGGCAGTTAGCAGGCAACAGATTCTCTTGGAGAATAGTTAATCTAAGAGACTTTCTCCACTTTCTCCTCACAGATATGCCCCAACAATTTGTTTTGTTAGCTTTGTTGTGTCTGCAACTCATATCTGAGGCAGGCAAGTCTCAGTTCTAATGTTGCCACGGATTGAAGTAGCTTGTTGCTACTTAAGGACTTTCCCCCTTAAGTAGCAACAAGCCACAGTACATAGGATAATAGATGGGGTTAGTGCCATTGTAGTCTGCTGCAGATTCTCTATCATCATTGTCCTCTGCTTTGAGAAATGAATGAGTCCAGATCTTTTAAACTGGCTTTCCTCTCTACAAGTCATGTTCCAACCTAAATCCTTGTGTCAGATCCAGAGATCATGCCAGTGATATCAGAAGGGGGACTGCACAGTGGATAAGAAGAGAAGCAGAGATTTGTTTGGAGAGTAAAAAGAGCTTTTACTTCGCCTTTGCTTGCTGTCTCTCCTAACCGGAGTGCTTATCCAAAGGCTGGAAGAAAGGTAATGGCAAGGGAAGAAGGTTAAGTTTTGACACTTGGTGCCCAAATGAACTTTATTAATTTGAACTGATTTTCTGTGATGTCATAAGCAGTGACTTTGCCTATTAACACTATTCCAGCTGCTTACAATAACAGGTCGTATTTATTCCTGGTTACTATCAGTTATAATCCCAAAACCCCTTTGGATCAGGCTCTGCTCAGCCTTCACTACAGAGCTATTCTAGCCAGACTTCCAAAATTTGAGGCTTCAGTGCCAGGAGTTGGCACCTCTGAACTACAGGACTCTCCACTTGAGCCCGCTGCTAGCATAGTCCAGCCCTCCTATACAGGCTCCACAGATACCATCTTGGCAGCTTCTGCACCCTCAGATACTTGGCGGGCCGAGTTGTCTGCCTCCCAAATAGCGTCAGGTCTTTCATTCTGACCTTTGCCCAAGATCAGCTTTTCAGGAGAAATTTCGCCCATTTTCTCTCCAGCCCTGCTTCCCTAACCCCAGTTCTGAGCTGCCCTAAAAATAAAGTGGTATCCCCTGACATATGCCCAGAGACCGGCCGGTGCTTTTACCTTTGGGTTGGTGAGGAGCTGATGCTCGTCCGGGTGCAGGAGCGCCCGGGCGTTGGATTCGGAGTTGTTGACGTAGATCTGGAGGCAGGGGTACAGGGAGGTGCCCTTGCAGTCGGCGCCACACGTGAACGTGCACTCGAAAACCTCGCTGATCCGTTGCACCGACAGCACGGTGCAGTTCGCCGCCTTGCCTTGTAAATCCTGCAGGGCCGGGTTGAGCCAACAGAAACCCAAGATGAAAAGTGACAAGATACCAGAAACGATGAGGAACAAGCCCAGCCGGATGGTTTTGTCTTCAGCTTCGGTGTATTCGTAAGCCACTCGGATCTTGGCCATCGCCCCGCCTAAGAGCATGGAAAGCAGCCGAGCGGGGAGGGGGGCGTGATTGGGGAGGGCGAGAGAGATTGGAAGCAAGAGCAGCAATACTGGAGTGGCTTTCCGCCCACCGGGAGACAGAGGAAAATCAGCAGAAGAAGGAAGAGCTGGAGCGCCCGTGGAAGAAACTCCGACCACTCGTCAGTGGCCGATTCCACCTGCAGGACTCGCTCTGGCTGGACGGCGGCCCGGGAAGCGGTGCCAGCCAGCAGCTGGCGCGCAAATCCGCTTGCGAGGCGAGCAGGAGGGTGGGGAGAGAAAAAGTCAAGGCAGGGTGCGAATCGCCAAGGGAACGGCCCCTGGCTGCACCTCCTTCCTAGCGAGGCAAGGGGGCTTTCCGGCTCTCGTCCTCCCCCTCCTTCCTCCAAGTGATCGGAGCTGGCCGGGAGCCTGTCAACATCTGCCGCGAGGTAAGCTTCTTAGCCGAGGCGCGAAGCTGAGCGGGCTCCGATCTTGATCTTCTGCTCCCTCCCATTGATTGCCTCGTGGGGCTCGCCATTGATGAAGCCGAGGGGGTGAGCCGAAGGATCCGCTGGCGGGCCGCGACTCTCCGGCCAGGCTTCCAACGTCCGCCTCCCCCTCGGTTTAGACTAGAACGAGGGAACAGCTTGGCTCAGGATTATCTGCCCCGGCGATTTAAGCTCCGGAAGAAGCACTTGATTGCTTGTTTGGGTCAGGAGCCGCGAAAGGGAGGGTCCAGCAACCCCGAATGAGGCATGCCGCCGCCGCCGCCGCCGCGTGAGAGCTGGAAAAGCGGGGCTGCACGTGGCCGCCGGCAGCGCGGCTGTTTTGGAGTGGAGGAAGTGGGTGCGTTAAGCCTCTGAGAGATGCGCGGTATTTTTTTTTTTTTTTTTCCCCGCCTGCCGGCTGAGCGGCCTCGGCCTAGTATCCGAATCCCCAGAAGAGATCAGAACAAATGTACTTGACGTCGACGAGTTTCTGTCTGCCCATTTGGGCTGCTTGCAAGAGGAACGGAGTCATAAATCATCACTTTATCACCGGGCACAAATGGTCAGGCTCAAGTTATCCCACTCCAGAAACGTTATGCGAAGATCCAGCTCTGCAGTAAAGGATCTAATCTGGGAAATGTGGAATGAAAGGCCAGAGGAAAAGCAATAGCAGAGGAGATGGACTCAATTACAGCAAAGTTGTGCCCACCATGGACCAAAGACTTAAAAAGATCTGTTAGGAAACAGACCCTCCCAGAGAAAATCTGATTATTAATAATTGACAGTGACTTGATGGCCCGTAATCAATAATCATTACATGAATTGGAAATAGAACCATCGTTTTTTTTAACAAAGCAGATTAATGGAAGGGCCTACAGAGAATGGGCATTCTTCATCTGTAACTACCAGTGATACTCAACTTTATTTCATTATTGGAAAAACAATAAAGGTACTCAGTCTATTATAGGAACTGGCCACTTTATAGACCTCCTATCCTATGATTTCAGCTAATTGCTACAATTGCTGTGTATATTTCACAATGTATGTTTAAAAAGATACACCACCTGTTACTGAAACTTACAGAAGCTTGAAGTACTACAAAGTGTCAGCACTCAGCTCTGGATTCTCCCAAAATACAGTTCTAACAATAAGTGAATACAATTAAACAAGCAATGGTAGCTCAATATAGAAAGGCTTTAAGATAGATTTTTTAAAAAATTGAAAGGGCATGGTATCAACAGCAGGGTGAAAGAAAGTAACCCTTTCAGCCTTTTTTATGCTCATATAAAAACCTATTTCCTCTGAAGCTTGCATTTCTTTGGAAGATAAATCCTTTGCTTCTTATAAATTAAAACAAAATGGCTCTTTTGTATTACTTTGATTATTTCATTTTAGCTTTTATGCCATCCCTTCCGTGGAAAATCTGAAAAAGTCACTGTTTTTTTCCTCCGCTACCCTGTGAAAGTATAGGCTAATCATTTAAAAAGAAAAGCAAGAATATTCAAAGCCCATCAAGTACTTCTTTACACAACACCTAATTAAACTGTGGCAAGTGCTGCCGTCATAGGTGATGAATGGAAACTGTTTTCACAAGGAACTAGACAAATTCCTGGAAGATTGGACTGTTAAAAACCCACCAGTCTTGGATTATAAAGGGGCATGATGGCTCAGCAATTAAAGAAACTGAGCTGGTCAGCTGGAGAGCTGATAGCCCAGGTATGAGACTTGAGCTTACTTGCCCTAGCTCCTTCCCAACTAGCAGTTCAAAAACATGCAAATGCAAGTAGATTAATAGGGACCACTACAGAAGGTAATAGCATTCTTTGCGGCCATATAGCCATGCTGGCTGCAGAAATTGTCTTCAGACAAGGCTGACTCCCTTGGCCAAGAAACCCAGATGAGCACTGTAGCCTAGAATTGGACATGACCGATAGGGAAACCTTTATCTTTACCTTGGACTACAAGCAGCCTAGCTTAAATTCCACCTGCTAGGGAATAAGGATGCTTCTGCTCTTCTGTTGATGCTTTTGAGTTTTCCTGATACATTTGCTTGAACACTGCTAGATTCTACTCTTGTGCATTGGTCTGTCCAGAAAAGCTCTCCTGAAGGGATAGACCAATTTGAGAGAGTGTCCAACATAATGCCATGCAGTTATGGAGTGGACTGTGTTTCTCATGCTTTTCTGTAATGGCAATAGCATTGTCAAAAATTGAGGGAGACCTGAGCACAATCTGCCTCCTATTGCCTTTCTCCTTATGCATTGTGGTTGTTTCCAACCCTTTTTCTCTTCCTCACGCACAGTATTCATTCTTTTTTCAGTATACATTTCCCTTTTATGCTGAGGGTACAAAGAAAGAGTGACTTGGCAAGAGGAATGTTGGGGAAAGAAATAGGAAGAGGCAGCTTGGAAGTCTCTGATTTTCTTCCCGTCAGCATCACTCTGATCAACAATAGCTGCACCCTACATTAAAAGGTTGCAGTCACTCCTTTCTCTCCCTCTTCTTTCTGCTTTCATGAGCAACAGTCCTCCTGCAAAAAGAAAAGGTTGCATTTGGTGGGCGTTAATTGATAGGAGATGACTTTCAAAATTATAGCAAGAATTGCAGAGCAACTTCCTCCTATTCTAACCCATAAAATAATCCAACAGCATCAATAGCAAAGGGGCAAAACTATGATACAGTTGTTGAAAGTAAAGTCTTCATCCTGGTTCATCCAAGCTGGGGATAAATAAGCAACATGGCGACTGCTTTAGAAAGAAAGTTGCAGTTTATTGAAGAACCAGACAGATGGTTCTTGAAGGAAAGACCAGGGAAAAGAAGGGCTGAGCATATGGGTAGTAGGTTTTTATACCCCTCTCGAGCCTTTTGTTTAAAGTAGTTTCCTGTTCCTGTTTCAGGCTTTGTATTTCCTGTGTCACATATTCTGACCTGAGTGTGCCTCTCTGGCACTCCTGTTGTTGGTGGATTAATTCCATCATATATCCTACTTCCCTGGTGCTAGGGCTAATGACTCCTAGAGTTTGGGTGGGATATGCAGATTTTAGGTGTCTTTGTCTTCTCCTAGCTCCAACTTTCCTGATAGTTTACATTTGCATTTGTATAGAGCTGGCTTCTGCTTGGGACAGAGACTTGGGGGCAGGGTTGATTTCTGCTTTTAAAATCCTTTTGAGGAAATATATTTTTCTGCTCTTTTAATATTTCCTTCTCTGGGGGGGCTGACTTCCCATAATATCCCCCCTTTGTGCCATAATAATGTGGATAACACGCTTTTACTGGCACAAGATTAAAATTGATCTGATCAGGGAGACTTGGTAAACAAGCTTTAAACTGTTAAGCCAAAAAGAGAAGACACTAGTAGAGGCAGCAGAAAAAGATCCCTGCAGTGGCTCCCAAAGGGGAGCTTCCAACTCATTAAATTCTAAAAGTCAGGGCAAAAATTTTGTTAGGTGGAAAAGAAATTTATAGTGTCCATTATTCTGTTCCAATCATTTTCAAATGTTGGATGTCACTTTGAGTTCACAGCCATGGTTTGCCTCAGTACATAACCACTGGTTGCTCATTTTCAAGGGTTGTTTCCTGCCTTCGCTCTTAGTTCAGTGCATCCAGGTTTGTAATGTCCAATTGAGGTTAGCCGGTATACAAGCCAGCTATCAAAATTTTCTTTAAATTGCACATAATGAGCTCTAGGACTCCCAATCTGAGTTCACCAGTGCAAGATATTCAGGGCTGAGGTTTGGGGATCTCTTTCCTGCTACTTCCTCATGAAGTGCAAATTACCTGAGGGGGCCTGGTTCCCTCCCCCTTGGAATTTTCAGGAAGTTGTGCAAGCAAAGCTTTGGTGCAATAGAGCAAAAATCATCCTGAGGAACTTTACTGAAGGTAGGTGGAAGAGACTCAGTAGTGTGATTATGAATGGTGTGTGCATGTGTGTGTGCAGCTACTAATACAAAACAGGCAATACGAACATTCTGGATAATTTTTCCCTCCCACCAGATAGAAGTCCAAGGTGTTCAGTACTTGCTGTGCCAACTATTCCCAAATGCCATTTCTTCATAAAATATGTTCAACTGGCTTGTTATAATACAAATGGGGCAAGAAAGAAAACTTTACAATAAGTTTCCACCCTCCTCCCATAGTCTTCCTAGTTTTCTTCTGAGGCTTCACATGGGACTAGTGGCTCCAGGATTCCTTCCTTCCTCTGCAGTTTTTTTTTTCCACAGGCATCTAGGGGAATGGTAGGACTTGGGAAGATGTTCCACTCAGGTTGCATGGTGGCTTTTTAGTAGATGGCTGGATTCAAAACTCAATTCCATGGCTCATATGGATGGAGGCAGCATCTGGGTCAGTGTGCTCTGATTCCAAGGGTTGGGGGGGGGTCATCTATGCAGGGCTGAAAGACATGAGTAAGAACTCCCCCCCCTTTCTGGGTGGACTCTCCCAGAAGAGGCAGACAAAGGTGAAGTAGAAAGGGGGGGTAGCTTATAGGCAGAGTTTGAAAAGGCATTAATACTGTAGTTAAAGAAATAAGTCAAAATGAGGAGATTACAGATGAAGACAAAAGAAAGCTAGATTCTGGTAAGAGGACATACATGAAAAGTTTCACTTCTGAACTTGAACATTTGCAACATGTTAAACACAAGGACTTGCAACTTAAAAAAATGCTGGTCATGTTTCAGGAAAAGGATAGACAGATAAAACCCATTTAGAACACAACCAATTTACAACACATTGCAGAATGATTTCCAGAGCTTGGGGCAGGAACCCAGCAGGCAGGACACACACCCTCTCAACCCAAAGGGAAAATACCTTGGCAAATACAGGAAGAACCCAATACAAACTAGTCTGATGCTGCGGCAGCCTGAGGCTAAATAAACAAACACTTAACACACATTGGCTATAAGGAATGCAGAACTGGCTAACAGCAATTAGGATTGACAGGATTAGAATAGAAACACCAAAAGGTACACAACAATAAAAGAATTAACACCGGATCCCTCCTGGAACAAAAATTAACACCTTTTAGATAGAATCGAGAAGGAAATTAACCCAACAACAGACACTGACCAACATATCAGAAAAGACAAATTTAAACTCACCAATCAGGAATGACAATTTTAGAAACCATGAAAGAGTATAAGAACTCAACTAAGGTATGTAGGAAGCACATGATAATAGTAATGGGGGACTTTAATTACCCTGACATCAACTGGGAGACAACTCTGCACCAAGTGGAAGATCAAAGAGATTCCTGACAAACCTTGCAGACAACTTTGTTTCCCAAAAGTAGAGAAGGGAACTAGGGGATTAGCCATATTGGATCTAATTCTCACAAAGACAAAATGATAGAAGCTGTTGAAGCCACAGGAATCTTGGGGGGGGGGGAGAGTGATCATGCAATATTGGAATTCAACATTATGGAAGCACAAGCAATAGAACACAGTCAAACTAGAGTCTTAGACTTTAAGAGAGCTAATTTCAATAAACTTAGAGAGGGCTTGGGAAGGATTCCATGGATGAGAATCCTCAAAGGGAAAAAACTCAAGAAGCTTGGGAAATTTTGAAAAGCAAGATAATAAAAATCCAGTCTAGCACAATACCAACAAAGAAGAAAAATAACAGCTCTCAAAAGAAACCAGCATGGCTGCATAAAGAACTCTCTGATAAATTGAAAGATAAAAAGGACAAGTATAAAAAGTGGAAAGAGGGGCATATAACTAAAGCAGAATATCAGCAACTAGTCCGAGCCTGCAAAGATGAGGTGAGGAAAGCTAAGGCTCAAAATAAACTAAGGCTTGTGACCAAGGTCAAAATTAACAAAAAAGCTTCTTTCAACATGTAAAAAACAAGAAAAAAAGTGAAGGAAATGATTGGTCCATTAGTGGGGGAAAGTGGCAAGAAGGTGTGAAGCAACAGGGAGAAAGCAGAACTATTTAATTCAATTTTTTTTTGCATCTGTCTTTACACAAAGGGGAAAATAACAGTTTTCTCAAAAACAGTACCATAAAAATAGATTAGAAACACAAGTTAAGATGGGCAAGAAAATGGTAAGTGACCACCTATACAGCTTGGATGAGTTCAAATCACCAGGACCAGATAGATTACACCCCAAGGTTCAAGGAATTGGCAGATGTGATCTCAGAACCACTGAACTATATTTTTCAAAGATCCTGGAGCACTGGGGAACTACCAGAGGACTGGAAAAGAGCTGATGTAGTTCCCATCTTCAAGAAAAAGGAAAAAATAGATCCAGGAAATTACAGACTTATCAGCCTGACCTCAATACCTGGGAAGATTCTGGAAAAGATAATCAAACAAGAATCAGTGAACACCTAGAGGCAAACAAAATCATTACTAA
The DNA here is from genome assembly GCF_016545835.1 of Crotalus tigris. Classification (NCBI taxonomy): domain Eukaryota; kingdom Metazoa; phylum Chordata; class Lepidosauria; order Squamata; family Viperidae; genus Crotalus; species Crotalus tigris. Next base: position 2,977,000 of record NW_024096718.1, read on the forward strand.
AAGCCAACATGGATTTGTCAAAAACAGATCATGCTAGAGATAGACAAATATTATTGCATTCTTTGACCAAGTGACAAAATTAGTGGATCAGAGGAATGCTGTGGATATAATTTACTTGGACTTCAGTAAGGCATTTGATAAAGTTGGTATAGGGTTTCCTGCCTGAGCAGGGGGTTGGACTAGATGACCTCCAAGGTCCCTTCCAACTTTATTATTATTATTATTATTATTATTATTATTATTATTATTATTATTAGCAAGAGTAAAACCTTTCTAGCAGGTGAACTTAAAACATTCCTCCTGCTGGACTTCCAGTGGCGATCGCCGTGCTGATGGCGGCTTTTTCTTAGCTGTCCGCCCTGAGAATGTGTTAAAGCCTGCAGAGACAGCAAACAACAGCTGTTTCGCGGCTTGGAGCCTCTCTCCCCGGGAGAAGGGGAGGAGGTGAGCTTTCCCAGATAGAGGTCGAGTTCCCCAGGATCTCCATAAATCTTTTTTTTGGGAGGTCGAAGGGTGAGAACTCCCTCGGAGTTCGAGGTTTTCTCCGCATCTCAGGATGCCTTTGTTCTTAGGAACAAAGCTAGATGCTGCTTCCACATCTGCATTTTAGAGAGATCTGTGAGTAAAATTAAAAGCAGATGGAGCTGACCAGGAGGGATCAGAATTGTGAGAATTTGGGACTTTAACTCAGGAAATAATTAAAGAATCTTCTCTACCTATTAATTTTAATAAAAGGAAGAAGAGAAAAATGGTGCAGGAATGCTGTTTCTTTGTCTGAAAGGACATTGTTAAGAAAGACTTTCACTTGGCAACAAAGTTAAAAAATGTAACGGATTTTGGTTGCTTATTTAAAAAGCAAGCTTTTTTTCTTATTTGGGGGGGGGGGATTGTTTTTACTAACCTCTCTCTTCTTCTTTTTTTCCTTGTAATTGTTGGTTTTATAAGATTATACAAGACTTATAAGAAGTGGTTTTAAATAGTTTGAAAATGGCTTCAAAACGCCTCGGAATTTCTGCTCTTCCTAAAGGCTCAATTTCCTCTCTGGTAACTCAGACTGCACAGCAAACTAAGCCTAAGTCTCCCCCACCTTCTCCCCCACTGCCGGCATTTACACTTAAACATATACAGGATGCTTTGGGAAAAACAGCACGACAGATTAAAGAAGAGATGGCAGAGCTTTTCGAAGATAAAAATAGGAGATGAGGGAGGACATAGTGCTTGCACTTCAAGGGTTAGCAGCCCATATAGAGTGCCTACATGAGTGTGTGGATGATGTAGTGGAAAATGCTGAAAGATTAGAAGATAGAGTTGGTAAAGTTGAAAATAAGGTTGATATAACACAGGATGAAATTACTATGTCACAATATAGAGACATGGAATTTGCTTTGCGAATAAGAGGTCTGAAGGAGAACTTGCAAGAGAATCTGAGAGAGGAAATAGCAGCAGATTTAGCTCCCATTTTGGGATGTGAACCTGAAGAAATTCTGAGAGAGATAGATAAAATTTTTAGGGTTAATTCATGGATTGCGAGGCAGAGAAATTTACCAAGAGATGTTGTTAACTATTTTTCCAGAGGTTCACTTCGTAATGAAATTATACAGGCTTTTTATAAGCAGAGATTTCAAATTGCAGCTCAAGATGTTATAATTTTAAAAGAAATACCTCCAAAAATTCTTAGAAAAAGGAAGGATTTTGCTTTTTTGTCTGAAGAGCTTAAAAAATGACAGGTTCAGTTCAGATGGGAGTTACCTGTTGGAATAGTGGTGAACTATGCTGGGACACATTATAGACTTAATACAATTTTAAAAGCGAGAGATTTTTATACCTCTGTCCTGAAGGCAGGCTCACCACCATCTCCATGACCTAAGAGAATTGAAGAAAAGCTGGAAGAACAGCTGGTTGAAAGTGCAATGTCATTAGTGGTAGGAGATTTGCAGGCTGAATCTATGCAACAGGGTTTGGAGACAAAAGATGATCCAAAGGAACAGAGAATGACTCATGCAGCTCATAGAGGTAAAGAAAAAGAACAGCAAAAAGTGGATGCTGGATCTATAACACACTCGATTACTTCAGAGCCCATGGGAGGGACAAGACCGAAGAGATCATCGACAGCTGATCTTCAAGCAGTGTTCCAGAGGCTTCAAGCCACTAAAGATGGCAAAGTTTCTGACATGGAATGTTAATGGTCTGAATTCACCACAGAAAAGAAAGAAAGTATTTCACTATTTGAAACAACATAAGAATGATGTTGTATGTTTTCAAGAGACTCACATTACTTCAAAGGACCAAAAGTATTTGATTAACTCCCGGTTGGGATTATATTTTATAGCCTCTGCTCCGGAAAAAAAGGGGGTGTAGTTATTTACGTGAGGAAAGATTTATCAGCAAGATTAATTGATTCTGATCCACAAGGAAGATATGTTATTATTGATCAATTATTATATGGTAAGAGATTTCTTATTATTGGATTATATGCCCCTAATCAACAACAAAAACAGTTTTACAAGTTCATACATCAGAAACTAACTCAACTGGATGATAAATCTGTTATTATGATGGGTGATTGGAATGGAGTTATAGACGCAAGTAAGGACAAGAAAGGATTTTCTAAATCTTCCAATCACGCTAAATTACCTAAAGTTTTTTTTTTATTTGAAGGATGATCTGGAACTCAGAGATATTTGGAGAGAACGGAACATGGAGGACAGAGACTTTACTTTTTTTCGGACAGGCATCAATCGTTTTCTAGAATTGATTTTTTTTTAATTACTACTGATCTCTTTTCTAGGGTCAGGAATGTCAAGATTTTTCCTAGGACATTGTCGGATCATAGTCCTGTATGGTTGGAATTATTTGTTGAAAAAGGGAATAGAAGATCTTGGAGGTTGAATGAGAACTTATTTAGATATGAGGGGATTTTGCAGAAATGTAGAGAAAATTTGAAGGAATTTTTTGTTTTGAATATGCATAAGGGTACCTCAATGGCTATGGTATGGGATGCTAGCAAAGCTTATATGAGAGGGGGTTTGATCCACATGAATAATGCACATAGGCGCAAACAGATGAAAAAACATGAAGAGTTGGAAGAAGATATTAAAGTGAAAGAGAAGGCTTTTATTTTGAATCCATTGGATAATAGGTTAAAGGTTTCTATAAATATGCTTAAGGAGCAATTTAACATGTTATTGGCTGATCAGGTTGCAATTAATTTAAGTTACATGAAACATAATACATTCTGTAAGGCAAATAAGCCTGGTAGGTGGTTGGCTTATAAATTATGGAAGAAACAGAAGTCAAGGATTATAGAGAAAATAGATTATAAAGGTAAAGAGGTTTATCAACAAAATTTGATTAAAAGGAGTTTTTTAGATTTTTATTCAAAGTTATATGCTAGTGAAAAGTATCTACAGGCAGCACATTTTCCTAGACTTTCAAATGATCAACTAGATGAGATGAATTGTTTAATTACTTCTGAGGAAATTACTTGGGCGATTAAACAGTTAAAGGTTGGTAAGGCTCCTGGTACAGATGGATTAACAGCAATCTACTATAAAATGTTATCTGAAGAAATGATAGAACCATTAAAGGAACTTTTTGATAGTATTTTGTTGGGAGCAGAGGTACCTCCATCTTGGAGAAGAGCTTTTATATCACTGATTCCGAAGGAGGATCAAGATCTTACCCAGCCTAAGAATTATAGACCTATATCTCTTTTGAATACAGATTATAAGATTTTTTTCGAAAATATTGGCAAATAGATTAATGCATGTTCTGAGGCAATTGATTCATAGTGATCAATCTGGATTTATAATTGGGAGATATATGAAATATAATATAAAACAAATTGTTAACCTAATTGAGTATTTGGACAAGAACAATCAAATCCCTGTGGCTTTGATATTTTTGGATGCTGAAAAAGCTTTTGATCAGTTAAATTGGCAATTTTTATTGAGAGTTGTAGAGAAAATGAATTTTGGGGATAAATTTTTGTATGCTCTTAAGGCTATATATCAACAACAATCGGCACAAATTATAATTAATGGGGAATTAACAGAAGCATTTAAAATTGAAAAGGGTACAAGACAGGGATGTCCATTATCCCCATTGTTATTTGTTTTAACAATGAAGATTTTACTTATTAAAATTCGTGAATCACCTACAATAAAGGGAATAAAAATAAATAAGAATGATTATAGGTTGAGAGCTTTTGCTGATGATTTGCTTGTGACGTTATCTTAACCGACAGATTTGGTAAGGGATTTGGTTGAAATCCAAGTTTCTGGTTTTAAGGTAAATAACAATAAGACTAAAATACTACCAAAAATATGTCTATAAAGGAAAAGGATATGTTAGCCAAATTAACAGGTTTTGAAATAGTGAAAAAGGTTAAATATTTGGGAGTATATATTACAGCTTCTAATGTTAAATTGTACAAAAATAATTATGAGACATTATGGGTAAAAGTTATGCAGATGATACCACTCTAATGGCAGAAAATGAAGAGGAACTAAAGAGCCTCTTGATGCGGGTGAAGAAGGAGAGTGCAAAAGTAGGCTTGAAACTCAACATTAAGAAAACCAAAATCATGGCATCCGGCCCTCTCAATTCCTGGCAAATAGATGGGGAAGAAATGGAGGTAGTGACAGATTTTATTTTTCTGGGCTCCAAGATCACCTCAGATGGGGACTGCAGCCAAGAAATTAAAAGACGCTTGCTCCTGGGGAGGAAAGCTATGGCAAATCTAGACAGCATACTAAAAAGCAGAGACATCACCCTGCCAACAAAAGTGCGTATAGTCCAGGCCATGGTTTTCCCAGTTGCAATGTATGGCTGTGAAAGTTGGACCATAAGAAAGGCTGAGCGCCAAAGAATTGAGGCCTTTGAACTATGGTGCTGGAGAAGACTCCTGCGAATCCCTTGGACTGCAAGGCGTTCAAACCGGTCAGTCCTAGAAGAGATCAACCCCGACTGCTCTTTAGAAGGCCAGATCCTGAAGTTGAAACTCAAATACTTTGGCCACCTAATGAGAAGGAAGGACTCACTGGAGAAGGGCCTAATGCTGGGAAAGATTGAGGGCAATAGAAGAAGGGGACGACAGAGAATGAGATGGCTGGATGGAGTCACTGAAGCAGTAGGTGAGAACTTAAATGGACTCCAGAAGATGGTAGAGGACAGGAAGACCTGGAGGAACGTTGTCCATGGGGTCGCGATGGGTCGGACACGACTTTGCAATTAACAACAACAATGGGTAAAAGTGCAAAAGGATTTAAATGATTGGAAAAAATTACAGTTATCTTTCCTGGGGAGAATCTCAGCGGTTAAAATGAATGTTCTTCCAAAGTTTCTTTTTTTGTTTCAAATGATACCTATCTTGAAAAAAGATGCCAGCTTGGAGGAATGGCAGAAGGTATTAACAAGTTTATTTGGGCAGGGAAAAAACCAAGAGTTAAGTTTAAGATTATACAAAATGCACGGGAAAGAGGAGGACTTAAGGTGCCTAATTTAAAATTGTATTATGATGCGGTGGCTTTAACATTGATTAGTGATTGGCTTAACTTAACAAATAAAAATATACTCCTTCTTGAAGGGTGGGATTTATTACAGTAGTTGGATGGCATGCATATTTAATTTATAATAAAAAAGTAGATCAGGTTTTTAAATCTCATATTTTAAGAAACTCTTTATTACGTGTCTGGAGGAAGTATTATTATAAGTTAAACTATAAAATTCCAATTCCAACACGTGATAGAGGGGGTATCTAGGGGTGTGAATATGGATAGGATTTCTTATAAGGAATTACTTAGTTTGGTAGGGAAGGATTGGCAATTAAAATCTTTGGCTGAGTTGAAGCAAGAAAATATTGTACACTCTTGATTTCAGTATAATCAGTATAATCAATTGTTAGTCAGGTGGAGTTTGGTATTACTTTAGATGACGTGAATTTGGTAAAACAGATTAAAGATCAAACTCAAGCCCATATAAAGAGAATTTATAATGTTTTAATAGAATTGGTTTCTGAAACGGAGTTAGTTAAAGACTGTATGGTAAAATGGGCACAAAATATTCAAGAGCCGATTCTATTGGACACATGGAAGACAATTTGGGTTAGAAATGTAAAATTTACTCAAGCTCAAAATTTAAGAGAAAATTTTTATAAAATGTTTTATAGGTGGCATTTGGATCCTCAAAAGTTGTCCTGTATGTATCCTAATTTACAGCCCAAATGTTGGAGATGTGGAAGCTTAGATGCAACTTATTTTCATATTTGGTGGACTTGTAGAAATATAAAAGCTTTTTGGATTAAGATTTCGTGGAACATTCAAAAGATTTTTAAGAGAAAGATAAAGTTTACACCACAATTATTTTTGTTAGGTGTTATTTTAGATTTTGATGTTAAATAAATTAATTTGATGTTGAATCTTATAACAGCTGCAAGATTATTGGTGGGGCAATATTGGAAGAAAGATTCTTTGCCTACTATGGAAGAATGGATACTCAAGGTGTCTAATTTAGCAGAAATGGCAAAAATTTCCACTTATTTGAAGGACTACTCACAAGAAAGATATATTTTGGTTTGGAGAAGATAGATAGATTACATTCAGAACATATATGAGACTAAAAATATTATCTAGCTTATGAACAAATTTTAGATTATTATTAATATTTTAATATGGTAGAATTTATATTACTCTTAGTTTTATGGTTTAATTATATTATTATTTTTGTATTTAATTTGTTAATATTTACTTTGAAAAGGAGTTAAAGCATGTTATGGATTTGACTGTTTGTATAGTTAGGTAATGTTAGTTAGATTATAATTGTTTATTTGTAACCTTGTAATCAGCTCTGGGAAGTGGGGGAGGGGTGGGAGGGATTTGGGATATATATTGTATAAAATCTTTAAAACTTTTAATAAAACAAAACATTCCTCCTGCTAACTATGGGCTGTTTTTAAGAGTACAGAGAGAGAAAGGGAGAAGAAAAACAAACAAAAAAACATTTTTTTCCCCTTCACTCTGTTTGTTGGCCAGACAAACAGAGTGATGTATTTCCTTTTGGTTGCTTAATTTAAGCAGAATTTCTAGCAGAATTTTAAAATTCTTTTCTCTTTGGATTTGAAACAGTTAACAGTCGCATTTACCTCTCACACACAGACTTTGACAAACATATATACACAAAGAGAACAGAAAAGGAAATATAAGTCTTAGTTTTACACATCCTACTCATTCCCACCATAAATTTCAATTAAGTCAAATTAGGGAAGGCATACATTTTAAACATACCAGTGGTTGCATAGACAGGAGAGAGAGAGAGAGAATCACTATTTCTTATTTTCCCTTTAAGTACCTTTATTTAGCCAAATTGGTTTCCCAGCAAAGCCCTAAGCAAAGTCTATTTTTTTTACATATAGTTTCTCTACCTATCTCTTTTTTCATACCTGCCTGAACGGGTAGCTGATTCCCATCCCAGGCCTCAAGCAAGCTTTTCACTGGGGAGCCTATCTCAACCCTCGAACTAGAACTCCCCATGATTCCCTTATATACAGGTGTTCACTTTGGTTCTATCGGGTCTGGTGCACTAAAGCCTCCTAGTGAGACTTCCGCCTACCACCACAGTTTTGGGCCAAAAAGGGACCCATGGAGCACTCTGGATCCCTCACAAGTACTTGGACGCTCCTTTAGGGATCTACCACCACAGTTTCAGACCAAAAATGAGTCTGTCGAGGACGCTTCTGCTCCCTGAAGAAGGTACGTGGACGCTTTTACCGGCTTTACCTTGACTTTTCACCACCACTGTTTGCAGACTTCAAATGTCTAGCATGACCTCTGCTTGCTTTCCAGACATAAGGGACGGTCCTAGCCCGGAGCTTAATTTCCTAACTTTGCTTTGCTTTGCTTTGCTTAAAGGGCCTTACCAGCTAGTTGCCCAAATCCAATTCTTTAATTCACTCATTCCATTTCATTTTCACACAGCCTCTCCCCTTTCCCTAACAAAAAGTCCTGCGCTCTGGCCAAACCTCCATGCTTTCCAGGGTTTACTACTTGAACAGATCCTTTCTGTGACAAGGAAAGACCAGAAGGAGCAAAATCCAACTGTGATTGAGAAAAAAGGGTCTTCTCGCTCACACACACAGACATACACACATTTCCTTTGTTCCCCTGGGCTTTAAACTTAAAATTTAGAGTACTCACCTTCACCTTCTTTCCAAAGCAGCCCTTGATCTCAAACCCAAAACTCCCTTTACTACCCAGGCTCCACATGGGCAAGGGCTGGGAAACCCATCTACAGACACAAGGAGTCTGCTGCCGACAAGATGGGGCTTACCAGTCTCAGTCCATTGGAGAAGTTAGCTTGGAGTCCCATCTGGGGTGCCAAATTGTTGAAAGTAAAGTCTTCATCCTGTTTCATCCAAGCCGGGGATAAATGAACAACATGGCGACTGCTTTAGAAAGAAGTTCGCAGTTTATTGAAGAGTCAGACAGATGGTTCTTGCAGGAAAGACCAGATAAAAGAAGGGCTGAGCACATGGGTAGTAGATTTTTATACCCCTCTTGAGCCTTTTGTTTAAAGTAGTTTCCTGTTCCAGTTTCAAGCTTTGTATTTCCTGTGTCACATATTCTGACCTGAGTGTGCCTCTGTGGCACTCCTGTTGTTGGTGGGGTAATCCCATCATATATCCTACTTCTCTGGCGCGAGGGCTAATGACTCCTACAGTTTGGGTGGAGTATGAAGATTTTAGGTGTCTTTGTCTTCTCCTAGCTCCAACTTTCCTGATAGTTTACATTTGCATTTGTATAGAGCTGGCTTCTGCTTGGGACAGAGACTTGGGGGCAGGGTTGGTTTCTGCTTTTAAAATCCTTTTGAGGAAATATATTTTTCTGCCCTTTTAATATTTCCTTCTCTGCGGGGGGACTTCCCACACAGTGGTGTCATCAGGTATGTGCCATATTTATGTACAGGTAGTCTTTATTTAGATATCACAGCTGGAAATAGGAACTCAGTTCTTAAGTAAAACATTTGCTAAGTGAAACTGCAACTGTGCTTATGATCTTATTTTAGTTATCCTTTGCTTTAAAGACTTGTAAAGATTGTAAATGTCAGGATTAGTTGTAAAGTTTCCTTCTCATCACCATTGTAACTGCAAAAAGTCACTAAATGAGGCAGACATTAAACAAGACTACCTGTACTTGCATCCTAATGTCTGATACAAGTATGTAAACTTCAGTATTTGTGTTAGAATTTCTCCACACATTTCGTAATTTTCTTCTCTCCCATGAATTAACTGACTGCTTTGCAGAGGAAACAATTATTTGATGCAAGTTATCTGGCATCACTTTAATTGTCCATTGAGAGAGAAAGAGAGAGAAATAGACATCACACACATATAAAATGGATAGCACAAATTAGACAGGAAATGATATTATGCAGTGAGAGACCAGGGTAAGTTTAACTTTTTTCTTAAAAAAAGACAACTGAGTGGAATATGATAGTACTTTTATGTACTTAATGAAGTGCTGCACAAAAGGTGAAAACTTCTGTCAGTTTAGAAGGCAGAATAATGGTTTTGAGTTGTAGGAAAGCAGATTCTGGTTAAATGTTAGAAAAAAACTAAGGATAAGAAAAGCTTGAACATGAGATCAATTATCAAGCTGGTGGTGAGCTTCCTTTTGCTGCATGTGTTCAAGCAGAAGCTGGATAGAGATTTCTTGGGACTCCAGTTTGTCTCCCTACACTGAATAGTGGAGTTAAATTCATGGTTTAAACTGTCACCTTCCACCTTAAAGATTCTATGAAATACTCTGCAGGAGTTCGGCAATAGCAAGAGAGAACAACTCAAGAATGATCAAGAGAGGAGTAGAGAGGAACAATGTCAGAATGTAGTCAGTGAAAATAATGGTTTCAATACATATATCATTGTACTCTTACTGATATGAAAAATTGCAAAACAGTAAAATAAACTGCTTATATTAGCTGTTGTTGATAAGTTTGATAAATAGTCAGGTATGGGGATCAGATGTACCTCAACTAAAATTGTCATTTATTTATTAATATGTACCTCCTGCCAAACTGCAATTTCAAAAAGGGACACGAATGCTATTAAATACATGATTGGAAATTAATTATTAATTAATGTAGTTGTCAATGAAGTGGAAAAAAATTCCCTCCTGGATTCCACTCAGCATACCACTCAAAGGTTATTCACAGAGTAATAAGTTCACATAAAAAATTGCACATTCATGTTCTAAGTATTCAGTGATTCAATGTTTGGTGCAAAATCATCCGAATAATATCAGACTTTAACTTGGGCCACCATGTTTCTAATTCAGCACATTTAAGTATTTAACAATAAAATATTTTTTTTAAAAAAATCTGAAAGTCAATTCCTTTGGTATGCATTCAGAAGACTTTTTTTTAAAGGGTCAGTATTATAGAATTTACAAGTTGCAAGGTGTTAAATTCTTTGATTGAGTGTAATTTGTTTTTCCAGTACTGAAAGAAAAAGAATAATTTTTAAAAAAACAAAGTGATATTAAGTGATTTAAACAATTCAAAGTGATTTTAAAAAAACAAATCACTCAATAATGTATTAATCAATTACACTAAAGAGCTTTGATCTCAGCTGATAAATTTATTTTCTAAGCCTATTTCTAGAAAGGTGCTTTACAGATAAATTATATTAAGTCTTACTAAATCAAGTTCAGTCCCTTCAAATATAGCATCATTTGTATAGTTACAGTATTGATACATGGATGAACACACATTAATGCTCAGAAATTGAAATCTTTCAAAAACTATACAAAACATTGTGCATCCAACATAAGTGAATTGAAAAGAATTAAAAGTAGATATTTGATATATTGCCATTTGTAATATATTTTAAGATATACATTTGTATTTATGCTAAAATACTTTCCTCATGAATTGCTTGTTTTAAAATTAACTCCAGCAGTATCATTGTTGCCAAATTATCTGAAATGTTATTTCTTAATTTTTCATTTTAACATCTACATTCTTGTTTAAAACCATTTTAACCTACAACACTATTTTTTATTTAAAGAAGAAAGTGCCAAAAGTGTTTTAGCTTAATTAAAATATTATTTTTAAAATTAAGCCAATGACAACGATATTGAGCATTAGAATTTCCAGTGAACCCATTATGCAATATTAATAAAACTGCAGCACATAAGAGATTTGCAGTACTACCATTGATTGGGTTTGGAGATTTGCATATTCTTTTCTATAAGATACAATCCCCCTTTCCACTAAATTTAAGTGGGCCCACTCCAAATATACTATGTCTATATTCAAGGATGTTTGCTTTGGTTGATTAGAACTGTAGGGAAACTTCCGGTGGTGTTTGCCGCGCCAATGGCGGCTTTTTTTTTTTAGCCCTCCGTCTTGGGATTGTGCAAGAGCCGGCAAGACAGCGACTATCAGCTGTTTTGCGGCTCGGAACTTTCTTCCCGGGCAAAGGGAAGAAGGTGAGTTTTTTCCCGGATAGAAGTCGAGCTCCTCTAGTCTCCCAGAGATTATTTTTGGGGAGACGAAGGGTGAAAGCTCCTTCAGAATCCGGAATAACTCCGCATCTCAAGACGCCTTTGTTCTCCAGCGGAGAACAAAGCTAGACACTGCTTCCACATCTGCTACATAAGAAGAACTGTAAGTAAAATTTAAAGCAGATGGAGCTGTTCAGGAGGATCAGAACTGTGCTGAATTTTAACTTTAACTGAAGAAAGAAATATTGTCTTCTCCAGCTATTATTTTAACGATTGGAGTGAAAGGAAAAATGGTGGAGGAATCCTATTTCTTTGTTTGAGGACTTTCACTTTTACTTGGCAACAAAGTTTCAATAATGTAACAGACTTTGCTTACTTAAAGAGTTTTTCTCTTTTTTGAGTAAGGGGGAGTTGTTTTTATTATCCCTTTATTTTATTTTGTTATAAGAAGTGGTTTTTTTTCTTTTTTTTCCCCTTTTTTTCTCATTTCTTTTTTTTAAAATGGCTTCAAAATGCCATGGAATTTCTTCTCTTCCTAAAGTTTCAATTTCCTCTCCAGTAACACAGACTATACAGCAACCTAAGCCTATGTCTTCTCCACCCTCTCCCCCATCTCAAGTACTCACACTTAAAGATATACAGAATGTTGTACAGAATATTGTACAGGATGCGTTGGAGAAAACTGTGCAAAAGATTAAGTTTGAGACAGCAGACCTTTTGGAGCAGAAAAATCATCAGATGAGCGAAGATATTGTGCTGGCTCTTCAGGGGCTTGCGGCCCACATAGAACGCCTTGATGATAGGGTGGATGAGGTGGTTGGAAATGTTGAAAGATTAGAAGGAGTTGAAAATAATGTGGATGCAGCACAGAATGAAATTATAATGTCACAATACAGAGATATGGCGTTTGCTTTGAGAATAAGAGGATTGAAGGAGAATGTGAGAGAGAACTTGAAAGAAGAGATTGCAGCAGAATTAGCATCCATTTTGGGATGTGGATTTGAAGAAATGCTAAGAGATATAGAAATTTTTTTTAGAGTTAGTTCACGGATTGCGAAGCAGAGAAATTTACCAAGAGATGTGATCATTTATTTTATCAGGAGATCACTTCGTAATGAAATTATACAGGCTTTTTATAAGCAAAAATTTCAAATTGCAGCTCAAGATGTTATAATTTTAAAAGAAATACCTCCAAAAATTCTTAGAAGTAGAAAGGACTTTGCTTTTTTGGCTGAGGAGCTTAAGAAATGACAGATTCAATTTAGATGGGATGTACCTGTTGGTATAGTGGTGAATTATGTTGGAACACATTATAGACTTAATACAATTTTAAAAGCAAGAGATTTTTATATTTCTGTTCTGAAGGCAGGTGCACCACCATCTCCAAGATCTAGAAGAAATGAAAGTAAGTTTGAAGGAAAATTGGCTGCAGGAGCAATGTCACCAACAGGAGAAGAGTTGTTGGTTGAATCTATGCAACAGTGTTTGGAGATAAGAGAAGATTCAAGGGAACAGAGAATGACTCGTGCAGCCCATAAACACAGAGAAAAAGAACAACAAGAGGTAGATGCTGGAGTTATAACACAGGCAGCTACCTCTGAGCCAGTGGGAGGAACAAGACCAAAGAGGTCATCAACTGCAGATTTAGATGCAGTGTTCCAAAGGCTTCAAGCCACTAGAGATGGCAAAGTTCCTGACATGGAATGTTAATGTATTTTACTACTTGAAACAACATAAGAATGATGTTATATGTTTGCAAGAGACTCATATTGCTTTAAAGGATGAAAAATATTTGATTAATTCCCAGCTGGGAGTACACTTTACAGCCTCTGCTCTGCAGAAAAAAGCAGGAGTAGTCATTTATGTGAGGAAAAACTTATCACCGAAGTTAATTGATTCTGATCCACAAGGAAGATATGTTATTATTGAATTATTATTAAATGGCAAGAGAAGTCTTGTCATTGGACTATATGCTCCTAATCAGCAACAAAAATATTTTTATAAGTTGATACATCAGAAAATAATTCAATTGGATTACAAATCAGTAATTATGATGGGAAATTGGAATGGTGTTTTAGATTCAAGCAAAGACAAGAAGTGTTCTTTTAAATCTCCTAATCATGCAAAATTACCTAAAGTTTTTTTTGATTTGAAGGATGATTTGGAACTTAGAGACATTTGGCGTGAACGGAATATGGAAGAAAGAGACTTTACCTTTTTTTTGGATAGGCATCAGTCGTACTCTAGAATTGACTTTTTTTAAATTACTAATGATCTTTTTTCTAGGGTGAAGAATGCTAAGATATTCCCCAGAATATTGTCAGACCATAGTCCTGTATGGATGGAGTTATCTACTGAAGATGGGAATAGAAGGACTTGGAGATTGAATGAAAATTTATTTAGATATGAGGGGAATGTACAGAGATGTAGAGATTATTTAAAGGAATTTTTTTCTTTTGAATATGCATAAGGGTACTTCAATGCCAATAGTATGGGATGCCAGTAAAGCATATATGAGAGGGTCTTGATTCATATGAACAATGCGCATAGACGCAAACAAATACAGAAACGTAAAGAGTTGGAAATAGAGATTAAATCTAAGGAAAAGGCTCTTACATTAAATCCATTGGACAATAATTTAAAGGCTTCTATTATCTTGCTTAAGGAGCAATTTAATATGTTCGTAGCTGATCAGATTGCAATTAATTTGAGGTATATGAAACATAATATATTTTGCAATGCAAACAAACCTGGTAGGTGGTTGGCTTACCAACTACGAAAGAAACAGAAATCAAGGATTATAGAGAAAATAAATTATAAAGGTAAAGAAGTTTATCAACAAAATTTGATTAAAAGGAGTTTTTTAGATTTTTATTCAAAGTTATATGCTAGTGAAAGCATACAAGTTAAGGAGAAACTTCCTGACAGTGAGAACAATTAATCAGTGGAACAGCTTGCCTCCAGAAGCAGTAAATGCTCCAACACTGGAAGTTTTTAAGAAGAGACTGGACAGCCACTTGTCCGAAATGGTGTAGAGTTTCCTGGCTGAGCAGGGGGTTGGACTAGATGACATCCAAGGTCCCTTCCAACTTTACTAATATGAACATATGAACTTACAGGAATCACATTTTCCTAAACTTACTATTGATCAAAGAGATGAGATTAATGGTTTAATTCAGTGGTTCTTAACCTTTTTAATGCTGCGATCCCCAACCGGTCGTAAGTCGAGGATTACTCAATCGGTTGTAAGTCGAGGACTACTCAACTGGTGCAGCACTGTTTGCAGAATGAGACTTTTGGCGGGCTCAGCAGGGCAGAGACAGCCTGGACAATTCCTATTGGCTTTTGAAAGCCAATAGAATTAGACTCTATTCAAGAGAGTCTATTCTATTGGCTTTCAAAAGCCAATAGAATAAAAGGGAGTAGCACAGCTAAGGAAAAGGGGGACTTCGTTGTTTGGCGACCCCTGTGAAATGGTCGTTGGATTCCAAATGGGGTCCTGACCCACAGGTTGAGAACCACTGGTTTAATTACTTCTGAAGAGATTATTTGGGCAATTAAACAATTAAAAGTTGGTAAGGCTCCAGGTACAGATGGATTAACAGCAATTTACTATAAAATGTTATCTGAAGAAATGATAGAACCATTGAAGGAACTTTTCAATCACATTTTGTTGGGAGCAGAGGTACCTCCATCATGGAGAAGGGCTTTTATATCATTGATTCAAAAGGAGGACCAAGATTTGACCCAGCCCAAATATTATAGGCCTATATATCTTTTGAATACAGATTATAAGATTTTTTCAAAAATATTGGCAAATAGATTAATGCGCGTTTTGAAGCAATTGATTCATAGTGATCAATCTGGATTTATAACTGGAAGATATATGAAATATAATGTTAGAACAAATTGTTAATCTAATTGAATATTTAGACAAGAACAATCAAATCCCTGCAGCTTTGATTTTTTTAGATGCTGAAAAAGCTTTTGATCAATTAGATTGGCAATTCTTATTCAGAGTAGTAGAGGAAATGAATTTTGGGGATAAATTTTTATCTGCCCTTAAGGCTATATATCAACAACAATCTGCACAAATCATAGTTAATGGGGGATTAACAGAAGCATTTAAAATTGAAAAGGGTACAAGACAGGGATGTCCTTTATCCCCATTGTTATTTGTTTTAACAATGGAGATTTTACTTATCAAAATTCGGGAGTCACCTTGTATAAAGGGAATAAAAATAAATAAGAATGATTATAGGTTGAGAGCTTTTGCTGATGATTTGGTTGTGACATTATCTCAACGACAGATTCGGTAAGGGATTTGGTTGAAATTTTAATTCAGTATGGGAAGGTTTCTGGTTTAAAGGTAAATAATAATAAGACTAAAATATTATCGAAAAATATGTCTATGAAGGAAAAGGATATTATGGTTAAATTAACAGGTTTTGAAATAGTGAGAAAGGTTAAATACTTAGGAGTATATATAACAGCTTCTAATGTTAAATTGTATAAAAATAACTATGAGACATTATGGGTAAAAGTGCAAAAGGACTTAAATAATTGGAAAAAATTACAATTATCGTTGTTGGGGAGAATCTCGGCAGTTAAAATGAATATACTTCCAAAGTTTCTTTTTTTATTTCAGATGATATCTATTTTGAAAAAAGATGCTAATCTGGAGGAATGGCAGAAGGGGATTAACAAATTCATTTGGGCAGGGAAAAAGCCAAGAGTTAAATTCAAAATTATGCAGGATACACAGGAAAGTGGAGGACTAAAGGCGCCTAATTTAAAATTGTACTATGATGCGGTGGCTTTAACGTTGATTAAATATTGGCTCAACTTAACAAATAAAAATATTGTTTCTCTTGAGGGATGGGATTTATTATATGGGTAGCATGTGTATTTAATTTATGATAAAAAAGTTGATCAGGTTTTTAAAACCCATATTTTGAGAAGTGCCTTGTTGCGTGTCTGGAAGAAATATTATTATAGGTTAAATTATAAAATCCCAATTTGGGGGATTCCTGGACACGTGATAGAGGGAGTATCTAGGGGAGTAAATTTGGATAAGATTTCTTACAAGGAATTACTTAGTTTGGTTGGGCAGCATTGGCAATTAAAGCCCTTAACCGAGTTGAAGCAAGAAAATATTGTATATTCTTGGTTTTATTATAATCAATTGTTAGTGAGGTGGAGTATAGATCAAAAGGTTGGTATCACTTTAGAGGATGTGAATTTGGTAAAACAGATTAAAGATCAAAGTCGAGCTCATATAAAAAGAATTTATAGTGCCTTAATAGAATTGGACTCTGAAACAGAGTTAGTTAAAGATTGTATGGTCAAATGGGCTCAAAATATTCAAGATGTGATTTTATTGGATACATGGGAGACAATTTGGGTTAGAAATGTAAAATTTACTCAAGCACAAAATTTAAGAAAAATTTTTTATAAAATGTTTTATAGATGGCATTTGAATCCCCAAAAGTTGTCTTGCATGTATCCGAATTTACAGCCCAAATGTTGGAGATGTGGAAATTTAGATGCAACTTATTTTCATATTTGGTGGACCTGTAGAGATATTAAAGCTTTTTGGATTAAGATTTGGTGGAATATTCAAAAGAGTTTTAAGAGAAAGATAAAGTTTACTCCGCAATTATTTTTGTTGGGTATTATTGTAGATTTTGATGTTAAAGAAATCAATTTGATGTTGAATCTTATAACAGCTGCAAGATTATTGGTGGGGCAATATTGGAAGAAAAACTCACTGCCTACTTTGGAGGAATGAATACTTAAGGTGTCTAATTTAGCAGAAATGGCAAAAATCTCCGCCTACTTGAAGGACCATTCACAAAATAGATACATTATGGTCTGGAGAAGATGATTGATTATATTCAAAAGAAATATGAAACTGAAAAGTATTACCTTGCTTTTGAGTAGATTTTAGATAATTATTAATAGCTTTAATTATATTATTATTTTTGTTTTAATTGGTTAGTATTTGTTTTGAGAAGGAGTTAAAGTGTGTTATGGTTTTGATTGATAGTATAGTTGGTTTATGTTAGTTAGATTATGTTTGTTTATTTGTTACCCTGTAATCAGCTCTGGGAAGTGGGGGAGGGGGGAAGGGGCGGGGGGTTTATATTGTAATAAATTTGTAAAACTTTTAATAAAAAAAAGAACTGTAGGGACAGTGTTAGATGACGTATGAATCAATGGTAAATATAGCCAGCTCCTTTACTTTTATCCACGGTGGTGAATGTAAGTTGTGTCTCGGTCTTGTAAGTTGTGCTGGTCTAGAAATCAGGAGGTACCTCCATTAGGTATGAAAACCAGCTGGGTGATATTGGGCCAATGACTCTCAGTCCAATGCATTGCATGGAGTTTTTGTCGTGGGAAATATAGGAAAAGGAAGGGGTATTGGGTATGCTCACCACCTTATAAAAAAAATGGCAAGATAGAAATTTAACAATAAAAAAATTATCCTATGTATTCTGTTCTTTGTATAGTTATTTGCTATAATTGACTGGATTAAGGAAAGAGACCATGCCCTTATTTGAGTAAAGAGTAAATGCCACCTGTAATAATAATGTTCTTTAATACATTTAAAGAACATTCAGGGAGATATGAATGCTTTTATATTTACTGCTATAGCAATCCCTCATTTTACTTGTGAATGTTTTGTCCTTTTGATATTCCAGGGATGGCACAGAAATCCAAGGTACCTATAAATGATCCATGGAAAGAAGTGCTATTGTTTCTTATTTTATTCAGCACATTAATATTGATACATTTACACCATCAAAATCCATGTCTTCAATCTTCAACACAAACAGAAAAAGTAATATAGCTTCACTGATACACTTCTTGATATGCAGGTCTTCCTAGAGCCTTCTCAATCTTCTGTTAGATCATAGGTCCTTGTCTACTTCTAACAGGTAGTGTATCATGACCTAACTGGTCTTTAAAAGTAGAGATATATAGCAATGCACCTGGAATGTAGAGACTGAACTATAGACTTTATATACTCTAGTGTCATCTCATTAGGATGTGGGGCAGTTGGAGTGGAGTGATGGAGTGACTGAATCTCTTTGAACTCAAATAAGTGAAAATAATTTTGGTAGCATTACAATATGCCAACAACAAAGGGGGATTTACAAATAAATCCCCTTACCATCCAGACAGTATAACTATGGAAAGCTCTGTAATAATGAATAGCATTACCATAATACTTTATCTGATGTCTTACTGAATTCAGTAAATTACCCAGCAAGTTCCTCCAGATTTAAATGAATAAACCTCTATAGCAGAAAAATACCATAAGGAAATTGAGTTGCTCCAAAGAACCTTTTATAAATACAAAGGTATTTATAAGTATATATTGAATGTGCCTTTAAGTCAGTGATGAAGCCGAAAAACTGCCTGGACAAGTCCCTGGAGTTTCCTTGGCAAGATTTCAGAAGTGGCTTGCTCTTGTCTGCTTACCACAGCTGAAATAGTGACTGGCCCAAAGTCACCCACCTGGCTTCATTCCTAAGACAGGACTAGAACTCAGTCTGTAGGCTTCTACTCCCGAAGACTTAACCACTACACTAGGGGTCTTCAAACTTGGCCTTTTATGACTTGTGAACTTCAACTCCCAGAATTCCTCAGCCAGGCATGAGGAATTCTGGGAGTTGAAGTCCACAAGTCATAAAAGGGCCAAGTTTGAAGACTCCTGCACTACACCAAACTAGCTCTTAAATACAAATGCGTCTATACAAAATTGTGCAGGCAGAAATTTTCGAAGAGCTTTTTATTCCATTTTCCCTGACAATCCTCAGCAACTGCCCTGTTTTTGAATTGAGTAGGATTGTTGGTTACCTAACAGGTTGGCATGTCTTCCATACATTGCTATTAAGAACATGAGTATGAATACCTTGTTTTAAGAAACATGTTCTTTAGGTCAACTCCACAAATTGTAAGATTGTATATTGTGGAACAACTGTTTTTTTTGCTGGTTATATACTGTAAGTTATAGAAAAACTTCAGGTTTTTGCTGGCTTTATTATGACCAATTAAAACTGTTCTGCTTTGAGAAATATTTAAAATCAGTTTTAGAATGCTACTCTTCATGAAAATATGGATCTTATATGTTTTATGACACTCTGTAAGTGAAGTCCAGAGAAATGAAGTATGTTTAAGTCCCATATAAATCAATGAGATAAAAGTCCACTGCTAATTGACCAGAAACAATTTAGAATTAAACCCTGTTTCCAAATGTACTGGAGAATCTTTTCCATCAACTACAGCAATTCTTAGTATGTTCTACCCAAAAGGCAACATTACAGCTTATGGCTGTTTGTATAATGAATATTCAAAGTCATGACAGACTTTTAAAAAGCTAATTATAACTCACCCTCAATTTAGGATGCCCCACAGTCACATGATCACATTTCAGATACCAACTTGGATCTGTGACAGACTGTAATGTTCCGCAGTCACATGACTAGGGTTTGCAATGGGTTGTTTGTTTTTTGCCATTTTCCAGCAGAAAACAGAAAAAGAAACCCATCTACTGAAAAGGCTGAATGAAAGTTCAGATGGTTCACTTAAGAACCATGTGATTTGCATAACAACCACAGTGACTTACTTTACAACCACCATAAAAATGGTAAAAAAAAATCAAGTCTATTTGTGTGGTATCTCAACTTATGACTGCAACAACTTATGATCAAAATTCTGGGCTCTATTGTGGTCTTATGTTGAGGATTATCTGTATTTACTCCTGTATAAAATATTTTGTTTCCCATTACCCCAGTTATACTTGCTACGTTACAGATGTTTTACTGTAATAAATCTCTATGAAATTTACCAAATACATTATTGAGGTTTTGAATGTAATACAGAAAATCTTGTTTGAAAAAAAATGATAAATCAATAAGGTTTGATATTGTTCAGGTAATTTTATTCAAAATTGATTTTTATCTCAAAATTGCTATTTTGATTCAAACTTTTTTTAAAGAAAAACAAATACTGAAATACAGTATTTTGCATTGCCTCATGAATACTTTAAGAATTCAGTGAATATAATCCCCAAATAGCTTTAGTTCCTAAGTGAAATTATGAAGAAATACTTTCAAAACATTGTTTATTGCATACAGCCTTTTCATTTATTATAAATGACATTGAGACATGAATGTCTGATTCTATAGTTTTAAGTGCAAAAGGCAGGTGTGATTCCATTGATAAAATATGTTCAGTGTAGAATATAAATAATCCAGTTTTAGGTCAAGCATAATAATCTAACAGCTAGCTTCTTGCCAAGCCTTTTGGTAAGATCCATGTCCTTCTATTGTTTGTACAACTGATACAACTACAATTTGGAGAACTCCTTGCTCAGCTCTTGATAGTTTTGCCCTCCATCCAATCCCCTTTTAAACCCAATCATTTTATGAACATTATTCTGTTTAATGGTATGAAGGATACCTTGTTTCCTGAATTTATTTTAATTTCCTGCCTGAGCAAAATCAGCATGGCCTATCTCTAGCTTACATATTCCCTTCAGGAAATAAAGTATTAATTGATGCAATTTCTACATCATCCTTAAGCCTCTCTTTCACTTCAATATTATTTAACAGTCCACCCATTTTCCTGATTTTTTTCTTGAAATTATAAGTTTCTCATTGTTTCCTTCTTTTTTGGCCATATACTTCTTGTTTTGCATTCCACTGTGACACTTCTGTCAATGCTTTGTTCTTCTTGTTAAGATTGATTTTCTTGGGGAAGGGCTTAACATTTATAATCTCTTTAAAAATACTTGATGGCTAGGTCTCTTTACAAACTTAACATCCTTTCTTACACAGTGGAATACCTTCCAACTGACCTTGTGTTATTGTGGTTTTCAATAACTTTCAGACAATCTAAATATATGACCTTTTTCAATCATTTTTAAAAAGTCTTTTCTGACATAAATGTGACAGTGTTGGACTCTGCTAGCATTTTCTCTTGAAAATAAGCTAAAATGTAATAGCATTATGCAGTTACAATTCCACAATTTTTACATCTCAGATGATAGATAATTCATCTATTGATCTACAGTAATGTATATTTGTCACTGGGTATTATGTTGATATCATACTCTTTTATAAATAGGAACAAATCTGCCCGTATGCTTTTCTGTCTCAGAATGGGACAACTCGCCACAACCAACTCACTGTGACTAACTCGCTGTGGTGCAACATGCCACGGTCAACTCACTACGGGACAATCAACCATTCCATTAAATTATTTAAAATAATTTAAAAAATATTTTAATTTTTATTATTCATATTTCATTTTGTTTCTCCTTCTTCAGCCTTTCTTTAACGATTCTATTCCATTTCTTCTACATTAGTGTAACTCTTGTCCTGTGGCAAGTTGTTCCACAGCGAGTTGGTAGCACCAAGATCCTCTCTGTCCTTTCCATTGTTTAAAATGATGGACACAGAGTAGAAAACACTAAGAACAGGGGTGTCAAACTGCCGGCCCTTGGGCTGGACACGTCATGCGGAAGCCACGCCCACCCCATTGCTGGCAATGGCAAAACACTCCCGATATATTGTGCGATGTCATGTCACGTCGCAAGCTTGACATGTCTAAGATCAACACTAAATTGATAATGGAGCTTACATGGTAACAGTTATTTGGTGCAGTAATTATCTCTAACTAACCACCATTTACAGGGCTGCTACTATTAGAATAAAGTAAGGGAACATGTAGAAGAATCAGTCTCTAGCCAATGAAATGCAAGATATAATGTATAAATATGGCAGTAAGGTGTTTTTCAGAGAAAGGGGAAATATAAGGTAAGAACAAACTGAAATAAAGGACCATACATACAAAACTGAGAGACACAAATCTTCTGATTTATCTATCCCAACATATGTTTTAACAACATTTACCCACCAAATACCTATCCAAAATACCACAAAAAAAAAAAATGTTGTAGAAAGACAACAATCTAGAGCAAGAGACAAGCACACTTCCTATTTTGACCCAACTATAATCTCAGATCTTAGCCATAATCAAAACTACTATCTGGGAAATATGCCCCCACAAACTCAAATGGAATTAACTTATGCAGATCCCAAAGGTGCTTTTTCACAAGGCAACTGTACTTTGTTTTTCTTTGAAGGCATTTCGTTTCTCATCCAAGACGTTTCTTCACTATACCATCACCAACAAGCAACTACCAAACGATCAAACTATAGGCTAATTGTGTTTATAACTGCCAATTTCCAAATTCATCCCAAATTGAGGAGGAAGAATTAACTTTCCCTTGCTATCTTGATTTTGAAAGAGGAAAAAAAACACAAGTGTTTTCTGAACCAGGTTTTTTCGTTATAGATTCTGGCTCTGACTTCCAAACACTGGGCTGGACTCCTCTACATTAATTAAAAATATAGGAAGGCACATGAATACTTCTCAAAACATAAACACACATGCAATATTTTTTTAAGTCTTGAAATTATTAGAAAGCACTGTAAACTAAAATACACAATTTAAAGAGGCTATGTGAATATCTCAGCAGTTCTATTCTGAAGATATGCCAACTAAAATATTTCCTTGGAAAAAAGTGATTGTTAAGAAAAATCAGCTTGCAAAATGCTGTGTAAATTCCCTTTAAAGAGAAGAAATGTCATCCATTCCTCTATGCTGCATAAATGTGAGGATAACAATAAAAAAGAGATTGTAAGGATAGAGAGCAATATAAAATAACTATAGGATTTCTTTAGAGCCCTGGAATTAAATGCACCACCCTAGACAGTGTCACTGGCAAGCTAGTGTATACAGTGACTCTTTTGCATCAGATTAAAATGTTTGTATCTTGTGAAATATGTTTACATACAGAATGAAATAAAAACATAAGGGAATGTTACAATGAATTGGAAATAAAATTATTTACTAATCTGAGAATATATATTTTAAAAAACTTACTTGAGGTATTTCAACTACTTACTTGGATTAATGCAATGTAACCTATATAGGGATGACTCTGAAGACTGCTCAGAAACTGCAACTGATATAAAATGTAGCAGGTCCTAGCTTAGCAAATCAAATTATCTATATTCTTACAACATCTGTTCTATAGTCACTACAGTGGTTACCAATGTTTCCTGGTGCAATTCAAAGTGATGGTTTTAACATATAACCATGGCAGCAAGGAAGAACCATCTTCTTCACACAGAAGTAGCCTACCTAACTTACCCTTTGCACACATTCTTCCACCATCTTTTAATGATGCCTCAAATACATGAAGAGACAAGAGTGCAGGTAACATTTTTGCTTAGAACCCTCATATTCCAGTTTTCTTCTGGAAATTAGGCTGATGCCTTCTTTGTCAGCCTTCTGGAAGCTATTAAAGATAAATCTTTTCCAAAGTGTCATTGGATAATGAATTGCAATCTCTGTGCCTAATGTATTATGGTAGATTTGTGTTTTATTTAGATATTTTATTTTTACCTTATCTTTTCATGATGTAAGCTGCCTTACCTTGCTTTCTCAGTCCAGGGGATACAAATGCAATAAACTATTAAAGAAATATTAACCCTTATAAAGTTAAGGAGCCATGGAAATCACTATGGAATTATTACTTATTTGCTGTAGGATGCAGTTTCAGTATAGCCTACTAATGCTATTAGAGCTATTCAAGAATAAATGGATTGTAAACACTCTCTTACTTCAGTAAAAAGGATTAGTTTAATTAATATGGCTTTATAGAATGCTTCCAATTTAATTGTATTTTTCATGCAAAAACCTAGTCTTTTCTGAAATTTTCATAAAAGATTGCTAGAACAGCTCAGTAAATACTATTTTTCTTATACATACATATTATTCACAAAATTATGAAATTCAATGTTTAAGTAGATCACATGTAATAGGTTGAAGTGCATGGTTGTTTGATAAATCACCACTGTCAATTCCTGACTCCATATTAATGACAATCTAGGTAGAATTTCTTTAATTGATAGCATGTAATGCTTTATTTTGTTAGCATTAACATATAATGGATCCTGTTCTTGTTTTATTTAACCAAAAGGTTTGTAAATGTACAATATTGCAAATTAGACCACAATAAAGTGCATCTAAAGTTGTATTTCTTTTTTAAAAAGCCATGGCCTTTTGATATAGCAACATTCTTAATTAAGATACATTGCTTAGTTGGGTATGAACTTGTCCTGCAATCATCCCATAACTTTAATTTTAAATAGCATTTGACTACAAAGCATACAATGTAAAAAATCAATTTAAGAGATCACAGCTGTATTAACAGAATTTTGATGACTTATCATGTTTCTAGGTCAAGGTTGTAAATATGAAATTTTGAATATTTTTTGGTCATTACTTTTGAAAAACTTATAAATAGTAAATTTATTTAAATAATGGAGCATTTGCATGATATATGTTACCAGAAATAACTGTGCTCAGACTGAGGAAGTGTTTTGCTTTAAATAATAAAATGACAGTTATCGTTTTTATATTTTTATGTCTGCCAGTTAACCCAAAATACATATAAAATGTAGAATTTTATTTGCTGTACACCTGATATAGAAATATAATACTAGCAGCTGATTTCCCAAAGTTTTTTTTTTAAAAAATCCAACAATTTTCTTTTATACTACATAGAAAAAAAATTAAAATTAAACATTTCACTGACATTATTCTGCTGTATTTTCTTACTTTGGTAATGTCAGCTAAATTGCACCAACTTTTAAGATCTGATTGCAATATAATAGCTGACTTAAATTTGCAACAGTAAAGGGATATACACTTTCCTCTACCCACAGTCTAAATAATATAGTTACAATGCCTTTCACAAATAGAATGTATTCATGTTGGTTTGGTTTTGAACCTCCAGGAAAAAAAAATCAAGCATCTAATGAAATGGTTCTTCTCCTCTCAAAAGTTTAAAACAACATACCGACACAAAGTTATTTCAATGTGAATTTTTGGACCTCCCTTAATTGCCCAGATAATCTATCCCAACTGCTTAACATACATTATTTTATTATGCTAATCTGTTTGGACATGACAATGTTTAATCAAGCATTTAGGCCACAGTGGAAACGTATGCAGCTCTTATTCATGAAATGTCTGTAGCAAAACTACTCTTCATATTAAGTGCCACAATCATCTTATAGCTTTGCATTTTTAATACTTCAACTTTTTATATATTTTCATTGTTGAAGAAATGATATCACAATTTCAAATCAAAGTCAACACTGCAGTGAGGAGAGCTTTTCTACTTTATTACAAAGAGAAGAAGCCTTTATGTGGTCAGAAAATACAAGATTGATCTTTTTTTTTTTTTTCTCTTCCTATGAAACGCTGCTGTTCAAACAGCCAGAGTGAATTGTCTCAGTTCACTTCGTTAAGTCCCATCACATTCACTTGGGTATGGATGTCCTTGGCTGCTGAAATCTGGCCCTTTAGTGCACAGGGCGACATAGACGTCCCCTGACCAGCAGTTCCAGAATGTCCCGTTTTCATATATTGCATCCATGCACACCTCCTAAAAATGAGGTACAGCAGGGCAAACATTTTCCAAAATAGATGTCATATATATAATATATACACATTCGTACATACATACCTTTATTCATGTGATGTCCAAAAATTTAAAAAAAATGTACACATTTATTACAAAATCGTAACAAAGACTGGACAGTGTTTTGCTCATTCTGGAAAGATGAAGCTCAGTTAACACACAACTTTGGAAATGAACCATAAGTTGTGGCAATATCTTTCTTCTAAACAGATATTCTTGCATTAAGTTGGCGAAAACTGCCTTTTCAAAAACTGAAGGGGAAGTAAAATGAAGGAAGCAGACCTTGCTCATCTTTCCAAATGAAATACGAGAAGGATCTTCACATAAAAATGCACAAACATTTTTTTTTATTACCAAGAGTGTTACAATGAACAATGCAAATTTTATTGTCTATTTTGTTTCTTTTTTCCTTTTTTTTTACATTTTGGAAACTAGTAAACTTTTGTCAGTGTACTTGCTTGTCTTTACAGACCCAAGCTTGTCTGCTGGCAAAAAAAATAAAATAAAAATAATATAAAAAAAAAATCCGACCCTGCACAAACTAAAGGAAAACAAATTATAAATTTAGTTGTTGGGCAGCACATAATTAGTAAGGCAGGACTTCAAATGGTGACCCTTTTGCATGAACCAATTGCCAGATCCTCAAAAGGAATTAAAACCGGGATGCCTGAGCCACTTCAGTTTTGCAGTTATGTTGAGTATTGTGCTGAGACAGCCATACCCCAAGACAAGAGGGAAGTCTTCAGAAGGCTTGCTGAGCAGGGTTGTAGTTGAAAGTGGATGGCAGATGAGGCCGTTCTTCTAGTTTATCATATTCCAGATGGAACTCCTACAACCCAAACAAAGGCAATTATTCTACTATGGGCCAACAAGTCATTAGAATGAATGATTTTGCACATTTAACCAAAAGAAAACACTGTTTCTTTCAAATAAATAAAATAAACTTTCCCTTAGGACAGCCTTTTAGAAATTAAATTTAATTTTAAAAAGTCACCATTTTCGACTTCCGGTGGTTAAGCGACGATGATGGCGGCTACTTTGTAGCCGTCCGCCTGAGACGGTGTCAGATCTGCGGAGCACAGCGTTCATCAGCTGGCCCGCAGTTCGAAATCCCCTTCCCAGGCGAAGGGAAGGGGTAGAGACTGCAGGAATAGAGGTAGAACCTCCGAACCTCCTCTGGATTTCTTCTTTGAGGGGGCAGAAGGAGTGCTCCCTCGGAGTTCCTGCCTTCTCCGCCTCTCAGCTGTCTTTGTTTCTTCGGAAGCAAAGTGAAACGCCGCTGCCATCTCCGCACTTAAAGTTTTCTGGTGAGTGATTTTTAAAGCGGACAGAACTGTTTAAAGGATTTTACTTAGAGTTAGAGATTTATTTTTTTTTTTAATTCTTTTCTTAGCCTATGCTGATTTTTTTTTGATTTTTTTTTTTTTTTTGGGCGGAAAGTGAGAGTGAAAGTAAAATGGCGCTTTGAAAGTTTTTTTTTTCCTATCTCCGGAAAGAAAAGACGGACTGAATGAAATGCATGTTTAGCATTGCTCTTTTTTTTCCCTTAAGTTTCTTTTTCTTTTTTCTTTTAAAGTGCTTTGGAAGTTTTTATTTTTATTGCACTTTTCTTGGTCTTTTTTCATTTGTAAAGATTTAAGCATTTTTTTTTCTTTTTAAGAAGAAAGAAAGAGAGACTATTTTTTTTTTTAAAAAATGGCGGAATATTCAAAGAATTTTTAGAAGGAGGGTAAAATTTACCCCGCAATTGTTTTTATTAGGTATTGTTACTGACTGTGATGCTAAGGAAGTTATATTGATGTTAAATTTGATTACAGCCACAAGGCTGCTAATAGGACAATATTGGAAGAAGGAATCTTTGCCTACTTTGCAAGAGTGGTTTTATAAAGTTTATTATTTGGCGGAAATGGCAAAGATTTCGGCTTTCTTAAAGGAGCAATCTCAAGAGAAATTTTTTGTTGTATGGGAAAAATGGATAAATTTTATACAATATAATCTGGATATGGAAAAATATCATTTAGCTTTTTTATAGCTTGTATAGATTGTTTTTTCTTTTCTTTTTCCGTCTTTTGTTTTTTCTTTTTTATCTTTTTTTTCTTTTCTTTCTCTCTCTCTTTCCTTTCTTTCTTTTTTCTTTTTTAAGTATTTTTTTATTAATGCTTACATATATTTTATTATTATAAGATGTAAAATTTGTTTAGATATTTTAAAATTTTAGATAAGCCTATATTCAGTTCTGGGAAGTTCGGGGAGGGGGGAGGGAGGGGTGGGCTTGGGAGGGATGGGGTGAGGGTTGATTTGTTTATATTTGTAAAACTTAAAAATTTTCAATAAAAAAAGTCACCATTTTCCAAAGTTTGCAATATATCTTACATTTATTTTATACCAACAACATGAGATCTAACTGCAGCTAGATTAAGTTTTTAAAAATGAAGAATTCAAATAGGAAAGATTCATGTTAGTATTATCAAAATACAATTCTGTTAAGAATGCATTTTCCTGTTCGATTTTCTGATTTCCTGCATATTTTTGCCAATGAATGTTATCAGAATTTAATGTGGGTCCTATAAAGAACTAAATGTTTGGAGCTTATTTCAAGAACAAGACAATCCAATATGATATGTGGCAGTATGAAAAGTAATCACACCCTTATATTAACTAACTGGTTATACCACCTTTAGCTGTAAATATTACTTCCTGCAATTGGTGATCAGTCTCTCACATCACTATATCCTATTGGCCTGCTTTTTATTTTTTTTTAAATAGAGAAATATTTTAAATTAGTGACATGGGAGTTTTCTAGCATGAAGTCCCATTTCAGATTGTGTCACAGTATTTCTGTGATGCTAAGGTCTGGATTTTGACTTCATCATTCCAACTCACTGAATTTATTCTCTTATTCCATTCCACTGTAGCCTTGCTTATTCATTAGGTATCACTGTCTTCCCTTGGCAGCCTGGCCCAGCACTGGGAGGCAGGGCATGTTAGTGGCAGGCGCACACACATGCACATAGCTCCATTTGTGCAAGCGGTGTGCACACAGAGATTCGCGCATAAGCGGAGGGCACTTGAGCATAGGGCTCTTGTGTTCACGCGCAAAGCTCCACTCATGAGCAGAGGGCGCTCATGCGCAAGGCTCCATTTGCATGAATGGAGCTTTGTGTGTGGGCACAAGCACTCTCCACTCGCACGAATGGAGCTTCATGAGTGCAAGGGCCTTCTGCTAGTTTGAGTGGAACTTTGTGTTTGTGCACGCACTTGCCCACCACTTGCATGAGTGGAGCTCTGCATGCATGCTTGCCCATTTCTCCCGAAGCCTGGTTTCAAACAGGGCACGCTCGGTAATGGGCCACAACCCAGGGGTTGGGGACTCCTGTTTTACATGACTCACCAATGGACAGAATTCTTTGTGGAATTCTGACCAAATTTTAAGGTTTCTGTAATAATGATAAATTCTTCAAATTCTGAGGCAGTAAAACATACTCAAACCATGGCAGGTCCACTTCCATGCTTGACAGCTGTGATATTTTTATTATAGAATACAGTATTTCATTTCTGCAAAGTGTAACTGAATTGACTGAACCAGGGAGGCAATTATTTTTCATATTTGTAATGCATATTGGATTATGTTATTTATGAAATAAAAAAATCAATAGCAAACAACCTTTAATTAACAATAATCCCCCATGAAGCTTGGATAATATTTAGCAGCAAAGATTTTATAAAATCCAAGATGGATGACTATTTTCTCACAGAATTGTATTTATAAGTCCAATCAACACTTTTAAAAATACCTAGAAAAAAACAATCAATAAAAATATTAATTGCTAGAAATTAGACAGAAGATGATGCTTTCTGAATGCAAACATTTCTCTCTTTACTTCGGAATCAGGGATGAATTTCAATAGTAGATAATACTTGTAGCTTAGGTTTGAACTTTGGAGTCCTTGCTGAAAGCTGATTGGCTCTGGTAAGATTTATTTTTGAAAAAATCTCTGGTTCATGAAAAAGAATTCCTCCCTATGTTCAGTGACTCTTGTGATAGATCAGTCAACAAGTAGTGAATGGTACATATTATGCAACTATTTGCAGTATTGTTTTTACACATTTGTTATGCAAAGAACAAAATCAATTCCATCTTTTCTTCCTAAAAGTAAAGTAAAACATTTATCTTGAGTCATACTTGAAGAAGCAGAGAAAGGTTCTAATTATAGTTGAATATCGCCCTATTAAGAGGCATAGCTCTGAATGGTAATTAAGTAAAATGGTTTTCACTATTATGTTGTTTCAAGAATATTACTAATTTTCTCCCCTTGACAATACTACATTTTTATTACTTACAATTTATTCATTTTATTAGCACAACTTATATGCCTCTCTATTTCCAGAAACTGAATGGCGTATGGTAGTAAGTAATAAAATAAAAAACAGAATTAAATTGATCCAATTACAATAATTCAATCCAATTGATCATTATTTAGGAGTAGTGTGATCTTATTAATTTCCAAATTGTTCTCAAAGAGCCATGTTTTTTACAATTCTCCAAAAATGTAGTAAGGAAGCAGTGGACCAGTATTCCTTAGAAGAAAGGAGGCCTTCATCAAGAAGGCTGAAATTCAAAGTCCCTGAAGATGGCATTCTCTTTCTCCCAGATATTGCCAGAACAGCAAATTCAGTTCAGAGATATCCTAGGCCCTAAGCCAGTGTTTCCCAAACTTGACAATTTTAAGGTATGTGGACTTCAACTCCAGAATTCCACAGACAGCTTTGCTGGCTGTGGAATTCTGGGAGTTGAAGTCCTCATGCCTTAAAATTGTCAAGTTTGGGAAACACTGCCCTAAGCCATTGGTGGCGAACCTATGGCATGGGTGCCAGAGGCGGCACTCAGAGCCCTCTCTGTGGGCACGTGCGCCATCGTCCCAGTCCTAGGCCTTCAGCTGGGTTTTATAAAATCTTTTCGCTTTAGGCCTCTGCCACCGTGTGCAAAAAAAAAAAAAAAAGTTCAATCAATCAGTCAATTTCAACTTCTTGTGGAGGGAAAAAAGATCTTGCAAAGTTGGAATTGACTGATTGAACTTTTTAGTCCCACCCAATCTGCAGTTACCACTGCAGCCACGCCCCAAATGAGTCACACCCAGCCAATGGGCCACACCCAGCCAATGGGCCACACCCACCCGACACCCGACGATGCGTAAGTGGGTTTTGGGTTGCAGTTTGGGCACTCGGTCTCTGAAAGGTTCACCATCATTGTCTTAAGCAATGTAAGGCTTTGTGACAATTCAGCATATTAACTTTCATCCAGAAAGTAACTAATAGCAACACAACTTCCACAATACTGCTGTGGCATGGACACTCATAACCACCTAATCCAAACTGTTTTCAAGGTAGCTCCATCTACAGTTAATTGTAATAATCCAGCTGGTGACAAAGTGGCAAGAACATGAGGATGCCATGGTTCTGACTAATGGAACACTTCAAAGAACTTCCAGGCATTGTTTATCCTAAAAAGTCTTTAATCAGGTAAATACAGTGTTGGCAGGGCATGAAGGATGCCAAGATCTGAATTCCCCTCCCCTGCACATAACATTCCAGCCTATTCCCCTCCTCTATTTTGCAGTCATAAATCACGTTCTCCAATCAGCCCAAAGGGGAAAGGTTCACTTCCTTCTGTAGCCAGTATTCCTTATCTTAATTACTCCCTACATACATTCTTTCTCCTCCCCTCCCAGCATCATCTAAGTTAACTCTAAAAATGCCAGACAGTTCTGCATATTTTGTCAAAGCAAGAATATCCAATATTAGCAGCGTTGACAGAGTGGCTACAAAAACTACTAATCGAGGAGAGACCACAATTAGTAAACAAGATAAAAATGTGCAGTTTCTCCTGGCCATAAAATACATATGTTCCAACTAGAAGTTATGATTCCAAGAGGACCAACAACTTGTAGGCCAGTTCTATCAAAGGCAATCCAGAATAAAAAATGAACTATTTGTATATTCTGTCAGTTTCAGTCATAACCATTCTCTCTTTGTAGGATTTAGTCCAAGACTATTTTTCCTCCTATTTTTCCCCTAATAATCCTCAAGCACTGATCAGAGCCTTTGGTCACTACATCTCTTGCCTGGCTGAGGTGGAGACACATAATGGCATATTATCAATATCAATTTATAACTTTTTTGAAATGCATTTTTTGTTGTTATTCTGTCTCTCACTGTTAAAATAAACCTACCATTAAAATTATAGACTGAACAATTCTTTGTCAGTGGGCAAACGTACAAAATCAGCAGGGGATCAAAAATTTTTCCTCTCACTGTAGGAAGGATGATACCCATTAAGGGCATGATAAATGATACCAAAAGCTGCTGAGAGGCCCATCAAAGCAAGTCATATCCCTCTATCCCGATCCTACCAAGGCAATATAGTTTCAATCTCACATGGCAGTCTGGCTTGAATCCTGACTGAAATTAGTTGATTTGATATAGCCAGGTTCTTCGTAACTATGGTTCAACCACTTCTAATAAATGTTTCTAAAAAGAGAATGGCCAATGGTGGTCTAAAATTGCTAGGTTGAGCTATGGTTTCTTGATATATCATCCCCTCTTTCAAGTTGGAGGCACCTTCACTCAAGGATGCATTTACCCAGCATTTTCTCACCTTCCTACATTCAGCAAGAAACTAATATATAGGTGGAAGCTAAGAGCACAGAGGATCCCCTTTACTTATTCAGGGCTCACAGGTGCAAATCAATCCCTGGTAACTTCACAACACAAAGCTTCTATTACCTCAGCTGAATTTGCTCATCCAGTATCTGTTTAATTTTTTTAAAAAAACCAAAGCAAATTGAAAACAAAAAAACAAGCTTCATTTACTAGGGAGTCATGACATGTTTCTGACCCATAGAAATAAAAGATCAGTTACAGTTGAAATAAAACACAATTAATGGGAACTCACCCAAGGCAACTGACATTAAATAAATTTAAAACATTTTTCTTCTACCATATATACACCTTCATTCACCTGGTATGAATTTTTAAGTCTCAATAAATAGAGAAGCCCGCAGAATAGCAGTAATATTTTGCAATTATCCATGTATTTTCTAAACTTCAAGCAAGTTTACTAATCCAAAAGATTTCATACTCCCGAATAAGAATTTGTAATGAAAAAACCCTATAGTAATAAAGAACATGCATTTTAAAGATCTATCTAAATATATATATATATATATATGTAGGTCTTTGGTTATTCGGGTTTTCTCCTGTGTCAAAGTGGAAGTGTCTTGGCGACATTTCGACGAAGTCTCATTCGTCATCTTCAGGCTGGTGTTTTTGGCTTCGTGCTTCTAGAACGAAGCCGAAAACACCAGCCTGAAGATGACGAATGAGACTTCGTCAAAACGTTGCCAAGACACTTTCAGTTTGACGCGGGAGAAAACCCGAATAACCAAAGACCTACATACAAACACCCGTGAAAACCTCAGAAAACAAATATATATATAGATATATATACCTTTGCTACTTTTCTCCAGTTAAGACAATCAAAGAAATAGTATGTTCCTCTCTCATATGTATTGGTTTTCATTGTTGGCTCCATGCCTGGTGCTCTGGTAATCCATACTCTCTCTTCTTTGTGGTATCTCCAGTCTCGGTTAAATCTTTTGTCATCCAATCAGGAAAAAGAAGATTCTATTAGTTGGACTGATTTAAATTTTTTAAAAAGTAAAATTAGAATTAACAAAATACCTTTGCCTATAAAACTATATTATGTGCTTTTATGTGCACATAACTTATAAAAATATTTTTATACTGTAATTTTCGTTGTAGCAAATAACCTAAATTAAATGGTAGATTAATTGAAGGAAATATTTACGTATTCAAAGTGAAGTTGCTTGCCTTACAGTATTTGGGAATTTTATAGAAAAAAGAAATACTTATCAAAACTGACCATTAATAAATAGAGAAGCCTGCTGAATAGCAGTCATTTTTTGCGATTATCCATAATAATCTTTTCTAAACTTCAGACATGTTTACTAGTCTAAAAGATTCCATACTCCTGATGTAAGAGTTCTGCACCATGTAAAGCATGAGAGAAGAAAGTCCAACTGGAAGCTTTTTTTTTTTTTTAAAAAAATGAATAGTTGTTGCTTGAACTTCCCCTTCAGATAGCATACTATGGTTATTTGTTTTTAAAACGGAAGCTATTCATAATTTTAAAAACCATATATTTTCTTATAAAATCCACTAAAAAATGACATACAGCTCTACTGCTGCTAATAGTTGTAATACATCTCCTCCATTCATATAATAGAGATAAAAGAGTAGATCTTCCCCATAGCGACCAAGCTTTATTGCAGCCAACTGAAAAGGAAAAAAAAAGACTTTCAAAATCCAATGTAAGTTTTATTTATATTGATAAT
The DNA here is from genome assembly GCF_016545835.1 of Crotalus tigris. Taxonomy (NCBI): domain Eukaryota; kingdom Metazoa; phylum Chordata; class Lepidosauria; order Squamata; family Viperidae; genus Crotalus; species Crotalus tigris. The sequence goes on from NW_024096718.1 coordinate 3,011,484, forward strand.
AGATGATTAACAAATAAAGATCTCAGAAATGAATTAATTCTTTGATGTTACACATATACATCCATGTAGTTGGTAAGAGAGAGAATGGTTGCCAGCATTTTTAATTGGCTTCCCTAAATTTTCCCAAATGTTTATTCTGACATCTACATCCAGTAAGAATGGTAAAACAAACCAGGAATTCTCTGCCTATTAGCATTAATCCTAAACCAGAAGTACTATTTCTCAATAAACCAGAATTATGACCATACATACAACTTAAAATTCTTGACAGTTAGGAGATTGAAACCAAACCTCTTAGTACTGATATAATAACAGACAAACCAATGGTAAAGACTTCACAGTCTGTTTAGCTATTCTTCTGTCAGGCATAACTAAGTAGAGGTGACTAGCAGCCTCCATACTTGTATTATATTTGAACAGGATCAAAGAGAATGTGGATTATAAACCACTGTCCAGGTGTATATTTTTCTTGTAGGACAATAATATAGTCATTAGAGTGCGAAGTATCCTATTATAATTTACCTATTTAGGAGAACTGAGTGAAGAATTAGAAAAAATTTACTTTAGAATTTGTTTTCTATCATATGCTTATAATTCTGTATTCTGTATGTAATTAGAATTCTGGCTTTTGATAAAATAAATCTTCTGCAAATAAAATTGTTTTGAGCATTCCATCAGACTGCCATTTTTTTTTACAATCATGCACACTTCCAAAACATAGTAACACTTTTTCAGAGAAATACAAAAACTGTACAATATATAGATTGATTATACTGTTAAAGTAGAATTTATTATGTTAATAAAAATGTCCATCTATCCTCCCGAAATATAAACTGAGAACTGTAGTGATTTTATTTAATAAAACTTTTAAAATATGTAAAACTATTTATTAAGATACCTTATATTTTAAACAAACTTTTCTAAAATATAAAATAAATGCATACTATAATGGAGAAATGTGTTTCAGAAGGAATAATAATATTTAGCAATTATATAGATTTTTTTTAGCATTTTATATATCTTCAACTGAAAAATAACTCATTAAATTAATATTACTGTAGAATGACACTTCATTCAAGCAATCTGATGTTAATACCACTATATATACAGATTGTCAAAAATATAACAGCCTGAGAATTTTTCTTTAGTTCTATTGTATTCTGTTAAGGGACCATAAAGTATACTCACCTTATCCCTAATGTGAATATTTGTTAAGTATTCAGAAGGAACATGGAAGTCTGGATAAGGGAATGAGACGTGATTTAATTCTTAATCCATGATACTGATTTTCAAGAATATTAAGAGTATAGTAAGTTAAATATAGATATATTAATCGATCAACCTTACCTATGTCTTGAGGTCGACAGGGTGAAGAAGCCCAAGGTGATGCAAATTTGGGGTAAAGATTTCTGTACAGAAAAAAAAGATACTTAACTGCGAAAGATTATTCCTTCCCAAAATGCTGTTATTTCAAATACAAAAACAGAGGCTGGTTTGTACACCGTCTAGCTTAAATAAATTACCTGGATCTAGATTAATACCAAGAATTAGATAATACAATAAAATAAACACAAAACATTGTTTAGAAAATGTGAGAAAACATTTTAAAATATGCAGTACTAGAAGAAATCTGTGATGATCTTAAACAATATAGAATATTATAGCAATATTTACATAACATTAAATTAGAACCTAATGCCCAGTATACAAAGATATGCCAACACGTCTTAATTATTTTCACTAATTTCTATATACTGTAATCCTCTCTTATCAATACTACCAATACTTTATTAATAACAAGTAATTTTGTTAAATCCAAAGTAACCCAGACGAAGCAATTAAATATAATTCTACATTTTGGTGTAATGTTGTCATTGAAGAAATGATGCCATTATTCATTTGCCTCAATACAACATAATGCCAACTTTTGGCAATCATAATTGTCACAAATAATGTCATATTGTTTTGATTGTAACTGAATTAATATTTCAATATTTGAAAAATGTATATGCTTGCATTAACTATCAAAACATGAATGAAATTTGTGTTTATTAATCTGATATAAATTTAATTGGATCAAAGGAATGCTGCAAGCATACCATACATGTGCAAAACCTTTGATAGTCTCATTTTATTCATAAAATGATAAAATATGAGCACAATAATTTTTGCTGGGCTCACAAATGGCTGAGACACAGAAAGTGCCCATTAATAGCTTCATTTTAACTTGGAAGAAAGTCTCCAAGTGCTACAGGACTATTGCTTGGGTCCTGTACTATTCAATATTTCTATTAACTAACTTGGATAAAAGAGATGGGAAAATACTTAGCATGTTTGTAGATCATACAAAGCTAGAATGACCAGAGCCAGAGAGTAAAAACTACAACTTAGATGCAATATTACAAATAACTTCCTGACTGAATATGTTGTCAGCTAGTGAAAAAGACTGCATACATGACTTGGTGATTTCTTTTTCCCTACAAATCTTCAGAGACTACATAATCAACTGTTAAAAAATGTTCTAGTGGATTATGCACTGAGTAGGGAGGTGGGGTGGCTCTGTGGTTAGAATGGGGGAATGACTATTGGCAAGCCCAAGTTCGAGATCTGAGTACTGCAGAGCAGGATAAGCTCCCACCACTTGCTCCAGCTTCTGCCCACCTAGCAGTTCAAAAGCATGTAAAAATGCAAATAGATGAACAGGTACTACTTTAGTGGGAGGTGAGCTTCCATTTGGGCATCCCCTGGCTAATACCTCAAGACACGAAAGTGTTTTGGTAGCTGCTTCTGAGTCCCATCGACTGCCAAACATCTACTGTCTCTGATGCAGTAGACTCTTGGCTTTCTGTAAAATTGCCATTTGCTAAATACATAATGCATTGAGTAGAAAGTTAAGCTAGATGATTTCTAAGTTCCCCACCAAATATTTTGATTTTATGTTTGGGGATTTAAAAACCTTTCTGTGATCAGGAATTACATGGCTGAAAATCACACAAAATGTAATAAAGATGTAAAGCAATATTACTGTGGTTGAATTCCCAGCTTTCCCTAATCCCGTGTGGCGAACCTATGGCACGCATGCCACAGGCGGCATGCAGAGCCATTTCTGTGGGCATGCGCACTGCTGCAGCCAGCAGCTCATGCAGGTCCATTAGGCTACTGCCGCCCAGAGCGGCAGTCCCGCCCAGCACAAAGAGGTGAAGCAGCTGGCTAGCAAGCCCTGTGTAGAGGTGGTAGAGCACGCCCACGCCCAGCAGGCAAAAGGCCACCTCAAGCGGGGAAAGCCAGATCCCCATCGGCATCACGGCCGCCCAGGCCCAGCAGAGATAGGGGTGAGGCACGCAATCCTGGCAGGGACTGGGGGGCCATGGCGCCAATAGAGATCCGGCTTTCCCCACTCAGGGTGACCTTGCTGGGCATGGGTGTGCTCTACCACCTCTACGCGGGGCTTGCTAGTCAGCCATTTTGCCTCCTTTGTGCTGGATGGGCCAGGCACTCTGGGTGGAGGCGGCAGCCTAATGGACCTGTGCGAGCTGCTGGCAGCGCCAGCCTGAGGCATAAGGGGGGAGGGGGAGGCAAGCGGTACAGACTCCCCGTGCATGAGACTGGGATTTCCCCCCGCTATTGAATTTTCGCTACCAGACTGTTTAACTTGATGCAGAAAGAAAAGGATATACATTCTACATCAAATAAATTTTTAAGAAGTTAAAGAGTTTAGCAGTGAAGATTCTCCTCCTCCCCCATGCCTTGGGCCGGCGCTGCCAGCAGCTTGCTCAGGTCCATTAGGCTGCTGCCTCTGAGAAGAGTGGTGAAGTTTTGTGCCACCTGGCCAGGCAAAGAGCAGGTCAGGGGATGGTGGCTGGCTGGCTGGCTGGGGAGAGGGAATCATGGCTGCTTGGGGGGGGGGGATTTGCTAAGCCTCCGGGCAGCAGCATTGGCAGCTCCCCCACCCGGACCATTTCCTCGGCTCCATTACCGGCAGCAGCTCCCTCAGCAAGTGCTCCACAGTCCTCACCATCAAGGTTTCATTGCACAGGCTTCCTGGAGCTGAGAAGTGCAGTTACCATGCCGCCAGGCGAGTCTGGTGGGCGGCATTGCCTTCCGCTTTCCCTGCTGCAGCATTGGCTGCTAGTGTTGCCCTCCTCTTAGGTGATTGGTTGGCGGCCATGCCACAAATGGGGATTGATCATCCCCCAAGCCCCACCACTGGCAGAAGAGAAGGAAGAACAGGGAGAAGAGGGAAATTGGCTAAGCCGGCCAGGCACTGAAACCCCGACAAAAAAACTGAAGTCTCTTTGTGAGCCGACCTAGCCCGCATCTGCCTTGCTCTCCACAGCACGCTGCAGCTGATCTGAGGCATGGAGAGCACGGCTGATGGGTAAGCACATAGCAGACACGCTGTTTTTGGTGGCGGCGCTTCTGATCAGCTGTAGCACGCCATGGAGAGCCTGGCTGATATGGACAAGGCAGGAGCGCACACAGACTCCAGTTTTTTCCTTTGACAGTGGTAGGGTTAGGGTTGCACTCAAACAATAAGAGCTCGGATGGAGCTGAGGAGCTGCTGGTGGCCGCTTGAGTGGGGAGGACAAGCTTTGCTGCTGCTGCTGCTGGGCTACGCCCTGCTACTGCCTCCCAAACTCCACCTTCACCACTGGGTGAAGCAGTGGCGGGGCACTCCATTCTGGGGGGAAAGCAGTGGCGGCCTAACCCTAACCCCTGCCCTGCCCCCTGCCTCGCCTCACCCCGCAGGACAAGCCTCCTGCCCACCGCCCCACCTGCCACAGTCCCTTTGGATCTCTCCCAACCCTGCCAGGCCCCCACAGGCATCCCTCCCCACAAGCAACATCAAGGTGGCCACGCCCACCCAGTCTGCCGTGACCACTGCAATCATGCACACCCAGTGGGCCACATCCACCCGGCGATAAATAAATTGCTTTTGGTTGCAGTTTGGGCGCTTGATCTCTAAAAAGTTCGCCATCACTGCCCTAATCTGTCCATTTAATGGAGTTTTGAGAAATGCAAAGGCAATTTTTTTTTTTAGCTTCTCTGGACTCCAACCTGCAGAAAACTTGTATTATTGGTCAGTTAACTATTAAATATCAACTGCACAAAGTTAGAGATTTCAGAAAGTATATGTGACTTGTGGAACATAAACTTTCCCCCATTATATGTAAATTGGATTATATAAGCACTCTTTTCTCAAATTAATGAAAACTAAGCATTTAATCATGGTGCCATAATGGTTAGAATGCAGTATTGTAGGCTAATTCTGCCAGAAGTTTGATTCTCACCAGCTCAAGGTTGACTCAGCCTTCCATTCTTCCAAGGTCAGTCAACTAAACCCAGATTGTTATAAGATTGTATAAACCGCTTAGAGAGGGCTGTAAAGCACTGTGAAGTGGTATATAAATCTAAGTGCTATTGCTATCTGTATAGGAATGAGGGTGGATTTGATTTAAATCATGATTTAAATGATTTAAATTATGATTTAAATCACTAGTAAAAAGGCTTGATTTAAATCAACTCGATTTAAATCATAATTTTTAAAGAGCAACTGTTATCTCTGTCCTGCAGCGGCTCCTCCTCTGACCCGCTATTGACTCACTGATGGTCCCATTCACGTTAATGGGACAGCTGGTGATGCGGCAATGACACAACAAGGTGAGGGACATGGCAGGCAGCAGGTGAGTGGATGCCCGCTAACAGGCACTGCCATGATGGATCTGAAATGACAGGTGCTCTTTAAATATAAGGACTCATTCTTGCTGGTAATTAGAATCTTTAATATTATTATTTGCAAACAAAATGAAGGTTTCCTATTTAGAATAATAAACTGTCAGGTTAGTAAAACAGTGATATCAGAACTGAATTTAGGTTAATCACACATACTGTGTTTCCCCCAAAATTAGACCTACCTCAAAAATAAGATCTACCCTGATTTTTTGGGGGGTGAGCCTAATATAAGCCCTATCCCCAAAATAAGCCCTAGTTAGGACCCAGTCCACTCCGTCCCACCTCACTGCCACAATGGGGTAGGAGAGCGTGTGTCACGACGCTGCTGCCACAACAAGGCAAGGCAGGTGAGGGAGGAGATGGAGCTGTCCCATACCTACTTATTTCAGGGCCCCCCAGCCAGGTCACTCCTTGCTCGGCGACCTTCCCTTTCACTCCCCTCCCAAGCCAGACTATCATGCTATGGAGGTTGGGCGTGATAGGCCTGGTCCCCCTCTGCCGTTTCGGAGCCAGGGGAAAGTGATGGAGAAAGGCTCTGCTGCCGCTGCACTTCACACTTTGCCCAACAGATCATCTGCCCAACAGCAGCCTCCTCCTCCTACTCCACCAACTCTCCTGTGGCCAGAGTTTGTGGGACTAAAAAAAGTTCAGTCAGACCTTCCAACTTCTCAGGGACAAAAAAAAAAAGATCTCGCGTTTCCCTGCAGGAGAGAAATGCGCCAGAGCTATAAAGCAGGTTAGTTAAGAAATGCTTTCGGGAAGAGAGAGGAGCTGGGCAGTGGTGCGCCAAACTCTATTTCCAGAATGGAAAAAGGAGACATGGGGTGATGTGGGTGGCAAGCAAGTGCTCTTCTCTGCTCTGCATTGCTGTGCAGAGCCACTCTCCTCCCCGTTCTCTTTTCTCTCTAGTGGTGGCGATGGAGGGGTGGTGGAAGAAGGCGGCAGGGGAGGTTTGTGCTGCCCAGTCACAGTGCAAGCATGGGAGAGTTGGTGGTGGATGCCGCTGGGCAGATGCTCTGTGGGGGTGACACACGAAGAAAGCACAAAAAATATTCCCCCAAAATAAGACCTAATGACACTTTTGGAGGCAAAAATAATGTCAGACTGGGTCTTCCTTTTGGGGAAACATGATAGTTGGAGAACTATTCAAATTCTTTTATTTAATTAAAACACTTAGAGCCTGGTACAGATGCATTTGTCTTCAAATCATACAGTTTGTAGTGTACATAGATTTGCAAAACAATAGGTTAAAAGAATATTCCTGAACTTTTTTTTTATGATTTATCTCATGGTTACTGTGAAATTGTGTAAATGCATCAATGCAGTGCATGTTATCTTAGCTTGTAAAGCTTGGATTCATTGAACGAGTTACAAAATATATTGCCTCATGCTACATAATTAAGCTCCATTTCATGCTGAATAAACTAAATTATTAATGTATCTTAAATAGAAAACTATATTTAGATAGAGTTTTACTCCAAAAAGCATTTTATTAAAATAAATTTGATAAAAATAAAAAAAATCTGATTTAAATAAAAAAGAAATCATTTTATTTATTTTTAAAAAAATCATTGATTATTATTCACCAATAGGAATATGATATAAGACTGACTACTTTTCCATTCCAGAACAGCTTATTTAACTATTTTAATTGGTTTTTTCCATATACCAATATGATTAGGCAATTCATACTGTTATCTGATAAGTAATATGAAATTCAATGTAAACCAATAAAACAAATATTAAAACTAAATATGAAAGATGTAAGACTTTATAAAGTTTTTCTGCAATGCAAATAATCATAGACTATACTGTCAACAGCTGCAGAGATATATCATAAATTTGTGGTTTTTCTGATGTGTTAAATTATTTTTATGAATATTATTATTCATAAAATAATATTATTATTCCTGATTTGAATAATATATGAGCCGAGGTGGCGCAGCAGTTAGAGTGAAGTACTGCAGGCCACTTTAGCTGACTGTTCAGCAGGTCAGCGGTTCAAATCTCACCGGCTCAAGGTTGACTCAGCCTTCCATCCTTCCAGGGTAGGTAAAATGAGGACCCAGATTGTTGGGGGCATATATATATATATATATATATATATAATATATATATATATATATATATATATATATATATATATATGTCTTTGGTTGTTCGGGTTTTCTCCCGCGTAAAATTGGAAGTGTCTTGGCAACGTTTCGACGAAGTCACATTCGTCATCTTCAGGCTGGTGTTTTTAGCTTCTTGCTTTGAGCAGCAATGTGTGGTTTTAGCTGTTTCTTCCTTTTAACTGCCAGTGAGGGTATGAACTGATTGGATGGGAGCTTGGCTGTGTTCTGATTGGGTGGAGGTGTGTTCTGAATGGTTAGGGGCTTGGCTGTGCTCTGATTGGCTGGGGGAGTGTTCTGTTTGGTTGTGCTCAGGTTAGTCTGAGTTGCAGAGGGGTTTAAGATTTTGGGGTTAGGGAGTCGTTTGTCAATAAGGGCAGGTTTCCAAATGGCTGGTAGGCGGGAGGTATCATCTCGCTTGTTCATGCTGTGTGGGCGTTTTTCTATCTCGATGGCTTCTCTGATTATTCTGTTATTAAAATGTTCACTTTTGGCAATGGTTCTGGTATTTTTAAAGTCAATTTCATGTCCTGTGGCTTTAAGGTGTTGGACCAGGGAAGATGTTGGTTCCTCTTTTTTGACTGAGTTCTTATGTTCTTCAATGCGTGCACTTATTCTTCTGTTGGTTTGTCCGATGTATGTGGTGGGACAAGTGGTGCATGGGATTTCGTATACTCCTTGATTTTCTAATTCAATTTTATCTTTGGGGTTTCTAAGGATGGTGGATATTTTTCTGTTTGTGCAGAATGCTGTTTTGATGTTGTGTTTATGGAGGATCTTACTGATTCTGTCTGTGGTGCCTTTTATGTATGGGAGGAGGGCTTTGCCGTTTTCTTGTTCTTTGTCTTGGATTTTAGTGGGGGTTTCTTTTTGGATTAGGTTTGTAATCTTATTTCTATGGAATCCATTGGATGTTAGTACATTGGTGAGAGTCTACACACTCTCACCAATGTACTAACATCCAATGGATTCCATAGAAATAAGATTACAAACCTAATCCAAAAAGAAACCCCCACCAAAATCCAAGACAAAGAACAAGAAAACGGCAAAGCCCTCCTCCCATACATAAAAGGCACCACAGACAGAATCAGTAAGATCCTCCATAAACACAACATCAAAACAGCATTCTGCACAAACAGAAAAATATCCACCATCCTTAGAAACCCCAAAGATAAAATTGAATTAGAAAATCAAGGAGTATACGAAATCCCATGCACCACTTGTCCCACCACATACATCGGACAAACCAACAGAAGAATAAGTGCACGCATTGAAGAACATAAGAACTCAGTCAAAAAAGAGGAACCAACATCTTCCCTGGTCCAACACCTTAAAGCCACAGGACATGAAATTGACTTTAAAAATACCAGAACCATTGCCAAAAGTGAACATTTTAATAACAGAATAATCAGAGAAGCCATCGAGATAGAAAAACGCCCACACAGCATGAACAAGCGAGATGATACCTCCCGCCTACCAGCCATTTGGAAACCTGCCCTTATTGACAAACGACTCCCTAACCCCAAAATCTTAAACCCCTCTGCAACTCAGACTAACCTGAGCACAACCAAACAGAACACTCCCCCAGCCAATCAGAGCACAGCCAAGCCCCTAACCATTCAGAACACACCTCCACCCAATCAGAACACAGCCAAGCTCCCACCCAATCAGTTCATACCCTCACTGGCAGTTAAAAGGAAGAAACAGCTAAAACCACACATTGCTGCTCAAAGCAAGAAGCTAAAAACACCAGCCTGAAGATGACGAATGTGACTTCGTCGAAACGTTGCCAAGACACTTCCAATTTTACGCGGGAGAAAACCCGAACAACCAAAGACCTATATACAAATACCCGCGAAAACCTCAGAAAACATATATATATATACACATACATACATACATACATACATACACACACACACACACACACACACACACACACACACACACAAACATACATTGCTTACTGGTGTATACCACTTAGAGAGTGCTTGCACTTAAGGCGATATATAAGTCTCATAAATAAATAAATTTATTAAAATCTTGTTGAATTACATATTAACATCCTGAAGCTAACTGCATAAATGCGTATTTTACAATAATTACATTTTTAGTTTACTTTAGTACATATTTTGGAATATTCAAAGATACTATAGCTAGTAATTTATATTAAATAATGATATTAATTTGAAAACACTTACTCGGGAGAATTGAGATTGAGACCTAAAGTTGTCAAGTCACTTCCTAATGCAAGATGTACCATGCCAGGGTCTGTCTCTGCTGCCCTGATGAATGTTAACAAACCAATCATTCCAAACTGGTCTGTCACCATCCCTTGTGGAATGTTGGTAACCCGACCTACAGAAACATAAATCAGAGTATTATCTAAATAGAGAATCAGTGTCTTCTGAAACATTAGTAAAAAACAGCAGGTTTAACAAACATACCATCAGGTAACACCTGAATCCCCTTTTTCTGCTGGTTATTGTTTTGCGTTGTTGAACTTTTATCTCCCGGAAATTTTGGACCATCTGCACTAGAAGATGTTTTGCCTGATGTATTCAAATTCTTAAGCGGTATAAAGAAAAAAAAATCAGTATAAAAATATTTTTAAAAATACATGACCAGCTAATTTAGTTATCTGGTGTTTACAAAAGAGCATCCTCCAAGAATTCTCTCCCTTACGTTGGTATATTTATATAGACTTGTGAAGTGAGATCATTCATGTATCAATACATTATTAGTAACAAACAGCTTGTCCATTATGTACAATTCAAGCGGGACAGCAGATAAAAAATATTGTCTGGGATCACTAATGGTTTTAACGACAATAAACCTCAGTCCTCCCAATATTAAAGTTCTGTTCAGGGAGATGGTGTACAACCATTTGACATATAGGTTTCTAATCTAGGTTCTGTGCAAAGCCATGCACAGCTAAGGTAGACATGCCAAACATGTCTTAAATTCTTAAGTATGATTGCGGACTCTGAAGACCTTAGATTTACATGGGTTATATCTACTAACAGTACTGTATTAGAACTTAAAATTAAGAAATATTAATATATTTATTTGACTTTGCAGACCCCAAAAGGGTCTTGGGGACCCCCAGAAGTCCCCAGTCCATACTACGAGAATTGCTATCCTAAAGTATTTCTCTGAATGCTTCCCTTTAACCAGAAATGAAGCAAATGGAAATTGGGCAATTTCCATTAGCAAATATAGCACTGCATTTGAAGAATGTTGTCCCTAATTTTGCTAATTACTTGTTATTTGATATGGATGGACAAGAAGGACTAGTTTGCTTTATTTATTTATTAATTTCCCATCATTATTTTTACAAATAACTCAAGGCGGCAAACAGGTCCAACACACTTTCCTCCTCCTATTTTCTCCACAACAACCTTCTGAGGTGGGTTGGGCTGAGACAGAGTCAGCGGCCCAAAGTCACCCAGCCGGCTTTCATGGCTAAGGCTCTCACCCATGATCTAACTGCCTTCTTAAAGATAAATACATAGATACATACATGTGTGTGCGCGTGCGTGTAAATTGTTCTCTCTTTAAATTAAGGCAAACTTACAGGTTTACTGTCATCATTACTTGATGTTGGATCTTTGTAGTTGGAGCCTGGTAATGCTGGAAAATCTTCATTGTGTATTGAAAAGTCCTGGGTTTGCTCATTTGTTGGTTTTGTTACCATCCCAACTATATTGGAAGATAAATACACCACACTGAATTATTTAAATTGTAATAGTTTTCATTTTCATTTTATTTCAATTTATTTGTATTATTTTATTATTATAGATTTTAATTTTCATGTTGAAAGTAAGCCTCAAAATATTTGTAAATTAAAAAGACAGAAATTGAGTAAATAAAAATGTACAATTTGATAGTTAAAGTTTTTACTAGCATATGATTTTACTTTAATAAATATAGAAAAAGTAATATCCATTTCAAACCTTCTGTTTGTAGAAACAATAATGAATTTAGATACATAGATTGACTATTTAGTTTTTTATTTCTTTGAACAGTCAAAAACATTATTATAATCTTTAGCTATGAAGCCAACAAGATTTTTAAAGAAAAATATACAATTAATGTAAATGTATGAATTAGGTTTTAAAAAGCACTAGCAGTTAATTATTTTTCAAAATGGTTTTGTTATATTTGTTACATTTTTACTCAAATATACTCAAATCATTTGTAATATTCCAAATTGCACTAATGATTTATAATAACTAAATACAGGCATAAAACTGTAAGAAAATAAATAAATAGTTGAACTACTAAAACTAAGTATATCTAAGACCAAAGGTATAGTTTGTGCATGCATATGGGATATACAAGATAGAGCTGGACAAAAGGCTATATTAGCCTAGTCTCCTTATGCTGAACCTTTGTAAATTCAGAGGACTGTGTGATTCTTATTCTGAAATTAGCTTGTTCCTTATTCTAAGTCTTTGCCTTCTGTTACTGTTCCTTGAGGAGAAAAAGAAAAACTATTTATATTTACCTTTTAGTATTTCATATGCTTTACAATAGGATCTTAATATATTCTGGGCTCCTACTTTTATCACCACTAGTCAATATAGCTATGCCATGATAACATCTAGATTTCACTCCTATTGTTTCTCTAACAAGTCCCTGCAATTTTTTGGGCACAATTTCAGAAGTGGTTTGCCATTGCCTCCTTCCTAGGGCTGAGAGAGAGAGTGACTGCCTCAAAGTGACTCAGCTGGTTTTGGGCCTAAGGTGGAAACAGAACTCAGTTTTCTGGTTTCTAGCCTTGTGCCTTAACTACTACACCAAATTAGTTTTCTAGGTGCTGGGGTCACCTTTAAAGCCCCACATGGCTTGGGGGTGAGTTACTTACCAAACCATTTCTTCTTTCTACGTGTCCTACATTCCAGGAGAAGAGACATGCTGGGCACCATCGGCCAAGGAGTGTCAGACAGCAAGATCTTGAAAAAGATCCTTTTATGCCATGGCATCTGACTCTGGAACATCATTCCTTATGAGATTAAGTTGGCCTCCACCCTGCTGGCCTTTTGTAAGGCCTGAAGACATGGTTCAAACTTGAGGCACCAGGTATGTGACAGAGCCCATGCCCTGGTTGTGTTGAAGGTTTTTTATGATTCTCTGACAGCTGTATGTTTTATTTTTGATACATTTTTAGAAATGTATGTATATATTTTTATTTACTTAAAAGTTGGGTGCTACCCAGAGTTACGCATATGATGGGAAACCGTATAAACCAAATAAATAATTGGGTTATGAAAATTTTGAGAAAAGGTGAAAAGAATAAAGATACTAAAATAAACCCTCACCATTTTATTCATGTCTGTTCCAAATTCCACTCAGTTCTATGTGTTTACTATCGGCAAACAGATTTTGGGTGGCAGCTGAAAAACCTACAGACAATTTTCTTTTAGGAACCTTCATTTCTCAGGCAAAAGACAGATTAAGTAATAACAACATGAGGCCAAAGTTTAAGTTCAGCAAGAGCTGTTTTTTATGCCTAAGATATCATATGATCAAATTCTGCAAAGCCACCAGATTCACACTCACCATAGGGTGCCCTTCCAGCTAGAGGGTTTATCAATGGAGTTGGATTTCCACTTCCTTCCCTTCTATTTCTGTCTGCTAGTGCTGGAAAATCTGAAAGATCCAGTCCAGTAACATTTTCACTGCCATCTAAAAGAAAATACATGTTGTTTTCAAGTTTATAAACGTCCAATAATATATTTGTAGAACCATGCATACATATCATAAACAGACAATTCTGTAGAAACTTAATGATAATTATATTCCATTTCTTCCAAGTTACGATACTTGTAGCTTGGGAGAAAGATGGGTTAAAGGAGAGAGAAGGAAAGAATAAGTAGCGTTTTAGTCCTCTAAAACAAGCTTGAAAGGTGAGTATTACCTTTTGTGTAAGCAGGTGAACAAAAAAGATGCACATGATATGGAAAACAGGAGAGTTCAAATATGCTTATATCTGCTAGAAATCTATCTATGCCAAGAATCAGAGGTCCAACAAATCCCTGTCCTATCTTGCTGCCAACTTCACTTGTCAGAAGATGGTATAAAGAACAAAGGGGTATGATATCCCAGATATAATCCTTACCAACAGAGAGGAATTGAAGAAGTGAAGGTGACAGGAACTTTGAGAGAAAATGGCCATGTTATCCTTGAGTTCATGATATCAAGGGGAGGAGGAATAGAGAAGAGTCAGACTTGTATACTGGATTTCTTGAATTCAGACGGAAGGTAGGAGGGATCAGGCTTGAAATTCTGAGGAGAAAAGTGTCTGGAAAGAATGGGAAATCCTACTAAACAAGATACCGAAGGCACAATTACAAACAATTTGTACCAGAAGGAAAAACTGGAGACATCTTAAGAGTACATGTGGATACATTTATACTTTCTAAATGTTGAAAAGAAAAAGGGATATGGATAGAAAGTGGAAGGGATGGCAGTAAGGAAGGATACAAGTCAGTTACCAGAAACTGTAGGGAATGTGACAGAAAGGCTAAAGTGCAGAATGAATTGAGACTTGCAAGGAAATACTTCAAACAACAAAAAGGGAATGGGTTATACATCGGAAACAAAAAGGCAAAGTTAGGTCTGCTGTGAGCAAGATAAATTGGTGATGGATGATGGAGAGAAGGCAGAACATCTTAGCTCATATTATGTATGTGTCTTCTTTCAGAAGGGAAATTAGGCCTTCATTATGTCTATATTAGATTGGAGTGTAGTATCAAATAGGCTCTGTGCTGGACAATGGGCTTTTCAACATTTTTTAATGACTTAGATGAAATTGAGGGAATGATGATCAAAATTTTAGATATCACAAAACTAGAAGGAATGGCTAATACTTCAGAAGAGAAAGAGAAGATCTAAACAGGTTTGAACACTGAATAAGAAATAAAGAGGATGAAATTTAACAGGAAGAAATGTAAAAACTTGCATCTGAGAAAGGCACAAAAATGTAAGATGGGAAAGTTTCATGTGAAAAAGACCTAATAGATATATTACATAAGCTAGCTGTGTGATGAAGTGTGGCTGAAAAGGTAAATGCTATTTTGGAATGTATTAACAAGAGCATGTAGTCCAGATCAGGAGAAGTACACTATTATATTTTGCACAGTTTTGGGCGTCACAGTTTTTTTAAAAAAGACTGATATATGGGAGTGCATCAGAGGACACTAAGATGATGAAAGTACCAAGCCCTGTGAGGAACAGTTAAAAAAAACTGTGCATGTTTAGCCCACAGAAGGGAAGACTGAAGTATATAATAACAGTCTTCAGGTTCCTAAAGAGGAAATCTATTATCCCATATTCAGACACGATCTGAATCAATGACTTGAAAGTACTGGAAAGGAGAGTCAGATTAAATATTACGAGAAATTCCCTGGCAGTAAGAACTGTGAACCAGTGGAATAGTTGCCCCAGTAAGTTGTATGTTCTCCTCGCTGGAGGCAGGATAAGCATCTGTCTGAAATGCTTTAGCAGATCCTGCTCTAAGCAAGCATAGGAATAAATGACCTCAATTATCCTTTCCAAATCTATGAAAACCAACAAATAGTTGTAATCCAAAAACTACACGATATACACTCTAGGCCTCTCTGTTCCTGACTAGTGTGAGAATATCTACTGGTTGGGAATAAGCAGACACTTTTTTTGCTTAAATTGTAGGTTTTAATTGTAATTTGAATTTGCCTTTGGTTTTATTATTGTATACTGCCCAGTAACATAATCAAATGAGCTGGGCAGCTATATAGGTATCTAATAAATAAATCTAAAAAGCCTGTGATTCCAGCACTTACATTCTACTTTTTTCAGTTTTGCAGATACTGAACATCTATGACCACATATGAATTAGTGGATTTGGTTCATAATTAAAACTGGAGGGCAAAGGACACAAGGGGCTTTGGAGAAACTGGGAGAATCTCCTCTTTCACTTATGAAAATGAAGTCTACTGAAGACCATGAACATCTATACAAATACTGGGAAAGGAACATAAAATACACACAAAATAAGCTACCAAAGGAAACCCTAAAGAATGAAGATTTAAAATAGGCTTACCTGTTCCATTAAAAATATTACTTGATAAAGAGTTATTCATTCCAAATGCCTGATTCCTGTTCATTCCAAATCCAGACATGCTAACATAAACAAAAACAGAAGAGTAAAGAAAGTTGACATATATCCTCTAAATAATCCTCTAAATAAATATAGATCACCTTATTTTGACCTGCAGGAGATGAAAAAATTATACAAAACTAGCATATTACCCGTGTTGTCTGTTTTTTATATGCTCACTCCTTCTCAATGAATCAGTTTAAACATAACATAAAAGAATAGCTTGGCTTGATAATAGCGCCAACCAGCAATAAGTGGTGGTCATATGGTTGGAAGCAATTGCTTCTCATTTATGAATAAACACTCTGGCTAAAATAAGAAGTGAGTTACTGACTCCAAATGGAAATTAAATTCTCTTTTCTAAACTGGAAATAGGCTGATATGAACTCTTAATGACTATATCCCAAACACAGATAAGAGCCTGATGGAAGAGTCGCCCATAAATGTGATCCAGGAAATATAATCTCACCATTATGACCTCTTAACAGGACATAGCTACATATTGTTATGTTTAATGCACCAAAAGATGCAAAGAAATATAAACTGAATTAGATATAAAGCATTTAAAAAATAACACTGTGTATTCCAAGACCATTGTTTGAAACAAACTGTTATTTAAAAAATGTTGGGCTGATACTGCTGATCTGTTACAAAACAGAATTGAATTGAAGGTAAAATGTAGCTCTGAAGATATGTAAAGCATGATCAGCCCCACAAGCCTTTAAGAATCAAAGAAATCCAAAATTCTTCAGGAAGTTACAACAGTACGTATCATCTTGTGTACCACAATCTTCACATGGTTTGCAAACAATGAAGACACTTTCTTATTGTCACATCTCATATAATTCATAAGCATAATGCTATTTCCACTTTGTCTTTCTTCCTGTTTCTCACTGTCACCAACTGTTTATTTTTTTCATTTAACCCTTTCTTTTTTATATAAAAAACCAATTCAAGAGGAATATACCACTGGTTTATTTGTGCCACCTTTGCTTGTCATTCATAACAGATCAGATGCAACACAAATATTAATTTAATTACTTTAATTGAAAATGGATCTCCAATTGGTAAATTCACAACTTATTAGAGACTCTCGGTAAAAGTATTAAGAAACAAGAGTAACTCTAACACCATTCACCTGTTTCTTAGAAACATTGTATTTGATACAGATATTTTCCTAAACAAATGTTAATAGATGCTATTTTCAGTCAACAAGTAACAAAGACTGATATACTGAGTCAATATAAGGCAGGAAAAACCTGCCTTTTACTTAAGGGATCTAAAAGAAGAAAAATTAAGACCATGAATTCCTATATAATATTTGCCTTTTTTCCCCAAAATTTTTTAAGCTCGGATTGGAAAAAAAAAATAGAGAATCTAATCCAAAACAGGCTTCAAAAGTCACATATGACATAGCAAAAAAAAATTGGAAAGAAGGTTAGTTTGTAAAACATGAGGACTTTGCTCAGAACTAAAAATATATCATTCCAGTGATGAAACCATAGCAAAATACAATGTACCTGCCTGCTGTAAATCTTGAAATATGCTCCGCTTCTTTATCAGAAACGTAGTGTGCATAGGAATGAAAAGGGAAGCTCTTTGTGTGATTGAATGCCCCTTATATAACATGGGATATACTTATCTTACCTGTTCACAGTAAAAGGTTGTCGAGAGGGTTGTTGCTTTGGCATACAGATTATGCTGGGTGAACTTCGATTAGGACTGCCTAAACCTGAACTGCTCATGCTGTTTGTCCTGCTGGGAATTCCAATGCCCTGACCAACCTGAGTGTGGTTCATCATATTTCTAGGATTCATAGGCAATATACCCCTGAAAAATATGATACAACAATAACAAGTATGTCAGCATATCATTATTTTCACTTTGTCCAAGCCAATTTGTTTCTAAGTGGACATTTTATATATACATGAAATGAGTTATTTTATAATGAAGACCACCAGTTGCCCATCTTTATTATTTGTATCATTCAATTGTGTGAATTTCAGATTCACACAATTCCCAAGTTCAATTAGGCTCGTATATTTTTTAAAAAAATTAGTGCTCAAGATTCTTATGTTCTAGGAAAGCTCTATACTGACTTGGAAAAAACAGTATGGGCTTAATAGGCTAATACTGCAGTTCCCAGATTGTGCCCTATGGTGCCCCAGGATGCTGCAGCAAACTCACTGGGATATTTTATTACTTAATAAATAGAACTGTTAATAAGTTCACTGCAGGGCCCTAAGCTTCTGGTAAGAAACCGCCAGGGCCACTGAAATTCAAAAAAGTCTGAGAACCTCTAGGCTAATGCACAAAATTACAATTCCTACTTGAATTTGGAATCCTGAGGAATGAGAGACTATCAAGTAATGCCAACAATAACACTTTTGTTTGCTATATAAAATGTATTTTACTTATTAAATTTATATAGTTGCTCACTCGCCAAGCAACTATTCTATCAATGCTGCAAGATTTTCCTAAAAGGTATCCACCTATCTACCTCAACAGAATGTATACATTATTTTCTGTAGTAGAACCAATACTGCATTAGAAGTTTTTGTCCTACATGTTCGCAAAGCAGAAGCAACAATCCAGGAAACAAACATCTGGTTCATTATTTCAAAATATCTAGAATGCAAACTACTTCTAAGGAAATAAAACAGTATAATAGAAAATGTCCTGGAGAAGTATTTGTTATCAATAAATACCTGCTTGGAGATGGAGGCGTGTGAAGTGACATTGTTGGTACCCCTGTTGTTGGTGTTACGTGGCTTGGTAACTGAGTACCTTGTGATAAGCTGCGATTTAACTGAGGGGTATTGTTACTTATCCCCCTCATTGGAAGGCCTAGTGCACCTATTGAAAAAAAAATCAGAAGAAGGGGAATGGAGAAAATTAAGGCATAATCTTATCTGTTTGCTTTAACAATAAAATATCTTAATAAATATTTAAAAAAAAATAAACAAGCAGACCACCATTTTATGAAAACAGTTTTTAAATTCACTGTTTTCTATTTCCAAACTTTATTTTTTATTAAATGAAAGGATTTTCGAGTAGGAGGATTATGGATTAAATATGTAGTTTAGTGTTTTTTTCCCCAGAAACACTTGAGAATCAAAAATATTTTTTAAAAATAAACGAATCCAAGCTAAATAGTTTCTATGTCTGGAGGAATTCCCTAAACTTCTTAGTCAATAATCTACTTCATACTTTAAATATTGTTTAATTAATTGTTGATTATCAATTATCAACAATCAATTGCTAAAGATAAGGATAGTTTGCAGAGTACAACACAACTTTGCATTTCCAACATTTATTAGTAGATATAACACTTACACTCCAATAACAGTCACAGCTGAAATCTATGCCAACTTACTAAACAATGACAGTAGACTTGCATCAAATGTATTATTTTGTACTAATAATTAATACAATGGGTGTCCATCTCCAAGTGGAATGGATATTGCTGGCATAATGGTTTTTTCTATTTCCCCCTTAAAATAATTCTTCAGGGAGCTTCTGGAGAGGGGAAAGGCAATGGGAGTTATAAGATGGGAAGAAACAAAGAGAAAGGAAGAGAAACAGATGTGAAATTCCTCTTCCCCTATGTTCTCCTGAGTAATATGAGTAGGACAGTGCTGTGTTTTGGTCACAAATATAAACATTTAGTTTTGATGCAAGCTATGTTTTAAAATCTCAATTTACAAAGGCCAAATGAAGATTTCCTGGTGGGATCTGAGATTTAGTAGCTTATGTATCATATAGTCTGCTTTTTTGGAGACAGAAAAATAATAGACAAGGCAATATACATTTGTGATCCAAAACTACATTTGAATTTATGTAACAAATCAAACTATTCATATTAATCAAAAGTTACAGAAATATATAAATTGCTTTCTTAAAATATTTAAAAACATATTCCTTCTTTCAGTTTTTTATGTATTAAATATATGAAAGATGTCTATTTATGTTCATGGATGTGCACCTTTGAGTGTAAGACAAAAAGAAGATCACATGAAAATATTATAGACAATAGTAAATAAAAACATCTAATATATTGCTCATCCTAATATCCAAAACAGGACAAAGAATTTAGAACTAGACTTCAAGAACATATTTCAAAAATCGGCTTATGCAGAATAAGCAATTAAAAAAAGAATGACTTTTTATGCTCTATTTTAAGACAACTATAAAGTACTATTTAAGGTAATACTATAGATATTTATACCAATACAAGCCAGCATACAACAAAGGATAAATAAGATGAAATGTTTATCAATGCTGAGATGGGAAGGACTACAACTATCACTATTTGTCTTGAAATTTTAATATACATATACCCACACGCACATATATATACGTGTGTGTGTATGTGTGTGTGTGTGTTAGTTATTTGGTATAATGAAAAATGTTATGCATATTACCTTCTCTATAAATGAGAAGAGAACACTGCCAACACTGTCTAAAGCAGAGGTTCCCAACCTTTTGGGCACCAGGGACCGGTTACATATGGAGACGTTTTTCCGCGGACCGGAGGGGGCGTGGTTTTGTGTGCTGACTGCGTCCCATGGATGGGGCTTTGCTTCTTTGTGCAACCCGGTTGCTGGTGTGCTGTGGCCTGGTACCAGTCCACGGACCAGGGGTTGGGGACCCCTGGTCTAAAGGGGCAAATTCATTTATCTGTATCTGAGAGTTCAGCTCCCCAACAGCTTTGGATGTTAAGTTCAGCTGCTAGGGATAAGATTATTCTTTGTTGTAAACAATTCTTAGAGCTATCACTTTATACGTCAAAATCATAATTTCCCCTTGAATGCTCTGACCAGACTTTCTATTCTCTGCTAGTCTTCCATGCAGTTCACAGGTCTGAGAGAAAAAGGCAATTTCTAAAATATATTACCATGCTCTCCTACACATGAATATGAACAAGAGAAACAAGGCATTCTGAGGAGCCACTTAACTGGCATTTTGGAATTGTAAGGATTCCTAAAGCACCCTAGTCAAGAGCTGCAATATAAACATACAAATAAGAAAACCTTCAGTTTCACAGTTCAATTAGAGAGCCATGTAGGATAGTTGCAGACTTAATAATGTACACAGAAATTCTTAAACAGAAGCAGAAATAATTTAGGAGCAGTTTAAAATTTACCCATATCTGGAAACATTTCTGAGCCATTTTATTATAAGGAAGGGGCCAGCAAAATAATACCCTAGGTACTGATGTTTTTTATTTAAAATCCAAGAGGATATTGTTCTTCCTGGAATATGATTCATGAATATTCCCTTTGAACTAATAAAAGTTTGCTATTCATTTATAGAAAAAAAATACTGCCAGATATAAGATTTTTTGTGAAATATTGACAACATAAACTGAAACAGCAAGTTAGACAAAGTCTAAAACATAATCTAGTATTATTATTTATTCTCCAGTAACTTAAGTGATAGGAATCTAATATGAACAACTGAATGTTCTGTACAAGTGCTAAAATTAAAAAAGCTATTTATGAATTGTTCATTTTTAATGCCCTCAATTGAAACAATGGCTTGAAAGCATATTATAGGAAAAAAGTTTGCATCATATTTTAAGATGCAGTTATACTGAAATTATTAAGGATGTACAAAGCAATTAAAAGAGGTGTTTTGCAAAGCATGCTAACAAGAGCGAAACACCTGTCTTCAAAGCACAAAAATAGTAGTGGTTTTTGGATCACTTCTGCATCTGCTCTGAAACTTGTTTCTAGTTGTCTGCACGTGTGCACACAAGAACAGTTCTGCTGACAAAGCAAAACAGCTGACTATGATATATATGTACAGATAACTGAAGATAGTTTTCAAAGCAGCTGTGCTGGACTTCCAACACTCTATCTTTTTAAAACACTTTGAACAGCTTTAAAAACTGTATCAATAGAAAAAAGGCTACATTAAATGAATCTAATTTAAGGTAACTTACAAACACATACAACCATTGGCCTATTATAAAAATAGATTTCTTACTTTGTTGCCCATATAAACTTGCCCCAAACTGAGACAGCTGACCTGATGTTGATGGTGATGCCAGCATCTAAATTGGAAATCAAATGTAAAACAAATTAGTCAAGGATAAAATGTAGTGGTTATGAAATATTAAACACTTTAAAGATAAGCACTATAATTTGTTGAACATTGATATTATGGCATTATGTGACAAGGAGGGACTTTTAAATTAAACCAAGGAGTATGGTAGCCATAAAAGCTGGGTGACCTCATTTTCTCTCAGTCCAACTCACTTCACAGGGTTGTTGTTGTGGGGAAAACAGGAGGAAGGAACGTTTGATATGTTTGCTGCCATGAGTTATTTGTAAAAATAATAAAGGTAGGATACAAATAAATAAAATAAAATCTCTTATTATTAAATGGAATTTTGTTCATTATATGCCCACTGCTGTGAAAGAAACTGCAGTTTGTTCTGTCCTTGGGGTTCCCTGAACATTCAGGATGTGAACAACTAGTATCCTGTTATAAATATCACTTTCTTGAGCAAAGTAATAGAAAAAAATGATGGCCAGCCAGCTACATATGCACTCAGAGAAAGCCTATTATAATTTCAGTTTGGCTTCAGGCCTCAAATCATCAGTTCAAGTAACTGAAGAAATTTAATACAGGTAGTCCTCGATTTATAAGTTTATTTAATGACTATTCAAGGTTACAACAGCACTAAAAATGTGTCTTATGACCATTTTTCACACTTACAACCATTGCAGCAATCCCCATGGTTCATGTGATCAAAATTCAGGTGCCTACCAACTGACTCATATTTATGGCAGCTGCAATGTTTCATGTGATCCCCCTTTATGACTTTCTGACAAGCAAAGTCAATGGGGAAGCAACAACCCTAACTTAACAACTGCAGTGATTCAATTAACAACTGTGACAAGAAATGTCATAAAATGGGGAAAAATTCACTTGACAAAGGTTTAGCTTAGCACAAAAATTTGGGGCTCAATTATTGTCTTAAGTCAAGGACTACTTGTAGTGTAAAAATCCTTAGATACCCAAACTGATTAATTTTACACACAGATAATACAAGTGCTACCTTTAGATGTTTTAGATATCTTAAGTTGAATTTGTTACTTGTTACCAATTGTTACTTGCTAAAGTGGGACAGTAGGAAAGGAAATCGAGATGTTGTTTGCAGTCCTATTTGTAGGACTACTACTGGAGAGCATTTGAGTCAAAACTCCATCCCCCTTCTTCCTTGTACCTATACAAAGCCACTGAGGAAAGTTATCCAGTAACTGAGAACATAGTATCTTCAATAATACAACCATGCTATATTTTTACAAATTTGCAGAGTGCTCTGCTGTTGTAAGAGTAAGAGCAGTAACTATGGCACTTAGCAATAGCTCTTAGACTTATATATTGCTTCACAGTGCTTTACAGCCTTCTCTAAGCAGTTTACAGAGTCAGCATATTGCCCCCAACAATCTGGGTCCTCATTTACAGACCATTTTACTGAAGAAAAGAAGGCTGAATCAACCTGGAGCTGGTCAGGATCATACTCCTGGCAGTAGCAGAGTAAGCCTGCAATAATGCATTCTAACTACTGCGCCACCATTCTGTAAAGTGTGTGGTATAGTAAAAGTAATTGTGTTTGTCTGTCTATGTGTGGGGTGTAATTCTGTATATTACAAAAACCTACTCTCATTAAGCCTAAACTTTAAAATTAAATGTAATATGCACAAAAAACTTACATCTTTTTCTGATCGATGTGGGAACATCGATGACTGGCTGTAGTACATATTTTCATCATGGTAGTCACTGTCGACCCCCTCTACAAACTTCTTTCTTGAAGCACCAAACATGCTGTTTGTCACCTAGATGATAATATATACAGCATTGTTCCCTTTAATTATTTATAGAATAAAAAACCTAGGTATTCAAGTTGCATAGATTATATTTGTATACATTTAGGCACCTTTGGTCTAACGTAATGTATTTCTGTATGTCTTAACATTATAGGAACAAACTTTCAGTTTTTGAACTCTGTAACAGTGTAACACCCACAAGGTCTTGTTTTATGTTCAACTAATCAGATTTGCTCATTTCACCTCTCTAGAAATTAGTTTTAATTATAATGGAGATAAGCAATTTCAGACTTCATGATTCAGGCTTTTTCCCCCCCTAAATTATAGTTATATTACCATTGTTCCAGTTTTAAATGTGAACGATAAACCATAGCTAAATTGAAACTAGAAGCAAAACCCCATGAAAAATTGCTCTATAGAACTGTCTATAAGTTTCTTTCAAACCAAATTCTACAGTAAGAAGCAATTTAATTCTTTAGCTACAGTTTTTAAAAGTACTCATACTTGTATGCATTTTTTAAAAACCCATCATATGCAGTTAGTAGGCTATTTGTGCATTTTGTTACTTTTAATATTTGGTTGGTTGTTGGATTTTTACTACTTTTTAACAGCTTCTCTGTATTGCGTTTATATTATAGAACTAATATAACCTAGAACCTAGGTTATTAGACAACAAACATAACATATATACATGTATAAGCATTCTAATCATCTTATGTTCTTATAACATGCTACTGAAGGTAACTATCGCATCTACTTTGCTGATGAGTAATGGAGATACGTGTGCAAAATTTTGCCCAGTTTACCAAGAAGGCTATATGTTAATATATACATCTCTGTAGTACCACAATCAGAAAAACCAAGTCATGGAGCCAAGCCTACAGTAGGATGGCTCCTTTTGTGCCTAGCCACTACGACATTGAGTTTAATTGAAGGTATTGTTCCTTAACTTCCATTTTATAGAAAACCATATTCCCATCTTCCTCCAATGCATTTAACTAATGTTCTCACTTTATGATTACCACATCCCACTGCACAAATGTAATTATTGCCTACAAAAGGAAATGCTTAAGACCACAGGGATTATCTTCTCCTTTATTCTAACTGACCAAAGTAATGAGAGGAGAAATCTTTAATGGCAGGGATGAAAATCAGAAACAACTAAAGTACTATCCTGTATATATTAAGCTAGAGGGAACATTCTGTAACAGGTAACTCTTTCCTATTGCTTGTAATTTGGGAACTATCACAACTAATGCCAAGATAGGAAAAATTATATGATATTTTATTCAGATATCTGAATTAAAAACAAGCTGCAACTGCTCTCATGTATTCAGCCTTGATACATAGAATCCCATTTCCACTCTATCTAATTTGTCAGATTTACTACCCACCTTCCTTCAGAAATTCAAGACATCATATAGTGCTCCGTTCTCCAATTTCTCCCCCCCCCCCGCGCAATTCCTATTAGTAGGTTGGATTGAGACATAATAACTAGCTCACACGCATTCACTCAGTTTCTTTGGCTGAGGGTACACTTCAACCAAGGCCTCTTCAGTGGCAATTTAATATTTTCATCAATAGAACACAATAGCACTTTATGACAGCAGACTGAAACCTATGGCTTAACTGTCAGTCGAGCCCATCATTTTGTCTAACCATTAAGACTGCTGAGACCAGTAATTCTTAAAATAAAGAATGCCACATTATGTTAATTCCAAGTATGAAGTCAGAAATATTACAGATATTATTAAACCAGCTTTTATGAGTTGATTGAGTAATTTATTTATCTATCTTTTTACAATCTATAATGTGTACAAGATTCTTATATGACAAATCGATATTTTCAATTAGTGGCAGAAAAAAATACATTTTTACCATAAAAGTAACTAGACTTACATCTGCAAACAGAATTAAACCTGGATCATGTTTCTAAGAAAACATATGGATTGTGAATCGAATGCACTTAATGTAAAAAAGTTGATCTCTTTTACCTTACACACCTGAATAATATATAAAGAATGCAATTAGTGGGCCCAAAATTATAATTTAATATATGTACAGTGAAGAAAAAATTATTTGATCCCCTACTGATTTTGTATGTTTGTCCACTAACAAAGAAATGATCAGTCTATAATTTTAATGATAGGTTTATTTTAACAGTGAGAGACAGAATTAACAACAACAACAAAAAAATCCAGAAAAAGGCATTTCAAAAAAGTTATAAATTAATTTGCATTTTAATGAGTGAAATAAGTATTTGACCCCTTTGCAAAACATGACTTAGTACTTGATGGCAAAACCATTGTTGGCAATCACAGAGGTCAGATGTTTCTTGTAGTTGGTCACCAGGTTTGCACACATCTCAGGAGGGATTTTGTCCCACTCCTCTTTGCAGATCCTCTCCAAGTCATTAAGGTTTCAAGGCTGATGTTTGGCAGCTCGAATCTTCCCTCCACAGATTTTCTAGGGGATTAAGGTCTGGAGACGGGGAGTTGTCTTACCTGAACGCCTTTTCTCAGCATGATGATGGAGAATCCACCAATGGATTAGCTTCGTCTTCTGCCCAGATAGACTAAGTCAGCCAAATTGCCACGCTCCCTCCCTGGAGCAGGACCCCAGTCTCGATTGAGATGCAGCTGTTGGCTAGGATTCAAGTGTGTTGGCTCAATTATTTCTGACACAGGACCTGACAGACCCTAAGGGTAGGAGTGGATTCTCTATCATCATGCTGAGAAAAGGTGTTCAAGTAAGACAATGCCCCTTCTCCAGCATGACGAGTGGAGAATCCACCAATGGGACGTACCAAAGTCTCACTGTCCCTGTGGGTGGGAAGCAGTCTGGGCCTGTGTCCCACTCTTTGATACTACGCATTGGAGGACCCTCCTGCCAAATGAGGCCTCCGCCGATGTGAACTTATCTAATTTATAGTCTTACAAAAGGGGAAAGCGACGCCCACGTCGCCGCCCTACATATTTCTTCAATCGGCGCCTGAGTCGCCCAAGCTGCTAATGTTGCAGTGCTGCGAGTGCAATGGGCAGTGATTTGATTAAGGATTGGGAGCGATTGCCTCTGGTATGCTCCTGCTAGGCAATTCCTGATCCATCTGCCGATTGTGGATGCTGTGACCCTTCAACCCCTTGAGTGAGACTGGAAGGATACGAACAGGGCCTCAGACTTGCGGAAGGGTGCAGTTCGCTTTATGTAATGCCTTAAGGCCTTGCAAACGTCTAAAGTATGCCATTTGCATTCCAATTCATGGGAAGGCTGAGGGCAAAAATCTGGTAGCACCATTTCCAGCGTCCTGTGAAACCTTGGGAATGAAGGAGGGATCCAGTCATAGGATCACCCTATCTGCGTGGAAGATGCAGAGGTCTTCCCTAACTCATAGTGCTGCGAACTCTGAGATGCGTCTAGCCGAAGTTAAGTGACCAGAAATGTGACCTTAAGTGTCAGGTATTGTAAGGTGCAGGTCCGGATAGGCTCAAATGGAGATGAGGTGATGGCCTGTAGGACCTTGGATAGATCCCAGGAGGGATATCTGTGGACCACGGGTGGTCTGTTGTTCGTTGCGTCTGTTGTTCGTTGCGCCCATGAGGTGTCTGGCCAGTGGTTCAGAATTGCCATACGTGAGGATAGTGGACAGGGTGGCCACCTGTCTGCGAATTGTGTTGGGTGCTAATCTCCTTTTAAGCCCCTCCAACAAGTAGTCTAAGATCCTTGGAATAGTAATTCTAGAAGGATCTAAATGTTGTCTTGCACACCAGCTACAGTAATTTCTCCACGTGCAATCGTAAATTCTGTTAGTTGTAGGCCTTCTTGAGGCCTGGATCGTGGTAATGACGTCTGATGAATAAGACTCCCCTGTTAGGAGGCTCCATTCAAGTGCCAAGCAGTTAGTTGGAGCCACTGTGGCTCTGGGTGTTGTAGGGCCCCCTGGCTGAGGGAGATTCGGTCGTGTGGAATCCTCCACAGAGGAGATACTGAAAGACTCACAAGGTCAGCAAACCACGGCCGTCTTGGCCAGTTGGAGCAATAAGTATCACCTCTGCTTGTTCCTGCAGTATTTTTCTGATGGTTGCTTGCATCAGACGAAGAGGGGGAAAGGCATATAGCAGCCCCCTGGGCCAAGGCCCCCAGAGCGCATCTGCTCTCTCCGCCTCTGGTGATGGGAAGCAGGAGAAAAATCTCGGGAGCTGGGCATTCCTGGGACTGGCAAATAGGTCCAGCACTGGATGGTCGAACCTCTCTGATGCCTCTCTGAAGAGAACTGGATGCAGGCTCCATTCTGAGTGGTCTACTATTGACCTGATCAGGAAGTCCGACTGCTGATTTGCTTCTCCTGATACGTGTTCGGCTCTGAGGGAGACAAGGTTGTTCTCTGCCAAGATTCCTGATTGGGCCTTGGCCATGAGAGATCTGGATCGTGTACCCCCATCGGTTGATATGGGCCTTTGCCGCCTCATTGTCCGTGAGAACTAGAACGTGCTGATCCGCCACTGAGTTGCAGAAGTGGCAAAGGGCCAGGTATATGGCTCTGAACTCTAACCAGTTTATGTTGTGTCTCAGATCTATTTTGGACCATTGGCCCTGTGCCAACTGTGATTGCAGGTATGCTCCCCAACCGAATAAGCTGGCATCTGTGGTCAGGATGACTCGGGTGGGTTCCTTGAACATGTATCCTTTTCCCATCGCTGGGGATGACCACCATTGGAGACTTCAGGACTAGTGGTGGGACCCTTACCTTCTGGTTGGGGGGGGCCTGGTTCCTATTTTCTGAAACGGGAGCAGGAACCATTGCAAGCTTCTGGAATGTAGTCGTGCCCAGAACATGATTGCGATGCATGAGATCATCTTTCCCAGTGTGGTGGCCCGTTTCTTTTGAATCTGACTGACCAGACCTCGAATGCTGGTTCGACGCTCTTGACATAAGTAGACCTCACATTTCAGTGTGTCCATCACGTCTTCCAGATGAAGAAGGCGGGTCGATGGAACTATCTGACTCTTCTAGAAATTTACTGAGAACCTGTAGTCTTGAAGGGTTCTTAGGGTCAATGACAGTTCTGACTGTGCCGCTTGTACGGATGAGGATTATATGAGAATGTCGTCCAGGTAGCACTGGATGCGCACGGGGATGGTTCGTAAATGTGCAGCGAGTATCGCCAGTACCTTTGTGAACACTCTGGGGGCCGATGAAAGTCCAAAGGGTAGAGCCCTGTATTGAAGATGTTGGCCTGCATAATAGAACCTGAGAAACTTCCGATACTCGGGAAGTATGGGGATGTGAAGGTAAGCCTCCGTCAAATCTATGGATGTTAGGAGGTCTCCCCTTCTGATGCCGGCTAATATAGACTGGAGAGTCTGCATTTTGAATTTTCTGTATACCAAGTGATTGTTCAGACTTTTTAGGTCTAGAATTGCTCTCCATTCCCCCGAACTCTTTGGGACTACGAATAAGATGGAGTAGAATCCCTGTCCCTGTTGCCCCGTTGGAACTGGTATAGCCTGAATGTCCAGGAGATCCTGGATGGCCTCCTTGATGAGGCCCCTTTTGATCGGATCTTTGGGTGATGGGCAAGGGACGAAGTGATCCGGAGGCTTGAAGGTGAATTCCAGTGAGAGGCCGAATCTGATGGTGTTTAGGACCCAAAGGTCCGTGGTGATGGCTTGCCATCTGTGTGCGAAAAGGGCCAGCCTGCCACCAATGAGGGAGCTTTCCTGCCGTCACTTGGATTTACGAAAGGAGCGGCCCCCCACTCCTCCAAAGTTCTGCTTTGACTGGAATTTCTGCCTATATCTGTCCCTGTTACCGGATCTGTTGACCTGTCAGTCTGATCTGGGCTGATAGGGACGGGAAAAAGAAGGAGGCTCTGGACCTTGACAGGTGAGCCAGGACCTTGCGTTTGTCCTTGTTTTCTATTAGATAAGGGTTTAGGGCCTCACCGAAGAGTAGGCCACCCTTATAAGTCGCAGCAGCCAACCGCCACTTTGCCTTGATGTCAGCTCGCCATTGTCTGAGCCACAGTAATCTATATGCTGTGATGTTGGACGCTATTGCTCTGACAGAGTAGTTTGCGGCGTGTAATGATGAATCTGCCATGAATTCAGTTGCCGCCACCAACCTCCTTAAATCATGATGGGTTCTCTCCTCCTCTGGGGAAATCCTGGCCTGGAGTTGGCGCAGCCAAAGCAACAAAGCCCTAGCAAAAAAGGAGTTAGATATGGCTGCCCTGATCGCCCACACTGAGGCCTGTTGTGTTCTGTGGAAAGTCAGTTCCACCTTCCTGTCTTCTGACTTCAGGGCCTCCGCCGTGTCCCGGATACCGTGGAGGTTGAAAATAGAGCCGCCAGTGGTTCATCTACTGCCAGGACCTCTATTACCTCTGATAAGTCAGGATCAATGTTGAACAGCTTCTTATCTGTCCCCCCCATTGAAAGGAAAGAGTCTAGTGTCCCCCACTTTTTCTGAATTGTGTTAAAAAAGAGGGGAGGGCAGGGGATATATTGTTGTGTGTAGGTGGGTTCCGAAAATACCCCGCTTTTCATGTCCTGACATGTAGAGGGTCCCTCTTGGGGGATCCTTGGCCTCTTAATCTTTGCCATGCTGCTGGCCTTGTGGAGCAGGGATTTAAAGAGGGTCAGATTGAAGAGGCCTATGAACGGGGGGTCTGGGGATATATCTTCATCCTCTGACAGCCCCAATCCATTTGCTCGTAGTCCCCCGTGGAGGACCTTCTGCTTCTGGAGGAGCGAGATTGTGAAATTGATCCCTGGTATTCCATAGCTTCCTCTTGGGAAAGGTAGGATCGATCTCGTGAAATAACTGACCCGGTTCTGGACTTGTGATGCATTGTAGAAGCAATGCCCTGTGTGACGGCCTGAGATATCAGGGACTGTAAGTGTTCTGATGATAGGGCTCCCTGATTGTCTGTGGGGCAAAGCCTCTCCACTGAGTGTGTACCGGTGCCCCTGGGCTCTCACGCCCCTCACTTAAGGGGGATCTGTCTGTTCTGCCTCGGCCTCTGATTCCAGAGGTTCCTGAATAGACTGCAGCCGGCCAAATATCTCATTCTCTGTGTAAGCAGGAGGAACTAGTCCATCTCTTGCTTTGTTTTGTCTCTTTTTGGCTCTAGAGAATTGTTTCTCCAGAGCCTGGTGTCTTCGTTTGGCCTCCTTATCAGCGGCCTTGGAGGATCTTTTGCCAGATATTGCTTTGGCCTTGATCCTTCCCGCTGCTTCCTGATTGGATAATCTTGGCCTCTTATGTCCAGGAGGACTAATGGAGGAGTCCTGTGCTGCTTGAGCAGCGATGGTATCTGCCATTGACACAAAAGATATCTCAGCATAGGGACTGAGAGGAATCTCGAGGTGAGAGGCCTGGTGATAGGTCAGCTTAGACCACAGAGGAACCTGGTAATGACTGGAATCAATCCAAAGTGGTACGGCCAATTAATGGTACAGCCACACCTCTGTGCTCCTTTAATCCAACCCTCTGTTGTATTGCTGGCAGCGGCAAGATCAAATTAATGATACGACCCGCACACAAATGTTGGGCAGACAGCTCAGATTGTCATGACTCTTCCTCTTCTCTCTGTCTTCCTTTTTTTTATTCCTTTAAAAACATGGCAATTGAATTTGTGCTGGATTGTGAATGGCTCAGCAGGTACGGGGAAATGGCATTATCCTGTACTGGGAAGTTTTGTAGCTGAGGAGGGGCGACACACGCTTCTCTTCCCTTCCCTCCCCCCCATTCAGGACTTCTCCGGCCTGATCCCCTTCCTGGTTCAGTTGGAGAGAGAAAATTGAAATCATCCACCTTGTGCCGGTCCGAGCCAGCTGCGGCCTACCGGTGCTGTGCTTCAGGGGCAATTGATGTCCAGCCTTTTGGAATCTGAGCGGGAGCTGGCTAGCCGGTTGTTTTAAATTTTGCGGCTTGAAAATGGCAGCTGCAAGCCTGTCTTATCAATGGTGGCCGCTCTGAATTCGCTCCCTGCGGCTGGGATGAGGTGAGCTAATATCGAGCGGTCTGGCTGTTCTGTGGAGGCTAGGTATGGTTTCTCTTCACCCAGGGGGAAGATTCTTCCCTCCCGCTCTGCAGCCCACGTGGTGCCAAAACGGCGACTGGCTCCTTTGTTATTCCTCTGATGACCAGCGGGGTTTCAATAAAGCCCTGTAGATCCGCTCCAATCGGCTGGAAACAGCAGCGAACGAACGGCTGCTCGTTTTCCACTCCCCGCCTTAGGTAAAAAGCAAGAAAACTTAAATATGACCTGATCTAATGATCTGATCCTAGAGCCAAGTTGTGTGTCCTCTCGGGCGAAAGACCAAGTCGAGACTGGGGTCCTGCTCCAGGGAGGGAGGTGTGGCAACTTGGCTGACTTAGTCTATCCGGGCAGAAGACAAAGCTAACCCATTGGTGGATTCTCCACTCGTCATGCTGGAAAATGGCTAGGCCACTTCAGGACCTTAATGTGCTTCTTCTTGAGCCACTCCTGGCCATGTGTTTTGGATCATTGCCATGCTGGAATACCCATCTACGACCCATTTTCAATGCCTGGTTGAGGGAAGGAGGTTCTCACCCAAGATTTGATGTCCCTTTGATGTGATGAAGTTGTCCTGTCCCCTTACAGAAAAACACCCCCAAAGCCTAATGTTTGCGCCTCCATGTTTGACAGTGAGGATAGTGTTCTTGGGGTCATAGGCAGCATTCCTTCTCCTCCAAACACAGAGAGTTGAGTTAATGCCAAAGAGTTCGATTTTGGTCTCATCTGACCACAACACTTTCACCCAGTTCTCCTCTGAATCATTCAGATGTTCATTGGCAAATTTCAGACGGGCCTGTACATGTGCTTTCTTGAGCAGGGGGATCTTGCGGGTGCTTCAGGATTTCAGTCCTTAATGGCGTAGTGTGTTACCAATTGTTTTCTTGGTGATTATGGTCCCAGCTGCCTTGAGATCATTGACAAAATCCTCCCGTGTAGTTCTGGGCTGATTCCTCAGCATTCTTATGATGACTGAAACTCCACAGGGTGAGATCTTGCATGGAGCCCCAGACTGAGGGAGATTGGCAGTTATTTTCTATTTCTTCCATTTGCAAATAATTACACCAACTGTTGTCACCTTCTCACCAAGCTGCTTGGCAATAGTCTTGTAGCCCATTCCAGCCTTGTGTAGATCTACAATCTTGTCCCTGACATCCTTGGCAGCTCTTTGGTCTTGGCCATGGTGGAGAGTTTGGAATCTGATTGATTGCTTCTGTGGATAGGTGTCTTTTATACAGGTAACAAGCTGAGATTAGGAACACTCCCTTTAAGAGAGTGCTCCTAATCTCAGCTCGTTACCTATATACAAGACACCTGGGAGCCAGAAATATTGCTGATTGATAGGGGGATCAAATACTTATTTCACTCATTAAAATGCAAATCAATTTATAACTTTTTTGAAATGCATTTTTCTGGGTTTTTTGTTGTTGTTATTCTGTCTCTCATTATTAAAATAAGCCTACCATTAAAATTATAGACTGATCATTTCTTTGTCAGTGGGCAAACGTATAAAATCAGCAGGGGATCAAATAGTTTTTTCCCTCACTGTAAAATTTGCTTTATAAGGTAGCCACTATGCAGTCTGTACAGTATTTGAAAAGTGGTATAAGTAAAAAAAAAAAAAAGTATGGTTTATCTACAAAAATATGATCAATTACAGCTTTAATTCTAAGAGTTATATGTTGTTAATCCTTTAATCAAGCTTTGTGATCTTCAAGTTTTATTCAATCTACTCTTCTAATTTAGACAATTTGTTCAGATAATTTATAACCAGCTCAGTAACCAAATATGCATATTTACTTATGAGGTCTTTCAAAACTCATAGTGAGAATTCAAATCTGGTACAAACCTGATATAGATACAATAAGAAACCACTATCATTTGTAGGAATAACCTTACTTGAAGGGAAGAAAGTATTTTCCTTGTTATATACTTTGCTTTTGTTTCTCTTCAAATAATGTTTAAGCTACATTAAGGTAGCTTACGTACTCAGCTACCTAAGTCAGGTCATGTTTAATGTGAATCCAAATAATACAATATTTGATTTAGTGCAAATTATAAATTGATACCAGGTCACTCTTCTCCTTTCCTTCTTCCCTTCCTTTATTTCATTTATGGAGCCCCCATCTTGTCAAGAGACAAGTTTGGACAGCTTACAAACATTAAAGCCACTACACATTAAAATAATAAAGAAAAAAACCCCTAACAGTAATAAATATTGTTGAATGATGGGGAGAAGGGGAACACAAAGTACATTTAATAAAAAAAATCAGTTAATGAGGCTAGCACGTGCACAGTCATATTTGGGATTTTGGACACTGCTAATCTTCATATGTGCAAATTGGAGAAGATTCTTTCAGAGAAAAACAATACAATTTAAAAAAAAGAAGCCTAGAATGTTAGAGCAAAAATCTGATAAATTGAACAAGAACGTGTTGTTAGGAACACTAAAATAGAATAAAATGTTATAATGCCTGACTGCAGTTTGTTGTTCAGTTGCTAGGTTGTGTCCGACTCTGCGACCCCATGGACCACAGCACATCAGGTCTCCCTATCCTCCACTTTCTCCTTCACTTTGTTCAAATTCATATTCCTTGTGTCAATGATACTATCTAATCATCTCATACTCTACAATCCCCTTCTCTTTTTGCCCTAACTACAGTAGAATGTATTTATTTTAATTTGGCTTTCTAGAACTACTTTGCTAATAATATGTTTAAATTATAAGTACATTATTGTTATCCTTTATTGTAAAATTTCATTAATATAAATATAAAAATGTATGCCTAAAACTTTTCATTGCTTATTTTTAACGAGCTGGAACCAATTACCGTATTTTCCATAGAAATATTACTTTGAATAATGCAAATTTCAATAGTGACCATTTCAAGGGATTTATTGTTTTTTTTTTCAAAGATAATTTTTATTAAATTTTCAAAATTTTACAAAAACAAAAACAAAACAATCTCCCCCCCCACCTCCCCAACCCTCCCATTCCCACCCCCGATCTTCCCAGAGCTGAATATAGGCTTACTTAAAATTTGACCAAAAAATCTTAAGAAAAAATATAAACCATAAATGAGTCTAACTTTAGTTAAAAATCTAAATACATTAATTAGAAAAATTATAAAATAATTAACAATAGTATATAAATAAAAAAAACAAAAAATAAATGTTTAACAAGGAAAAGAATAGAGGAAGAGAAAAAATATAAATTATTAAAAAACTAAATGATATTTTTATATCCAACTTATGTTGTATAAAATTTATCCATTTTTCCCATACCGCAACATACTTCTCTTGCGATTGATCCTTCAAGAAAGCCGAAATCTTTGCCATTTCCGCCAAGTAAGAAACTTTGAGAAACCACTCTTGCAAAGTAGGCAAAGATTCCTTCTTCCAACATTGCCCTACTAACAACCTTGCAGCTGTAATTAAATTTAACATCAGTGTAATCTCCTTGATATCACAATCAATAACAATACCTAGCAAAAACAATTGTGGGGTAAATTTTACCCTCCTTCTAAAAATTCTTTGAATATTCCACCATATCCAAAAGGCTTTTATATTTTTACACGACCACCAGATATGATAATAAGTAGCATCCAGACATCCACATCTCCAACATTTAGGCTGTAAGTCAGGATACATACGAGACATTTTTTGTGGATCAAGGTGCCATCTGTAAAACATTTTGTAAAAATTCTCCCTTAAATTCTGAGCTTGTGTAAATTTAACATTTCTCACCCAAATAGTTTCCCAAGTATCTAATAAAACTGGTTCACCAAAATTTTGTGCCCATTTAATCATACATGCTTTAACTAATTCTGCTTCTGAGTCCAATTCTACTAACACCCCATAAATTCTCTTAATGTGTGTTCGTCTTTGATCTTTTACTTGTTTAAAAAAATTCTCATCTTCTCTAAGCAAACCCACATTACAATCTACCTTCCATCTATGCACAATTTGTCTGTACTGAAACCATGAATATATAACATTTTCTTGTGCTAAATCTTCCAGAGATTTTAACTGCCAATTTTTACCATCCCATCTAAGTAATTGTGCATAAGAAACACTATCTATCTTAACTCCTCTCCTTATCCCATCTATCGCATGCCATGGTATGGCCCATAATGGAATTTTAGAATCAATTCTATAATATTTCCTCCAGACCCGAAGTAGAGAAATCCTTATAATATGAGATTTAAAAACCCTGTCAACCTTTTTATTAAAAATTAAATAGGCATGTCATCCAAAAAGTAGATCCCACCGCTCCAAGAGGAGTATTTCTACATTTGTTAAGTTAATCCAATCACTAATTAATGTTAAGACCACAGCATCATAATACAATTTCAAGTTCGGTACCTTGAGTCCACCTCTCTCACAAATATCTTGCATAATTTTAAGTTTTACTCTTGGTTTTTTCCCTGCCCAGATAAATTTGTTGATACCTTTCTGCCATTCATTTAAGTTAACCTCATTCTTTAAAATAGGTATCATTTGAAATAAAAAAAGAAACTTTGGCAGAACATTCATTTTAATCGCCGCAATTCTTCCCAAGAGGAATAATTGCAACTTCTCCCAATTTTTCAATTCTCTTTGTATCTTGACCCACAGCTTTTCATAATTATTTTTATACAGTTTTGCATTAGAGACAGATAAAATAACCCCCAAATATTTTACCTTATCAACAACCTCGAAATCTGTCAAATTAACCAAGGTCTGCTTATCAAGATTGGTCATATTTTTGGATAATATTTTAGTCTTATTGTTGTTAATTTTAAAACCTGAAACCCGTCCATATTGATGTATCAATTGTAGTAACTCTACTACAGAATGAATAGGTTGTGATAAGGTAACCACCAAATAAGGGATTTATTAACCACACTAATCAAGACTTACCTGTATCTTATTTTTATAAATTTAATCTTTACAATCAAAGATAATTTTTTCAGTGAAAACTGTTTTTTAACCTCCCAGTTTTTATATGTTGTTTTGGGCTGGCTTTTCTTATTTTTTTAACCCTATATGCACAATATTTTCTCAAATGCACTGCAGATTAGATTCTCTTTTACAGTGCAAATAGACAAATAACAAATAATCCCTGCAAATGATAAAACTAGACAATAGTTGTATGATTAGATGGTCAATAAAATGAAGCTGAATCCTAACATGGTAGAGGCATTGTGAACTTGTAGTTTATGGGTCTGGAAAATTAAAGGGCCTTTGTCTTTGAACAGGGATGCAAGTGTACAGACAGGGTAAATTTCTGAATGTATCTTTATTACTCAAGGTCTAGGTGACATACATTGTCTGGAATACATTCAGCAAACTTCCCTTGACAGGGATGGTCATGTTTTGGATTCTTGTACTAATACATTCTACATACATTTGTCCTTGAAAATTATTTGAAAATTGCAAGAAATACAGAATGTAGCTGTGAAGTTATTTCTAGAATACCCTTCAGAAACCATATAGCACTGGTTTAAAAAAAACTCTATTAGCTCATAAAGACTATCAGTTTGACTTCACAGGTCTAGCAGTGACGTTTAACAGTTTACTTGAAGATGAACCGACCCAGAAGTTAAGCTCTGCAATGTAGGCATCCCTATTTCTCACAGCTAGAAGAAATATGTCACTCTTTTGTTCTGCTACCCTGGCCTTGAAATTCCCTTCAACAGTAACATTCTATTCCAGATGAAATGGGGCGTTGTCTTACCTGAACGCCTTTTCTCAGCACGGAGATGGAGAATCCACCAATGGGTTAACTCTGCCTTCCTGCCCATTAGACCAAGTCAGCCAAATTTTCCACGCCCATCCTCAGGTGACCACTCCCCATTCTTGACGAAGGCGAAGCGGCTGACTACAATTTGACATGTTGGTTTCTTAATATGAACTAATCATTTTTAAGGGTGGGAATGGATTCTCCATCTCCGTGCTGAGAAAAGGCATTTAGATAAGACAACGCCCCTTTTCCAGCAACGGAGATGGAGAATCCACCAAAGGGACACACCAAAGCCTCTCTGTCCCAATGGGGGGGGGGGAACAGGAGAGGACAATGTTGCATCCCCAGTGATTACCTGCTGGAGAACCCTCCTTCCAAAGGAGGCATCCGCCGATGCAAAGCGGTCTATCTTGTAGTGACGGATGAATGGAGAGGGCAAAGACCAACTCACTGCCCTGCAAATCTCCTCGATAGATGCCTGTGTGGCCCACGCTGTGGAGGCTGCAGCACTGCGAGTGGAGTGTGCTGTAATCTGCCCTGGTGCTGGCAGAGAAAGCGATCGATACGCTTCCGCAATGCAAGCCCTGATCCACCTGCCTATAGTTGAGGCAGACACCTTCTGTCCAATAGAGGTGTGGTGAAAGGAGATGAAGAGGGCTTCCAACTTGCGGAAGGGCTCCGTTCACTTGATATAGCGTCGCAACGCCCTACGAACGTCCAGTGTGTGCCACTGTCGCTCCAGGGCATGGGACAGATTGGGGTAGAAATCCGGTAGGACGATTTCTTGGGCCCTATGATACAGAGTGTTGACCTTGGGGACGAAGGTTGGATCCAAGCAGAGAACCACTCGGTCTTGATGAAAGGAGCAGAGGTCCTCCCTGACCGACAGTGTCGCAAGTTCAGAGATGCGCCTGGCCGAGGTGACCGCGAAAAGGAAAGTTACCTTGAGGGACAAGTCCCTCAGAGTACAAGACTTGATGGGCTTGAATGGTACCTTGGTGAGGGCCTGGAGGACCCGTGGTAATTCCCAGGTGGGTTTCCTGTGGACTACAGGTGGTTTTGTGTTAGTGGCTCCCTTGAGAAAGGCGCGGATCCTGGAGTGTTGTGCCAAGGGAACTGAGTTGGCGCATGTAAGTAAAATGGATAGCGCCGCAACTTGTCTGTGGATGGTATTGGGAATGAGGCCCCTGTCCAGGCCATCGAGCAAATATTCTAGGATGTTTGGGACTGTCAGGTTCGAGGCATCAAGTAGCCGCCTTTCACATCCAACTGCAGAAGTTCCTCTATGTGGAGTCATAGATGCGGTTTGTCACCAGTCGGCGGGGTGCCTGAATCATGGAAATTACTCTTGACGGGTATGATTCCCTGCTCAAGATCCGGTGTTCAAGTGCAAGGCGGCTAGCTGAAGCCATTGAGGTTCTGGATGTTGTAGGACTCCTTGGCTGAGTGATATTTGGTCCGGGGAAATCCTCCACGGGGGAGATCTGGAGAGATTCACCAGGTCCGCAAACCACGGTCTTCTTGGCCAATGTGGGGCCACGAGTATGACCTCCACCCGTTCCTGTAGTATCTTGCGGATGGTTGCCGGGATCAATAGAAGGGGAGGAAACGCGTAAAGTAGACCCCTGGCCATGGGCAACGCAGGACGTCCACTCCCGGCAGTGGGAACCTTGAGAAAAACCTTGGTAGTTGGGCGTTCTCCGGAGACGCGAACAGGTCTACTACTGGCTGTCCAAACTTCCTCATGTCCACAAATAGGTCTGGATGCAGATGCTATTCAGCGTGGTCTACGGTTGACCTGCTTAGGAAGTCCGCTTGTCTATTCGCTTCCCCTGAGATGTGTTCGGCCCCGATGGAGGTGAGGTTTGTCTCTGCCCAGGATCCCAAGGCTTGGGCCTTGGACATGAGGGATCTAGACTGGGTGCCCCCTGTCGGTTCATGTGTGCCTTTGCTGCCACGTTGTCTGTGATGACTAAGACGTGTTGCCTCGCTACCCTTTTGTGAAAGTGGTGAAGGTCCAAGTGTATGGCCTTTAACTCCAACCGATTGATGTTGTGTTCCAGATCCACCTGGGACCATTGTCCCTGTGCCCACTGAGACTGCAGATGCGCTCCCCAACCAAACAGACTGGTGTCCGTCGTATGAGCCAGTC
The DNA here is from genome assembly GCF_016545835.1 of Crotalus tigris. Classification (NCBI taxonomy): domain Eukaryota; kingdom Metazoa; phylum Chordata; class Lepidosauria; order Squamata; family Viperidae; genus Crotalus; species Crotalus tigris. Next base: position 3,051,234 of record NW_024096718.1, read on the forward strand.
GGGTTCCTTGAAATGTGACCCTCTGGCTACTGCTGGTGATGCCCACCATTTGAGGGACCGCATGGTTTCGGGTGGGACCCTTACTTGCCTGTTGGAAGAGCTGAGTCTCAGCCTCTGGAATGGAAGGAGAAACCATTGGAGTTCCCTGGAGTGTAGCCTGGCCCAAGGACCTATTGCAATACATGATACCATCTTCCCCAGGAGCTGGGATAGCATGACCAGTGGAACTGTTTGGTCCCTGCGTACCCTTAACATTAGAGACCAGATGCTGTTGCGACATTCCTGTGATACGTAGACCTGCCCCGATAGTGTCTATAATGGCACCCAGGTGTAGGAGATGGGTGAATGCATTGGTCTGACTCTTTCGGAAGTTGATCAAGAACCCATGTTCCTGGAGAACCCTGATTGTCAGCACTAAGTCCGATTGGGCGACCTGAAGGGAGGGGGACTGGATGAGGATGTCGTCCAGATAGCACTGAACGCGCACAGGTATCTTTCGTAGGTGGGCAGCCAATACCTCCAAGATCTTGGTGAAAACCCTTGGGGCTGACGATAGGCCGAATGGGAGGGCCCTGTACTGGTAGTGATGTCCCGCATAGCAGAACCTGAGGAAGTGCCGGTGGGTGGGAGTGATGGGAATGTGGAGGTACGCTTCGGTGAGATCTATGGACATCAGGAGATCCCCGTGTCTTATGCCACCCAAGACTGGAGGGATTGAACTTTCTTGAAGAACTTTCGATAGGCGATATGATGGTTCAGACCCTTGAGGTCCAGAATCCATCTCCAACCCCCTCCCGAGGTCTTGGGGACCATGAAGAGGATGGAGTAGAATCCCCGCCTCCGGTTTCTGGCCGGAACCTGTTGTATGGCCTTTATCTCTAGGAGGTGTCGGATAGCCTCTCGCATGAGGTTGCTTTTGGCGGGATTCCTTGGGGGGGCAAGGGATGAAGTGTTCTGGGGGACTGGATACAAACTCCAGGGGCAGGCTGTAACAAATAGTTTGGCGAACTCAGGAGTCCGTGGTGGTGGCTTCCACTGGCGGGTGAAGAGCGCCAGTCTGCCACCTATGGGGGGAGGTTCGGGAGTCATTTGAACCTTCTGTAGGGGCGCCCCCTCCCCGAAAAGGCCGTTTTTCTGGTGCCTGGGTACGGGCCTGTCTGGTTGGCAGTCCTGCCTAGGTGTGGGGGCCCGGGTTGGTTGAGGAAACCCTGTGCCCGTTCCAGACCGAAAGGGCTGTCTACAGGTGTACAGGTTTGAGGGTCTGTCGGCCCACCTGCTTGAGTGGGCCAATACCTTATGTTTGTCCTTGTTTTTGGTCAAGTAAGGGTTCAGTGTCTCTCCGAATAGCTGTCCACCCTGGTAGGGGGCCATGGCTAGACGCCACTTGGCCTTTGGGTCGGCTTGCCAGTGTCTAAGCCATAGCATCCTGCGCGCTGAGACGTTGGATGCTATCGCTCTGGATGAGAACCTGGCCGCATGTAGCGTGGCATCCGAGACATATTTTGATGCTGCAGCAAGCTTGCTCAGGTCTTGTTGTGTATGTACATCCTCCTGGGGGAGTCTGGCTTGTACTTGGCGAATCCAGAGCAAGGAGGTTCATGCAAAGAAGGATGCACAGGTGGTGGCCTTTACTGCCCACGCCACTGCCTGGTGGATCCTGCGGAATGTGAGTTCCCATCTCTTGTCATCAGACTTTAAGACTTCCGCCATGTCCACCGACACTGGAGATGGGGAGAAAAGGAAACCGAAAGGTTCGTCCACCTTTGGCACCTCAAGATCCTCTGACTGTTCTGGTGCTGCGCTGAACAGCTTCCTGTCTGTTTCCCCCGGGGGGGGAAAAGGTGCCCGGTGATGACCATTGTTTCTTGATGGCATTCTGAAAAAGTGTTGGATGGAACGTGGTAGTGAGCCACAACGGGTTCACAGAACAATGGGTCTGCACCGGGCAGTGGTTCTGGCTGTGGGGTATGGTCCGGTCCAATGTTGGCCATAGCACTGGCTCTATGGAGCAGGGGAAGGAAGAAAGACGGGTTGAATACCCCTCCGAATGGAGGGGTGTCTGGAGTAGGGTCTTCCTCCTCCCACTATGACAGGTCCTGTTGGTCATCCTCTGTAGGGGAGGAGCCCCTGCTTTGAAGAGACCGTGGTGTCCAGTTTCCCCTGGTTGGAAGCAGGTTGGGGTAATGGCCGTCACGGATTCGGTCCTCGACCCATGGTTAGCCCTAGTGGTCAGTATCCTGTTGAGTGCCTGCTCGATTAGAGTTTGGATCCGATCCTTGGAGAGGAGACCTTTGGTCTCCGCCCTCCTTAGCCCTGCCGCTGTGGGGGTGAAGGTGGCCTCAGGTGTGGTTGCTTGGGCTTGTTCCTCCTCAGGGACCTGGAAAGTCCCTTCCGGGAACGATACTCCTTGGCTAGAGGGTCCCAAGGGCAGATCAAAAGGTGCCTCCTCCATTTGCTCTGCCTTTGTCCTGGCCTGCTTTTGTGCTTTGGAGAATTCCCTCTTCAGAGCCTGGTGCCTTCTGTTAGCCTGTTTCTCTGCCAACTTGGAAGGCTTCCTTCCAGAAATGGACTTAGCTTTGGCTTTCATCCTGCCTGCTGCCTCCTGCTTGGAGGATTTCTGTCTTTTGCAGCTCGTGGGAGGGGAGGCGTTGTTCTTGGATTGAGACACCATGGGCTCCTCCATCCTGAATTGAGCTTTCTCAGTGGCATCGAGAGGGCACTCTGGCAGGGGATCAGTTGGCAAGATAGGCTGAACAGGTACAGCAGGGAGCGGTCATCCTGTTCTTCTGACCACTTGACCGGTGGTAGCAGGTTGTCCGGTCTGTCTACTGTTGCGGCAATCCTGCTCGCTGTAGACTGCAGATATGCTTAATGTGGTCAGGTTAACAATTTGCACCAGATTATTGCGCAGGCGTTTCTAAGAATGGATTGTGTAAGACTGAGTAGATTTTATTTATTTATTTATAAATTTTGTTATTAATTAATTTCCTATTAATTAAATATCTGTTATTATCTATTATCAATTACTACGTCTTTATTATTTATTGTTAAAGAACAATAGGAACTAAGGAGGGGGGAGAAGGAGTGGATTGTGTGTTAAAGGAGAACACCGGCAACGAGGGTCGTTTCTGTGCAGCTCTCCCCTGCTTATATGAGAGGGGGAGTGAAGGCATAAAGTTAGTTTAGGAATCCCTGTGAAGAATGGGTTAAATGATGGAGTGGCTGCCGTGTCTTTTTTGGCTTTAAAATGGCAACCAGAACAGTTCCTGGAGAGAAAGAGGGGGTGGTGCTTGCCTGGCTGCAGTTTCCGTGGCAGGAAACTTGAGACGGAAAAAAAAGGTTGCCTCCTGCGGCGTGCTCCGGTTTCCAAAATGGCAGCCGAAACAACAAGAAGCAACAGAGGAATGATCGCTCCGTTTAATCCAGCGATCACTCAGGACATCTCACAAGCCGAAGATTCTGTGTGCCACTAGATAACTCCCCCCCCCCGTAACTAAAAACGAGGAAAGAGAAAAGAGAAATCCCGGAATGGCAGCTGCCGCTCTGACGGGTGAGCCCAGCCAGCTGCCACGCTGAGCCCAGTGCTTAGCAGCTGATTCGCTCCTTCCCGAGGATTTTCCCTTTTCCCTGGTTGCTGTGAGCCCTGCCGGCTGCCATGCTGAACCTAGCACTTAGCAGCTGATCCGAGCCTTCTCGGGCCTTTCCCTTTTGGCCTGGCTGCTGTGAGCCCTGCTGGCTGTAGCACTGATTCTACTGCTTAGCAGCTGATCAGGGCTTTCCACAGGGCTTCCCCTTTCCTGAGTTCTGAATTCCTAGGGACTCCCTCCGGTGAAAACAGCTGCTGCGCTGGTCCCAGTGCAGGCAATTGATCTGTGTCTTTTTTCCCCTTCAATCAATTAATATCTACTACCTGCCTTAGACCGGGAGCCAAATTTGTCATGTCCGTCTGGGCGAAGACCAAGTCAAGAATGGGGAGTGGTGACTTACGTTGGCACACGATATCGTCTTAATACAATTTCAAAAGCACTATTTTAAAAGGAAGTCCACCACAATCTCCAAGATCAAAAAAAGATGAGAGCAAGGCAGAAGCACAGTTGGCTGTAGGTTCAATGCCATTACTGGTTGAATTACTGGTTGAATCTATGCAACAGAATTTGCAAATAATGGAAGACCCACGGGAACAGAGAATTATACGTGCTGCTCATAAAAGCAGAGAAAGACAACAACAACAACAACAACAACAACAACAACAACAAAAGGTAGCATATCCGAGAAGGAAGGAGAGACATTGAACAGCTTCTTTTCCGCGCTATTAGGTGCCGGTGGGCTTGCAAGGAAAGACCATTGTTCCTCTACCGTGGTCGGGAATACCTCCGGACAGGGAATGTATTTGTCCTGTGGAACTTTTTTGGCAAATAGAGGATTGGCCTCCTTGCTTGTAGAAGGATTCTCTTCCTGTACTGATGTCAAGTTGACCGTAGAGACTGCCTTTATCAGAAGTGATTTGAGTAGCCCTGGATCAAAGAGGCCAGAGCTCGTCGCCTGTTCAGGTGCGGTGCCCTCATCCTCCGAAAGGGGCATGTCTGACATGTCAAGGTCTAATGAGTCTCCCTCTCCTATCTGAGAGGAAGTCTCAGAAATGTTAGTAGGGGGCGGCCTAATCCGTCCCTTATGGGGTGTGTGGAAGGCCATCTGTCCCCTAGAAGCCATGAACTGGGAAAAGGCATCCTGCATGAATGCCTGAAATTGTGCTGACCATATGTCCTCCTGCGCTCTGTCACTGGACGTGGCTGCAGTGGGAGTATGATCAGATGCTGGTGAGGAGGGATTGGAGGAATCCAACTGTTCGGTTTCCCCAGGAGGAGACCAAGTTTTGAGAACTTCCTGGGCAGAAGGTTCTGCCGTGGATGCGGCCAATGGGACAGGGGAAACCATACTTGTCACATTGGAGTTGGACCTCTGTGCCCTGGCAAATTGTCGTTCTAGAGCCAAATGTCTCCTCGAGGCCTCTCGCTCAGCCGTTTTAGATTGTCCCTTTTGAGTCAGGTGTTTTGTTTTAGCCTTCTTTTTTCCCCCCACCTCCGGCTCAGAGGATCTGCGTTTTTGTTGTTGTTGTGGAGGGGATAATTGAGGGATCTGTATGGCTGAATACGAGACATTGTCTGCCATTGTGCCAGGTACCCCGAGTAGGCAATACCTGGAGTGGGGGAATAAGATACGCAGATCAGTTGCAGATAATTGGGACTAATGTCCTCTTCTGCATGCACAAACAATGGCCGGACAGACAGGATTCTTTGGACCGGAGATCCTGCAAGGCAGTGAATAAAGGTCACTATAGGAACAGTTAGAGAGAAGTTCTTCCTCCTCACCTCCTCACCTAATCCAAGGACAGTGTCCGGACCTAATATAAACGCGATATAACTGGTGATTTTGTCTCCCCCAATCTGTGACTGTGAAAACAGACCACGCTCAATTGATGGCAGCTTGTCTATTTCCCCCTCTTCCCTCTTTGTCTGTGATCTCCGTCAATTGTTAAGATTTTTTCTCTTCGTAATCAAGGGAAAACAACTCCGGGCGTAAAGCCCATCCACAAGGGAACGGCGGGATGAGTCCGCTCATTTAAAATGGCGAATTAGCGGAAACCACGCCCCCCAACCGTAGCCGATGGAAGCCACGAGGTTCAAATGGCGGATCTTAACTGCCGGCTCTGTGGTCTTTCCTATCCTCCCTGGAGCGCCGGTAGGAGAGGGGAAAAAGATGCCGGTTAAACGGCCCTTTCGGGCTTTAAAAGGGCAGACCCTCTCCGCTGAATCGGCTAACGGCGCCGTGGCTCTGTCGGCCGATCAGGCCGCCAATTTCTCGCGCCGATCCGCTGCTGTAGGTTTTTCGCGCCGATCAGCTGTTTGGCGCCGAGCGGCGCCGCGGCTCTATCGGCCGATCGGGTGTTTTAGCCTTCTTTGATTTTATCTCTCCTGTGATCCCCGCACCGCTCAGCTGATCAGCGTGCTGGGGATTGCGAGCGATCCGGTGAGTAACCCGAACCCCTTGGCTGGCCGCCCTAGCCCCTGGGGATACGCTCATCGCTCCGACGATCCTCCGGTGGATGGAGATTCGGCAATGGCTCGGAGCCCCGAGCCAGCTGTTAAGGGAGAGATTTTCTATCTGCCAATTTAGTGAAAACTAGGAAGAGGGAGAATTTGTCTTTTCTATGATGGAATTTTTCAGGAGCTGATTCTCGCAATGCTATCGGGCTCGAGACTGAGTCAAAACTGGGGTCACGCCCAAAGGAAGGGGTGTGGCCAAAGTTTTTACCCAGTCTGCCGGGCAGGAAGGCTGTCATAGAACCCATCCATTGGACTCTACAGCCATCCTGCTGGAGAACTAGAGGTTTTGTTCCAGAGGCTTCAACCTGCCAAGAATGGCAAAGCTTCTAACATGGAGTGTTAATGGGCTTAATTCACCACAGAAGAGAAAGAAAATCTTTCATTATTTGAAACAACACAGAAATGATACTATTTGTTTACAAGAGACTCATATTATTTCTAAAGATCAAAAATATTTGTTTAACCCCTGGCTGGGGATACATTTCATAGCTCCTGCTTTGCAGAAAAAAGGAGGTGTAGTTATCTATGTGAGAAAGGAGCTTTCACCGAAGTTAATTGATTCTGATCGACAAGGAAGATGTGTTATTTATTTATTTATTAATAAATGATAAGAGAACTCTTCTTGTCGGGTTATATGCTCCCAAACAACAACAAAAATATTTTTATAAGATGATTCACCAGAAATTAACTTCTTTGGATTACAAGTCAGTTATTATGATGGGAGATTGGAATGGTGTTTTAGACTGAAGCAAAGGTAAGAAGGGTTCTTCTAAAGTTTCTAATCATGCAAGACTTCCTAAAGCTTTTTTTGATTTAAAGGATGATTTGGAACTTAGAGACATTTGGACAGAACGGAACATTGAGGAAAAAGATTTTACCTTTTTTTCAGATAGGCACCAATCTTATTCTAGAATTGATTTTTTTTTTGGTTAATGATTTCCTTTCTAGGGTGAAGAATATCAAGGTATTTCCTAGAATAATTTCAGATCATAGTCCTGTATGGTTGGAAATTTCGTTGGAAGAAAGGACTAGAAGGTCTTGGAGATTGAACGAGAACTTATTTAGATATAAAGAGAATATACAGAGATGTAGAGGTTATTTAAAGGAATTTTTTGCTTGGAATATGAATAAGGGTACCTCGATGCCAATGGTATGGGATTCTAGTAAAGTATATATGAGAGGGATTTTGATTTCTATGAACAATGCCCATAGACATAAACAGACTCAGAAACGTAAAGATCTTGAAGATAAGATTAAATGTAAGAAAAAGATTTTAATATCAAACCCAATGGATAATAATTTAAAAGTTTCTATTACTCTGCTGAAGGAGCAATTTAATATGTTATTAGCGGATCAGATGGCAACTAATTTGAGGTATGTGAAACATAATACATAATGCAAATAAACCTGGTAGATGGTTGGCTTATCAATTACGTAAGAAACAGAAATCGAGGATTATAGATAAAATAATTTATAAAGGTAAAGAAGTCTATCAACAAAATTTGATCAAAAAGTCTTTTTTAGATTTTTATTCAAAGTTATATGCTAGTGAAATTATACAAACTTCATATATAGAAAAATATCTACAGGAAGCATATTTTCCTAGACTTACGAGTTACCAACGTGATGAGATTAATGGTTTAATTACCTCTGAAGAGATTATTTCTGCAATTAAACAATTGAAGGTTGGTAAGACTTCAGGTACTGATGGGCTAACGGCAATTTATTATAAGATGCTATCTGAAGAAATGATAGAACCATTAAAGGAACTCTTTAATGATATCTTGTCCAGAGCAGAGTTACCTCCATCTTGAAGAACGGCCTTCATATCATTGATTCCAAAGGAAGACCAGGATCTGTCCCAACCTAGAAATTACAGGCCTATATCTCTTTTAAATACAGATTATAAGATTTTTGCAAAGATATTTGCAAATAGATTAATGCAGGTTTTGAAACAACTGATTCATACTGACCAATCTGGATTTATAATGGGAAGATATATGAAAAATAATGTAAGACAAATTGTCAATTTAATAGAGTATTTGGATAAGAACAACCAAATCCCTGCTGCTTTAATATTCATAGATGCTGAGAAAGCTTTTGATCAATTAGATTGGAAATTTCTATTGAAAGTCGTAGAGGAAATGAACTTTGGAGATAAATTTTTGTGTGCTCTCAAGGCCATATATCAGCAACAATCGGTACAAATTATAATTAATTGGGGATTAACAGACGTATTTAAAATAGGAAAAGGTACAAGACAGGGTTGTCCTTTATCCCCCTTGTTATTTGTATTAACAATGGAGATTTTACTTATTAAAATTTGAGATTCATCTAGATTAAAAGGAATAAAAATAAGTAAGATTGATTACAGGCTGAGAGCTTTTGCTGATGATTTGGTTGTGACGTTATCCCATCCAACAGATTCGGTCAAAGATTTGGTTGAAATTTTAGCACAGTATGGACAGGTCTCTGGTTTTAAGGTGAATAAGAATAAAACTAAAATATTATTGAAAAATATGTCTATGAAGGGAAAAGATTTTATAGCTGAAGCAACAGGTTATGAAGTAGTTAATAAGGTTAAGTATTTAGGAGTATATATTACAACATCTAATGGAAATTTGTATAAGAACAATTATGAACGCTTATGGGTTAAAGTTCAAAAAGATTTAAATGAGTGGCAAAAACTGCAACTATCGTTACTGGGGAGAATTTCAGTAGTAAAGATGAATGTTCTACCAAAGTTTCTTTTTTTGTTTCAGATGATACCTATTTTAAAGAAGGATGCTAATTTGGATGAGTGGCAAAAGGGTATCAATAAATTTATTTGGGGTGGGAAGAAATCAAGGGTTAAGTTTAAGATTTTACAAGATGCTCGAGAAAGAGGTGGACTTAAAGCACCTAATTTGAAATTATATTATGATGCGGCCACTTTAACTTTAGTAAGTGACTGGCTTAATTTAACAAATAAAGATATTCTTGTTCTTGAAGGGTGGGATTTATTAGATGATTGGCATGCATACTTAATGTTTGATAAGAAAGTAGATTGGGTCTTTAAGTCACATATTTTAAGATATGCTCTACTTCGAGTTTGGGAGAAATATTATTATAAGTTAAATTATAAAATACCTATTTGGGGGATTCCTGGACAAGCAATTTAGGGGGTCTCTAAGGGGGTGAATTTTGATAACATTTCGTACAAAGAGTTACTTATTTGGTCGGATACTGATTGGCAACTAAAGTCTTCAGATGTGTTAAGGCAAGAAAATATTTTACAATCGTGGTTTCAACATTTGCAAATAGTGCAGAGGTGGACTTTAGATAAGAAAGTGGGAATTACTTTAGTAGATGAAAATTTGGTAATTCAGATTAAGGATCAGAAACATGCTCATATTAAAAGAATTTACAATGAGTTAATAAAATTGGATTCGGAAACAGAGTTAGTAAAAGATTGTATGATTAAATGGGCCCAGAATATTCAAGAACCTATTTCATTGGACCTATGGGAGGTAATTTGGATTAGAAATGTTAACTTTACGCAGGCTCAAAATTTGAGGGAAAATTTTTATAAAATGTTTTATAGATGGCATCTGGATCCTAAAAAGTTGTCTTGTATGTACCCGAACCTGCAACCTAAATGTTGGAGATGCGGTTGCTTGGATGCAACCTATGTTCATGTTTGGTGGACTTGTAAAAATATTAAAGCCTTCTGGATTATGATTTGGTGGAACATTCAAAAAGTTTTTAAAAGGAAGATTAAGTTTACTCCCCAGTTGTTTCTTTGGGTATTTTTGTGGATTTTGATGCTAAAGAAACTATTTTAATGTTGAATTTAATAACAGCAGCAAGATTATTGGTGGATCAATATTGAAAGGATACTCTGCCTTCTTTAGAAGAATGGGTATTTAAGGTTTCTAATTTAGCAGAAATGGCTAAAATTTCTGCTTATTTAAAGGACCATTCACAAGAGAGATATTTTAATGTATGGAGAAGATGGATAGAATATGTTCAGAAAAAGTATGGAACTACAAAGTTTCATTTATTTTATGAGTAATGAATTTGTTTATAAACTTATGATGTTAAAGTTTGAAGAGAGTTAAGGGTTAGTATGATTTTGGTTATTGTATAATTAGTAAACTTAAATAGATTATGTTTAATGTTTGTATAACCCTGTACTTGGTTCTGGGAAGTCGGGGGGGGGAGGGGATGGGGGAGGATGGGTTGAAGTATAAGTAGTTCAGATAAGTAGAAATATTGTATTGTATATAATATTGATGTTTCAATTTGGAGAGAGGAATTGCTCGGGCATTTCCCCTGGATCGCATCCGGAGCGAGAAGATAGAAGAAGGGGAGAAGTAAGTAGGAAGGTTGAGGAGAAGGAGGAGAGGGGGAGAGTGAGGAAGAGGAAGAAGAGGGAAAGAGGCAAGTTGGTTAGAGGGTGGATGGGGTTTGTGGGGAAATGGGTGAGCAATACCGAAAGTTGTGTGTATCAATTTGTTTTATTTTTTATCTGAAGTATTTTTAAGAATGTAATGTATTGTAAAATTGAAAATAAAAACTTTTTACAAAAAAAAAGAATGGGGAGTGGTCACCCGAGGACGGGCGTGGAAAATTTGGCTGACTTAGTCTAATGGGCAGGAAGGCAGAGTTAACCCATTGGTGGATTCTCCATCTCTGTTGCTGGAGAATTAGCTTTTTATCCTTGCACTTGGGATTTAGCAGAGTTTTGCCCCTGAAATGCCTCTCTGTATTATTGCTTGACTATTTTTAATTAGTTGTGTATATTACAGAATTTTATTGTTTTTATGAACTATAACTGTAAGTGCATTTATATATACTGTTCAATGGAAAAACTCTCCTCTCTATAACTGTAAGTGCATTTATATACACTTTTCAATGGAAAAACTCTCCTCATTCTAGAGAAAAACTAAGATTTCAACAAATCTATTAATTGTATTGGTGAGCAAAGCTGTCATAGCCTTCAGTAATCTTTTTAATTCCAGATTACATATAAATGGATTATCAATCTTTGTAAACAGGAAAAGTCCCTGAAAACCTAAATATCAGTAGAAATTATCCAACCATATTAAAGATATATCAATACACCAATACCTATCAGTTCAATGAAAAGACACTAGTCATGATGGCAATGAAATCCTGAACTACACTAGATAATACAGTTCTGGAATTGGTACCGATTCCTTAGAAACTATGGGAAGAGAGAAAGGGAAATGAACCTGTCAGCTGGACCCTGAAACCCAACCAAAGACATCTCCATCTCTGCACCTACTTGATTTGACTTATATTCTTTTATTTTAAAAGTACGAAGGAAACTACCATGCTGCAAAGCACAAACACAAAGAATACTTTTTAAATATTATTTTCAAGAATAGGACTGGATCCCCAAATACAGTTGAGGCATTTTAAAAAGACAGCTATGACGAGCCTGTGGCCCAGTTTTATACTTGAACTCTAATCTCCTGCTGCACCCCCAAAATGAATTTAAAAAGCATCCAACAAGAATCAAGGAAATGATGGGGCATAATCTTATTATTTTTCTGGTAAAAAGCCATCATATGACTTTCATCCAATCACAGCAATTGTTTTGTGAGAATGTCTGTAACATGTTATCAACATTTCAACTACAGTCCCCAAATGTTAGCCAGAAAAGCTCAAATACATTGACCCCAAAATCCTGTATCAATCTCAATCTCAAAAATTTTACGATCCAATAAATGTTTGCATTTTGTGGCAATTGTGACTTACACCCTCACCACTAAAGAGGATGGACTAGGTAATATGCCACACATTGATCTGTGTTTAAAAATTACTTGAAAACTATAATTAATTTAGACTGATGTTGCTCATGTGCTGGTGGACAAAGACTGCCATAACCATGTGACGATAGTAATACTAGTTTTATTTAATTATTTCAATTTTTTATTGTTTTCTTTATAATTTTTGCTATAGTGGAAATATCTTTAATTGCCAAATGTTGCTCTTCAGTTAGTGCTACCCAAATAATGTAATAAATGCATACAATCAAATTACATATATTCTGAATTGATATTTGTCCAGATCAGAGACCCAGAGCGATTGAAAGAGCCAACATGGATGATCATAATTTTCTTCCCCAGCTTTCAGGCTACTGCATTAAATATCCAGGTAACTATAGATAGAAGAATCTTCAGCTTCAGTATTGGTAAGCTAAACTCTCAAATCTACAGTTACAAAGATGGATTTATGAAACAACAAGTAGATTGTAACAGGGCTTTTCAACCAGTGTACACATTATCACTTGTGGTACTTTGACACATGGCAAGTGATACACGACCATCCTAGAGAAGTGTAGTGGGGGAGGGGAATGAGCCGAAGCTACCCAAGCCTGAGGTAGAGGCAGCTGCAGGACTGTCTGGGCTCGGCAGAGGCCCCAGGAGCCGGCAGGGCTCCAGCTGATTGGCGCTTCCAGAAGCAGCTCAGAGCTGGAGGTGAACTGAAGAAAGGGGGGGAGGAGAGGAGAGGCTATAAAAGGTGGTGGTTTGGACGGGAAAGGGGGGAAAAAGATAACAGGGAAAGTTTTAATCCCTTTAAACAAATGTAATTAATTTTACCCCCTTTAATTGAGTCTGTCTATAGCAGGCGTGTCAAACTGCCGGCCCATGGGCCGGATGCATGATACTGAAACCGCGCCTACCCCATTGCCGGCAATGGGGAAAAAGTTGTGATACATTGTGCAACGTCACGAGTTTGACATGCCTGGTCTATGGCTTTTAGAAAGTTTTCTTTGAAGGCAAATAGGCTTAATTTAAAGCTAAAGCTTTTTGCAATTGCCAGAGCCTTTCAGTTTCGAATTGCAACACTGTGACATGTGACTTGCTTGAGACAGCTTAAAGAAGAAGAAAAAACAGAGTTTATTTTGTGAGCCTTTTTTGCTTTGCACTTGATTTCTGTGTCTTTAAGGGTACAGGGAAGGGTATACGTATGTGCGCATTCTTACTATACTCAGAAGGGAGAGAGGAAGAAGGGCCGACCAGCTAGCTCAGGGGTCTACAAACTTAGCAACTTTAAGACTTGTGGACTTCAATTCCCAGAATTCCTCATCCAGCCATGATGGCTGAGGAATTCTGGGAGTTGAAGTCCACAAGTCTTAAAAGTGCCAAATTTGAAGACCCCTGAACTAGCTGGTAGTGGTGCATATTAAAAAAAAAAATGGATAAATTCATCATACATTTGTCAGTGCAAAGGGAAAGTGATTCAGCAAAGGAACAGCCACCAAAGAAATTAAAACTGGTACTTTTTCCCTTTTTTCTATAGTTTGTAATATTTTATTAGGTTATAGAATAAAATACAAAAATACAAAAGCAAATAGCAGGACACAGTAGGGAGGAAAAAGGGGGGGAAGTGAGGGGGAAAGGGAAAAAGAACAGACTTCCTCTGTTGCAGTAAAAGGAAACATTAACATTGAATCTCAAGTTCTTACTTTTCTATAATATTATAAACTAGCCATTTCTATAACAACAAATGAATCTTATCAGTAAACCCCAAAATCCCCCCCCTTTTTTTTAGTCATCAAGTTTCTGAAACCTTGCTAAAGCACTGGTGGTACTCAAATATTGTCATGTCCTAAAAATGATACAAGCTATGAAAAGGTTGAGAAGCCCTGGACTATAAGACAACCTGACAAGATAATTATGAAACAGCCAATAGAGAGACGAGATGCAAGATTTTCTTTCTCCATAATTCTCCAGATTATCTAAATCATTCAGTCAAGGATTAAAGATCCAGTAAAAACAAGTAACCACTTTGGAAGTAGCTTCTCTAGCATTGGACTTGTCAACCAAGACAATGCTTCTTTCAAGGTACTATATAAAATATGTAATATAACTATTAAAAAGCCAGGATATTTCTTGAAAATGCTGTCACGTCTGGACTGCTTTGGAGGAAAAACTGTTTATACATCGTGACTCTCTCAGAATTTACAGATAAGAATCCACATTAAATACAGGGTGCTCCAATTAGAGAAGAAAAACTAGTATCACATGATTGCAATGTTAATTTCCATTCCCAATCACTCTTTCCTGACCAACTATGATGTGCAGTATGAAACTGCTATTCTATTGGGCAAAATATATAGGGGAGGGGAGACTGTTTTTTAAAATTTTGATACTGATTTTACAATTTACCAACTCCCCTGCAATAAAGAAATCATCAACTCAGGAATTTTAGCAAATATGACTAGACAATTAAATGTTAAGATTAAAATAAATATTCATTATCTTGAAAAATGGGCATTCGGGAAAGTTTAAGCTTTTCAATATATTGTACAAAAAATGCTGTAAGTTAAAATTATTATAAATATTACAATTAATTGCCATGTATGATTCATTGAGAATGCAAACAGCAGCAAATAAGATATTGCCAATTCAATTTAAAGAGAACTAAATTTTAGTATCATGGCCTTACATTAAATCTATTTCAGGAGCTACATTCCTATTTAGACATTATTTTTTCAACCTTACATATATTTAACACAAGAAATAAATATACAACATATCTATCTTATTATTCCTAAACTTCTTCAAATATTTAGCAAAGAAATACTTTATCAACCACTTAAAAATCTTCCTTAAAAAAATCACCTAACACACACTAGGAAAATATCTACCTACCTAAAAACCGTAATTTTGCCCATTAATTTTTTTGTCTGTTGAAGCAAGCAAGCTTTGATGGATACTTCCTGTAAATGAAGTAGATTGAGTTATTAGTAAAGTTGTGTGAATTCACAACATTATCAAATACATTATCAAATTATTAAAAAAAATCAAACATCAAACTAAAATCAAAGCCCAATTTATTTGTTATAGGAACTCTGAAAGTACAACTCAAACACTGTAACAATTTCAAAAAATATGCTATCTATGAATTTGTCTTTATCAGTCTCTGTTCCAAATTTAATCACCAAAGGTTAATTATACTTTTTTTTTTTAAATCTAATTTAAAGAACTCTCAGACTTCTAAATCTGTTACTTAGGATGTACTCTTACTATCACTGTTAAAAAAAAGCTATTCTCCAATCTTACAGTATACTGAGGAATAAGTGTATACGTGTTGCCATAATTTATAAATACATAAACTACAAAAATATTTAATGCAGGTAGTCCTTGACTTAACACTTCAATTGAGCCCAAAATTTCTGTTGCTAAGTGAGACATTTGTTAAGGGAATTTTGCCACATTTTGCGATCTTTCTTGTCATAGTTGTTAAGTGAATCACTGAAGTTGTTAAGATAGTAAGATGGTGGGACTTCCAGTGGTTCCAGCGACGACGAATGGCGGCGTTTTACAAAGCCGCCCGTTCCTGGTGCGTGTAAAAGCCGCGGGACTTTGACAATCAGCTGTCCTGCGGCTTGAATCTCCTCCCTGGGAAAAAGGGAGGAGGAGAGCTCTCAGGTAGAGGTAAGAGTTCCCCTGGATTCCTGTTATTTTGGGGATCGGAGGGTAGAGCTCCCTCAGAGCCTGAGCAACTCCGCGTTCCAGGGAGACTTCATTCTGAAGCTTTTGGGATGAAGCAAGTTGCCGCTTCCACATCTGCTTTTTTTTTCCAGCTGCTTGTGAGTATTTGAAAGCAGACGGAGCAGACCAGGAGAGACTGTGCTCAAGTTTGATGGTGCCTTTAACCTCGGCAAGTTTCCTCTTCCTCTTCTTTTGTTCACTTTCCCTTTAGAAGAAAGGGAAAGTGGAAAATAAAATGGCGATCGTCTTTCTTGCCTGATTTGCATTACAAAGTTAAACTTGGATACAGATTAACTTTTTAAACACAGAAGTAAGAATTTGGTTTTTATCCTTTCTTCTTTTTTCTTCTCTATTTTTTTTTCTAAGAATATTTAAAAGAACTGTGTCTTTTTTTTTCAATAAGAATCTTTCTTCTTGGAACTTTAGAAAATGGCTTCAAAACATCTGCCTCCCGCCCCTAAGGTTCCTATTTCTTCTCCAATGCCTCAGCCTGCATCTCAGAAACCAAAATCACCTCCACTTTCTCCTCCTCCTCCTGCAATTTCTCTTAATGATTTACAAGATGCTTTAAAACAGCATGCCTTGGATATTAAGGAGGAGGTAAAAGATCTTATAATTGCAGAGAGGGCTAATACAGAAGAATTATTGGAGAAAAAGAACAAACAAGTAAGAGACCATATCCTTCTGGCCTTTCAGGGCTTAGCCCTGCACATAGAGAGGATTGATGACCAGATGGAAAAGATTACTGAAAATGCATCAAGGATGGAATTTAGAATGCAGGAGGTAGAGAACAAGATAGAAATTACACAGGATGAACAAATCATTTCACAATATAGGGAAATGGAACACGCATTGCGTATCAGAGGCCTGAGAGAGAACTCTCAGGAGGACTTAAAGATGCTTATTGTGAAAGATATTGCTCCTAATATTGGCTGGCGGCCTGAAATAATTGAGAAGGAGATAGAAAAATTTTTTAGAGTTAATTCACGGGTTGCTAGACAGAGAAATCTACCAAGAGATGTGGTTATTTATTTTTCCAGAAGATCTATCCGTAATGAAATTATACAGGCTTTTTACAAACAAAAGTTTCAAATTGCTGATCAAGATGTGATTATTTTAAAAGAGATACCTCCCAAAATTTTAAGAGCCAGAAAAGATTTTACTTTCTTGTCTGATGAGCTAAAACATCGTCAAATTTAGTTCAGATGGGAGATTCCAAGAGGAATAATAGTAAATTGTGAAGGGATACGTCATAGATTAACTACTGTTTCCAAAGCAAGAGATTTTTATCAGTCTATCTTAAAAGCAAGATTGTCACCACCTCCACAAATAAGGATGACGGATGAGTCTCTTATGGCAGGAGCCTCATCAATGATGGTTATGGAACAAGCTGCACAGAATTCTGACATAAAAGAGCAAAGGATGACACGAGCTGCCCATAAACGTAAAGAAAAAGAGCAGTTGCAGAAGAGTGGTGAAAGTTTGGTTGCTACAGAGCCTGTGGGAGGAGCAAGACCAAAAAGATCTTCGACAGCAGATTTGCAGGCTATGCTCCAGAGGCTCCAGGCCAGTGGAGATGGTCAGGTTCCTGACCTGGAATGTTAATGGCTTAAATGTGCCACAGAAACGAAGAAAGATATTCCATTATTTGAAACAACATAATAATGATTTGATATGTTTGCAGGAGACTCATATAACTTTAAAGGATTCTAAATTCTTGATGAATTCCCGTCTGGGCTCACATTTTACTGCTCCAGCCCCTGGGAAAAAAGGGGGAGTGGTAATTTATGTGAAGAAAACTTTTTCAGCTAAACTAATTGAGGCTGACTCTGAAGGAAGATATCTTTTTGTGGAATTATTATTACAAGGCCGAAAGGTTCTTATTGTTGGACTATATGCTCCCAATCAACAACAGAAACAATTTTATAAGTTGCTGCATGGCAAGATATCTCAGTTGGATTATAAATCGGTAATTTTGATGGGTGACTGGAATGGGGTTCTAGACCCAACCATAGACAAAAGAAGTTCCTCTAAAACTTTTATTCAAACTAAACTACCTATGACTTTCTTTGATTTGAAGGAAGAACTGGAGCTTATTGATATTTGGCGAGAAAGGAATACAAGTGACAGAGACTTTACTTTTTATTCTGATAGACACCAGTCATTTTCAAGGATTGATTTTTTTTATTACTAGTGACTTCCTCCCTAGAGTGAGGAAGGTGAAAATTTTTCCCAGAACATTGTCAGATCATAGTCCTGTGTGGATGGAGTTATATTTGGAAGATGGGAATAGAAGATCTTGGAGACTGATTGAGAACTTATTTAATCGGGAGGAGTTCGTACAAAAGTGTAAAGAACATTTAAAGGACTTTTTTATTATAAATATGAATAAGGGAACATCGATGTCTATGGTGTGGGACGCTAGTAAAGCATATATGAGGGGAATCCTGATTCAATTGAATAAAGTTTTTAGGGAAAAAGGGTTACAAAGACGTAGAGAAATAAGCCGTCCTCCTGGGTAAGTGTTTGAATCGCTATGAACAGCGGCCATCAGCTGTTCAGCAGTTCAAAATCCCCCTCCCGGGCAAAGGGGGGGGAAGAGGGTTGTCTGAATAGTGATAGAGCCACTCTCATGCACCCCCAAGGCTTTTTGGGGGGGTGAGAGGAGTGCTCCCACGGAGTTCAGACTGTCTCCGCTTCCCAGCTGCTTTTGTCCCTAGGGACAAAACAAGCCGCTGCAACCACCTCCGCGATTAAAGTGAACTGGTGAGTTTTTTTTAGAGGCGGACAGAGCTGAGTAGAGGATTTAGCTTTTGCTTTCTTTGATTTTATTTGGATTTTAAGTTTAAAGATTTACTTTTACTTTTATATTCCCTCTTTTTATTTTTTTTCCTTTTGTTGAAAGGGAAAGTAAAATGGCGATCGGCAAGCCTTTCGGTTTTTTGTTTTTTTCCTTTGGGAAGGTAGAATGGCGATCGGCAGGCTTTTTGGTGTTTTTTTTATCCTTTTCCTTTTTTTAATGATTGGAACGGAATGTGGATTTGATTTTGATGTTGGGTTTGGATTTTAGAAGCATTATTATTTTTGTTTAACTTTTTTGTTTTGTTTTGTACTTTTAAAAAAATGGAATGGATTTTTTCTATTTAATTATTTTTTTCTTCTTCCCTTTTCTTTTTTTAACTCCTTTCTTTTTATTATAATGATCTCCTTTTGAAGGATTTTTTGATTTTTTGGAGTTAATCTCTCTTTTTCTTTTGTTTAATTTTTGTAACTTTTAAGAAGGAGTAAAGATTTGTCTAAGATGGCTCCAAAGCGTTCAGTATTTTTTTGTTATAATGATCTCCTTTTGAAGGATTTTTTGAATTTTTTTGGACTTAATCTCTCTTTTTCTTTTGCTTAATTTTTGTAATTTTTAAGAAGGAGTAGAGATTTTTTTTAAGATGGCTCCAAAGCGTCCAGTAATTCCTACAGCTCCTAAGGTGGTTTCTTCTTCGGTGTTATCATCAGTGCAACATCCTAAATCAATAGCTTCACCCTCTTCCTTGGTACAGCCAATAATTGTGAAGGATTTGCAAGATATGATGGGAAATGTTATATCTCAAATTAGGGCAGAAATGAAAGAGATTTTAGAGGAAAATAATAAGATTTTGAGGCAAGAGATAGTTTTGGCTCTAAAAGGAGTTGCCTCTGTTCTTGAAAAGCTGAACTCTCGTGTAGAAGAGGTAGAGAAAAAGTGGAATTGATGGAGGGAAAATTTGAAAGCATGGAAAAAGAAATGGAAAATGAGATTCTTATGCTTCAATATAGACAAATGGAATATGCCTTAAGAATCCAGAGGTTTGGGAGAGTCTGTGCAAGGAGATCTGAGAGAGATGGTTGCAAAGGACTTTGCTGTGATTTTGAATAAAGAAAAAGAGGAAATACTTAGTGAAATTGAAAAATTATTTAGAGTTAACTCTGTGGTGGCAGTGCAAAAGAATTTGCCAAGAGATGTGGTAATTTACTTTGGGAAAAGATCCCTGCGCAACGAAATTATACAAGCTTTTTATAAGAAGAGATTTCAAATTGCTTCACAAGATGTTATAATTCTAAAGGAGATCCCATCTAAAATTTTAAGAAGAAGAAAGGAGTTTGCTTTTTTAGCAGATGAACTTAAAAAGAGACGAATCTTGTTCAGATGGGATGTTCCGATTGGAATGGTGGTGAATTACCTGGGGATATATTATAGACTTAATACTGTTTCTCAAGCAAAAGACTTTTATACTTCGGTCCTGGGGGTATGCTCATCGCCATCTATTAAGTTTAAAGCTTTGGAAGAAAAGAAGGTAGAATTGCAGTCTGAAGAGCCTATACTTATGAAAATTGGGAAACCTCAGTTTGAGGGGCCTCAACAAGTTGAGATGGAGGAGCAAAGGATAACCTGTGCAACATATAACTGTAAAGAAAAGGAGCAACAGAAGAAGGTTAAGGAAGCCTCACAACTATTGGTTTCTGAATCTGCGGGAGAAGTAGGATTTATAAATTTTTTGGAGCAACCTTTAAGGGTAGAATTGCAGTCTGAAGAGCCTATATTAATGATAAATGGGAAATCTCAGTTTGAGGGGCCTCAACAAGTCAAGATGAAGGAGCAGAGGACAACTCGTGCAACATATAATCGTAAAGAAAAAGAGCAACAGAAGAAGGAGTTTAAGGAAGCCTCACAAGTATTGGCTCCTGAGTCTGCGGGAGAAGCAGGATTTATAAACTTTTTGGAGCTACCTTTAAGGGCAGATTTCAAAGCACTTCTTTCGAGATTTATGGATAAGAGAGACTGACAAGGATGGAGATCGAATGACAATTCTAGATAAGAAGTTTAAATTTAAGTACTTAGTTTAAGTATTCAAAAGAGTACTGAGTCTGTGGGAGAAGCAAGATTTACAAACTTTTTGGAGTTAGCTTTAAGGGCAGTTTTCAAAGCACTTCCTTTGAGGTTTATGGACAAGAGAGACTGATAAGGAATCTGTTTATTGTGGATGGAATTTGTTATTGGTAAAGATTTAAATGTGTATAAGGGAATTTTAATGGTTTATGGACAAGAGAGACTGATAAGGAATGTGTTTATTGTGGATGGGATTTGTTATTGGTAAAGATTTAAATGTGTATAAGGGAATTTTAATGTTTTAAGTAATGTTTAAATTTGTGTTTTGGAGGGAGTTTATAAAGAATGATGGATAATAACATAAGTATGATATGAAAAGGTTCAGAGTATATTATAATGTGTTTAATGATTGGGTTTATTATTATTATTTTTAAGAGAAGATAACTTGTTTAATTAAATGTACCTAGATTTGTTTAGGATTTATATGTCTTTTAAGTTTTTTTTTTGATAGGAGAGAAGATTATGGAGATTGAATGAAAATCTTAGATAAGAAGTTTAAGTTTAAGTATTTAGTTTAAGTATTCAAAGAGTATTTAGTTTTAATGGTATAATGAAGGTTTATATGTTTATTTTTGTGTTCTAGGATAAAGAAAGAGGGAGAGATTAGATTTTATATTGTAGGTATAGATATTCAAAGAAAGTAATGTTTAAATTTGTGTTTTGGAGGGAGTTTATACAGAATGATGGATAATAATATAAGTATGATACTAGAAAATGTTTAGAGTATATTATAATGTGTTTAATGATTGCAATTATTATTTTTTAGAGAAGATAACCTATTTAATTTAATGTATTTAGATTTGTTTAGGATTTATATGTGTTTTAAGTTTTTCTTTCCTTTTTCTGAAAAATTTTAATTAAGCCTGTACTCAGCTCTGGGAAGGTTGGGGGAGGGTTTGGGAGGTTTGGGGAGGTGGGGGAGGGTATGGGAGGGTGAGGGGGTTTGGGGAGGGGATTTGTTTTGTAAAATTTAAAAAACTTTCAATAAAAAAAAGACGTAGAGAAATAGAAGAGATTAAATTAAAAGAACAAGAGTTGGTTGTTAACCCTACTGATAATAATTTAAAGGTATCCATAAAGATGCTTAAGGAACAATTTAACATGTTGATGGCAGATCAGGTGGCTACCAATCTGTCGTATATGAGACATAATACTTTTTCCAATGCGAATAAGCCTGGGAGGTGGTTGGCTTATCAGTTACGAAAGAAACAGGAAGCTAGAATCATAGAGAAAGTAAAATATAAAGGTACTGAGGTTTTTCAGCAAGATTTGATTAGAAAAAGCTTTTTGGACTTTTACACAAAATTATATTCAAGTGATAACATAAGGGGTTTGGATATAGATAAATATTTACAATCAGTACATTTTCCTGGACTTTCAGAGGAACAACAAAATGGGATGAATAGTTTAATTACTGTGGAGGAAATTGGTTTAGCTATTAAGCAGTTAAAGGTTGGAAAGTCTCCTGGAACAGATGGACTGACTTCTAGGTATTATAAGATCTTATCTGAAGGAATGATAGAGCCATTAAAGGAACTTTTTAATAGTATTTTGTTGGGTATGCAAGTTCCTCCTTCTTGGAAAAGAGCCTTTATATCACTGATTCCGAAGGAAGATCAGGATCTTACAGAGCCTAAGAATTATAGGCCAATTTCATTATTGAATGTTGATTATAAGATCTTTACAAAAATTTTGGCTAATAGACTAATGCAGGTTATGAAAGACTTGATTCATAGTGATCAAGCAGGATTCATAATAGGGAGATATATGAAACATAATGTTAGACAAATTATTAATTTAATTGAGTACTTGGATAAGAATAATCAGATTCCTGTGGCTTTTATCTTTTTGGACGCTGAAAAAGCTTTTGATCAATTGGACTGGCAATTTTTATTTTCTTTGGTAGAGAAAATGAATTTTGGGGATAATTTTTTACATGCACTTAAAGCTATATATCAGCAGCAATCTGCACAAATTCTTGTAAATGGGGGATTGACTGAGAATTTAAATATTCAAAAAGGGACAAGACAAGGATGTCCATTATCCCCATTGTTATTTGTTTTAACATTGGAAATTTTATTGATTCAGATTCGGGAATCAAAGTTAATTAAGGGTGTAAAGATAAGGAAGAATGAGTATAAATTGCGGGCATTTGCGGATGATTTGGTTTTAATTTTGGAACAGCCGAATCAGGCGATTGATGGTTTATTAGAACTTATAACACAGTATGGGAATGTTTCTGGTTTTAAAGTTAATAATTATAAGACTAAGATATTATCTAAGAATATGTCAGTTAAAGATAGGGAAAGTTTGATTAAAGCCACAGGTTTTCAGATGGTAAAAAAGGTTAAATATTTGGGAGTATATCTAACTGCTTCAAATGGAAAATTGTATAAGAACAATTATGAACCACTATGGGCAAAAGTCCAAAAGGATTTAAGAGATTGGAAAAAATTGCAATTGTCATTGTTGGGGAGAATTTCAGCTGTAAAAATGAATGTTCTACCAAAGTTTCTTTTTTTGTTTCAGATGATACCTATTCTTAAAAAAGAGGCAAATTTGGAGGAATGGCAAAAGGGTATCAATAATTTTATATGGGCCGGGAAGAAACCAAGGGTTAAATTTAAGATATTACAGGATGCTCGAGAAAGAGGGGGACTTAAGGCAACTAATTTGAAATTATATTATGATGCAGCCGCCCTAACTTGGTTAAGTGATTGGCTTAATTTAACAAATATGGATATTCTTTTTCTGGAAGGTTGGGATTTAATATATGGTTGGCATGCATATTTAATTTTTAATAAGAAAGTTGATCGGACTTTTAAATCACATATTTTGAGGAATGCCTTACTTCGTGTTTGGAAGAAGCATTATTATAGATTAAATTATAAAATACCTATCTGGGGGATTCCCAGACATGCAATTGAGGGAACTTCTAAGGGGACAAATTTTGACAAAATCTCATATAAAGAATTGTTAATTTGCTCTGGTTCGAATTGGCATTTGAAATCCCTAGACCTATTAAGGCAGCAAAATATTCTACAGTCATGGTTTCAATATTTACAAATAATGGATAGATGGACTGTAGACAAGAAAGAGGGAATAACACTAGAAGATAGACAATTGGTCATTCAGATTAAAAACCAAAGTCCGGCTCATATAAAAAGAATATACAATGTTTTATTAGAGTTAGATTCGGAAACAGAATTGGTTAAAGACTGTATGATTAAATGGGCTCAGAATATACAGGAGCCGATCTCATTGGATTTATGGGAGACAATTTGGATAAGAAATGTTAAATTTACACAAGCTCAAAATTTGAGAGAAAATTTTTATAAAATGTTTTATAGATGGCATTTAGATCCTAAAAAATTATCTTGTATGTATTCCAATATACAGCCCAAATGTTGGAGATGTGGCAATAATGATGCGACATACTTTCATATTTGGTGGAATTGTAAAAAAGTAAAGGCTTTTTGGATTATGATTTGGTGGAACATTCAAAAGATTTTTAGAAAAAAGATAAAGTTTACACCTCAACTATTTTTACTTGGTATTTTTGTTGACTTAAATGAAAAAGAAACTACTTTGATGTTGAATTTATTAACTGCAGCAAGGTTACTAGTAGGTTTATATTGGAAGAAAGATTCCTTGCCTACTTTGGAAGAATGGATATTTAAAGTATCTACTTTTGCAGAAATGGCAAAAATTTCTGCTTATTTAAAGGATCATTCACAAGAAAGATATATTACTGTATGGGGAAGGTGGATAGATTATATTCAGAAAAAGTATGGAATTAAAAAGTTTCATTTATTTTATGAGTGAATATTAAATATTATAGAGAATTGTTTTATAGGTTATGGAGTTAAAGGTTAATTATGATATTTTTTTCTTCTCTTTTTTTTCTTTTTTTCTTTTTTCTTAATTATTATAATTTTTTTCTTATTATTAACCCTGTATTCTGCTCTGGGAAGTGAAGGGAGGGGGGCTGGGGGTGGGAGGGAGGGCAAGGGGGGGGTTTTCTACTTTAAAATTTTATTGTATTTTTATAAATGATTGTATGTTTTAAAAATAAAAAAAATTTAATAAAAAAAAAGATAGTAAGATGGTAATTAAGTGAATTTGGCTTCCCTATTGATTTTGCTTGTCAGAAGGTCACGAAAGGTGATCACATGACCCTGGGACACTGCAACTGTCATAAATATGAGTCAGTTGCCAAGCGTCCGAATTCTAATCTCACGACCATGGGGATGGTGTAACAGTTGTACAGCACTTTATTCAGTACTATTGTAATTCTGAATGGATGAACTATTATAAGTCAAGGATGACCTATACTGGATAATTTACTTTCTCAATTTTTCCCTTTTTAACTCTCCATTTATGAAAAATGTTAAAGGTTGTACTATCATGTTTCCCCGATAATGAGACCGGATCTTTTTTTCTTTTTTTTTTTTTTGCCTCCAAAAGAGGCACCAGGTCTTTTTTGGGGGGGTATCTTTTATACTCACCTCCAGCGACAGCCCCGCCCAGCCAGTCCACTTCTAGGGTTGAAGGAGCAGTTTCATTCTGCAGCTGCATTCCAGCCTGCATTTTGTACTCAGGCCTTTCCGGAAGTCCTCTGCAGCCGAGTATTGAGCTATGCTGAGTACCAAGCTATGGACTGAATCCATAGTTCAGTTCTCGGCTGCAGAGAAACTGAGAAATGCAGGCCTGGCTGCAGAAGCTGGCGAGGAGAAATGCAGGCCTGGGCTGGCAAGGAGAGGCTGCAAGGTAAATGGGTGTGGGGCATGTGGGACAGCTCCACACCCTCACCCCAGCTTGATTTTTAGGTGTGTGCCTCACCTCAAAGCCAGGGCTTATTTTTGGGATAGGGCTTATTTTCGGGGAAACACGGTATGTTCCTTACATGTCTTAAAAAGCAGATTCTAAAGCAACTCATTTCTGACAGCTCTCTGATATCAATTCTATCACCACAGAACTGGATCTTTTTTAGCATAAACAAGTGAATCAAATTCACTTGTTTTAATCTTTTTAACTGCATACACAGGGAATGCAGGCCATAACCCAAAAATAATTCACACTGCATAGAAAGAGGCCATAAACTCATACACAGTTAAGGTTGATTAAAGCCTAGGGAAATTGCATCCCAATTCTACTGATATAAAAATGTAAAATCTTCTTCCAGGTGAACTCAGTTCCTGATAATTTCATACATATGTCAATAAATATCCATTGGTAACAATAGAGAACTGATTTGCTAAAGCCTCATTTATGATTACAGTATGATCACCCTTGTGACTTGATGCCAGAAAAAATGGCTACTCTTCTAAAGTGCAATTGTTGGAAAACTTTTTTCTATTCTTAATACTTTTATGTTTTATGGATTAAAAATCGCAAACATGCACATACACCAACTTTTGGGACAAGTTACATTAACTTTTTCTTTTTCAAACAACTTCCTAGCTTGACACTTGACACTCATCATTTTCCAAAGCAGAGTACTTTGGGAGTTATACAAGTACTGTCCTATCACTATCACTATTTATTTTCTAATTCTGAACTTTTTTCTTCAGTAAAAAAGACATCGTGAATATGATTATTACAGCAACAGTACCATATTGCTGCAACAAACAAACATGACTGACAATTTTCCAAGATACTTATATTAACAGACATAAAGAAGTTTCATTTCTTGTTTCTTGTCATTTTCTCTTAATGAGGAATTGTAATTTGTGGATTTATTCCACAAACTCCTAATATCATTCAGACAGCAGAAATAATGTACATTAAAAAAAATGGAAGGACATTTTAAAGTAGTAAAAAACTGAAACAGATTCCCCCCTCCCTTTTTTGTAGAGCTGAATTCCCTCTTAATTAAATTTTGGAACATATTGCTAAGGCAGCTTGAGTCAAGAAAGCTAAACTATAGGGGTGAATATATAACGATGTAAATTTGAGAATTCTGAAATTAGTTAAATAGTTATATGAGAAAAACAGACACAAAAGTGATAAACTCATAGCTGAAATAGCTTACAACTGAAACAGCTAAGTAACAAACATCCATGCTAGAAGGTTGAGCTAAAAGGTCAGGAAAAGAAAGCTAATAAAAACTAGCTATGCCAAGTAACTATAAGAATAATAGGCAATTTTAAATTATGTTAGACTTCCAAAAATGGATGTGGGGGGGAAGTCAAATATTTCATGTATTTAAAAATGATGATGATGATGATAGTTGGAAGGGACCTTGGAGGTCATCTAGTACCAACCACCTGCTCAGGCAGGAAAGCCTATACCATATTCACACACTAGATCTACATAACAAGTAAACTGAATAAATTAGCAATGCAGAGAGCCCATTTGGTGCAATTGGTTAAAGTGCTGGTCTAGAAACCATGAGACTATGATAGTTCTAGACCAAACATGTCAAATACAAGGCCCATGGGCTGGATCCGGCCCAGAGAGGGCCCAGATTTGCCCCCCGGGCTGTCCCAGAAATGGCAAGGGACTGGCTCCCGCTGCCCCAGCCCTGGCCCACCCCAACCTGGCTGGGCACCTTCCTGGTGCACGCACAGGAAACAGCAAGCGCTCAGGGGCTGGTGGTATGCAGCAGCAGCTGCAGCTCATTTGCCTCAGCCTACCCCTCCCAGTCTAACCCATTATGCCTGGCCATGCCCCACTTTGCCGGGCCTCTCCTTATCCGGCTCTGCTTTGCCGTGCCACGCCACGCCTTTCCTCGCTTGGGCCATGGCATTCTGTAAGCCTAGCACCCATGGCACGCCCGTCCTGTGGGATGAAAGGTGTGGAGATGGGAGTGCGCGGTGGCACAAGTCGAGCATTGGTTGGCTCCCAGTCGCCCTCTCTGCCATGTGCTAGGGCTGGAGAGAACGCAGCAGAGTCGCAGCCTGGAACTGCGGGAGCCCAGTTACCTGTGAACCTCTGTCGTGGCTGGAAAGAAAGGGTGAGGAGAACGCAGGAAGGGTTTCTGTGTGTTTGTGTGAAAGAGAGAGAGGGGGGGGAGAGAGAGAGAGAGAGAGAGCGCCAGGAGGGGAAGAGGAAGCCAAGGTGTTACAAAAAAGGGGAGCTTCCCCCTTTCTCCCCTTCTCTTTTTTTAACCTCCTCCCACTCCGTTCACGTGCAGCTAGAGGAAAAGGATAAGAAGGGAGAGAAAGCAGGGAGAGGGAGGGATGGAGGGAGGGAGAGAGACTGAGCTAGTACGGAACGAAAGTATAGAGAAGGGGCATTGTCTTACCTGAACACCTTTTCTTAGCATGATGGAGAATCCACGAATGGGTTTAGACTGTCTTCCTGCCCAATTAGACTAAGTCTGACAAAGTAGCCACGCCTCCTGCTGGGTCCTGTGCTTCCCAGACATGATGAAGGCAAAGCTATTGATAATGACAGTCCAATGTGTTGGCTCCCCTACCCCTAACACAGGCCAACGGACCTAAAGGGGTGGGTGTGGATTCTCCATCATCATGCTGAGAAAAGGCGTTCAGGTAAGACAACACCCCTTCTCCTGCATGAGGATGGAGAATCCACCAATGGGACATACCAAAGTTACCCTGTCCCTATGGGAGGGAATCGGTCTGGACCTGTGTCCCGCTTGATGGCACCACTTGCTGGAGCACTCTCCGGCCGAAGGAAACTTCCGTGGAGGCAAATCTGTCCAGCTTGTATTGCCTCACGAATGGGGAAGGTGTGGACAAATATCCCCAATGGATGCCTGTGATGCCCACGCTGCTGATGTTGCAACGCTGCGGGTGGAGTGAGCGGCGATATGGCTTGGAACTGACAGGGAATGCGACTGGTATGCTCTTGCAATGCATGCTTTGATCCACCTGCCTATCGTTGAAGACGAGACCTTCTGTCCCATGGAAGAAGATTGAAAGGAAATAAAGAGCGCTTCTGACTTCTGAAAGGCTGAAGTCTGCTTGAACGTCCAAGGTGTGCCACTGGCGCTCCAACGCGTGGGATGGGCGAGGACAAAAATTTGGAAGAATCACCTCCTGTGATCTGTGGAACAGAGACTTTACCTTCAGTATGAAGGAGGGATCCAGTCGCAGGACCACCCTGTCATTGTGAGAAACGCATAGGTCCTCTCTGACAGAGAGAGCACCAAGTTCCGAGATGCGTCTGGCCAACATGATGGCTATGAGGAAGGCTATCTTCACGGTTAAAAACCGTAGTGAACATGTCTTGATGGGCTCAAACAGTGGCAAGGTTAGGGCTTGCAAGACCCGCAGGAGTTCCCAAGAGAGATAACGATGAACCATGGGTGCCCTTGATAATGGACCACATCATTGGGTGCTGAGCCAATGGCGTTGAATTGTCACATATAAGCATCATGGATAAAGCTGCCACCCACCTGCGGATGGTATTGGTGCCAAGCCTTTGTTGAGCCCCTCCAGTAAATATTCAAGGATTTTCGGGATGGTGATGGTCGATAGATGAGGTGGTTCCTTGCGCACCAGTGGCAAAAGTTCTTCCACGAGGAGTCGTAGATCCTGTTGGTTGAGGGGCATCCTACGGCCTGAATCATGGAGATAACGCCCCCTGGATAGGACTCTCATGACAGGAGCCGCCGTTCAAGTGCCAGTCAGCTAACTGGAGCCACTGAGGGTCCGGGTGCTGAAGGGCCCTCTGAGTGCCACACGATCTGGAGGAATCCTCCACTGCAGAGAGATGGAAAGGCTCATGAGGTCAGCAAATCATGGTCATCTCAGCCAGTGTGGAGCAACTAATATCACCTCTGCCCGTTCTTGTAGTATCTTCCGGATAATGGCCTGGAGCAAAGGGAGAGGGGGAAAGGCATAGAGCAGGCCCTCGGGCCATGAACTGCGGAGGGCGTCTGCCTGCTCTGCCCCTGGAGATGGGAACCGGGAGAAAAACCTCAGGAGCTGGGCATTCGACGGGGAGGCGAAAAGGTCCAACACTGGGATTCCAAACCTCTCCGAGATCTCCCTGAATAGATCGGGATGTGGCGCCACTCTGAGTGGTCCACTATCAACCTGCTCAAGGAATCTGCCTTCTGGTTTGCCTCTCCTGAGATGTGCTCTGCTTTGAGGGAGGAGAGATTGGTTTCTGCCCAAGAACTCAGCAGTGGGCCTTGGTCATGAGGGACCTGGACTGAGTACCCCACTGCCGGTTCACATGGGCTTTCGCTATCACATTGTCTGTGAGCACCAGGACATGTTGTCTCGCCATCGTCACTGAAGTGACACAGTGCCAGATGTATGGTCTTGAGCTCCAGCCAGTTTATGTTGTGTTTGAGGTCCGATTGTGACCATCAGCCCTGAGCTAGCTGTGAGTGTAGGTGTGCCCCACAGCCAAACAAACTGGCGTCCGTCGTTAGGGTAAGTCTGGCTGGTTCCTTGAATAGGGATCCTTTGGCTACTGCTGGGGAGGTCCACCACTGAAGAGACTCTAGGGTTTGAGGGGGAAAAATTACTGTCTTGTTAGAGGAGCTGGTGCCCTGTCTCTGAAATGCGGGTAGGAACCATTGAAGGACTCTGGAGTGTAATCTGGCCCATGGCACTATCCCCATACAGGAAACCATCTTTCCTAACAGTTGGGAAAGTGTGTCCGTACTTGATTGTGCTGAGCACCCAAATATCTGTGGTGGTGGCCTTCCATTCGCGAATGAAGGTGAGTTTGCTACCTATGGGGAGGACCGTCCTGGAGTCACTTGTTTCTTCGAGCGGGGCGTTCCGATTGGCGGTCAGGTCTGGAGTGGAAAGTGTGAGGAGACTGAGCCCATTCAGATCCTGATCGAAACGGCGGCCTATGTGAATACGGGTTGGACCGCCTGTCCGCCCTTCTGTCAAGGTGGGCCAACACCTTACGCTTGTCCCTGTTTTCCATCAGGTAAAGGTTGAGCGCCTCTCCAAATAGTTGCCCGCCTCAATAGGGGGCGGTTGCCAGAAGCCACTTTGATTTTAAGTCCGCTCGCCATTGCTTGAGCCATAGGAGACTGCAAGCTGTGACGTTAGAGGCTATGGCTCTGGATGAAAATCTGGCAGCATGTAGTGATGCTTCTGCCATGTATTCGGATGTGGCCACTAACTTTCCCAGATTCTGATGAGCACAAACCTGGTCCAGAGTAATCATGGCTTGGAGCTCTTGGAGCCATAAAATGGAAGTCCTGGCAAAGAAGGAGGTGGAAGTGGATGCCTTCACCGACCATGCCGAGGCTTGGTGAGAGCTGCGTAAGGAAAACTCAGATTTTCTGTCCTCTGCTTTTAAGGCCTCAGCCATGTCTCCTGACACCATGGAAGAAGAAAAAATTGGTGTTAGTGAATCATCAACAGTTGGAACTTCCAAGAGTTCTGACAAAGCCGGGGCAACATTGAATAACTTTTTGTCCGTCCCACCCAGTGATGGGAGGGTGCCAGGAGTCCCCTATTGCTTTTGAATGGTGTTCAAGAAAAAGGGGGGACAAGGGATATGTCTTTCCGTAATCGTGGGCTTGGAGAAGAGGGGCTTTGAGTCCTGGCTGGTGGAAGGAACCAGTTGGGGTTCCTGATCAGGGGAAATCTTGGCCGAGGTAGTTGCCTTCAGTAGAAATGACTTAAACAGGCCTGGGTCGAATAGGCCAACGAAGGGAGAGGGGTCCGGAGCAGACTCATCTTCGGATAATTGGATGTCCATTGACCCGTATTCCTCTGGGCCTGAGTCTCTGTCTTAGACGAGTAATCAGACGAGACAGATTCAGGATACCCCGGGGTTTCCACCCGGTAGTGCTGAGGAGTCATGTGAGTCGATTGGACCCTGGGTGAAGAGGCCACACACTGGGGGCTTGTCCCCTGATTGAGAGGTGGGCCTTCTCCTTGTCTGGCCTCACCTACCGGGGACCAGGCCCGTTGAGCTAGGGAGCTGGATGGGGCCAGCTGGGGTTAAATATTGAACCATCATGTGGGACCTGGGGAGCATGGACCGTCTCACTGGTGTTCAGTTGTTGAGCCTTGGAGAATTGCTTCTCCATGGCTAGATATCTCCTGCTGGCTTCCTTCTCTGCTGCTTTAGATGGCTTCTTGCCAGGAACAGCTTTGGCCTTGGCCTTAAGCTTTCCTGCAGCCTCCAACTTGGAGGACTTGGGATTCCCTGAGGTGCCACGTTGTCTGCCATCGCAACTGAGATCCTTCGATGATGCTCTGAGAAGGATCTCAGGATATGGGAGCAGAGCGCTGGGTATAGTTGTGATCACAGATACTGGCAGAGCCAGTAATTGCTCTAGTCTATGGTGGACGCTGGACTGGTAGGCCTCTCTCACACCAAAATGTTCCTGATGGCTTTTTATCGATGCCTGAGAGCGCACTGATAGTGCAATGATCAGGTGGACGGGGTGGCCAAAACCACAATTTGGCGAGCACCGGTACACACGTCCCTTGTTAGTGGTAGCAGATCACCCTGGTGATAAGTGTCTGCCCTCCTTTGATGTTGTGAGGTTTAGATGTGGCAATTTAATAATACTGATTTATTTAATATTAATTTATGTAATTAATTTAATTATTAAATTTATTTGATATTGTTAATCTAATACTGGCCTGACTAGCTGAAGATCAGGCTGGCTTGGGGCAGATCATCTGATTTGGACCGAGGGCTAGTGTCTCCATTGCTAATTCTTGCCGATCAGCTGGTCTCCAGTTGAAGCGGCAAATTTGAAACTACAAAACTGTGCTGGCTGCGTGGTCCAAGATGGCAGCCATGAGCCAAAGGCGGATGCGCAAAGGAGTCCTTAGGGCTGAGGCTCAGCTGTTGAGCCTCCTCTGGCCTGAAGACTAGTGTCCCTGCTGTTGATTCTGCCGATCAGCTGGCCTCCAACTGAAGCAGCAAGTTTAAAAACAGCAAGGCTGCATCGGCCACGTGCTCCAAAGTGGCGGCCGCGTGCCAAAAACGGGAGCGCAAAAGAGTCCTTGAGTCCCCTGGCAAGCCTCCTCTGACCCAGATATATCACTCCCGTCCCTCCTGGTCTCCTGCAGGCGTTGGCTAAGAGGGGGCTAACCATGGAGTTCAAAAAGATGGCGGCCGTGATTGGCGCGCCAAAACGGGACCGCCGCTGCAGCCTGATGCTGTGCTTAGCCGGTCAATTCTCAGCTGTCTGGCCCTCAGCTGGCTTGGCAAGGGCCTCCGTTCCCTGCCGGGAACGCTGAGCCAGGGCTTTAAAATTTAATGAATTTTAAATTAAATTAAGTATAAAACTAAAATTTGGATTAAATTTAGTCCTGATCTGGTTGGGAATAGGAGACCCTGGGCGTTGGGGCAGCGCTTATCCCAGCGCTGGAATTAAGGAAGAGAATCCACGAAGGGGAAAAAAAGAAAGTTACAACCTGTCCAGAAGTCTGATAAGGGAGCCAACCACAATCGTGTCCTACTGGGCTGAAGACTAAGTCATGTCTGGGAAGCACAGGACCCAGCAGGAGGCATAGCTACTTTGTCAGACTTCGTCTAATTGGGCAGGAAGACAGTCTAAACCCATTCATGGATTCTCCATCCTCATGCTGGAGAACTGGGATCATTGCAGAGTAAGCAAACTTACAAAGAGGGGATCTCTCTGTCTGTCTCTCTCTCACCCACAAATGTGCTGCATCAGGGAGATGGTGTGCAGACAGGCAAGAGCAACCTTTGTGGTCTATTCTTGCCGCCTTGCCTCCCTAAAATCCAGGCAATAATAGAAGTCTTTGGATTGAATGGGAAGTTAAGAGGAATTGGTGTCAGTTGAAATTCAAAGGCTGAGTCAACTCCCTCCCCCCAATTATTTTGTCAGAGATGTGGAAAGTGTTTCTTGCTCCTACTTCCCCTCATCAGCTCTTTTATCATTTAATCCAGCCTTACCCAAACTAATGTCTTTTGGGTGTCATGGACCACAGTTCCCATCATCCTGTAGCTATGCTGGCTAGAAATGCAATGCTTTCTCTGCAGTATGCACCTAGGAGGCAGTAAGTCTATGGGATTTAGATGTATTTAACATTTGTTTCTTCTGCCTAATTTATTAAATCAACATCTAATTCAAAATTAAGTTTCTGAGAAATCCAGGGTAGTTTACAAGAACACTCTCAAAGACAGCTGATGTAAAGCATCACTAGCACTGCTTAAAACAATAGTTTATTTTAAGTGTGTATTTTAAGAAAGAAAAATAATAGTAGTAATTTACTTAGTGCTGTTTGACCATAAAATGTGTTGTTGTTCTACATATGCTTGGCTGAACAGTGTGTTTGGAGTTGCCTCTAAATGGGTGAGGGATGCACTGTTCAAATTTTCCTTGGGAGAAAGTTCTATAATTGGGGTGCTCTGAGAAGGCTCTGCTGGTGGCCACTGTTCTATAAACCAAACCAGGGGGACCATCTGTTCTGAATAGATGGTAAACAAAGATGATTAGGGGGCTGGAGGCTAAAACATATGACAAATGTTTGTAGGAACTGGGTATGTCTAGCTTAGTGAAAAGGACTAGGAGTGGTGACATGATAGCAGTGTTCCAATATTTGATGGGCTGCCACAGAGAGGAAGGGGTCAACCTATTTTCCAAAGCATCGGAAGGCAATAATAGATGGAAACTAATCAAGAAGAAAACCAGCATAGAACTAAGGACTTGTGAAAACAATTAACCAGTGAAAAGGCTTGCCTTCAGAAGTTGTGGATGCTCCATCACTGGAGGCTTTTAAATAGAAATTGAATATTCCATTGTCTGGAATGGTATAGGTCCCCTGCTTGAGCAGGGGCTTGGACTAAAGACCTCAAAGGTCTCTTCCAACTCTTTTATTCTTTGAGAGAAGCGCTATCAACCTCTCCCCTTCCTCTCCTCCCTTCCTGGACACAGAGAGAGGGAAGGGGGAAGGAAGGAAGGAGGGGAGGGAAACAGGAAGAAAGGGAAGGAAAGAAGATAAGAATGAAAAGGAGGGAGGCAGGGAAGGAGGGGAGGGAGGAGAGAAGGAAGGAAGGAAGGAAGGAAGGAAGGAAGGAAGGAAGGAAGGAAGGAGATTGGAATAAGAGGGAGGGAAGGTCTGAGGAAAGTCCTGCCTTACCACTTGACCACCAGCAGCCATGCTGCCCTTTCGCCATCCCCTGGTGGTCTCCCATCCTATTGCTGCGGATGCTTTGGTTACAAAGCCAGGTCTCCTCGCATGGAGGAGTGGGCCTTCCTCTGACCCACGCACTTTGCCCTCCTGCACCCACCATGAGCAACCTGGCCATGGAGAGCGAGCACAGCAGCAGCAGCAGTCTTGAGGAGGAGGTAAGCACAGCTGGGCATCCCCTCGGGGAAGTGCGGCTAGGCTAGGCAGGGCTGTGAGGTCCTGGTGCCATAGGAGCTCAAGGGTTGAGCTGAGCGCTATACCTCCGCTATCCAGGGCTCCGGGCAGTCCATGCCACCATCCAGGGGCCCCCTGCACGGCCTGAGGCTCAGTGAGGCTCCTCCAGTGGACCATGCCCCGGTGCTCGACCCAGTCCCACCCTTCTGCCAGAGACCCTTGGATCTGTCCCATTCCTGCCAAGCCCTGCACAGTGCCCGACGCAAGTGACGTTGAGCTGGCCACGCTCACCCAGTAGACCACGCTCATGCCAGCCATGCCCACCCAGCCCCCAGAGGGCAACTACAATGCTGATGCGGCCCTCAATGAAATTGAGTTTGACACCCCTGTTCTAGACCTTTCTTAGGCGTTGAGCCAGTCATTCTCTGTTTTCATCTTAGCTTCAGAGAAAATCATAGTGCTGTAAATATTGTGACATACAGAATAGCATTATGTAATACAGTTATAGTATGGTAAGAATATTAGAGCATTAAACATGGTGGAATTATATTTAAGACACTGTAATAAGAAGTATTTAGGGGGGAAGTGTTCCGAGTTATCTCTAGCTGCTATATGATCTGAACAAGGTCATGCAATTAAACTAAACAAGGTATGTTATTTTAAAAGAATTTCGAATTGACGCATTTAATTGATTTTGCTAACAGGTTGTAAAACCTTTATATTCCTCTGAAAGAAATTACAATTCATCCATTTTATACTGATTTCCTCAAGATATAAATACAAAACATAAAGTTTAATGTAAATCAGTATGTTAGATTTACAATTTTAGGAGGGAAAATCCCATGATTAGGATAAGTAGAAATGTTACTAAAAATAAAAATGCCAATTTTATAATGCTCTTTTACAAACACATGGTTTGGCTCAGGGCCTAGGTGGGCTGTGGATGTGACCTTGCGGAGCAAGGTGACAAAGAAAGAAGGATTGAAGAGACCACTGAACGAGGGGGCTTCTGGAGTAGGATCCTCCTCCTCAGACATTGGAATCCCCTGTTCGGTGTCATGTGCCTGAAGGGAAGAAACCTCAGAGCAGGTGGACCCAGACGGGGAAGATGGAGCATAATAGGTCTGCGGGACCGAGTGGTGTGCAGTAGGAGGAGGGACAGTCCCTGAACCGGTAGCTTGCGCCCTGGCATCGAGAGCGCGGTCTACTGCTTATGCTATCAATATGGCGAGGTGGTCCTCCATAGGGAGGAGAATGGGCTCGCTTGGTCGGAGGCTGGCCGCAGTGGAGGTGAATGTCGCCTCTGATATTCCATGAGGAACCCGTGAAGCCGTGGTTTGGGAAACCGACAGAATTCTGCCACTTCCACTCCGCGCTGGAGACTGTAATGAATCCCCCGTTAACCATATACCCAGGGGGGAGGTTGGGGGACCTAAAGGTAGTTCCAAGGCCAACTCCTCCACTTGGGAGGCCTCTGTCCTGGCCCTCTTCTGTGCCTTTGAAAACTCTTTTTCCAGGGCTTGGTGTCTCCGGCTGGCCTGCTTTTCTGACCTCTTTGAAGCCTTGGTGATAGTTTTGTCCCTGCTTTTAGCCATAGGCTTGTCAGCGTTCACCAGGCCAGGAGAGATAGGATTCAAAGGAGTCACAGAGGATGGTAGAGTGCCCTTTGAGGTTGACATAGACTCCTCCATTCTCTGATACTGCAGGGACACGATAGGGGGCCCCTGAGATGCAGAGAGAATTAAACACTGGATAAGAACAGGCGCACTAATGGGGACGCCTGGAATTCAGGTAAGTCAGCAGCGTGGATAAGAACAGATGTACGATGGGGGACGCCTGGAATCTGGAAAGGGCTGTTATGGGTAAGCACAGGCACACGATGGGGTACGCCTGGAACCCAGATAAATCTGTGAATGATTTGGAGATTTCTAATCCAATGAGTCAGTGTCAGCAGAGCGGCCAGGAGACACCAAGCTTGAACAACCCCTAAAGGGCAGTGAAAACAACTAGGCCAACAGTTTATCATATATAATAATTTTTATTTATTTATTGTTATTACTATTATTTATTTATCTATTTCACAAAATAATAATAATCATCATCATCATCATCCCTGTGTAACTCCGAGTGGGTCTCAACAAGGAGCACCTGGGAAATTATCCGGATTAAATGTGAAACTGAAACTAAATCAGGATGGCAGCCGTTCCCAGGTTGACGGCCTGTTTAGTGACGGTAAACCTGAGTGCTCCCTTGTAGCATGTCTATCCAATTCCACCAGTTTTAATTTAATCCTCTTGTGATGACTATGTAAATTTAGTGTGGAGGAAGAGGGAGCCCCTTCCTCCAACTCAATAACTAGAATTCCACCAAAATTTGGGACGTGGTCCAAGATGGCCGCCGCGCATGAAAAATGGGCGCCTGCCTCGTTTCGGGAGGCTTCGTGGGAGGAGAATCGCTTGGCGCAAGAGCGCTCCTGCCTTGCGATCAATGTCTCCCAAAATGCAGGAAATTCAGTGAAATTGAGCTGGCTGCCTCCCTCCTATGCCGCCTACCAGCTGATTGGCGGCAGCAGCTGGGCATGCAAATGCGCCTGCGGCCCGAGAGGAATGGAACGAAGAGAACAAGCCACCGAGACAAAGAAAGGAATTCCGGCTTGAATAAGTTTCAGAGCTGCAGCCGCAGCTCCCAAAATAGCAAGGTTCTCTAAGGATTGCCTCGAGCAAAGGGGAAAGGAAATCCCCCCACCTACTTTGCAATAAATCACCAGAGCTGCAAGCACTCTCAAATCCCAAGGGAGACCGATCTGAGGCCAGTTTAGAAATTAACCCCTAATGCACCGGAGCCTTCTTAATTCTGGGGCCCTTGGGTAAGAATTATTTCTCAGTTTGGAAGGAGGAAGGAAAGGAAAATGGAGTTCCCTCCTGGGAATTCAGTTTCTGTTCCCCCCCCCTCCTGAATTTTTGGGATTTAGGATGTTCCTGAACAGATTAATTAATAATAGGAAACACAATTCTATACTAAGTACAGCCTAGCTCAGCAACTGTGAGAAAAATCCACCAATGGAGACTGTGTACTTGCCTAAGAGCCAAATCTGCACGTCTGTCCAATGGACGAGATCAAGTCAAGAATGGGATCTCTATGGTCCAGGGCGGGCGTGGCAACTTTGGCTGACTTGATCTGATTGGGCAGGAATACAGTCTAAACCCATTGGTGGATTCTCCATCTCCAGTGCTGGAGAACTGGTAAAATAATGAATATTTGACAGAGCTCAGCCTCAATCTTATCTTACACTTCTAAGTATTAATTGCAATGGAACAGTAAAAAAATATGACTCCATCTCCTCCTTTTGAGCATATGAGAAGCGCATGGGTGGCCACTGTGAAACAAAGTGGTGGGCTTAAAATAGGTCTTGGCTGCATCTAATGCAGCTATTCTTATGTACTTCATTTATAAAACAGTCACATTCAAAACCACAAATAAACAAAAACTCAGGAACTGAAAAATTATTCAATGAGAAAATATTACAAAAATGTTATATCTTTTGTAACATTTTCCTTCTGTTCATCCTTATGTTTGAAAATTTAAGCTGTGTTTCTAAAATCTGCCTATTCCTTATTTTGAAAAAAAAAATGCTAAAATATACTAATTACTGTAGAACCACCAGAAAAATATGAGCATCAGCAAAAAATATCTGGAGGAATCTTATCACTTATTTTGCAAAATTCAAGAGACCAGGATTTTTTATTTTTTTAAAGTTTTTATTGAGTACAAAGGAAAAAAGGATTAAAAACATTGAACATGGTAAATCATCTTTGACTGACATCTCAGTCCATATTGTACATTAATTACATATATCTATATACAACTGTACATTTTTGGCCTCTATCTTATCTCTTTGCTGTGACCTCCAATTTTTTTCCTTCCATCTATAAAATTTATTCCATATTCGATAAAATTCTGTTTCTTCCTGATTTTTTAATCTTTTAGTTATCCTATCTAGTTCTGCGCAATACATAATTTTCTTTATTAGTACTTCCCCACTCAGTACTTCCATTGCTTTCCACTTCTGAGCAAATAGTATCCTTGCCCCGTAACCATGTGAATAATTAGGTATGTGTCCTCTTTATTTACATTTTTCTCTAGTATTCCTAACAGTAATGTCTCAGGTTTGTATTGAATGTTTTGCCTAGTCATTTCTATTGCCCAATCCCAGACCATACACCAGTACATCTGTGCTTCTCTACATGTCCACCATACATGAAAAAGGTGCCCTTTTCTTTTTTACACTTCCAACACATAGGTGAGTATCCGTTATACATTTTGGCTAATCTGGCCGGAGGGAGATGCCATCTGTAAACCATCTTATACAGGTTTTCTTTATATGAAGTCGCCAATGTGATTTTGTTATTCGCTCCCATACTTGCTGCCATTGATCCATATTTATATTGTATCCTATATCTATAGCCCATGTCACCATTGTTTCTTTAACCTGCTCCTCATATAGCTTATATTCCAACAGGTATTTATAAATATTCTTTGTTTTCTCCGGGCCTAGCAATATTTTATCTAACCCCGTATCTTGTCTGTTAATACCCCATTCTTGCTTATCCTTCATGTATCTGGAGATAAGAACACCACTCCATGTCTATTCCTGTTTTAGTTCTTGTTTTTGTTTTAAATAACCTTCTTCTGTCAAGATGTCTATATATATAATAGCCTTGTCTTTCCTATACACATTGGGATAAGTGACTGCCTTCAATGGCGATAGCCATGTGTAATATTGACATTTGACTATATTCCAGCTTTTTATTAATTCTTGCCAAACCTTATGTCTTAAAAAATATTGGTAGTTTCTGCTTTTTCCCGTCCATATGTGAGCATGCCAACCCTGCTGAAGGTCATAACCCTCTAAATGTAAACATCTTTTATTTTCTAAGGTTATCCGGTCTCTAATCCCTGTCAGGGACACTGCTTGGTAATATAGCTCCCAATCTGGGAAACCTAAACCTCCCCTCTCTTTGGCATCCTGTAATGCCTTTAATTTTATTCTTGCCTTCTTACCGGAGAGACCAGGATGTTTTATGATAGGAGGAAGACTCAGCTTGCTTCTGAAGTACAAGGTTGACTGTGATTCTATTATCTTAATATATCAAAAACAATGGAAGAGGGGAAAAATGAAGAGCTATATAGGAGGATCCACAGAACAAATGTTATGTGTATCTATGTTACAAAAGCCCTTCAAAATTTACTGGTTTGTGCTAATCTGTATAATGGAAAGCTAGCAATTTATCATAACTTCAAACTAACAAAATGTTCTAAAAGGGGCGTTGTCTTACCTGAACGCCTTTTCTCAGCATGGAGACGTAGAATCCACCAATGGGTTAACTCTGCCTTCCTGCGCAATAGACTGGGTCAGCTAACTTGCCACGCCTGTCCAGGGGTAGCCACTCCCCCATTCTTGACGAAGGCGAAGCAACTGACTACAATTTGACGTGATGGCTCCCAGTTTTCTAATATGAACTTTAATGATTTTAAGGGTGGGAGCGGATTTTACGTCTCTGTGCTGAGAAAAGGCATTCACATAAGACAACACCCCTTCTCCAGCACTGGAGACGTAGAATCCACCAATGGGACATACCAAAGCCTCACTGTCCCAATGGGTGGGAGACAGAAGAGGATGAAGTTGTGTTTGTGGAGATTACCTGTTGCAGGACCCTCCTTCCGAAGGAGGCGTCCGCGGAGGCGAAACGGTCTATCTTGTAATGTCGGATGAAAGAGGAGGGCAAAGACCATGTCACCGCCCTGCAAACCTCCTCGATAGAGGGCTGTGTGGCCCACGCCGCGGAGGTCGCAGCGCTGCAAGTGGAATGTGCTGTGATTTGTCCTGGTGTTGGTAGAGAAAGCAATTGATACGCTTCCGCAACACAATTCTGATCCACCTGCCTATGGTTGAGGCGGAACCTTCTGTCCACTAGAGGTGTGGTGAAACGAAATGAAGAGGGTTTCTGATTTGCATAAAGGTGCCGTTCGCCTGATGTGTCTGGACATCCAGTGTGTGCCACTGTCATTCCAGGGAATGAGACGGGTTGGCACAGAAGTCCGGTAGGACGATTTCTTGGGCCCTATGGAAGAGGGTATTAGCCTTGGGGATAAAGGTTGGGTCCAATCGGAGGACTACCCGGTCTTGATGGAAGATGCAGAGATCCTCCCTGACCGACAGGGCCGCGAGCTCAGAAATGCGTCTGTCCGAGGTTATGACGACCAGAAAAGTAACTTTGAGGGATAGGGCCCTCAGAGTGCAAGATTTGATGGGTTCGAATGGTGCCTTGGTGAGAACCCGAAGGACCCGTGGTAGTTCCCATGAGGGATACCTGTGGACCACGGGTGGTTTTTCCTGGGACGCGCCCTTTAGGAAGGCACGAATCCTGGGGTGCTGTGCCAGGGGAACTGTATTGGCACAGGTGAGTAGAGTGGATAACGCCGCTACCTACCTGCGAATGGTATTTGGTGCTAGGCCCCTGTCCAGGCCGTCGAGCAAGTAGTCTAGTATATTAGGAACTTTAGGCCCAAGACATCGAGTGTCCACTTCTTGCACCAGTTGCAGAAATTTCTCCATGTGGAGTCATAAATGCGGTTGGTTGCCAGTCGGCAGGATGCTTGGAACATAGAGATTACTCTTGGCAAGTACGGCTCCCCGCTCAAGATTTGGCATTCAAGTGCCAGGCAGCTAACTGCAGCCATTGGGGTTCTGGGTGTTGTAGATCCCCCTGGCTGAGTGACACCTGGTCCGGTGGTATCCTCCATGGCGGGGACCCAGACAGATTCACCAGGTCCGCGAACCATGGTTTTTGTGGCCAATGTGGGGCTACGAGTATGCCCGTTCCTTCAATGTCTTGCGGATGGTTCCGGGATCAGCGGAAGAGGAGGAAACGCGTAAAGTAGTTCCCTTGGCCATGGGCAATGTAGGGTGTCTGTTTCCTCCATCCCCGACGATGGGAACCTTGAGAAGAACCTTGGGAGTTGGGCATTTGTCGGGGATGCAAACAGGTCTACAACTGGTCACCCGAAGCTCTGTGTTATCTCCGCGAAGAGGTCCAGGTGCAGACCCCATTCGGTGTGATCCACAGTCAACCTGCTTAGGAAGTCCGCTTGTCTGTTTGCCTCCCCGAGATATGCTCGGCCCTGATGGAGGTGAGGTTTTCCTCTGCCTAGTCTTCCAGTGCTTAGGCCTCTATCATGAGAGCCCTGGATTGGGTTCCCCCCTGCCTGTTCAGGTGTGCCTTTGCAGACACGTCTGTGAGGACTACTATGTGTTGTCCCGCTACCCCGTTGTGTAAATGTCGGAGAGCTAGTTGATGTTGTGTTCTAGATCCCTCCGGGATCATTGGCTCTTACCCACATGGCGTCCGTCGTGTGAGACGGTTGGGTTCCTTGAAGTGTGATCCTCTGGATAGTGCTGGTGAGGACCACCACTTGAGGTACTGTAATGTTTCTGGAGGGACCATTACCCTTCTGTTGGAGAAGCTGAGTTTCAGCCTCCGGAATGGAAGGAGGAACCATTGAAGACTCCTGGAATGTAGTCTCGCCCAGGGCACTATTGCTATGCATGATACCATCTTCCCCAGCAGCTGGGAGAGTACGACCAGGGGAACTGTTCGTTCCCTCATACTCTGAGAACTAGGGACGCAATGTTCCTGTTACAGGTAGACCTGCCCCAAGTGTGTCTATGATTGCGCCTAGGATTAATATGTGGGTGGCTGGGAAGGTCTGACTCCTTTGGAAGTTGACCGTGAATCCGTGTTCCTGGAGGACTCTGATTGTCAATGCTAGGTCCGATTGTGCTACTTCTGGGGACGGTGATTGGATGAGAATGTCGTCCAGGTAGCACTGAATGCGCACCGGTATCATTTGCAGATGCGCACCAAGTACTACCAGGATCTTGGTGAAGACTCTTGGGGCTGACGAGAAGCCGAATTGTAATGCCCTGTACTGGAAGTGGTGTCCCGCGTAGCAGAACCTGAGGAACCGACGGTGACTGTGGGCAATGGGAATGTGGAAGTATGCTTCCATGAGATCTATGGATGACAGGAGGTCACCGTGTCGTATGCTGCCCAAGATGGAGTGGAGGGTTTGCATTTTGAACTTTCGATGGGCGATATGATGGTTCAGACCCTTGAGGTCTAGGATTGCCCTCCATCCCCCTGAGGACTTGGGAACCACGAATAGAATGGAGTAGAATCCCCGTCCCTGGTTTCCAACTGGAACCTGTTCTATGGCTTTTATTTCTAGGAGGTGTCGAATGGCCTCTTGCATGAGATTGCTTTTGGTGGGGACCCTTGGCTGAGGGCAAGGGACAAAACGTTCTGGAGGATTGGACACGAACTCCAGGAACAAACTGAGACATATGGTTTGCCGGACCCAGGCGTCCATAGTGGTGGCTTCCCACTGGAGAGTGAAACTTGCCAGTCTGCCACCTATGGGGAGGGTTGTTAGGGAGTCATTTGAACCTTCTGAAGGGACAGCCTCCTCCTCGAAAGGGCCGTTTGCTCTGGTTTTGGTGTCTGGACTTGGGTCCGGACATGTCCGGTTGATGGTCTTGCCTGGGAGTGAAAGGAGTGTAAGGCCGGGATGGCTGGGAGGGGTGAGAGAAGCCCGAGCCCGTTCCTGACCGAAAGGACTGCCTGCAGGCATATGGGGTTGAACGCCTGTCAGCCCACCAGGTGTGGGGAAAGTGCCTGGAGATGCCTATTGTTTCTTAACGGTACTCCGGAAGAGTGTCGGATAGGGAACGTGGTGTTGGGCTATAACGGATTCTAAGAACAATGCGTCTGAACCGGGCAGTGGTTCAGATTGAGGGGTATGGTCCGGGCCAATGTTTGCCGTTGAGCTGGCTCTGCGTAAGAGGTAGGAAAAGGTTGGGGTTGAATACCTCTCCGAATGGAGGAGGGTCTGGGGGAAGAGTCCTCCTCCTCCCACCATGACATGTCATGCTGATCATCCTCCGTAGGGGAGGACTCCCTGCAGCGGAAGGACCGTGACGGGGAGGAGGAGCTCTGGAACATGGCTTCCCCTGATTGGGGCCTGGGTGGGGCCCTGTCCATCACAGGCTCAGTTCTCGGTCCGTGGTTAGATCTAGCCGCCATCATTCTGTGGAACATCTGCTCAATTAGAGCTTGAATACGGTCCTCATAGGGGTTGATCTCGGGTTCCGCCCCGGAGTCCTGCTGCTGTGAGAACGTGGCCTCAGGTGCAGGTTCTGTTATCCCTACTGTAGGAGAGCCCCTCTCTGGTGCCTGGGGGAACCCCTCTGGGAACTAAACTCCATGGGTAGAAGGTCCTAAGGGAACATCAAAGGATATTTCCTCTATTTGTTCCGCCTTTGCCTTGGCTTGTTTTTGTGCCTTGGAGAATTTCCTCTCCAGGGCCTGGTGTCTTCTGCTAGCCTGTTTCTCAGCCAACTTGGAAGGTTTTCTTCCAGAAATGGACTTAGCCTTTTCTTTGATCCTGTCTGCCACCTCCTGTTTGGAGGATTTTTGTCTTTTGCGGTTGGTGGGAGGGGAGGTGATGCTCAGGGATTGAGACACCATGGGCTCCTCCATCCTGGTTGAGCTATCTCAGTTACTCGAGAGGGAATTCTGGCAGGGGATCAGTTGGTGAGGTGGCAAGCAAGGATAGCAGGGAGTGGTCTTCCCGCTCTACTGACCGACAAAGAGACTGCTGTTTTCCCACCCCTTTGGGGTCCGGTCCTTCTTGCGTCCAACCGGTTGTAGTGGGTGGTTCTGAGATACTGGGGGGGTATAGTCAGGGTACAGCACACCAGGGTTGGGCCTCAAGCCTTTCTTTACTTACTTACTTACTTAATTAATTTTATTTGTTTCTGTTGGAGCCCCAGCTGATTCCGTGT
This sequence comes from Crotalus tigris, assembly GCF_016545835.1. NCBI lineage: Eukaryota > Metazoa > Chordata > Lepidosauria > Squamata > Viperidae > Crotalus > Crotalus tigris. Next base: position 3,095,915 of record NW_024096718.1, read on the forward strand.
AAAAACGAATCCCGTTGTGGAATCAAGAATGGTAATGGAAGGGTGGTAGGGGGAGGTCGCTGTCTGAGTGTGCCCACAATTGAGTTTCTCTCCTTCCCCTATCCGGTGAGGAGAAAGAAACCGAAGAGACCAGGCAAGGCAAATAGAAGAAAAGGAACAGAATTAGACTGTTCCCTCTGTGCCTAGGTCTTCACATGTTCACAACCTGTAATCTCTCTCTCTCTTGGTAAGAGGGTACAAAAATGGCAGCCGGGAGCTGCCGGACGCCTGGAGATGAGGGAGATGGAAGCACGCCTACGATCTGCGCTTCCTGTCTCTTGGCGGGAAATTCAATAAGGAAATGAAGACGGAAGTCCCCTCTGGAACCTCCATGCGTCCTGGTGTCCCAAAATGGCAACCTGTGCAGGAGAGCTAGCGCGGTCCCCCGGTGCTTTGAAGCCCAAACTGCCTTGGCGTCTATTGCCCTGATGCCTCAGCCAGCGTTTTCGCCACGGCCAGAGCTGGCGCTCCATCAACTCTCTTGCTTGGGGCCGAAGAGAGACCAATGGGGATATCCCCCCTCTGGAATGGTGTGGGAAGTTTCAGCTGCAGCGTAGAGCCGCGACCGGTGCTCAGCTGATTCTCCCTACTTGCGAGCGTAAGAAGAACAACTGGGGAAAAAAACCCCGCTCCCCTCCGGAGATGCGGAAAGACTCAGCTGCAGCGCTCATCTAACGCTATGCTGGGGATTCCCCTTTGAAAACCAATCGTAGGAGAGGCTGTTTAGGAATGATGAGCCTGAGAGCGTCCTTAGGACCCCGGCTGCAGTTATCTCTGGTCAGCTGAACCCCAGGTCTGGGGAGGGAAGTCACCCCCTACCCCAGGCCTTCCACAAGCTAATCCTCCCGGTGCTGGGTTCAGCGCTGTTAGGGTAGTTGTGATAGAAATAATGGAATCCACCAATATTTTATCTCTATTACCTGCCTTAGACCGGGAGCCAATCTATCATGTCCGTCTGGGCTGAGACCGAGTCAAGAATGGGGGAGTGGCTACCCCTGGACGGGCATGACAAGTTAGCTGACCCGGTCTATTGGGCAGTAAGGCAGAGTTAACCCATTGGTGGATTCTACGTCTCCAGTGCTGGAGAACAACAGAGTCCTTCATTGCTGAATACAGTATACCTACAACTATCTCTAAAAGATGCTACGATTACAAAGCTACATTTGTCATAAATAAATAAATATATATTACTGGCCTTGAAAACTTTTTACAGCAGAAAGTATTGGAGGGATGTGCATTATCTTAGAGCAGCGGTTCTCAACCTGTGGGTCGCAACCCCTTTGGGGGTCAAACAACCCTTTCACAGGGGTCGCCTAAGACTATCGGAAAACACATATTTCCAATGGTCTTAGGAATCGATTGCCGTGGCTCGAGCCCGATTTTTGAAAAGCACTCAAATCAAAGGTGGCGACGTCACGAAAGCAAAGGTGGCGGGGGCTGGGAGAGGAAGAGTCAGCGAGCCCCAGCCAGCGAGTAAGCCGAGCCAGCCAGACGGGCTGAAAAAAAAGAGGCAGGGTCCCCCGAACCCCGATTTTTTCTCCCTCCCCTCCTTTCCTTTGCAACTTGCAAAGGAAAGGGACCCCCAGACTGAAGCCGGGGAAGGCTGAAGAGCTTTGCACGGGGTCCTGATTCCCCTTTGCTTCACTACCAGCACTGCCGCCAGACCAGCCAGTTGCTGGGGAGAATTTCCCTTTTTTCCCTTCCCTCTTTTTTTAGTGCAGAAAAAGTCCTAGTCTCTTTTTTTTTCTTTCCCTCTTCTCGGCTTTTTAAAAATAGCAGCCGGGGGATCTTCAAGCCAATAGTTGTTGCTGGGGCATTTAAAAAAAAAAGTCCTTCCCAGGCGGGAAATCTTTCTGCGCTTCTTCGGCTTTTCTGAGCCAGGGGAGGGGAGAGCTGATTGGGGGGGGGGGTCCTAGGAAGAAGGGAAAGACTCATCAGAGAGGTTCAGCTGCTTTTCTTGCAGCCGGCAAGGAAAAAGCCCCGGAGGATCGGGTGTCCGGGTTTTTCAATCCCTTATTAAATAGGCAAAGGCTTGGCCATTTAATAGTTTGCTCAAACTTTTTAACCTCCCGGATTTATTACCTTCAAATATCAATGAATAAATGGCATATTAAAAAAAAAGAAAGAAGTAAATCATAAGAGCCCGTTTAGGAACGCGAGAGAAATAATATTCAAGAGAAGATCGGGTGAATTTGATGCCCCCTAACAGAAGGTGGGGGGAGAAAAGTTGGAAAGCGACTTGTTTTATTTGCTCAAAATGCTTTTCAAAGGCTCCAAAGAAAGAAGGGGGAAAAAAGAGATGTAGAGGCCTAGGACGGCTTTGCAGAAAGAAAATCTGATCACCTATATGCCATCGCCCTTAGTTACAGCCCTTAGTTACACATCTACAGGAAGCAGACAGAAGGTGCAGATCTGGTGATTTTGATTGACAGCTCCTCGCATTGTTGGGCAGCTTTAATAAAATTTATCCCCGGCCCCTCCAATACGCAAAAGAGGGGAGGGGGGGTTGTCAAAAGAAGGAAGCATACCCAGACTTCTGCCAGATTCAGACAGTGTGATCCCCCTTGTTTTTTCCCATCCAGGCTTTCCCCACCTTACTTTTTCTGCAGAGAAAAACCAAGCCTACTTTTTTTAGAACATAGTTTCTTTCCATCAGGAAGAGAATGTAAAATGAGAAAAAGATCTCATTTCAGGAAAAAAAACCCTTTGGAGAGGTCTGAGGGTTTAAGATTGGGAGGCTTTTGTTGAAATTCCCTCTCCAACCCCCCCCCCAGCCAAATCTATCCCACCTGGAGATCTATACCTAAGGCAGAATCTCTTTATCCTTGAGGATTCCCTGGTAAAAACTGTCTTTCACATTAACCCAGTTGGTCTCCATCCGGGACAGGATCCTGCTGACTCTGTTTGTGTTATTTGCTAAAGTTATTGGCCATCATTTTAGGCTTTGGGGTTTTTTTCTTTTGCAGGGAGGGGATTAGATGCCTTGCAAAGCCAGCCCCCTCCCCTGCTTTAGTTTACTGCTGGATGCATTAAACCAGCGGTTCTCAACCTGTGGGTTGGCTTTTTACGCATACTGTCACAAAATGTAGCAATGTAGTTTACTGTTGTTATTATATTAAGACTGTTACCCATGCTATACCATGTTTCAAGACAAAATTTCATTTATTTGTAATTAGAAATAAATATTTCACAATATATAATTACATACTGGTTTTGTGATTAATCACTATGCTTTAATTATGTTCAATTTATAACAATGAAAATACATTCTGCATATCAGATATTTACATTACGATTCATAACAGCAGCAAAATTACCATTATGAAGTAGCAACAAAAATAATTTTATGGTTGGGGATCACCACAACATGAGGAACTGTATTAAAGGGTCGCGGCATTAGGAAGGTTGAGAACCACTGTCTTAGAGTCATATTCTTCCTATCTGAGGGTTCATTTTTGTTTAGGGAAATAGATTAAAGCTTCATAGGAGCTTTAATATTGGATGTACAAGAATTGGCACTTTTCTTGCTGTACAAATACTTACATGAAGCTGCTTGGAGAGGTCCATCAGCATGAGGTGAAATATCATCAGTATACAGATGATACTCAATTATATATTTCCATCTTAAGCCAAACAATGATGCAACAGTGGCCCTGATCTGTTGTTTGGGAACTATGAGAACCTGAGTGTTGGAAAATATATTCTGGCTAAAACATAGCAAAATGGACTGAGCTGGAAATACTTCCACTCTAGATGGAGGAATCACAATCCTGGGAGTTCTTCTGGACTCAGAGCTAGCTTGTGGAGAGCCTTTGCACAATTACGTTTTATGTGCCAGGTCTGACATGGTCACTCATGTCGTTATCAACTCACAGCTGGACTACTGTAATTTGTTCCACATGGGGCTGCCCTTGAAGATTATTCATATTGGATAACTTCAATTTTCATCTCCCAGCCTCCGGAATTTGCTTCACTAGTGGGTTCATGTCGTCCATGGCAACCATGGGCTTGCCTTAGATTACATGTGCAGTCATAGTTTGGACCTTGTTTTTGAGCAAAGGTGGGTTCAAAAAGTCTGAGTAAGAAAAAAAGGTAAACAGGAGACCCTATACCATTTTAGATAAATGACTGATCCAGTCCCTTCTTTAAAGCCTCCAGTATTGGAACACCCACAACTTCTGAAGGCAAGCTGTTCCACTGGTTCAGATGTCATAATGTGTCTACATCTAGTAATATCAGAATTGTGCAAGGAATGATATTCCCTGGGATAGTCTATGGAAGTGAAAGTTGTATTTTGAAGAACCAGAATATTGACACTTTTGAACTCTGGCATTGATAGCATCCTGAGATGGCCACGGACAGTCAAGAAAATAAAATAATGGATCATCAAACAAATTAATTCATAGTTCTAAGTCAAGGCATAAATGACTATCTTGAGCTTTTATGGCTGACAGTGGATTAGAACCTGGGGCTTCCTGTTTTAGTCCAGCATCTTAACCACTATACCATTAATTACTATAACCATTAAGATGCTGGACCAGAGCAGGAAGGTCCAGGTTCTAATCCATCCTCAGTCTTGGAAGTTCATTGTGATCCTGGGCCAGTGACTACCTGATAGAATTGCTCTAGTAGAGATAAATAATCCTTTCTCATTTTTTTCCAGTCCACCAAAGAGATAAACTGTTTATTTTCAAACTATTAGACACACCTATTCTTATTGTAGTAGATCTTCTAAACACCATGGCCTCAATAATGATCATTTATATGTGAACTTGAATCTAGGTTTTCAAATCAATATTCACAATTATAAAAGTTTTTTGCTTTGAAATAATCCATTCTGCTTTGTTTTATTTTAAAAACTATAAATAACACAAATATTTTGAGATGAAAGGCTGTTTTTTTAAAAAAAAATAGGAGAAAAAACAGTGTTAAACTGGCAAGACCTCATATTCTTCACCGCACATTACAATGGCACAATTTAAAATTCTGTCATACAAGACATTCAGGTGTCTTATTCATTTTTTAGCTTCTTTGAAATAGAATATGAAGTAAACTCTTCAGAACAGTACTGAAATTTATCTTCCTAATTCCACTGCTAAAAAGCAGTTTTAAAGAAATTTGCAAAAAATAAATTTCATATTACACAAATAACAATTACATTAAGTCTCTCTTAAAATACTAAGAAACCACTTTTTACATTTAAAAAAAATTACATCAGCATTACCTTAGAAAGTAAAATAAGATTCTCTTGTGTTGCAAAAACATTATAGTCTTTTTCTCTCTAGATAAATGGGAACGAAATTCTATAAAGCAGTTTACAATGCTGTTTTCTATCTCTTTATGGAAGATAATTGATCAGGTTAAAAAAAAGAATAATTACAAAGTTATTATGCATCCCCTTTGACATCATGGGAGGGTCTTGACTCTACATTTAGTCACAACTCTACAGTATTGGATTTCTACTGTACATAAAAGGCTACAAGGTACATTTAGCAGATATTGGGACAGAAGTGTAATTTTGACCTTTGCTCACGAGATAAAACTATCCCTTGGGACAGCCTGTGCCTGAAAATAGCACTGGGGAGAAGAAAATCCAGGATAATTAGTCATATATATTTGTATTATGAGCTTATTACCATTGTTTGCTAACCATATGATTTATTACAAGAGGAATTTGGACTGCATAAAATTTTAAACCAGATCTTTATTATTGAATTTATCATACCTTGATTTCACAATTCGGTCTTAATGCAGTAGCAAAATTTAAAATTCTTCAATTAATATTAATATGATTCTGAAGAATACTGTGATTGCATATATAGATAATACTCATCTCACGGCCACAACTGAGCCTAGAATTTTGGTCATGTCAAGAGACACTTGAGTTGACTTGATTTTATGACCATTTTATAATGCTTGTTAAGCAAGTCATCACAGTCATTAAGAGAATCATGTGGTTGTAAGTCCAAATCCAGCTTATTTAATGGCATGTTCTGCCAGAAAACAGTAAATATCATCACAAAATTCAGTCACATGACCAGGAACATTACAATCAGTTGTCAGTTGCCAAGCACTTGAAATGTGATCATGTGACTGGCAATGGGGCAGCAGTCTTAACTTCCAAGTCCACTGTAACTTTGAATGGTTTTTAAGTGACCAATCATAAACTGAAAACTACATGTATTATCTGCAGGTAATCCTTAATAAAGAATTAGAATATACATATTAACAAATCTATGGCTAAATACCTTTAAATTATTAATAATGTTCTTTATGATCTAGAGGAGTCTAATTCAACTATTTTTTCATTGTTTAGCCATATCAGAAAATGTTTTAAAAGGACTTGTTATTAATTTCATTATGCGAAAGTATAACATGGTTAAGGAAGCACTTTCTTATAATATGGGCTTGTATTATAATTACCCTATTCTGATTTGAAATTTCATTAAAATTTGTTAATATGGTCTTAAAATGATTGATACAGTTTAAATAAATGAAAGTATATTTAAATTATATACTGTGTTTCCCTGAATATAAGCCCTAACCGGAAAATAGCCCTAATACATCTTTTGAAACAAAAATTTATACTGTATAAGACCCGGTCTTATTTTCGGGAAACATGGCATTAAAAACTTTTACCATATGAATAATTACTGGTTTATAAAGCACAGAAACAGAAAAATAATTACTCTTCAATGTTGGAAAAATAATTTGCAATTCCAGGTTTACATCCTGAATCTCTGGTGCGTGTTCATTTTATTTTTTATGAGTTAGTTGTCTATCAATGTAATACAAGACCAATCAATATTATTTTGTGTGGTCATAGTTTAATGATGTGTTAAAATACTAAACTGAATGACTTCTTGTAGGTAACATGTTTTTATTATTTTTTTTCTTTTTTCCTTTCTTTCTGTACATTAAGATGACAAACAGCAAAATTAGAAGATTCTTAATAACTGTAAGATAAAAATACTATTTCCCTATCTATTTAAATTTCACTGAAGAAGAAGGGAGGTTATCAAATAGAACCAAATGAAGAAATCTGCTCAAGACCAGAACTGATAGATGCAGGTGTTCTGTTCCACATGGAAATGAGAAAGACAAGGAAATTAAATTTGATGTTATTGGGAATGTAACATAAACAAAAGTTTTATTAGAGGTAATGAGGCAGTCAAAACATAAAAGGAGAAAACTCAGATATTCATTTACAATTTGTATTATTATTAAATGGATTATCATTTAATTCAACAACTGCCTCAATAATTATATATAAAATTAACTGACTTTATTAATACCCCACTTCATTCCAGCAAGCAAAATTTGCTTATTAAAAACTAAATAAATGTAAATAAAAATTTCTAGTCTAATCAGATTTAATAAGTTTAATACATTTTCAATTTTGAACTTCTGCTAAGAATCATCTTCAGAAAGTTTCCTGCATTATTTTTTAATCTTTTGATCATATAAATTTTATCTTTGAATTCCTCCATTAGATGAAAAAGATATAAGTACCTAAAAAATGAAAAGCAAGAAGAGATTCTGCTACACATGTGCTTTATTATCATGTTACTGAATGTTTGGCAGATTTCCAGATTGCACTTGTAGAATCTAAATATATTTATAATTGGCAATTTTATTACTTTTTTCCAATTTTTACAAATGTTACTTAATAGATCCAGTGACAGAATTACTACAGCATTTGGATACCATTTCTGCTTTAGATCTAAATCTTCAAAGATATCTGCAGCAATATAAAAGATATGCAATTTTAAAAGTCACTAAGTATTTTACTCTTCAGAAGTGTTTTTTTCTTTTATTTTTTACACTTTGGGCCTCAAATAAAAAAATAGAATATTTCCCTCCTTATTCTCATATTTCAAATATTTACTGAGAAATCCTTAAGAGATAGTATTTACTTTCTTGGAAAATGTACTCGTTTCTACAGATGAAACATTATATTTTCAACTATAGTTTCAAGATTCCTGTTTATAATAATGGTTTATATCACTTTTAGCTCAGAAGATAGAAAAACAGAAAACTGACAGCAGAAAAACTGACAGCAGTCCATCGAGTCTGCCTTTGAGTTTTATGTAATTTTTGTCAGATGATGGACATGTGTGTTTATCCCGAGTATGTTTAAACTCAGTTACTGATGATTGGGCCATTACCTCCGCTGGAAATTGGTTCCAAGCTTCCACTACTCTTTCCGTGAAGTAATACTTTCTAACATTAATTCTGAACTCCTGTCAATTTGAGGTTATGTATCTGAATACTTCTTTAGAAATAGCAGGTCACAGGATTCCAAAGATAAACACATTTAAGTACAATCAATTTTAATATGAAAGTTAAGGATATTCTTACATATCATTACCTGAAATATATATACACTTGGCTCAAACATGTTAATATTACAAATCAATGTTAAAGTGTAGATGTGTGTAGAACTGTGTAGAAATATAGAAAAATGAAGATTTTTAAGCCATTATATAATTTATACATACTTATATAAGGGTTTTCTATATCGCTCTAGGACAGTGGTTCTCAACCTTTTTCATGCCGCGACCACCAACCGGTCGTAAGTCAAGGACTACTCAACTGGTGCAGCACCGTTTGCAGAATGGCCCCCTTTTACTTACATTTTTAATAGTTGCTCAGCAGGTAGGGGTGGAAACAGCTCGCCTTCGCTGCAGACAACTTGCAGCACCGTTTGCAGAATGGGACTTTTGGCGGGCTCAGCAGGGCAGAGACAGCCTGGACAATTCCTATTGGCTTTTGAAAGCCAATAGAATTAGACTCTATTCAAGAGAGTCTATTCTATTGGCTTTCAAAAGCCAATAGAATAAAAGGGAGTAGCGCAGCTAAGGAAAAGGGGAAAAAAATGGCGGACTGCGTTGTTTGGCGATCCCCGTGAAATGGTTGTTCGACCCCAAATGGGGTTCCGACCCACAGGTTGAGAACCACTGCTCTAGGAAGTCAAGGTTCATACTTATTGGATATACATTTTTAGATCTCATAAATATATTCAACAAGATTCTGCAATACATCAGTTTCAATTCCAAAAATATGTTTTAGAGTGTGGGAACACAAATGTAGCACTTATCTAAACTCTTCAGTTTTAAATTTCTCAATATTGTACAGTAACCTGTGGAAATCAGTCATTTTATCCTGGGAAAAAATGTAGCTACTTCAAAGAATCAGGGTAGAATAAGGTGCTCTAAAACAAAACCCTATTGATAATATCAATGAGAAACAAATATAAATAAGCAATTAGTTTATTTCTATGAGAAATGTCTCAACAAATCAAATGCTTTCCTAACTACTGTTCATAACAACTACCTTTCACTAAATTAGCAGATTTATTTAATTATTTTTGTTGAATCCATTCTTAATTCAAGATCTTATGTAATTTACAAAAAGTGCTATTTTAATTAATTAAAATTTTAACCCAACAGCACTCTCTGGGTGATTTACAGTAAAATCTACAGCATCAAATCTGTGTTGTGCTTCATATACCGTGTTTCCTCGAAAGAAAGACCAGGTCTTTTTTTTTTTGCCTCCAAAAGAGGCACTAGGTCTTATTTTGGGGGGGGATCTTTTATACTCATCTCCGGCACCGACAGCCCTGCCCAGCTGGCCCACTTCTTCTGCAGCCGAAGGAGCAGCTTCATTCTGCAGCTGCATTCCGGCTTGCATTTCAGTCAGGCTTTCTGGAAGGCCAATGCAGCCTTCCATAGCTCGGTTCTCGGCTGTAAAGGCCTTCTGGAAAGGCCTGTGACTGAGAAATGCAGGCCTGGCTGCAGAAGACACTACAGAAGAAGTGGGACAGTGAGGCCTGGCTGTGAGGTAAGAGGGTGTGGGGCACGTGGGGCAGATCCACTCCCCCACCCTGGCTTGATTTTTGGTGTGTGCCTCACCCCAAAAGTAGGGCTTATTTTCAGAGTAGGCCTTACTTTGGGGAAAACAGGGTACTTTCTTGGATATAAGCAGGGTTGTCAGCTATCTTTACTAGCTGATTTTCTATAATTTACAATGATTTGATCAGCAAATGGTAATATATATGTAAAAAGCTCTTCCTAATGATTACTTCAAATCAAAAGAAGTGAAAAATGACTAGGCAGGTGGTGTCCTATGGCAACTCATCTCTCAGCCAAGATAAGGCAATCATTTAACCTACTGAAAAAAAGTTCTCATCAAATAGCATCCAGGCCCTACAATATTTTTTTTTAGTTCAGAAAGAACATCCCTTCATCATGGCCACCTTTCAAACAATTCCTGTAGAAAGTGTAATAAACTTTAATAAATTAAATCAATCAATTTAAATAAAATGCCCCAGATTTACAATATTTTTTAAAAAAGAATGAATAAACTTACTTTAAAGATACATTTCCTCTTTTTTTTAAATGTAGCTGTGCTCAATTTTAGGTTAGCTTTTTGAAAAATACTCTGATTTTTTAGTATTGAAATATTACCAGATAAAATATGAATATTTTAATAAGTAAAAAGGAAGATTTGAACTATAAAAGTAGGATACGCGTATACTGTAGTTACCACAGGATCTGCCAGAGCTTTGTAAGCTAAATTATTAACATATAGATAACAGTCTTCAACAGAAATCTTTTAGATAGGGAAACTACATATGCACTTGATTGTGTGCAGAACATCAAATCACATATTTTTCAACTATCTGCAAATCTAGAGTCAGCACAGAATACCTAATCATGAAGTTTAATAATATTGCTTCAGAAACTCATCAATAAATGTTGTAAGATCTGTTAACCAGTATCTCAGACTACAATCCTAGACTGAATTACTTGAAACTAAGTTCCATTTAACTACCTATAGCAGTGGTTCTCAACCTTTTTAATGCTGCGACCCCCAACCGGTCGTAAGTCGAGGACTACCCAACTGGTCATAAGTCAAGGACTACCCAACCGGTCGTAAGTCAAGGACTACCCAACCGGTCGTAAGCCGGGGACTACTCAACCGGTTGTAAGTTGAGGACTTTCCCTGCCCGGGAGCGACGTGCATGCGTGGTGCCGCCCCCTGCGCCGGCCGAGGCATAGCTGGCAAGGGGCAGCAACGGCGCAGGGCGACCACCGGCTGGGCCACCAGCTGGCCCAGCCCAAGGGAGGTAAGGCACCTGCCGGGCCCCACGCGTGCCAGCAACCCTCCCTGCAACCGCCGGCCTCCCACCTCCCACCCCTGGCCCTCTTTTACTTACATTTTTAGTAGTTGCTCAGCAGGCAGGGGTGGAAACAGCTCGCCTTCGCTGCAGACAACTTGCAGCACCGTTTGCAGAATGGGACTTTTGGCGGGCTCAGCAGGGGAGAGACAGCCTGGACAATTCCTATTGGCTTTTGAAAGCCAATAGAATTAGACTCTATTCAAGAGAGTCTATTCTATTGGCTTTCAAAAGCCAATAGAATAAAAGGGAGTAGCACAGCTAAGGAAAAGGAGGAAAAAAATGGCGGACTGCGTTGTTTGGCGACCCCGTGAAATGGTTGTTCAACCCCAAATGGGGTCACGACCCACAGGTTGAGAACCGCTGACCTATAGGATTGTACTACTAATTCTTTAAAACTCAAAAAATACAATATACTTGATCAGCTAATGTACTCTGGCAAATGCAACTAAGAGAGAAGCAATTTAAAACATTAAGATATTCCGGTGGCGACAGCCACGCCGATGGCTTTTTTTTTAAGCCGTCCGCCCTGGGATGTGTCAAAGCCTGCTGAGACAGCGAGCAACAGCTGTCTCGCGGCTCGGAACCTCTCTCCCCGGGGAAGGGGAGGACGTGAGCTTTCCTCAGATAGTGGTAGAGCTCCCCGAGACCCCAAAGGTTTTTTTGGGTGGTCGGAGGGTGAGAGCTCCCACAGAGTCTGAGGTGTTCTCCACATTCCAGGATGCCTTTGCCTTGATTTTTCTTCAGGGCAAAGCTAGACACTGCTTCCACATCTGCGCTTAAAATGAATTTGTGAGTAAAATTTAAAGCAGACAGAGCTGACCAGGAGCAATTAAAATGGTGATTATTTTGAGACTTTAACTCTGGAAAAGAATTTATCTTCTCCTTTTTTTCAATTAAGAGTGGTAAAAAATGGCGCTGAGATGTTGATTCTTTGAGTGAAAGGACTGGAAACAATGTAAAAGATTTTGTATTTATATAAAATGCAAGAATTTTCTTTTAAGGGGGCTTTGTCTTTTTTCCTCCCCTTTTTTTTCTTTTTTTTGGTATTTGTTGATTTATAAGATTTTAGCAGATTTTTTAATAAGTGGTCTTTAAAAATAAAATGGCTTCAAAGCGTCTCAGAGCTTCTGTTGTTTCTAAAGCCTCGATCTTCCCGGTAATGCAGACAGCTCAGCAAGCTAAGTTTAAGGTACCACCACTTTCTCCATCGTCATCAGCATGTACACTTAAAGATTTACAGGATGCCTTGGGAAATATGGCACGACAGATTAAAGAAGAGATGGAGGAATTTTTTGAAAATAAAATCAGAGAAATGAGAGAGGACATACTGTTTGTGTTTCAAAAGTCCGTTGGTCATATAGAGTGTCTGGATGATCGTATTGATGATGCTGTGGAAAATTTTGAAAAACTGGAAGATCAAATTGACAAAGTAGAAAATAAGGTGGAAAGAATACAAGATGAAATTACTATATTACAATATAGAGACATGGAATTTGCTTTAAGAATAAGGGGAATGAAGGAAAACATGCAAGAGGATTTGAGACAAGTGGTGGTAAAAGATATAGCTTTCATTTTGGGGGCTGAGCCTGAAGAAATACTGAGAGAGAGACGGAAAAAGTTTTTTTTTTAGGGTTAATTCAAGGGTTGCGAGGCAGAGGAATTTGCCACGAGACGTGATTATTTATTTTTTTAGGAGATCACTTCGTAATGAAATTTTACAGGCTTTTTATAAGCAGAGATTTCAAATTGCAGCTCAAGATGTTATAATTTTAAAAGAAATACCTTCAAAAATTCTTAGAAAAAGAAAGGATTTTGCTTTTTTGGCTGACGAGCTCAAAAAACGACAGGTCTGGTTCAGATGGGAGATACCAGCTGGAATAGTGGTGAATTATGCGGGGATATATTATAGACTTAATACAATTTCAAAGGCTAAAGATTTTTACACTTCTGTTTTGAAGGCGGGCTCTCCATTATCTTCACGACCTGAGATAATAGAAGAAAAGTTGGAAGAGCAGCCGGCTGATGTAGAAGACATACAGGGTGAACCTCTGCAACAGTCTCTTGTGACAGAAGATTTTTTAAAGAAACCGAGAATGATTCGTGCAGCCTATAGACGTAAAGAAAAAGAACAGCAGAAGGTGGATGTTGGAATAAAGAAAAGGAAATGATGAACTTTTGTAGTAGTTTTTTGAGATAGAAGATGTTTTAAAGGAATAGTGAATGATTTGTGTAATATGTAGACGTAAAGAAAAAGAACAATAAATGTTAGTTTAGCTGGTAGTTTGATTTAGTATGTTTTAAAGGAATAGAGAATGACTTGTGTACTATGTAGATGTAAAGAAAAAGAATAATAGAAGGTGTTGATTTAGTGGAAAAGTTTAAATATTTGGGAGTATATATTATAATTTTTTTAATTTAAAGTGTATAAAAATAATTATGAGATATTATGGGTAAAGGTGAAAAAGAATTTAAATTCTAATGATCTCTGTTGGTGAGAATTTTAGTGATTAAGATGAATGGTTTGCTAAAACTTTTTAAGTAGGAGGGTATTAATAAATTTACTTAAGGGTGGGAGGAAAAAAAGCAAAGAGCCAAGTTTATTGAATGTAAGTTTGTTGGGGGGGTTATATTGGAGGGAAAATCTTGTGTTTATTATGGATGAATGGTTGTTTAAAAGAAATATACACCTTGGCATGGAGAAGATGGATAAATTACATGTAGAGTAAATATGGGATTTAATGGATAAATTATGATTAGAGTTGATATGGGATTAAAAAGTATTATTTAGGTTATGAATAATTTTTAGTTTTTAATTTGGAATTGCTTATATTATTATTTTTGTTTTTTTTTAAATTTGCTTAAATTTGTTTTGTATTCGAGTTAAAGCACATTATTGATTTTGTTATTTGTATAGTTGGATAAGTTTATTTAGAATTTGCTTGTTTATTTGTAACCCTGTAACCAGCTCTGGGAAGTGAGGGGGGGAGGGAGGGAAGGGGTTATTCTAGGGGGGGATATCGTTAAAAACTTGTATAAAACTTTTCAATAAAAAACATTAAGATATTCTTCTTTAATTATATGTTAAATGTTGATATTTCCCAAATTTTTTAATCCCAATATTCAAATAGCCTTATCTGTTTTATACTCAAAATTATCTCTATCACATCAAATGTATTGTAGAACACCCTCAGCAAGTTAGAACTCCTGAGAATCTGGAGAACATGTACTGTTTCCAACTTATATTTACAAAATTTGAGCCACATTAAAAAATTGTATATAAACCACATAGTACAAGCGCCAAATGCATATACAGTACACATAATTGTACTGACAGAATGTAGCAATCTATGTATTAGAAATCATAGTTATTAGATACTAAACTGCCTTAAATCCTTTTTACAAAAAGAAAAAATACAATAGGAGTTTTAGAAAATATTGTGAGGAATTTATCAAAATATCACAGAATCCTGCTTTAACAAACTGGTGTGAATAAGTCCATACTCTTTGCTCATTATCTGCAAACAGAAAAATGAAATAAAAAAAAGCTTCATATGCCAAACAAATCAAGTCATGTTGGTTTTGTTTGTAATATTTAAATATTCAATATTCAATAATTAAATGTCAATGTAACAGAGGAATGCACAGAGAAATGCATTTATGTTGTGTTTCATTAAGCAAACCTCTTACTGATTAGATTCACAACTTGCAATACACATGGTTAAAACAAATCATAGAGTACCATGGTATGTGAGCTAGTTAATATATTCAAGCTTCATTAAAAAAAAATATGTATCTGAACCATTCATATAAAATCAGTTATAGTAACTACATCTTCGTACCCTATTGCAGGGGAAACAACTATTTGGTGTCCCATTGTTACATTAACATTTAGAGCAGTGGTTCTCAACCTGTGAGTCGAGACCCCATTTGGGGTCGAACGACCATTTCACGGGGGTCGCCAAACAACGCAGTCCGCCATTTTTTTCCTCCTTTTCCTTAGCTGTGCTACTCCCTTTTATTCTATTGGCTTTTGAAAGCCAATAGAATAGACTCTCTTGAAGAGTCTAATTCTATTGGCTTTCAAAAGCCAATAGGAATTGTCCAGGCTGTCTCTCCCCTGCTGAGCCCGCCAAAAGTCCCATTCTGCAAATGGTGCTGCACCAGTTGAGTAGTCCTCGACGTACAACCGGTTGAGTAGTCCTCGACTTATGACTGGTTGGGGGTCGCAGCATTAAAAAGGTTAAGAACCACTGATTTAGAGGGACACTGACACTGAGAACCATATTACAAATGGGTACAAATGAGAGTAGTAGTTTTTAATTTAGCAACATTACATTATGCAACACACTTTTTAGGTTGGACCATTTATCACACTAAGTTATGATTTCTTTAACTTTGCTTTGTCAAATTAATCACAACAGGCTAGATTCAAGCAACATACAAAGAAAAAGTATAGTTTACACATAACAGCGCTCCTTCTCTGTTTTGGCACCCATGTTGTAGAATCTTCTCACCCTGGAGTGATAATAGTGATAATAGTCCCATCTCTTCTGAGCTTCTCAAGATCTCCAAAGATGGTTATGTTAGCAGATCTGGGACACCAGGGGACTGACTGATAAAACTAGTGAAGTGGCTCTATTATTATTAAGGTGTCTTTATTATTAATGCTTTAGCTCTGTTCTTATAGTTTTTAAATGTTTTTTAATTATTTAATGATAAAGGTTTTAGATATTTATTGTTTTGTTGTACACTGACCAGTCTCGTTCATGAGATGGACGGTTGTATAAATTAGATAAATGAATAAATAACACAGAAAACCAAAAACAAAGCAATCTACTATATATTGTCTTAGCATGAGCCTGTATTTAACAAAAAACTTAATGATATGAGTGTTCTATCAGTATTAACACAAAATGTTTAAAATACTAATCAATCTTTGTACAGTACTAAACCATTCCTCATATTTCCAACAGACTAATTTTATAAAATGTAGCACACAGTAACAGACAATACATTGCACTCAAGTATCACAGTAAGCAGAAAGATAATAAATTCTGACTATAGATTCCTCAAGGTAAGACTTGGTGGAAAAAATCATGTACTCAATCTACAGAAAAGCCTCAAAGAAAAATCTATGTTTACAGTATAAAAATTTTAAAATGTAAGAACAGCCTAATCAATAGTTGACATTCACTAAAAATTTTCTGCAATGTTAGGTTGATAGTTTTTCATGTGTTGTTTAAAATTATGAGCTTTACATATTTTTAAATTCTTATTTAATTATATCTTCATCCATGTAAACAGTAATTCTAATTACAGATATGTAAGAAATATAAATATTGCTGAACTGCCATTGAAACTATACAATTAAGAAAGACTGGTTAGATTTCCATCCTGGCTTTATTTTGTTCCAACTCAAGGCAGAATATACAATCCTTCTTTCCATTCTCCTCACAACTATGTGAGATGAATTGATTTGAGAAACAGTGCTCAAAGTCACCCAGCCAGGTTCCATGCCTAAGGCAGGATTGGACTCACATTTTCTCATTTTCTTGTCTAGTACATTAACAACTACAACTAAACTGCTTTTAAACTATTAGAAGTCTAAGGAAGGGTGCTTAACTGTTTAGTTCAGATACTGAAAATCCGTACACCTTACAGCTGAAAAATAATAGTAACCACAGAGCCTCTGTACCTGTCCTAAAAATAGATTTTCTCAAGCTGTATGTTCACAGATTAAAAAATAAATTCCAAATGATCAACCATCATTCCCATTTTCCACTACATAGTACCAGAACTGAACAAAGTTTTAAAAACTGGTGGTGTGATTTTTAATCAGTTTTTCAATTTGACATTATGGGGAAACCCTGTTTGTGGTTTAGCTATGGGGGGGGGGGAAGAGTTTGAGCAACTAAAGAAGAGATGACTACATTTCTTACAAATGCTTTGCTAAATATTTACAAACCATAAAGCAATTCATATTTAATATTATTTATACCTCACACTTCCTGGAAATTTCAAACAATAAAACAAAGATAGGGATACTACAAATTGCTGTTAAGAATACAGCAAGCTCCTACAGGCACTTCAGAATTATACAGTTTACATTTACAGGGTACAAGGTTTTGTGAACTGCAATTCACTTCTTCATTTGCAACAATAGTTTCTTCCCCCAAAAGCAAAAAAAAAAAAAAAAATGTTCACAGCATTAATCAGTTGTCTAGGATATTTTGAAAATATATTTTGACTCTTTGAAAACTTTCCAAGAGTTTAAGAGGCAAAAACTAACAAGAACACTACATGACATACCTACTTTTAATTTTAAAAGGCACCTTATTATTTAAAAAGCAGGGAAAGAGTGGATAAAGTTTGTATAAAATACAGTAATACGTACAGTTGTCCATAGAACTGCAATGTAGAGAGTAAATTTCTGTTATATACAGGGTATTAACCTTTACTTACCTGCCACATAAGAAAATGATTACATCACGTTTTAACCTGAGTGGATGCACTGAACAATCTATCTCACCAAAATTTAACTCCTATTCCCTAAAATGTGACATGTCTGATCACGTCTCTATATGCAACAACAATGCAAACAAAGGATCGCTTTACATTTTGCAGCAAGCAAGAAAATGTATTAAATTTGGCCATTTAAGCGTACTCCAGTATCAGTTTATCACCGAGGAGCTGCAGTGCTTATTGCAGAACGAATGCTTTCAAATCAAAACAAGACCTTCAACACCTCGTCCCGAATAAGAAACCGAAACCGATCAAATAGAAGTTGTCCTGCAAACATCGCTGGGCCGGAAAGAGATTTTTTACAGCTGTCCGACGAAGTTCTTGAGGCAACAGGGTCTAAGGGCAACGAGTTAGGGGCCTTCTTCACTGGGAAAGCAGGCCCTGAAAGTAATAGTCCACCTACGAATCAACTCTCTCTCTCTCTCTCTCTCTCTCTCTCTCACACACACACACACACACACACACACACACACACACTTATAAGGAGAAGTAGATTCTGCGCTATCTGTTCCTTACCCCGAGTTTCAGGCATCAGGGGGAACGCGATGCTCCGACGCGGACCCCGCACGGCGCTCGCACCCCGGAGGCATAAAGGGCAAGGCGAGATACAAGTAGGCCGAGCGCTGCTTCCGTAAGCGATGCAGACGAGGGGAAGCTTGTGGCGGGAAACGCAGCTGGGGGGGGGCGGAGAAGGAGCTAAAGCAGGACCACAACCCCAAAGAGCGCGGCTCCCCTGTACTGCCTCCCGCGGCGGGGCCTCCCCCTTGCTCCGAGCGCCGAGGAAGGAAAGGCGGGAGGACGCAAGCGGGCTGGGCCTCGGGGATCCTGCACTCCCGTGCTAAGCGTCGCGCCACCGCCGCGACGTGTTCTTCCCCCTCCTATTTCCCTCACACATCTCCCCCCCCCTCACTCCCTCACAGAGACAAAAGCAAACGGAAACCGAGGGGATGAGACAGACCGCAAGGAGCCCAAACCGCGCCGGACCCAACCGAAGCCCTTCCCCGACCGACCGCGGATTCCCGGCAGATTCGAAGTTGGGCCTCAGCAGAAGAGGTAGCGGGGGAAGAATAATAGGGCCGAACTCACCGCATGAATTTTCTTGTCCCGAGGATCCAAGATGGCTGAGCACCCCGCACGGAGGATGCTGGGGGAGCGACCTTTACCCTCTGACCCCACCACTGCCGTCGTGACCCCGCCGCCGCCCGGCAGCGGCTACGGGACAAGGGGGAAGGCAGATGCGGTAGGCTGGTCTAAGAACTGCTTCCCCGACCGAAGACTCTCTCCCGTCGGGGATCCTGTGGGAAACGAGACCTCCTGCGTGCCTGTTTCGCGCGCGGCAGGATTCGGGTCTCGTTCTCGCCGAGCTTTGTCCTGCCGGAGCGGCTGGAAACGGCAATGGAGCCGCCACCGCCGGGATCTCGGGGCCCAACTTCCGAGAGAGCGGCCTTGCATGAACCGCGAACTGATTCTGAGACATCCGGGGAAAGGGGGAGGGGGACTTTTTTACACGGTGGAAGGAGGAAGCTGCTGCACTTAACGCGCACACGCTCATTCGGGCCGTTTGGAAGGCATAGACACGGTGTCCGTAGTTTTGAACCATGTTTACAGTTGAAGTTGGGGAGAACTCTCCTTTCCCCCCACCGCCAAGCTGTAATGTTTTGCAGTTCCTATTCCGCAATCACTTGGGGATGTTTTCCAAAGTGACATTTCTGAACATATAAATAATGATCCTGGACTCCCTACAGGTGTATTTCAAGAGGCGTATAGGCTGCTTCCTCATTTTTGTTGTGTGAGAATGTGACCACGTTGTGCAATCCTCAGAATAACAGTTTGTTAATCGAAGAATGTGTATTTTCTATTTCTAAATACAGGAGGGATAGATTTATTTTCTAACTAAAAATACAGCAAGTCCTGTAATACAGGGGTCCCCAACCTCCGGTCTATGGACCAATACCAGGCTGCAGCATGCCAGCAACTGGTCCGCACAAAGCCCCATCTGTGGGATGCAGGCAGCACACAAAACCACGCACAATCCGGTCCATGGAAAAAACCTTTCTCCACAGAACCAATCCCTGGTGCCCAAAAGTTTGGGGACCTCTGCAGTAATATGCTTTCAGCATTGATTAAAATAGAAGAATCTCAAAGCTAAGTCACTGTTGGGGATAAGTTCCCTGTGCCAGTCTATTTTTCACCTCTCACACCATTGGTATTTGTTGTGAGAATAAGAAGGACAGGAGTATTAAATATAACATCCTGGGTTTGGAAAACCTTCAGTAAATAATAAAATTCTAGAATTGGGTATGGTTCCCTGACACAGGACATCAGCTACAACACTATATACCCTAGAAGTTGTATTTAAACTAAGGTCTTGGGGCCCATGTATGTGGTGATAACATTTTAGTTCCACATAACTGCTAATACTAAAAGCAAGCAATTTAATTTTTTTATTATATCAGGCATCTCTATCACATTCTTCAGTTCATAAGCTGACATGTTTAAATCTGGCTTTCTTTCCCAATGAAAATAAAAATAGTGCACAAATCTATAACTGCAGCATCTCTTGTACAGGTAATCCTTGACTTACGACAGTTCTTTTAGTGAATGTTCAAAGTTACAACAGCAGTGAAAAATGTGACTTATGACCATTTTTCAGAGTTACAATCTTTGTAGCATCTCCAGAATCATGTAATCAAAATTCAGATGCTTGGCAACTGGTTCATATTTATGACCTTTGCTGTGTCCCAGGGTCATGTGATCCCCTTTTACAACTTTCTGACAAGCAAAGTGAATGGGGAAGCCAGATTCACTTAACAACCAGGTTACTAACTTATCAACTGCAGTCATTCACTTAACTGTGGCAAGAAAAGTCGTTAAATGGGGCAAAACCCATTAACAAATATCTCACTTAAGAACTTAAATTTGTTTGGAATTGCAGATTTTAACTGCTTGAATTTTATTTGTGTTATCCATACCAAAATCTTTGCATCAAATTAAAGTCAATATTTTTTATAAAGGAAATTCCTTTCAAGTCTCATGTAAGCATTCAGCTTTTAATATGTGTACAAAAGATCATCAGCTGCCAAAAACACATTCAAACGATTTTCTAGTGGTGTTTCATCCAAGTATTACTGGGTCTAATGTTGCTTTTGAGATTAGCTAAAAGTATTGCCACACCCTATGTAGAAAATGTGTAGTACTAGAAATAGCATTAATTGACAATTATGTTGGGAAATTCCCTTACTGAATTTACTTTTTATGGAATTATAACTTGTTCTACTTGAATTAGGAATCACAAGCCTTTTTTTACTAGACAGTTGTGAAGCACTACCTAACAATTGGCAATAAAGACAACAGCACTTAATTGACCATGGCTCAATTTCCAAAAGCTGAACAGTGTATGGATGAGAAATCACCAGGAAATAAGACTGTAGGCTAGACAGATGTTGAAAAATATAATAATAATAATAATAGTAGTAGTAGTAGTAGTAGTAGTAGTAAAGTTGGAAGGGAGCTTGGAGATCATCTAGTCCAACCCCCTGCTCAGGCAGGAAACCCTACACCAGTGGTTCTCAACCTGTGGGTCGGGACCCCATTTGGGTCGAACGACCATTTCACGGGGGTCTCCAAACAACGCAGTCTGCCATTTTTTTCCCCTTTTCTTTAGCTGTGCTACTCCCTTTTATTCTATTGGCTTTTGAAAGCCAACAGAATAGACTCTCTTGAATAGAGTCTAATTCTATTGGCTTTCAAAAGCCAATAGGAATTGTCCAGGCTGTCTCTGCCTTGCTGAGCCTGCCAAAAGTCCCATTCTGCAAATGGTGCTGCACCAGTTGAGTAGTCCTCGACTTATGACCGGTTGAGTAGTCCTCGACTTACGACCGGTTGGAGGTCGTAGCATTAAAAAGGTTGAGAACCACTGCCCTACACCATTTCGGACAAATGGCTGTCCAGTCTCTTCTTAAAAACTTCCAGTGTTGGAGCATTTACTGCTTCTGGAGGTAGGCTGTTCCATTGATTAAGAGCCGAGGTGGCGCAGCAGTTAGAGTGCAGTACTGCAGGCCACTTTAGCTGACTGTGTTCAGCAGGTCAGCGGTTCAAATCTCACCGGCTCAAGGTTGACTCAGCCTTCCATCCTTCCGGGGTAGGTAAAATGAGGACCCAGATTGTTGGGGGCAATGTAAATATATATATATATAATTGCTTACTGGTGTACACCGCTTAGAGAGTGCTTGCACTTAAAGCAGTATATAAGTCTCATAAATAAATAAATAAATAAATAAATAAATAAATAATTGTTCTCACTGTCAGGAAGTTTCTCCTTATTTCTAGGTTGCTTCTCTCCTTGATTAGTTTCCACCTGTTGCTTCTTGTCCTGCCTTCAGGTGCTTTGGAAAAAAGCTTGATTCCCTCTTCTTTATGGCAGCCCCTGAGATATTGGAATACTGCTATCATGTCCCCCCTTGTCCTTCTCTTCGTTAAACTAGACATACCCAATTCTAGCAACCGTTCCTTATATGTTTTAGCCTCCAGTCCCCTAATCATCTTTGTTGCTCTTCTCTGTACTCTTTCTAGAGTCTCAACATCTTTTTTACATCGTGGTGATCAAAACTGGATGCAGTATTCCAAGTGTGGCCTTACCAAGGCATTGTGGAGTGGTATTAATAAAGTAATAATTATACATGACATTGACAAGCCATTTCTGTGCTACCCACAAAGAAACTATGTAGACTTGTCCTTGTTGCTTCCAAAAACTGAACTGAACTTGAGTCTTAATTCCTGTTTTGTTGCTTGATCATCCAGTTCTTTATAATTCTTTGCATACAGTGAGCTAGTGCAACATCGTAAGATGTGGAGAGAACCAATCCATGGAATTGCCAAGAGTGAGATACAACTGAAGAATAACATCACCATCCTACAGTTAGTAGCAATTTTTCAGGTTTGTCTGTCATTATCTGCTTTTCTGAGTATTTGTGAGCTCATGCTCATGATATTAATGATAATGTCTAGCCATCTTTTCATTTGCTGGCTTCTTTCTAAATTGCCTTTAATTTTTCCAAACATCACAGTCTACTCCAAAAATTCTTGCTTCTGTGTTATGAATAAAAAAAAAAACCTTACCTTCACTATCAGGTTATATATGTATGCAACGAAATTTCATTTTAATGTATGCCGATTAGCGTACATTCAAAGTGACAATAAAGTTATTATTCTATTCTATTCTATTTTCTAATTTAATCATTCTAATGAATGATTTATTCATCATGCTATTGAAAAAAAATCCTCTCAGCAGTTTTCTCCAGCACCACTGAACAAAGGCATCAATTTGTAATTTTTTCAGATTTCAGGTTTATAACTGGAAAGACCATATCTTTAGAAATCATTGCTGTCAGTATATTTTTTGAGCAGATTTCTAATGGTCTTTCTCTCCAAAAAGCAGATGTCACTCTGTTTCGTGGGTACAGTTTCTGTGGCAGCAATTTTTGAGCCCAGGAAGATAAAGTCATCTCTTCCATTACCTCTTCATGTATTTGCACTGGGCTGGTAATAATAGCTAACTTTGTTTGCCTTCAAGTCAATCTTAAAAACTGCCTGGACATGTTCCTTCAGTTTTCTTGGCATCATTTTGGGAACTGGTTTGATATTTTAGGTCTGAGAGAGAATGATTGACCCAGTCACCCACCTAGATTTCTGTCTAAGGTAGGACTAGAACTCATGGTCTCTGAGTTTAACCATTACACCAACTGACTCTCAACAGCTGACATGACCCTATTTAAAAAAAATACTGAACTTAAGAGCATCTTTTGTAACTTCTACTTTGATCTTCAATAAGACATTACTTCAACACAGTTCATCACAATCTTGAATTATTGTTCCATGTTCTATTGCTTCCTAATCAACATACATATAGATGAAGTGCTATAGTCTGATAACATCTGTTTTAAAGAATAATTTACAATACATTATAGACTGCAACACCTGCAATTTAAATTTTTAGTGTAATCAATACAGCAAAAATAAATATATTTTAAATCTTTTACCTTTTTAACATTTACTTTTTACCATTACCCTGTGGAAATTTGCAATGTGATCATGGGTACCTCTGCTTTCTCTGAAATCTTTTACTACTAATAGTTCTTATTTCATATGTTGTTTATATATGTGCAATTATTTAGTAGTTGAGCATTCTTTAGAAGTGCCTTTCACTCTTGAACTATATAAATTAGTCTGTTCCAGTTGTTTGGTCAACACTGTTTTCCATAACTGCTTACAAACTATAAGTAGTGCTTCAAAACACTTCTACCAGTATTTTAGCAACTCCTATAAGGAGTTTTTGTTAGCAATATTTTCTAGAGCTATTTAATTTACTTTTCAAAATGCCTGGTTCTAGATTGGAGCTCCAGAATTCCCTCAAGCCACAACTGGATATGTATCTATGATACATCTATTCACTTCATATGCTAAAACTTGTATTAATTCTAAATAAAAGTATTTATTGGTAGTGTTTTTTTCTGACCCATAAGTTTTAGACTAAATTTTGTTATCTCAGATGTTCACTTCAAGTCTTTCTTGAAATGTCCCATTTTTCCATGCTTGAAGCATTGAAGGGCTGGTTTGTCAGGAAATTAGTCCCTGGTTGCAGATTGGGTAGAATCATAGAATCATACAATGTAAACCTGAATAAGTCCACCATGCAATGTGCAATAGAACCAATTAAAAGTCCTATGAGAGGTGATTGTTCAGACTTTTAAAATTCTCCAGAGTTGGAATCCCCACCTGCCTATCTAGGTAGGCTGTTATACTTTGTACAGGTGTCATTTTCTTTAAACAAATCTAGTACAACTTATATCTCTTATTTTTGGTCCTAGTTTCTATGGCTATAGGAAATAAGTAGTTCTTGACAATCTTTCTTGTAATTTCCTTTATGTGCTTGAACATGACTGTTGTATGTCACCTCAAGTTGTCCTTTCTCTACACTAAGAATTGTTCAGCTTATTGTCACAAGGTATGTTCTGACATCCTTGTATCAGTTTTGCTGCCCTGCCTCTAACCTGTCAATATCTTCCTTGAAAACTGGTACATGGAATCTACAGTGTTCTCCATTGTCGAATATAGAGGAACATTAACTTTGTATTTTTCTGATACAGTGCTTCTTTTAATGTAGCTAGATTTATGTTAACCATTAACAATTCTGGCAGCTGTCTCATACATCTTGTTGTCAATGACCGCACCACATCTTTTTTGAGATAGCATTTTCAGGCCACTACTCCTTCTTATTGAAACTCAACATTAAGAAAACCAGAATCATGGCATTCGGCCCTCTTACTTCCTGGCAAATAGATGGGGAAGAAATGGAGGTAGTGACAGATTTTATTTTTCTGGGCTCAAAGATCACCTCAGATGGGGACTGCAGCCAAGAAATTAAAAGACACTTGCTCCTGGGGAGGAAAGCTATGGCAAATCTAGACAGCATACTAAAAAGCAGAGACATCACCCTGCCAACAAAAGTGCGTATAGTCCAGGCCATGGTTTTCCCAGTTGCAATGTATGGCTGAGTGCCAAAGAATGGAGGCCTTTGAACTCTGGTGCTGGAGAAGATTCCTGCAAGTCCCTTGGACTGCAAGGCGTTCAAACCGGTCAGTCCTAGAAGAGATCAATCCCGACTGTGCTTTAGAAGGCCAGATCCTGAAGTTGAAACTCAAATACTTTGGCCACCTAATGAGAAGGAAGGACTCACTGGAGAAGGGCCTAATGCTGGGAAAGATTGAGGGCAATAGAAGAACGGGACGACAGAGAATGGGATGGCTGGATGGAGTCACTGAAGCAGTAGGGGTGAACTTAAATGGACTCCAGAAGATGGTAGAGGACAGGAAGACCTGGAGGAACGTTGTCCATGGGGTCGCGATGGGTCGGACACAACTTTGCAATTAACAACAACAATAACAATCCTTATAGCAGTCATAGTATGGATCCCACTTGATAAAAAGTGTCCACAAAAGAGACCTAAAACAAGATGGATGGACGACATCAGCAAGTATTGCGGGCCCAATTGGTAAAAGAAAACTCGACACCATATTAGTTGGAAACATATGGAAGAGGCCTTCATCCTTCAGTGGACAGACAATGGCTAAAATGATGAGGATGATGATGATGATGATGAATCCCTCTTATATACATGTCCTTCATTGTTTTCTCACTGATATTTCCCCTTGTTAAATGACATCCTATTCATATGAGCCCAATCCTCCAACCTGTCCAGGTTGCAATATTGCTATCTGATCCTGGGTTTTGGCCAGATTTCCCAATTTTCTGCAAACTAGAAGTTTAATAAGCAGCCCATCAAATCCATCATCCAGATCCCAGAAGAAGCATGAAGATAAATATTCTGCAGCTTGATGTAAAACCATTTATGCTTATTGTTTGAGTCCTATTAGCTAGTTGTGGACTCACTGCAGTGCATTTTAAACCACATCTTATCTATTTTGTCTACAGCTTATTAATAATAACATCATTGTGTAGAGAACCCATGGTATGTCCTGGAGGGAAATGAACAAAATCAAGAAATTAGCAAAGGAGACTGAAACATTCCTTTAAGATCTTGGAAACTTGGTAGTATTTAGAATAGATTTAGGTAGGGTTCTCCCTAATTGACTGAGATATATGAGGGAAGGTAGGTAAAGCACAATCAGACTTGGCAGATTCTGTTGTAGCCTACCTCAAAAAGTAGTTTTATTCTTCCCTATGGAATCTTATTGATCTGGTCTGATACATTTGAAATCTTGTTAAAAGTTTCCTGAAATCAAGGTAAGTTATATCCAGAGCATTATGGCTATCTGCTAGAATAATTATGCTGTCAAACAAGGAGATAAATTTTTTTTACAAAGCCATATTACCAGGGTGAGGGACAGAAGGATAAAGAAAACATGAAATTTAATTAGTAAGAAACAAACTCTAAAAAAATTCCTTTTAGTTCTAAATATTCAAATGAAGGAAATCTGTTGAAAAACATAATTTACACTGCAGTTCTAATATGAAGATCCAACAATTGCAAGTGAACAAGAAAAAAAGTTCCAAAATAATATATAAAAGTAAATGCTAAAAATTAGATATGAGATATGAATTCCAAGAGGAGGAAGATACTGGACTGAAAACATGGAGACAAACAGAAGTAAAAATCAGAAAAGCTAAAAGTCCAAGAAAAGAAATTATATATCCCAAAAATCCAAATCTACTATTAAGGAATGTGAAGAATAGATTATTCAGCATGAGGGAATCGTTGTTGTGGGCTTCTGTAAGAATCTGAGGATTAATCAAAATTATAAAATATGATGCAAACTCCTCCCCAATACAATGTTTGCATAACACACATTTTATCATTTGCAGTTATTATTATTGTTATTAGAAAGTTATCACATACACACACACACACACAAAAAGAATTATGAAAGGAAAAATGAGTCAACAACCCATTCAATTTAAAAATGAATGAAAAGCAAAAGTGAAACAATTTAATCCTTGAAGACTATACAGAAAGCATTGTTATTTAGTAGAAGAATAGCATACTATTCAAGTGAAAATGGAAAATAATGGAAGAGAAAACGTGATCATAAAACATGGTTATTAATGTTCCCTGTCAATCTTGGAGATCAGGATGGCGATTTAAGGAACCACTGGATGTTACGCAATATAGTGGGTGATCCTAAATTATCCAGAGATGTAAGAATTAGCTTATGGGCTAGAAGAACAAGTTTTTTATGGATATTTCTACTTCTCAAAACAACTTAAGTGCCAATCAAGATGGACACATGTTGAATATAATTTTTATCCACCTTATTAAAAATGATTACCTAATCCAGAAACATGGACAGGAAATAATTATATTGAATATTTTAAATAACAGTAATAAGAAAGTTTTTAAAGAATAGAATGTAATACTTTATTTGGCCAAGTGTGATTAGACTTATTAGCAATACATTTAGTAATTAGTAATAAGTAAGTGGTAATAAAAGTAGAAATATTATAAATTGTGTCTTGATTCCTAAAGGGCTAAATATAGTATGTGACTTGATTATTTAATCTGTTATTTTTTTATTTCAGTTTATCTGCCATGATCCTTGTAGAATTAGTACATCAATGTATTCTTATTTTAATATATTAATATACCCATATTACACAAAAGTTGTCAATGTTTTACTGATTTCATGACACACAGACCATCTTTTTTTCCACTAATGCTACATAATCCATAAACTCCTTAACTAGCTATTTAATTAAGGTTCTAGGGCAGTGGTTCTCAACCTTCCTAATACCGTAACCCTTTAATACAGTTCCTCATGTTGTGGTGATCCCCAACCATAAAATTATTTTTGTTGCTACTTCATAACTAATTTTGCTACTGTTATGAATCGTAATGTAAATATCTGATATGCAGGATGTATTTTCATTGTTACAAATTGAACATAAAGCATAGTGATTAATCACAAAAACAATATGTAATTATATATTGTGAAATATTTATTTCTAATTACACGATCCATGGTTTTAAGCCCCTGAAATGGAGCCAAACCATTCACTTCTCACTCTTAAATGGAGCCAAACCATTCACTTCTCACTCTTAAATTGACTACATATGGGCAGCCCATGATTTATGGAAAGGGGGAAAGAAATCTCCAATCACTACCACTGAGTGATTGTTATGCAATCCTAACTGTATAAAGAAGGTATTATGTGATAGTTCATAATATAAAGCATTTCTGGTAAACTCTGTGCTGCAGTGACCAGAACCACACAGGAAAAGAAGGCAGAAACAATTTAAAAGTGGAGCCTTCAAACTACACTTGATAGTGAAAACATATTGAATTCAAATCAATTATTGAATTGAAAAATAGCCACTTTGGTTTGGTAGTGAAGGCATCAGGCTAAAAAGCAGGAAATGGCGAGTTCTAGTCCTGCCTTAGGTGTGAAAAACCAGCTGGATGACTTTGGACCAGTCACTCACTCTCTCACAGCCCAGCCCACCTCAGAGGATTGTGGTTCTGAGGAAAATAAGAGGAGTATTAAGCACGTTTGCACTTTTCGTATCCTTTTTTTCCTCTATGCATCGTGGACTTATCATCTTCATGTGGTTACTTAATGTTCGTTAATCACCTTTCAATCAAACCCCCGGGATTCAAGCCAGCGCGGCCGAATGGGCAGCCTTCCTCCCGGGCAGCTGCTGTGGCGGAGTGGGCCGCAAGGCTGCCAAATGCCAGCCTGGATTCGGTGGCATTTCCACCTCCCTCAAAACGGGCAATGGGAGCCAGCCCGCCCGGCTGAGGGAGAGCTGGGGAAAGGGGGAAGTCCTTGCGGGGGTCCCCAAGAGCCCCCCAACAGATGCCCTTCCCAGTGGGAAGGAGACGCGGCTTCCGAGGCCGCCTGAAGAAGCTCGAAGCCGCCGGTTAGTCCGAGGGGTGCTGCGACCAGGTCCCTAACCCCCGCAAAGACGTCGGGGAAGGGAGCTGCGGGGGGCTGCAGGGGTCGCTCGCCCCTCGTTCTCTGAACGGCTCCCCCTCCTGTCTGGGGGGGCGAGCGGGCAACGCGGGAAGTTGGGCTGGTTGGCTGCTCCATTCGCCTGGTGCGCCCGCTTGCCTGGTGCATCTGCCGGTCCCTTCCCTGCAGCGGTTCCTGGGCCGGCTGGGCAGGCGAAGGCGCTCTTGCGGTGTGGTGCCTCGGATCATTGGCCCGGAAGGGCACCTCGCATAGCTCGAAGTGGGCAGGCCCGACGCTGCCCTCCCTGCTCCCTCCTTCCGTCTCGGGGATGCGCGCATATGGGGCTCCTCACCCTTCCTGCTCCCTTCCCCTCCTGGGCCTAGCGGCAGAGGCAGGCAGGCGAGGAGGGAGGAGGGGGCACGTGATGAGGCAGTGGCGGTCTCGGCAGTGGCGGTCCCGCTCGCGGACCTGGAGAGCTTTTCGGCTGGAAAGTGACTCCAGTTCCCGGCACTAGCTCTGCCCTCTTAAAGCGCCGGTCCGGCAGGAAATGGGAGCATGGCAGTGTAAAAGGGCTCCGGTTGCTGGAAAAGAAAGCGGGGCGGGGCGTTATCGGTTCCTAAGACCCATCAGAAATATGTGTTTTCCGATAGTCTTAGGCGACCCCTGTGAAAGGGTCGTTTGACCCCCAAAGGGGTCACGACCCACAGATTGAGAACTGCTGTTCTAGGGTTTAGTTCTGCAATTGAGATTTGTGTGTGTGAGAGAGAGAGAGAGCGATTACTTGCAAGAACGTTTTTGTTAGCAAATTAGTATTTACTCATTTAGTGACTATTAGGTAACCTGAAGTAAGATTGTAAGCACAGTTGCAGGTTTTGCTTAGCAGCGGCTTTGCTTGACAATCAAGTTGCCAGTCCCAATTGTGATTGCTAAAAGAGGACTACCTGTATTGTCAAACCTCATGCAACTGGACAAGATTAAGGAGTCAAGAGCAACACAGACTTCAGTAAGGTATGTTTAGTGCTTGTGAAAGATTAATATAGATTCCTAGAAATTCTTAAGAAGAATTTTCCAGTTTCATTTATAGTAAATTAATTAAGGTAGAATCTCTTTGAGAGACTTCTTCTTTCCAGATTTCTCACCACTTAGGTAAAGTTGCCATTTATGAGATAAATGAGAACAAAAGATATCTACAACAATGTAGAAAATAGTTCATGCTATGGCATGGTCTTAAAAGAAAAAAAACGTTATGGGTTGTGAGACGGATTTAACAGCAAATAGTGACAGTACGATTATATTTATAGCATAAACATACAAACTTCTCAAGAGGCTTCTAATAATCCTATATGAACAGCAATATTGCAGAAGGTGTACCACCATGCAGCTAAAACAATAAGTGTGATAAGTACTTTCTCAGATACTCAAAAGGTATAAAACACTGGAAACATAAAATTATAATCTTTTATTGGAATACAGATACTTAAAAATAAGCTACTTTGGTCATGAAGATAACAGCACAACAGTGCTTTATAAATCTCTACAATAAAGAACAAATTCAGGAAATTTGGTCATTATTATATTAAGAAACATTTTTTCCAAGACTTCATTGTATCATTTTGGGAATTAATATTGAATATGGATGTTTAAAATGTATTTCTTTCCAAGAATACTATTTATATTTACATATTTGCTTTTATTAATTTGTTGCTTTTTAGCTTCCTATTTAACTAATGATGCCTTAATGATTGTTATAAAGTAAGAATTTTCAAATTCAGAATGTCCAAAAACACAAAAAGAACCAAGACAAAACAAACTTACTATTTTTTCCCTTATGTTATAAACTTAATTAACGTGAATGCTTCTAATATAAATATCTTCAAAAGAAAATTAAATTATAGCTCATGGATCCCACTGGCTATTAGCAATCATGACAGTTTTTCCTCAAACAAAAGGCCATATAAAATCCTGCAAGCAATAATATTTCCTGCATGAAAGCAAAAGTTGGATTTTGAAGAAACAGGATAGTAAGATGATGATGATGATGATGATGATAGTTGGAAGGGACCTTAAAGGTCATCTAGTCCAACCCCCTGCTCAGGCAGAAAACCCTATACCATTTCAGACAAATGGCTGTCCAATTTCTTCTTAAAGACTTCCAGTGTTGGGGCATTCACCGCTTCTGGAGGCAGGTTGTTCCACTGATTAATTGTTCTAACTGTCAGAAAGTTTCTCCTTAGTTCTAGGTTGCTTCTCTCTTTGGTTAGTTTCCATCCATTGCTTCTTATCCTGCCTTCAGGTGCTTTGGAGAATAGCTTGACTCCCTCTTCTTTGTGGCAACCCCTGAGATATTGGAACATTGCTATCATGTCCCCCCTCGTCCTTCTCTTCATTAAACTAGAGTTACCCAATTCCTTGTAAGTTTTAGCCTCCAGTCCCCTAATCATCTTTGTTGCTCTTCTCTGTACTCTTTCTAGAGTCTCAACATCTTTTTTACATCATGGTGACCAAAACTGGATGCAGTATTCCAAGTGTGGTCTTACCAAGGCATTGTAAAGTAGTATTAACACTTCACATGATCTTGATTCTATCCCTCTATTAATGCAGCCTAGGCTGTGTTGGCTTTTTTGGCAGCTGCAGCACACTGCTGGCTCATATTTAAGGACTCCCAGATCCCTCACACAGTTACTATTATTGAGCAAGGTACCTCCTAAACTATACCTGTGCATTTGGTTTTTCTTGCCTAAATGTACAACCTTACTTTTTTCACCATTGAATTTCATTTTGTTAGATAGTGCCTAGTGTTCAAGTCTGTCCAGATCCTCCTCTATCCTAAGCCTGTCTTCTGGAATGTTGGCTATTCCTGCCAGCTTGATGTCGTCTGCAAATTTGATGAGTTCCCCATCTATCCCCTCGTCCAAATCATTTATGAAGATGTTAGATAAGAAGAAGAAGAAGAAGAAGAAGAAGAAGAAGAAGAAGAAGAAGAAGAAGAAGAAGAAGAAGAAGAAGAAGAAGAAGAAGAAGAAGAAGAAGAAGAAGAAGAAGAAGAAGAAGAAGCTGTTGCAAGAAGATTGCACAGACTGACTACAAGCAGCGGCATGACAAAGTAGCAACAATGGTGCATTGGAAGATCTGCAAAAAATATCATTTGCCTGTAAGCAAAAACTGGTGGGATCATAAAATAGAGAAAGTCATAGAAAATGATAAAATTAAATTGCTCTGGGACTTCAGAATTCAAACAGACAAGCACCTGCAACATAACACCCCAGACTTAACAATTGTCGATAAGAAAGACAAAAAAGTCTGGATAGTGGACGTGGCAGTGCCTGGAGATAGCAGAATAGAAGAGAAAGAACTGGAGAAGATAACAAAATACAAAGACATAGAAATAGAAAGACTGTGGCAAAAGCAAGCAAGGGTAGTACCAATAGTCATAGGCTCCTTGGGTGCAATCCCAAAACAACTGGAGCACCACTTGAACACCATTGGCATTGACAAATTCGCTATTAGTCAATTGCAAAAGGCGGCCTTATTAGGAACTGCTTCCATCCTGCGACGATATCTGTAATACCATCAAACATCCACATCTGCCTATCCCAGGTCCTGGGTAAGGACTCGATAGGTAGACAAAATGCCAAATCCAGTCTGAACATCTGGCTGACTGTGCGATGATCGATAATAATAATAATAAAAAAGTTGGGAGGGACCTTGGAGGTCATCTAGTCCAACCCCGTGCTCAGGCAGGAAACCCTATACCATTTTGGACAAATGGGTATCCAGTTTCTTCTTAAAAACTTCCAGTGTTGGAACATTCACCACTTCTGGAGGCACGTTGTTCCACTGGTTAATTGTTCTAACTGTCAGGAAGTTTCTCCTTAGTTCTAGGTTGCTTCTCTCCTTGATTAGTTTCCATCCATTGCTTCTTGTCCTGCCTTCAGGCACTTTGGAAAATAGCTTGACTCCCTCTTCTTTGTGGCAGCCCCAGAAATATTGGAACACTGCTAGCATGTCCCCCCTCATCCTTCTCTTCATTAAACTAGACATACCCAATTCCAGCAACCGTTCCTTATATATTTTAGCCTCCAGTCCCCTAATCATCTTTGTTGCTCTTCTCTGTACTCTTTTCAGAGTCTCAACATCTTTTTTACATTGTGGTGACCAAAACTGGATGCAGTATTCCAAGTGTGGCCTTACCAAGACATTGTAAAGTGGTATCCCTAGGGAATTGGGCAGCATATAAATTTTACTAATAAATAAATAAGTATTAATACTTCACCTGATCTTGATTCTTGTTGTTATTGTTAATTGCGAAATCGTGTCCGACCCATCGCGACCCCATGGACAACATTCCTCCAGGTCTTCCTGTCCACTACCATCTTCTGGAGTCCATTTAAGTTACACCTACTGCTTCAGTGACTCCATCCAGCCATCTCATTCTCTGTCATCCCCTTCTTCTATTGCCCTCAATCTTTCCCAGCATTAGGCCCTTCTCCAGTGAGTCCTTCCTTCTCATTAGGTGGCCAAAGTATTTGAGTTTCAACTTCAGGATCTGGCCTTCTAAAGAGCAGTCGGGGTTGATCTCTTCTAGGACTGACCGGTTTGAACGCCTTGCAGTCCAAGGGACTCACAGGAGTCTTCTCCAGCACCATAGTTCAAAGGCCTCAATTCTTTGGCGCTCAGCCTTTCTTATGGTCCAACTTTCACAGCCATACATTGCAACTGGGAAAACCATGGCCTGGACTATACGCACTTTTGTTGGCAGGGTGATGTCTCTGCTTTTTAGTATGCTGTCTAGATTTGCCATAGCTTTCCTCCCCAGGAGCAAGTGTCTTTTAATTTCTTGGCTGCAGTCCCCATCTGAGGTGATCTTTGAGCCCAGAAAAATAAAATCTGTCACTACCTCCATTTCTTCCCCATCTATTTGCCAGGAATTGAGAGGGCCGGATGCCATGATTTTGGTTTTCTTAATGTTGAGTTTCAAGCCAACTTTTGCACTCTCCTTCTTCACCCGCATCAAGAGGCTCTTTAGTTCCTCTTCACTTTCTGCCATTAGAGTGGTATCATCTGCATATCTTAGGTTGTTGATATTTCTCCCGGCAATCTTAATTCCAACTTTTGATTCATCTAGCCCTGCCTTTCTCATGATGTGCTCTGCATATAAGTTAAATAGGCAGGGCAACAGTATACAGCCTTGCCGGACTCCTTTTCCAATTTTGAACCAATCAGTGATTCCGTGTCCAGTTCTCACTGTTGCTTCTTGACCCGCATATAGGTTTCTCAAGAGACAAATGAGATGGTCTGGTACTCCCATCTCTTTAAGAACTTGCCACAATTTGTTGTGATCCACACAATCAAAGGCTTTTGCATAGTCAATGAAGCAGAAGTAGATGTTTTTCTGGAACTCCCTAGCTTTCTCCATGATCCAGCGTATGTTGGCAATATGATCTCTAGTTCCTCTGCCTCTTCGAAATCCTGCCTGTACTTCTGGTAGTTCTCAATCCACATACTGCTGGAGTCTAGCTTGTAGGATTTTAAGCATAACTTTACTAGCATGTGAAATGAGTGCAATGGTGCGATAGTTTGAACATTCTTTGGCATTGCCTTTCTTTGGAATTGGAATGTAAACTGACCTTTTCCAATCCTGTGGCCACTGTTGAGTTTTCCAAATTTGCTGGCAAATTGAGTGTAGCACTTTTACTGCATCGTCTTTTAAGATTTTGAATAGCTCAGCTGGAATACTGTCACCTCCACTAGCTTTGTTGTTGCTCAGATTTTCTAAGGCCCATTTCACTTCACATTCTAGGATGTCTGGTTCGAGGTCAGTGACCATCTCATTGTGGTTATCTGGGATGTTAAGCTCATTCTTGTATAGTTCTTCTGTGTAGTTTTGCCATCTCTTCTTAATCTCTTCTGCCTCTGTTAGGTCCCTGCCATTTTGGTCCTTTATCATGCCCATCTTTGCATGAAACATTCCCTTCATATCTCCAATTTTCTTGAAGAGATCTCTGGTCCTCCCTATTCTGTTGTTTTCTTCTATTTCTTTGCACTGTTCATTTAAGAAGGCATTCTTATCTCTTCTAGCTACTCTCTGGAATTCTGCATTCAATTGGGTGTATCTTTCTCTTTCTCCCTTGCCTTTCGCTTCCCTTCTTTCCTCAGCTATTTGCAAAGCTTCCTCAGACAGCCATTTTGCTTTCTTGCATTTCTTTTTCTTTGGGATGGTTTTAGTTGCTACCTCTTGTACAATGTTGCGAACTTCCATCCATAGTTCTTCAGGCACTCTGTCTATCAGATCTAATTCCTTAAATCTATTTGTCACCTCTACTGTATATTCATCAGGAATATGATTTAGTTCATACCTGAGTGGCCTAGTGCTTTTCCCTACTTCTTTCAATTTAAGCCTAAATTTTGCAACGAGAAGCTCATGATCTGAGCCACAGTCAGCTCCTGATCTTGTTTTTACTGACTGTATAGAGCTTCTCCATCTTTGGCTGCAGAGCACATAGTCAATCTGATTTCTATGTTGATCTTGATTCTATCCCTCTATTAATGCAGCCTAGCCTGTGTTGGCTTTTTTGGCAGCTGCAGCACACTGTTGGCTCATATTTAAGGACTCCCAGATCCCTCACACAGTTACTATTATTGAGCAAGGTACCTCCTAAACTATACCTGTGCATTTGGTTTTTCTTGCCTAAATGTAGAAACTTACTTTTTTCACCATTGAATTTCATTTTGTTAGATAGTGCCCAGTGTTCAAGCCTGTCCAGATCCTCCTTATCCTAAGCCTGTCTTCTGGAGTGTTGGCTATTCCTGCCAGCTTGATGTCATCTGCAAATTTGATGAGTTCCCCATCTATCCCCTCATCCAAATCGTTGATGAAGAGGTTGAAGAGCACTGGGCCTAGAACAGAGCCCTGGGGCACCCCACTACACACTTCCCTCCATGTAGATGTGGTTCCATTGACGACCACATGCTTAGTACGGCCGGTCAGCCAGCTACGAATCCATCTGGTGGTGATCATATCTAACCCACATTTTTCTATCTTATTGAGTGGTAGGTTGTGATCTACTTTATCAAATGCCTTACTGAAGTCCAAATAATTATATCCACAGCATTCCTCTGGTCCACTAATTTTGTCACTTGGTCAAAGAATGCAATAATATTTGTCTGGCATGATGCTTTTGAACCTTGGTATGGAAGAAAACTCACAAGAATAATGTAAATAGCCAAGCAAACAACCAAATGAATCATCAGACAAATCAACCCAGAGTTCTCAAATGACCAGGCCCAAATACTTTGGACACATTTTGTGAAAACTTAGCTTCCCCAAGAAGGCTTTAATGCTGGGAAAGGTGGAAGGAAAGAGAAGAGGTGACCAGTAACTAAGGATTTGGTTAAAGTGATGATGGGTGTGCCACTGAAAGATCAGGTTATGGATACATCATCATGGAGAAAATCTACCTATGAGCTCACTAAGACAGTGACTTGATAATAGTTTTAAAAAATCATACTCAAAAGCAATGATATTTTTAATTTAATAATGCTCACTGTTGCTGATCAATTTTGCAATCCAAAATCTCTGCAGAAGGGTCCACAAAGGCACAAACAGACAATTTGGCAGTTTTTTTTTTATTGAAAATTTTTAAAATTTTACAAAATAAGAAAAAACAACCCTCCCCAACCCACCCCAACCCTCCCACTCCCTCCCTCAACTTTCCCAGAGCTGAATATAGGCTTAATTAAATTTTCTTGAATTCTTAAAAAAAAAAATATAAACCATAGATAAGTCTAAATACATTACTTAAACTACTAATAGAATAATTAACAATAATATATATATAAAAAAGAGATAACTATTAGAGAAAAAAAAAGAAAATACCTAAAAAAAGAAGAATAAAGAGAAAGAAGAAAAGAAATATAAGAAAGTAAAATAATAATAAAACATATAAAGAACAAGAAAAAATAATACAATCTATAAAATATTAAACTTTGTATATAAATTATTGATAAACTAAATAATATTTTTATATCCAACTTATGTTGTATAAAATCTATCCATTTTTCCCATACCACAAAAAACTTCTCTTGCGATTGATCCTTTAAAAAAGCCGAAATCTTTGCCATTTCCGCCAGATAGGATACTTTAAAAAACCACTCTTGCAAAGTAGGCAAAGATTCCTTCTTCCAGTATTGCCCTACTAACAACCTTGCGGCTGTAATTAAATTTAACATCAATATAACCTCCTTAGTATCACAATCGGTAACAATACCTAGCAAAAACAATTGTGGGGTAAATTTTACCCTCCTTCTAAAAATTCTTTGAATATTCCACCATATCTTAATCCAAAAGGCTTTTATATTTTTACACGACCACCAAATATGGTAATAAGTAGCATCCAAACAACCACATCTCCAACATTTGGGCTGTAAGTCGGGATACATACGAGACATTTTTTGTGGGTCAAGGTGCCATCTATAAAACATTTTATAAAAATTCTCCCTTAAGTTTTGGGCTTGTGTAAATTTAACATTTCTCACCCAGATGATTTCCCAGGTATCTAGTAGAACTGGTTCACCAAAATTTTGTGCCCATTTAATCATACATTCTTTAATTAATTCTGGTTCTGAGTCCAATTCTACTAGCAACCCATAAATTCTCTTAATATGAGTTCGTCTTTGATCTTTTACTTGTTTAACAAAATTTTCATCTTCTCTAAGCAAGCCCACATTACGATCTATCTTCCATCTGTCCGCTATTTGTCTGTACTGAAACCATGAATATATAATATTTTCTTGTGCTAAATCTTCCAAAGATTTTAACTGCCAAATTTTACCATACCATCTAAGCAATTGTGCATAAGAAACACTATCCATCTTAACTTCTCTCCTTATCCCCTCTATCGCATGCCAAGGTATAGCCCATAATGGTATTTTAGAATCACTTCTGTAGTATTTTCTCCAAACCCGAAGTAGAGAAATCTTTATAATATGGGATTTAAAAACCCAGTCAACTTTTTTATTAAAAATTAAATAGGCATGCCATCCAAAATATAAATCCCAACCCTCCAAGAGGAGTATTTCTACATTTGTTAAATTAACCCAATCACTAATTAATGTTAAGGCCACAGCATCATAATACAATTTCAAATTCAGTACCTTGAGTCCACCTCTCTCACAAATATCTTGTATAATTTTAAGCTTTACTCTTGGTTTTTTCCCCGCCCAGATAAATTTATTGATACCTTTCTGCCATTCATTTAAATTGACCTCATTCTTTAAGATAGGTATCATTTGAAATAAGAAAAGGAATTTAGGCAGGACATTCATTTTAATCGCCGCAATTCTTCCCAAAAGAGATAATTGCAACTTCTCCCAATTTTTCAAGTCTCTTTGTATCCTGACCCACAACCTTTCATAATTATTTTTATACAATTTTACATTAGAGACAGATAAAGTAACCCCCAAATATTTTACCTTATCAACAACTCAAAATCTGTCAGATTAACCAAAGTCTGCTTATCCATATTAGTCATATTTTTGGGTAATATTTTAGTCTTATTGTTATTAATTTTAAAACCCGAAACCCGTCCATATTGATATATCAATTGTAATAACTCTATTATGGAGTGAGTAGGTTGGGACAGGGTAACCACCAAGTCATCTGCAAAAGCTCTTAGTTTGTATTCTTTATTGTTAACTTCTATTCCTTTTATTTGCTGTGATTCTCGAATTTTAATCAACAATATTTCCAAAGTTAAAACAAACAGCAAACGTGACAATGGACATCCCTGTCTAGTCCCCTTTTCTATTGTAAAAACCTCTGACAAGCCCCCATTAACTATAAGTTGTGCCGTTTGTTTTTGATAAATAGCACCAAGAGCTTGTGAAATTTTTTCTCCAAAGTTCATTTTATCGCTTAGTCTTAACATAAATTGCCAATTCAATTGGTCAAAAGCTTTCTCAGCATCTAGAAATATCAATCCTGCAGAGACTTGATTATTTTTATCTAGATATTCTAATAAGTTAATAATTTGTGTGACATTATTCTTCATATACCTTCCAATTATAAAACCCGTTTGATCCTTATGTATAATCTGACACAAAACCCTCATAAGCCTATTAGCTAATATTTTTGCAAAAATCTTATAATCTACATTTAAAAGAGATATAGGTCTATAATTCTTTGGTAGAGTAAGATCTTGATCTTCTTTTGGAATTAAAGATATAAAGGCTCTGCCCCATGACGGGGGAATCTCTAAACCCTGTAATATATTATTAAAAAGCTGTCTTAAAGGTTGAATCATCTCTTGTACCAAAGTTTTATAATAAATAGATGTCAAACCATCCGTACCCGGTGCTTTACCTAATTTTAGTTCTTTAATCACTGTCTCAATTTCCTCACTAGTAATTGGACTATTAATTTCTTGTTTCTGATCTTCTGTTAATTTAGGGAAGTTGGCTTCATTTAAATAATTATCTATATCTGAGACCTGTATTTTAGTACTCTTATATAATTTTTGATAATAATCTAAAAAAGATTTCTTAATCAACTCCTTCTGATATACCAATTTACCATTATGATTTATTTTATCTATAATTCTCTGTCTCTGTTGCTTTCTGAGTTGGTAAGCCAACCATCTCCCTGGTTTATTAGCATTACAAAATGTATTTTGTCTCATATACAGTAAGTTAGTTGCAGTTTGATCAGCCATCAACATATTAAATTGTGATTTAAGCAATTTTATAGATTCTTTAACCTTTTCATCTGTAGGATTTGAAATCAAATTTTTTTCTTTTAATTTAATCTCATCTTCCAAATCCTTACGTTTCTGAATCTGCTTTTGTCTGTGAGTATTATTCATTTGTATCAAGATCCCACGCATGAAGGCTTTACCTGCATCCCATACCATTGACATTGATGTTCCCTTATGCATATTTAAAACAAAATAATCCTTTAAATGCTCCTTTAATTTTTGAATATTCTTTTCTTGTCTAAATAAGTTCTCATTAATCCTCCACGATCTCCTCTCCTCTTTTTCATCCGCCAACTCCATCCAAACTGGACTGTGGTCCGTCAAAGTCCTAGGAAAAATCTTAACATTCTTTACCCTAAAGTATAAATCAGTTGTAATCAAGAAAAAATCAATTCTTGAAAAGGATTGGTGTCTGTCTGAAAAGAAAGTAAAGTCTCTCTCCTCCTGATTGCGTTCCCGCCAGTAGTCTCTCAGCTCCCAGTCCTCTTTCAAATCAAAAAAGGCTTTAGGTAGTTTAGCCTGTTTAAAAAAAGTAGAAGATCCTTTTTTGTCTCTTTGTATATCTAACACACCATTCCAATCACCCATTAATATCACAGATCTATAATCCAACAAAGTTAATTTCTGATGTAACAATCTGTAAAATTGTTCCTGTTGTTGGTTTGGTGCATACAACCCCACTATAAGTATTTTCTTCCCATATAAACCAACCTCAATCATAACATATCTCCCTTGAAGATCAGATTCTACCAAACAGGCTGATAAGTTTTGCTTAACATAAATGACTACTCCCCCTTTTTTCCCAGGAGCAGAAGATATAAAATGAGATCCCAAACGAGCATTGGCTAAATGTTTTTGGTCTTTAGATAAAATATGTGTTTCCTGCAAACAAATAATATCATTATTATGTTGCTTTAAGTAATGAAAGATTTTCTTTCTCTTTTGGGGGGAATTAAGGCCATTAGCATTCCAGGTCAGGAGCTTTACCATCTCCCTTAAGCAAGAGCCTGGAGAAAACTGCTTGAAGATCTGCCATAGAAGAATATGCTACAGAACTCTTGGATCTTGCTCCTCCCACCGGCAACGAAGCAATTTCTTGAAGAGATTCTTTAACTTCTTTCTTCTGTTGTTCCTTTTCCTTAGGTCTATGTGCTGCACGGGTCATTCTTTGCTCTTTGATCTCTGTTTGTCGCGACCACTCCACCTGTGGCTTTCCAGCAACCATCACACCTTGTCCTTCAGACTGTTGTTCCACCTCTTTACCATCCAAAGCTTTCTGCATCATAAATGATGGTGAGCCTGCTCCCAGGACCGAACTGTAAAACTCCTTTGCTTTAGTAACTGTATTGAGTCTGTAACGCGTCCCCGCATGGCTCACAACAATACCCGTCGGAATCTCCCATCTGAATGGCATCATTCTTGTTTTAAGTTCATTAGCTAGAAAAGCAAAATCTTTTCTCTTTCTTAAAATTTTAGATGGGATCTCCTTTAAGATAATGACATCTTGAGCAGCAATCTGAAACCTCTTATTATAGAAAGCTTGTATAATTTCATTACGCAGAGATCTCTTTGCAAAATAAATCACCACATCTCTTGGTAAATTCTTCTGTTTTGCGACTTCCGGTGGTTAGCGACGATGATGGCGGCTACATTGTAGCCGTCCTCCTGGGATGGCGTTAGATCTGCGGAGCACAGCGGACATCAGCTGGCCCGCGGCTCGAAATCCCCTTCCCGGGTGAAGGGAAGGGGTAGAGAACTACACGAATAGAGGTAGAACCTCTTAACCCCCCCTGGAGTTTTTTTTTTGGGGGGGAAGAAAGAGCGTTCCCTCGGAGTTCGTGTTCTCTCCGCCTCCCAGCTGTTTTTGTTTCCTCGGAAACAAAGTGAAACGCCGCTACCATCTCCGCGCTTAAAGTGTTCTGGTGAGTGACTTTCAAAGCGGACAGAGCTGTTTAAAGGATTTTACTTGTAGTGTTTCATTTCTCTTTTAGTCTATGTTGATTTTTTTTCTTTTGTCTTTGCTGGTGCGGAGAGTGAAAGTAAGATGGCGATTTGAAAGTGCCTTTGCTTTTTTTTTGTTTGTTTTTTTCCGGAAAGAAAGCATTGATTTAAACGGAACGTAATGGACTATATAGTTCTTTTCTTTTAAGCTTTTCTTTTTTTTCTGAAAGTGCTCTAGTGGCTTTGAAGCTTTTTTGCACTCTCCTTTGCTTTTTTTTTCTTTCAAACTTTGAGGATTTTAGTACTTTCTTTTTCTTTTTAAGAAGGAAGAAAGAGAGAATAAGATTTTTTAAAAATGGCTTCAAAGAGGCAACCAGCTTCTACAGTTTCTAAGGTGGCTTCTTCTCCTGCAATTCTACCAGTACAACAATCTAAAGCTACACCATCAGTACAGCAACCTAAAGTTACACCCCCACCTTCTCCTCCTTTGCCAGTATTATCTGTACAAGACATGAAAGATATAATGGGAAATGCTGTATCCCAAATCAGAGAGGAAATGAAGGACCTTCTTGGACAGAATAAATCTGAAAGTAGAGAGGAAATGAAGGACCTTCTTGAACAGAATAAATCTGAAAGCAGAAAGGAAATGAAGGAGCTCTTAGAGGAGAATAATACTATTTTGAGAAAAGATATAGTAGCAGCTTTATCAGGATTGGCTTCTGTGGTCAAGAAGCTTGATTCCAGAGTGGAAGAGGTTGCAGATAAAGTAGATCTCTTGGAAGATAAATTTGAAGATATGGAAAAAAAGATGGAAATTTCACAAGATGATATTCTTATGTCTCAATACAGGGAAATGGAATATGCCCTGAGAATCAGGGGTTTGAAAGAAGATATGAATCAAGATTTGATAGAGATGGTGGTTAATGATCTTGCTCTTGTTTTGAATAGGGATAAAGATGGATTACGTAGAGAAGTGGAAAAAATTTACAGAGTTAACTCTTGGGTTGCGAAGCAAAAGAATTTACCAAGAGATGTGGTGATTTATTTTGCCAAGAGATCTCTGCGTAATGAAATCATACAAGCCTTTTATAATAAGAGGTTCCAGATTGCTGCCCAAGATGTCATCATTCTAAAGGAAATCCCATCTAAAATTTTAAGAAATAGAAAAGATTTTGCTTTTTTAGCTAATGAACTAAAAACAAGATTGATGCCATTCAGATGGGAGATTCCGATGGGTATTGTTTTGAGCCATGCGGGGACACGCTACAGACTTAATACTGTTACTAAAGCAAAAGAGTTTTATAATTCGGTCCTGGGAGCAGGCTCATCTTCACTCATGATTCAGAAAGTTTTGGATGGCAAAGAGGTGGAACAGCAGTCTGAAGGATTAGGTTTGATGGTTGCTGGAAAGTCACAGGTTGAATGGTCTCGACAAACAGAGATCAAAGAGCAAAGAATGACTCGTGTTGCACATAGACGCAAGGAAAAGGAACAACAGAAGAAAGAAGTCAAAGAATCTCCTCAAGAAAGTGTCTCGTTGCCGGTGGGAGGAGCAAGACCCAAGAGCTCTGCAACACATTCTTCAATGGCAGACCTTCAGGTAGTCTTCTCCAGGCTTTTGGTTAAGGGAGATGGTAAAGTTCCTGACCTGGAATGTTAACGGCCTTAACTCCCCTCAGAAGAGAAAGAAAATCTTTCATTACTTAAAGCAACATAATAATGATATTATTTGTTTGCAGGAAACACATATTTTACCTAAAGATCAAAAATACTTAGACAATTCTCGTTTGGGATCTCATTTTGTATCTTCTGCTCCTGGGAAAAAAGGGGGTGTAGTTATCTATGTTAAACAAAACTTACCAGTCTGTTTGGTAGAATCAGATCCTCAAGGAAGATATGTTATGATTGAACTTGGTTTATATGGTAAGAAAATACTTATAGTGGGATTGTACGCACCAAACCAACAACAGGAACAATTTTATAGACTGCTACATCAGAAATTAAGTTCGTTGGACTATAGATCTGTGATATTAATGGGAGATTGGAATGGTGTTTTAGATACACAAAGGGATAAAAAAGGATTTTCTACTTTTTTCAAACAGGCTAAATTACCCAAAGCTTTTTTTGATTTGAAAGAGGACTGGGAGCTGAGAGATTATTGGCGTGAACGTAACCAAGAGGAGAGAGACTTCACCTTCTTTTCAGATAGACATCAATCCTTCTCAAGAATTGACTTTTTCTTGA
Organism: Crotalus tigris; assembly: GCF_016545835.1. Lineage (NCBI taxonomy): Eukaryota > Metazoa > Chordata > Lepidosauria > Squamata > Viperidae > Crotalus > Crotalus tigris. Next base: position 3,140,063 of record NW_024096718.1, read on the forward strand.
TTACAACTGACTTATATTTCAGGGTAAAGAATGTAAAAATTTTTCCTAGGTCGTTGACGGATCATAGTCCAGTTTGGATGGAGCTGGCTGATGAAAAAGAGGAGAGGAGATCGTGGAGGGTGAATGAGAACTTATTTAAACAAGAAAAGAATGTTCAAAAATTAAAGGAGCATTTAAAGGATTACTTTGCTTTAAATATGCATAAGGGAACTTCAATATCAATGGTATGGGATGCAGGTAAAGCTTTCATGTGTGGGATTTTGATAAAAATGAATAATGTTTATAGACAAAAGCAGATTCAGAAACGTAAGGAACTGGAAGATGAGATTAAATTAAAAGAAAAGTCTTTGATTTTAAATCCTACAGATGAAAAGGTTAAAGAATCTATAAAGTTGTTAAAAACACAATTTAATATGTTGATGGCGGATCAAACCGCAACTAATTTATTGTTTATGAAACAAAATACATTTTGCAATGCTAATAAACCAGGGAGATGGTTGGCTTATCAATTAAGAAAGAATCAGAGACAGAGAATTATAGACAAAATAAATTATAATGGTAAATTAGTTTATCAGAAGGAGTTGATTAAGAAATCTTTTTTAGATTATTATCAAGAATTATATAAGAGTACTAATGTACAAACTTTAGATATAAATAATTATTTAAGTGAGGCCAACTTCCCTAAATTAACAGAAGATCAGAAACAAGAAATTAATGGTTTAATCACCAATGAGGAAATTGTAACAGTTATTAAGCAATTAAAATTAGGTAAAGCACCGGGTACGGATGGTTTGACATCCATTTATTATAAAACCTTGGTAGAAGAGATGATTCAACCTTTATGTGAGCTTTTTAATAATATACTACAGGGTTCAGAGATTCCTCCGTCATGGCATAGAGCTTTTATATCTTTGATTCCAAAAGAGGATCAAGATCTCACTTTACCGAAGAATTATAGGCCCATATTTCTTTTAAATGTAGATTATAAGATTTTTGCAAAAATTTTAGCTAATAGGCTTATGAGGGTTTTGCATCAGCTTATACATAAGGACCAATCGGGTTTTATAACTGGTAGGTATATGAAGAATAATGTTAGACAAATTATTAATTTATTAGAATATTTAGATAAGAATAACCAAATTTCCGCAGGGCTGATATTTTTAGATGCTGAAAAAGCTTTTGATCAATTGAATTGGCAGTTTATGTTAAGATTAATTGAGGAAATGAATTTTGGAGAAAAAATATCACAAGCTTTTGGTGCTATATATCAAAAACAAACGGCACAACTTATTGTTAATGGGGGTTTGTCAGAGGTTTTTACAATAGAAAAAGGTACAAGACAGGGATGTCCATTGTCACCGTTACTGTTTGTTTTAACTCTGGAAATTTTGTTGATCAAAATTCGAGAGTCGCAGGAAATAAAAGGAATAGAAGTTAACAAAAAAGAATATAAATTAAGAGCTTTTGCAGATGACTTGGTGGTTACTTTGTCTCAACCTACCTATTCTGTAGTAAATGTATTACACTGATTTACCAATATGGACGGGTTTTAAAATTAATAATAATAAGACTAGAATATTATCTAAAAACATGACTAATTTGATTAAGCAGATTTTGGTTAATCTGACAGACTTTGTGTCACAAGTTCCGACTAATGAAGCACTTCAAAGAACTTTCAGGCATGTTTCCTAAAGTCTTTATTTGCAGAGCTACAAATTATGCCGGTCACCATTGGACTAATTGATGCCAGAATCTGAACTTCCGGGCGCTGGCATCAAGCTTTCCTTGCTCAACCCCTCCCTTCTCATGCAGTCACAGGTCACATTATCCAATTAGTGAGAAGGTCAAACGTTTACTTCCTCTTTCTTTCCCGGGCTTTTTTCCCCCGCCCAGTCTAAGCTAAGTATTAACCCAATAAATGCCAGACAGTTTTGCATATTGTCAAAGCAAGAATATACAGTATTTGCAGCATTGACATCCGGCCCCCCTTACAAGAAGGACAGATCCTGTAAGGAAACAAAAGCATATGTTAAGGGTTATCTTTCGGTTTGCTGGGGTGTTTCACATGAAACTTTTCGATCAATCTGTCAGCGTTCACTTCACTAGATTTCACCCAGGTGGCTTCAGACAATGGGTATCCCTTCCATTGTACCAAGTACTGTAATTTCCCTCTAAAGATTCTGGAGTCAAGAATACGTTTCACTTCATAGTGGGTCTGCCCTGCCACTACGAGGGGTCCAGGTGCCTTCTTTGGAGGAGGTCTCAAAGTGGAGCCCCGATAAGGCTTCAACAAACTACAATGGAAAACTGGGTGAATTTTCCCTAACAGTTTAGGGAGTTTTAGTTGTACTGTGACTGGGTTGATGACCTTTACTATGGGGAAAGGCCCCAAGAATTTTGGTCCCAATTTCTTGCTGGGCAATTTGAGGCGTAGATATTTAGTTGACAGATAGACCTTTTCCCCAACTTGGAATGTTCTTTGGGGAGCCCTCTTTTTATCAGCCTGCTTTTTATAGGTTTCAAAAGTCTTTTTTAAAGCAGTTTTTGTGTTTTTCCAAACTTCTTCCCATCCTCTCACCCATTGATCAAGTGTCTGTGAAGCGGAGGGCAACTGAGGATATTCAGGTATTGGGTTGAATTCTTTCCCTGTGGCTACTTTGAAAGGCGTGTAGCCGGTGCTGCTGTGCACGGAATTATTGTATGCCACCTCCGCAAAAGGGAGGAGATCAGTCCAGTTCGTCTGTTGGTAGGAAACGTAGCACCTAAGATATTGCTCCATCATTTTGTTAGCGGCTTCAGCGGCCCCATTGGTGGCTGGATGAAAAGCAGATGATAACCCTTGAGATGATCCAATCAATGTAAGGAAATTTCTCCAAAACTTCGCTGTGAATTGCACCCCCCTGTCTGAGATTATTCGCTTAGGGGCACCATGCAGCCAGTAGATATGTTTCAGGAACAATTTGGCCAGGCGTTGGGCGGATGGGAGTCCTTTGCAGGCGATGAAATGAGCTTGTTTCGAGAACAGGTCTATCACAGTCCAAATGACAGTATTTCCCTTACTTTCAGGTAGGTCCACTATAAAGTCCATAGCTATTTCTTCCCGGGGTTGAGAAGGGTCTCTGGCTGGCAAAGGCAGGGTCTGACAGGCTTCCTGCTGGGCTCCCCATCGCTCTTGTGGCCACCCTGGCTGCAGATTTATGCCCAGGGGTTGCACGTTTGGGGGCTGTGGCCAACCTCCTTGCTGTGGCTGCTCTCCCCCCAGCTGCTGATTTCCTGGCTTCTGTACCACCCCAAGACATTGCAAGGCCTCTATTGGCTGTGGTAAGTTCAGAGGACATGGATCAGCCACTTGCTGGGGAACCCAATTTCCCCTTTGTTGCAGAGGATTCAAACTGGGATTCTCTCTCTTAGGGATGAAGGTTTCACTTTGTAGGGACTGTTTTCTGTTTCTCATTTCTAAGTTTTGAAATCTTTCCAATGACTCACCCATAACTGTGTTATCTGTCCATTCTGCTTTTGAAGTCTTCGCTCTCAGCTGGGAAATCTGCCAAATATCTCTCTCCCCCGACTTGCTGGCTGTCGCTTTCCCCCCCGGGGAAACTGCTGCAGCTACGGGGCTGGTTTCAGGCAATTTTTTTTTCTCCATAATGAGATCTCCCCCGAGGCTGCTGTTGATAAATCGGGACGTAGATCGTTTGAAAAGAGTGCGGATTCTGGCATGATGTCACAAGTTCCGACTAATGAAGCACTTCAAAGAACTTTCAGGCATGTTTCCTAAAGTCTTTATTTGCAGAGCTACAAATTATGCCGGTCACCATTGGACTAATTGATGCCAGAATCTGAACTTCCGGGCGCTGGCATCAAGCTTTCCTTGCTCAACCCCTCCCTTCTCATGCAGTCACAGGTCACATTATCCAATTAGTGAGAAGGTCAAACGTTTACTTCCTCTTTCTTTCCCGGGCTTTTTTCCCCCGCCCAGTCTAAGCTAAGTATTAACCCAATAAATGCCAGACAGTTTTGCATATTGTCAAAGCAAGAATATACAGTATTTGCAGCATTGACACTTTGAAGTTGTTGATAAGATAAAATATCTGGGGGTTACCCTATCTGTTTCTAATGTAAAATTGTATAAAAACAATTATGAAAGGCTGTGGGTCAGGGTACAAAAAGATTTGAAAAATTGGGAGAAGTTACAGTTATCTCTTATGGGAAGAATTGCAGTGATTAAAATGAATGAACTGCCAAAATTTCTCTTTTTATTTCAAATGTTACCTATTTTAAAGAATGAGGTTAACTTAAATGAATGGCAGAAAGGTATCAACAAATTTATTTGGGCAGGGAAAAAACCAAGGGTAAAGCTTAAAATTATGCAAGACTTCCGTGAGAGAGGTGGACTCAAGGTACCGAATCTGAAATTATATTATGATGCTGTGGCTTTAACACTAATTAGTGATTGGGTTGATTTAACAAATGTAGAAATACTCCATTTGGAGGGTTGGGATTTACTTTTTGGATGGCATGCCTATCTAATTTTTAATAAAAAAGTGGATCGGGTTTTTAAATCTCATATTATAAGGATTTCTCTACTTCGGGTTTGGAGGAAATATTATAAAAGTGAGTTTAAAATACCATTATGGGCTATACCTTGGCATGCGATAGAGGGGATAAGAAGAGGAGTTAAGATGGATAGTGTTTCTTATGCGCAATTACTCAGGTGGGATGGTAAAAATTGGCAGTTAAAATCTTTGGAAGATTTAGCACATGAAAATATTATATATTCATGGTTTCAGTATAGACAAATAGCTGATAGATGGAAGATAGATCGTAATGTGGGTCTGCTCAGAGAAGATGAAAATCTTTTTAAACAAGTAAAAGATCAAAGGCGAACTCACATTAAGAGAATTTATGGGGTGCTAGTAGAACTGGACTCAGAATCAGAACTAATTAAAGAATGTATGATTAAATGGGCACAAAATTTTGGTGAACCAGTTCTACTAGATACCTGGGAAACCATCTGGGTGAGGAATGTTAAATTTACACAAGCCCAGAACTTAAGGGAGAATTTTTACAAAATGTTTTACAGATGGCACCTTGATCCACAAAAAATGTCTCGTATGTATCCTGACTTACAGCCTAAATGTTGGAGATGTGGTTGTTTGGACGCTACTTATTATCATATTTGGTGGTCGTGTAAAAATATAAAAGTTTTTTGGATTAAGATATGGTGGAATATTCAAAGAATTTTTAGAAAGAGGGTAAAATTTACCCCACAATTGTTTTTGTTAGGTATTGTTACTGATTGTGATGCTAAGGAAGTTATATTGATGTTAAATTTGATTATGGCCGCTAGGCTGTTAGTAGGGCAATATTGGAAGAAGGAATCTTTGCCTACCTTGCAAGAGTGGTTTTTTAAAGTTTCTTATTTGGCGGAAATGGCAAAGATTTCGGCTTTCTTAAAGGAGCAATCGCAAGAGAAATTCTTTGCGGTATGGGAAAAATGGATAAATTTTATACAATATAAATTGGATATAAAAAAATATCATTTAGCTTTCTAATAACTTGTATATAAATTTTAATATTTTATAGATTGTACTTTTTATATCTCTTTTCTTCTTTCTCTTTTTTTTTCTTTTTTATTATCTTTTTTTTTCAAGTACTTTTTCCTTTTAATACGTATGCTTTTTTTACATATATTTTATTGTTAATTACTTTATAAATTGTTTATGTAAGGTATTTAGATATATTTATGACTTATATTTTTTCAATTTTTTTAAGTTTCTTAAAAATTTTAATTAAGCCTATACTCAGCTCTGGGAAGACCGGGGGGGATGGAGAGGGAGGGTTGGGGTGGGTGGGCGAGGGTTGGTTTTTTTTTTTTTTTTTTTTTGCTTTTTGTAAAAATATCTAAAAATTTTCAATTAAAAAAAAATTCTTCTGTTTTGCGACCCAGGAATTAACTCTGTAAACTTTTTCCACTTCTCTAAGTATTCCATCTTTCTCCCTATTCAGAATAACAGCAAAGTCATTTACCACAATTTCTGCCAGATCTTGTTGCATATCCTCTTTCAGACCCCTGATTCTTAAAGCATATTCCATTTCCCTATACTGAGACATAACAATGTCATCTTGTGAAATTTCCATCTTTTTTTCCATGCCTTCAAATTTATCTTCCAGGGTATCAACCTTTTCTGCAACCTCTTCAACCCTTGAATCAAGCTTCTCAACCACAGAAGCCAGTCCTGATAGAGCCATAACTATATCTTGCCTCAGAACAGTGTTATTCTGCTCTAACAGGTTCTTCATTTCTCCTCTGATTTGAGTTTTATTCTGATCTATAAGCTCCTTCATTTCCCCTCTAATTTCAGTTTTGTTCTGATCTAAAAGGTCCTTCATTTCCTCTCTGATTTGAGATACAGCATTTCCCATTATATCTTTCATGTCTTGTACAGATAATACTGGAGAGGAGGAGAAGATGGTGGTGTAACTTTAGGTTGTTGTACCGGTGTAGCTTTAGGTTGTTGTACCGGTAAGATCGCAGGGGAAGAAGCCACCTTAGGAACTGTAGAAGCTGCTTGCCTCTTTGAAGCCATTTTTTAAAAAAGGAAAAATCTTATTTCCTCTTCTTCCTTCTTAAAGAAAATACAATAAAAAATCCTCTAGAAAAAAAATAAAAAGCAAAGGAGAGTTTAAAAGCTATTTCAAAAACACAAAACCACCTTCTAAAAAAAAAGTTTAAAAAGTTTAAGTAGAAAAAACTAAATAGTCCATAACATTCCGTTTGACTCGCTTTCTTCCGAAAAAAAGGCACTTTCAAATCGCCATTTTACTTTCACTCTCCACACAAGCAAAAAACAAAGAAAAAGAAAAGAAAATCAGCCTAAACTAAAAAGTAAATAAAAAATCAATGTCCAATCCTTTATCCAGCTCTGTCCACTTTTAAAAATCACTCACCCGGTCCTTTTAAGCGTGTGGAGATGGTAGTGGCGTTTCGCTTTGTTCCTGAAGGAACAGAGACAGCTGGGAGGCGGAGGCAGCCCGAACTCCGAGGGAGCTCTCTTTCTACCCCCCAGAAAAAAAATCCTGGGGGGTTTAAGAGGCTCTACCTCTATTCAGGTGATTCTCTACTCCCTCCCTTCACCCAGGAGGGGGATTTCGAGCCGCGGGACAGCTGATCTCTGCTATGCTCCGCGGTTCTCACGCTGTCCCAGGAGGACGGCTACAATGTAGCCGCCATCATCGACGCTATCCACCGGAAGAGCAATTTGGCAGTTTTAATATTGTGACTGAAGCCCTACTTTGTTGTACATATAAAGGGGTATGATTTTTATTGTAACAGAAAAGCCTGTATGTTCCATGTTTTGACATTCAATACTGAACCCAGTGTTGTAGGACACATGGTTCAAGAAAACTATATTAAGTGTTCAATGCCTATCTTAAAAAAAAAAGAGCTGTTCTTTGGGAACCTGTGGCTAAACTCAATTGAAATAGAATGCTGGACTAGCCAGATTTGATGAAATAAGGGTAGACAATCTAGCTCTCCAGATTTGAACTTCCATATCTATTGGCCATGAGGATTGTAGATAACAAGCATAACATTACAATCCCAACATATTTCCATTAGGACATTGATTGAGAATATTTGATAGGATAGAATTTTTAGGCAATACCCTCTAGAGCCCATGTACATGGATATGGTTTAGAATCTGGCATTTGTTAAAAAAAGAAAATTGTAAACTGTTTGATTCAATAAGTATTTTTTAAAGTACTGCAAAGCCTTGATTTCACAGGCCAAATGCAAGTGGCATTATTAATGGGGATTTGTGCTATTTGCAAAATGGAACCATAATGCAGATGAAATAATTTGCATCATTTGCATAATGTAATTATGTTAATAATTAAAATTACTGCAAATTATGTAACATTAACATCTATTTAACTACCTCATTAAAGTTATTTCAGATTCAACAGATTAATCTGTTATGGGGGAAGGGGAAAAAACAGAAAAATGATCCCTTGCATCTAAAGTCTAAATGTTTTCTGAGGTTTTCGCGGGTGTTTGTATGTAGGTCTTTGGTTGTTCGGGTTTTCTCCCGCGTAAAATTGGAAGTGTCTTGGCGACGTTTCGACGAAGTCCCATTCGTCATCTTCAGGCTGGTGTTTTCAGCTTCGTGCTTCGAGCAGCAATGTGTGGTCTTAGCTGTTTCTTCCTTTTAACTGCCAGTGGGGGTATGAACTGATTGGGTGGGAGCTTGGCTGTGTTCTGATTGGGTGGAGGTGTGTTCTGATTGGTTAGGGGCTTGGCTGTGCTCTGATTGGCTGGGGGGTTGGCTGTGCTCTGATTGGCTGGGGGATTGGCTGGGGGAGTGTTCTGTTTGGTTGTGCTCAGGTTAGTCTGAGTTGCAGAGGGGTTTAAGATTTTGGGCTGCCTTGCTATTTTTTGGCTTCGCGTTCGTGGTCGTGCCTCCTCTTCATGGAGGGTGTCAGTTTGCTTCATGTATGGATTGGAGGGGTTTAAAGTGGCTAATGATGCAGCTGTGGTCTGGCTTCTGGTTTGTGGTCGTGCCTCATCATCGGTGTGGCTTTGGGTTTGTTTTTTGCGTGGATGTGTGGTGGTGACATCCTGTGTGGTTTTTGTGAGTGTGGGTCTGGTATCATTTTTTGTGTTAGGGAGTCGTTTGTCAATAAGGGCGGGTTTCCAAATGGCTGGTAGGCGGGAGGTATCATCTCGCTTGTTCATGCTGTGTGGGCGTTTTTCTATCTCGATGGCTTCTCTGATTATTCTGTTATTAAAATGTTCACTTTTGGCAATGGTTCTGGTATTTTTAAAGTCAATTTCATGTCCTGTGGCTTTAAGGTGTTGGACCAGGGAAGATGTTGGTTCCTCTTTTTTGACTGAGTTCTTATGTTCTTCAATGCGTGCACTTATTCTTCTGTTGGTTTGTCCGATGTATGTGGTGGGACAAGTGGTGCATGGGATTTCGTATACTCCTTGATTTTCTAATTCAATTTTATCTTTGGGGTTTCTAAGGATGGTGGATATTTTTCTGTTTGTGCAGAATGCTGTTTTGATGTTGTGTTTACGGAGGATCTTACTGATTCTGTCTGTGGTGCCTTTTATGTATGGGAGGAGGGCTTTGCCGTTTTCTTGTTCTTTGTCTTGGATTTTAGTGGGGGTTTCTTTTTGGATTAGGTTTGTAATCTTATTTCTATGGAATCCATTGGATGTTAGTACATTGGTGAGAGTGTGTAGTTCGGGTTTTAGGTGTTGTTCGTCAGCTAAGCGTTTTGTTCTGGAGATGAGTGTCTTGGCTACAGAGTTGATCTGTGCTGGGTGGTGGTGTGAGAGAGCGTGCAGATAGCGGTTTGTGTGTGTTTTCTTCTGGTAGATGGTGTGTCCTAGGGAGCCATTGGATTTCTTGTAGACTAAGACATCCAGGAAGGGAAGTTGGTTGTTAGCTTCTGTTTCCATGGTGAACTGTATTTTGGGGTGTAGGCTGTTGAGGTGTGTGAGGAAGTTGTCCAGTTTTTCTTTCCCATGTGGCCAGATTATGAAGGTGTCGTCTACGTATCTGAGCCAGAGTTTGGGTTTGTGATCCGATTTTTCTAGAGCTTGGGTTTCAAAGTGTTCCATGTAGAGGTTGGCAATGACAGGTGAGAGGGGTGATCCCATGGGTGCTCCTTCTGTTTGTTTGTATTTTTGTCCATTATAGATGAAGTATGTGTTGGATAGGCAGTGGTTGGTCAGATCTAAGATGTGTTTGGGGGGGTTATATTTGTTTTGAATAGCTGTCAAGGCTTCTTTGATAGGCACTTGGGTGAAGAGGGATATGACATCGAAGCTCACTAGTAGGTCGCTGGGCTGTAAGTTTTGTTTCTTTATGATCTCTATAAACTGGAATGAGTTTTTTACGTGTGAGGTGATGGATTCTGCATAGGGCTGTAGTTGTTTGGCGAGAAATTTGGCTAGGTTTTGTAGAGGTGAGCCTATGGAGCTGACTATAGGTCTGAGTGGGGTTCCTTCTTTGTGTATCTTGGGGAGACCATAGAGTTTGGGGCATCTGGATGATTTCTCTCTGGGAATGATTCTTTGCTGGATCTCTTCGCTAATGGGGGAGGCTTTTATTTTGGATCTGGTGGTTTTTTCCAGGTAGGTGGTGGGATCTGTATTTAGGGGTTTGTATGTGGAGTCTTGGAGTAGGTTGGTTAATTTGGTTTGGTAGTCAGATGTGTTCATAACCACCGTGGCGTTGCCCTTGTCTGCTGGTAGGATTATTATGCTGGTGTCTTCTTTCAGGTTACGTAGTGCTGTCTGTTCCTCTTTGGGTAAGTTGCTTTTGGGTGGCTTGCTGGTGCAGAGGATGTTGGTGATTTCGAGTCTGATTTTGTTAGCGTCGTCGGGGTTGATTTTGGTCAGGCTGGTTTCAACTCCACATATAATGGTTTCAGTGGGGATATGTTTGGGAGCGACTGCAAAGTTGAATCCTTTGGAAAGGACATTGGTTTCGGCTTTGGTGAGGATCCTATCTGAGATGTTATGCACTGTTTGTTTCATGTGTGGCTGTGAGGGAGGAGGGGTTTGTTTCTGGCGTTCTTGTAGTCTTCGGAGTTTGTTGGTGTGTGTATCTGTCTTGAGGGTGGTCTGTGTTTCGGCTCTCCAGACGGCGAGTTGTTTGGATTTGTCCCAAAGTGCGGGGTGGATCTTGTTGCTGAGTTTGAGGTGGAGTGTGAGGAGATCTTTGTTAATTCGGTCTAGGAGGAATCTTTTTGTGTGAAGTTCATTTCTGATTAGGGCCAATTCTGTTCTTTTCAGGATCCGTTTGGTGGCTGCAGAGTTGGAGTGGAATTTCAGTTGGAAACATGTGGGGATTAGATTTTGATCTCGGCAATTGCATAGGAACGCGAGGTCGCATAAAATGGAAGCTCTTTGGACTTCAAGTTTTTCATAGGTCCTGGTCAGATGGTGGATTTCCTCCCCGTAGAGGTTCGATATTGTTTTCTGAGGTTTTCGCGGGTGTTTGTATGTAGGTCTTTGGTTGTTCGGGTTTTCTCCCGCGTAAAATTGGAAGTGTCTTGGCGACGTTTCGACGAAGTCCCATTCGTCATCTTCAGGCTGGTGTTTTCAGCTTCGTGCTTCGAGCAGCAATGTGTGGTCTTAGCTGTTTCTTCCTTTTAACTGCCAGTGGGGATATGAACTGATTGGGTGGGAGCTTGGCTGTGTTCTGATTGGGTGGAGGTGTGTTCTGAAGATGGGAAGATGTTGATTCCTCTTTTTTGACTGAAGACACGCATTGAAGAACATAAGAACTCAGTCAAAAAAGAGGAACCAACATCTTCCCTGGTCCAACACCTTAAAGCCACAGGACATGAAATTGACTTTAAAAATACCAGAACCATTGCCAAAAGTGAACATTTTAATAACAGAATAATCAGAGAAGCCATCGAGATAGAAAAACGCCCACACAGCATGAACAAGCGAGATGATACCTCCCGCCTACCAGCCATTTGGAAACCCGCCCTTATTGACAAACGACTCCCTAACACAAAAAATGATACCAGACCCACACTCACAAAAACCACACAGGATGTCACCACCACACATCCACGCAAAAAACAAACCAAAGCCACACCGATGATGAGGCACGACCACAAACCAGAAGCCAGACCACAGCTGCATCATTAGCCACTTTAAACCCCTCCAATCCATACATGAAGCAAACTGACACCCTCCATGAAGAGGAGGCACGACCACGAACGCGAAGCCAAAAAATAGCAAGGCAGCCCAAAATCTTAAACCCCTCTGCAACTCAGACTAACCTGAGCACAACCAAACAGAACACTCCCCCAGCCAATCAGAGCACAGCCAACCCCCCAGCCAATCAGAGCACAGCCAAGCCCCTAACCAATCAGAACACACCTCCACCCAATCAGAACACAGCCAAGCTCCCACCCAATCAGTTCATACCCCCACTGGCAGTTAAAAGGAAGAAACAGCTAAGACCACACATTGCTGCTCGAAGCACGAAGCTGAAAACACCAGCCTGAAGATGACGAATGGGACTTCGTCGAAACGTCGCCAAGACACTTCCAATTTTACGCGGGAGAAAACCCGAACAACCAAAGACCTACATATATATATATATATGTATATGTATATGTATATGTATATGTTTATGTATATATATATATATATATATATGTGTGTGTTTTCTGAGGTTTTCGCGGGTATTTGTATGTAGGTCTTTGGTTGTTCGGGTTTTAGTTTAAGTATGGTTGATGAAAGGCAGGAGCAATATGTTAATCAACAGGTGGGAGGGTTGAAGGAAGGGGGGGAAGGATGACAGGAATGGATAACAAAGGGTGCATGAATCGGCAGGCTGGGAGAGGAGGGGGGTTGGAGGAGGGAGTTGAAATAGGAACCGGCAATGGTATGCAAAAACGGCAGGCAGATCAGCAGCCCAATAGGATTCGTGTAGTGCCGAGTCGGAGGAGGCACCTTGCATTGGATAAGGAGGAGGGATTGGGGAGTGTGTTAATGATAACAGCGCAGGGAGGGGGAGACAACACAAGGATGACAAAGCAGGAAAATACAATGTTAGAGTGCAAAAAAGAGAGGGCGGAACAGGCAAGGCAGTCACAGGCAATCAGGAAGAGTGGCCCTGTCACGAGGGCAATGAGTAGGCAATTGGATCAGCAAGGGGATAAAAAGAACTTCCCACCCCCTAAGCCCCACTCTGAGGACGCTGGCAGAGGACCAGCGAAAGCTAAGTTGTTTTAATTTTTGTATATAACTGTTTTTATTGTTTTAAATGTTATTTTAACAATAAATAACTGGAGTATACTCTTCCCGGAGATCGAAGATTGCATCATTGAACAATATGCCCGGGAATCGTATTTTTATAACCATTAAGGACATATATATATATATATATATATATATATATATATATATATGTATATGTATATGTATATGTATATGTATATGTATATGTATATGTATATGTATATGTGTGTATGTATGTATATGTATATGTCTTTGGTTATTTGGGTTTTCTCCTGCGTAAAATTGGAAGTGTCTTGGTAACGTTTCGACGAAGTCCCATTCGTCATCTTCAGGCTGGTGTTTTCAGCTTCGTACTCCTCAAAGCACGAAGCTGAAAATACCAGCCTGAAGATGATGAATGGGACTTCGTCGAAACGTCGCCAAGACACTTCCAATTTTACATGGGAGAAAACCCAAATAACCAAAGATCTACATACAAACACCCGCGAAAACCTATATATATATGTGTGTTTTCTGAGGTTTTCAGAAAACACAGACATGCACTGCTTGTCCCAACACATACTCGGATAAACCAACAGAAGAATAAGTGCACGCATTGAAGAACATAAGAACTCAGTCAAAAAAGAGGAACCAACACCTTAAAGCCACAGGACATGAAATTGATTTTAAAAATACCAGAACTATCGCCAAAACTGAACATTTTAATAACAGAATAATCAGAGAAGCCATCGAGATGGAAAAACGCCCACACAGCATGAACAAACGAGATGATACCTTCCGCCTACCAGCCATTTGGAAACCCGCCCTTATTGACAAATGACTCCCTAACAGAAAAAATGACACCAGATCCACACTCACAAAAACCACACAGGATGTCGCCACCACACATCCACGCAAAAAGCAAACCCAAAGCCACACCGATGATAAGGCACGACCACAAACCAGAAGCCAGACCACAGCTGCATCATTAGCCACTTTAAACCCCTCCAATCCATACATGAAGCAAACTGACACCCTCCATGAAGATGAGGCACGACCACGAACGCGAAGCCAAAAAATAGCAAGGCAGCCCACCATCTTAAATCCCCCTGCAACTCAGGCTAACCTGAGCACAACAAAGCCCCCACCCAAACAGAACACTCCCCCAGCCAATCAGAGCATAGCCAACCCCCCCAGCCAATCAGAGCACAGCCAAGCCCCTAACCAATCAGAACACACCACCCAATCAGAACACAGCCAAGCTCTCACCCAATCAGTTCATACCCCCACTGGCAGTTAAAAGGAAGAAACAGCAAAGACCACACATTGCTGCTCGAAGCATGAAGCTGAAAACACCAGCCTGAAGATGACGAATGGGACTTCGTCGAAACGTCGCCAAGACACTTCCAATTTTATGCGGGAGAAAACCCGAATAACCAAAGACCTACATATATATATGTATCAGATAAAAGAAAAAACTAACACCAGGATATAATAAACCAGCCTTTTAATATAAACAAGACTGTGGTTAAAAAGAGTTACTAAGCTTTTGGGATAGCGCCAAATTCTTGGGAGGAACTGAACTCAGTATATCCAGACATCTGCTTCAATGATCATCTGTCAAAGATCATCTGTGGTTTACAGAATTAATTGCAAGGACTGTGCAAGCAATTTCATTGGGGAAACCACTAAAAGACTGAGGACCAGGGTTCATGAGCATGAACTGGCTATTAGAAGGCAGGAGCGATGCTCACAAGTGTGGGCTCATATGTCCAGCTCTGGCCACACTTTCAATCTAGCTAACGCAGAGGTTATAGCTTGTGAGACTATCAAGGGTGGCTGCCTACTTAAGGAAGCCTGGCTCTCTAATGAAAATTCCATCAACCGGCATATAGACCTTGTGCCGGCCTACCAGACGCTTAGGAGATGGGAACAACAGCACCACAGCCTACTGAGAAGACATTTAACTCTTTCTTGGCAGGATTGGGGTGGTAGAATGATGGATGAGACAGGCACGATCTCCAAGGAAGAAGATGACAGCGTTTTACATAATTGGGACGATGGCTCTATAGATGGGATGACCACGACTCACATGGACCGAGATGATGGACCAAATGGCCTTAAGCCAGGGATGGAAGTGCTGAGGCAATCTGGAAGGAGGGGGAGGGAGGGGGAGGGAGGGGGGGAAGACAGAGAGCAGGAATTCCGGAACAGCTGCTTGTTGCAGGACTGGGGTGGAGGAATTACGACAACGGCTTTGGGAGTGGGGGAGGATAATGGCCCTAGGAGGGAGGGGGACTGGGCACAGGGACGGATTGACAGCTGCCCTCCAAGTGCTTGCACACACTCAAAAAAAGCACTTGAGGATCGTAAAACAACCAGTGGAGTCAAAGACAGTTTGCCTGATGCGGAACAACTCGGTGTGATAAGGATTAACACAATCAATGGGCCGATGACGCACTCAAGGAGCCGGGCACAGAGGCAGGAAGCTATATGAGCTGCCTTCCCAATCTCCTGCTATTCTAACTCTGATGACGCCGGCAGTTTTTTGGCCGGACGAAAGCTTAGTAACTCTTTTTAACCACAGGCTTGTTTATATTAAACAGGCTGGTTTATTATATCCTGGTGTTGGTTTTTTCTTTTATCTGTTAGCATAATGCCCAGGATTGCATTTTTAGTATTTTAAAAGACACATACACACACACACACACACACACACATATTTGTGTAATTATGTAGTGTTTGGGAATAAAATGAAAATCATTATGTATTGGAATTGAAAAAATGATGACTGTTTAGATTGGATGCTGCCAATAATTAATGGAGTGTTTTAAATTACTAGGATGACTTTTCTGTATGACAACAAAGATGTGATAAGGCATGATAAGTAATTGGAGAAAATTTGAATTTTGTTTGATGAATCTGAATGAATTAAGGTTTAATATTATCTAGTTATTTTAAAGAGATGGATTGATTCTGGGATTACATATGTATAGGGCTGATTAATATTTTATTGCTATTAGGATAACTAGTGTCTAGTGGAAGAAGAAATAAATGAGATTGGTGATAAAATGAGGAATGTGAGAGATTAAGAATTAGAATTAGAATTGATAATTTATTGTTTTAAACTTAAACTATGGTAATTGTAAACTGATAAAGTTATAAAACAAGTTTAGTAGTAATAGAAATTTAAAATAGAAATGGAATATTTAAATGTATTATGTTAATCGAGGGAAATAGAGAGGGGATAGTGAAATGTATTGAGTTGAGTTGTTTATATATGTTTTTTACTTTTGAATGTTGGACCACCCAACCACCACGGTGGGTCCTGAGTACTTTTTCTTAAGAATTTAAAAAAACCAATAAAATGTGTTAAAAAAAAAAAAGAAAGGTACACTATAATCACCAGAGTTTCCTACCAGCTAAAATATAGAGTTTGAGTAAAATTGTAGATGGGAAGTGAGAAATGCATTCAAAATTACACTTGAGTATTTGAATCAGGTTAGTTATCATATAACATATAAGGCTTTAAAACAAATTTAAGCTTTATATGTTATACAGTAATTTATCTGATTACTAAGAGGAAGGAAGTGCAATGGTATTTGTATTAGTGGGGCAGCCATTAAATCACAGCTGTTTTAAATTGAGTGCTCCTGGTTAAATGGCCAGGGATACCTGTTTAGTTATACCTGTTATAAAACTTCCAACATCATCTTTATAATGCCTAATACAACTGTATTTTTGTTACAAATATATATACTGAGGGCAGCATTGTTCCAAACTATTTACTATTGTAATGCTGATGTTTTAATATATGTCAGTATAGGCAAAGATTAACATCCAAAGCATGAGCTTTGCTTGTAGAAAAAGGAATCAGATTATTTCAATAAATTTCAACAAATTGATATCTTGCACTAATCTGCACAGAGCTTGCATCAAATAAAAATATGTCATTGGCTAAATGTGAGGTAAAACACATTTCCATTGTACTGAGAGAGAAACAGGAAGAAATGGTAAAACACATTCCCCCATTCAAGTTTAATTTTCAATAGTTCTTTCAGCATCCTATGGGATCTCAACAATTGCACATTATCTCTTGTTTGACAGTTTGATACAGAGATTATTTCATAATGAGAGTGTAAATTATGATTGTTAATAAACCATATGTTGCCACTTAGTACATGTATGAATTGAGGCCATGTCTTGTTATATGCTTGGTTTTGTTGCCTAACATAATAGATAGCATAGTATCTATAGTATGTTATGCTTTCATAGGTAGATAGTAAGATGGTCACTGAGCTGGAGAACCACATAAACAAGGAAATGTTCCAAATATGATTGAAGAAAGATCAAGACCCAAATAACTGGAGATAATACAAATGGGAGCGCTGACTACACTATGCAAGAGGCACACATGATTTTATTCTTTAAATATTTCTTTAAATTGTTTTTATAGTTTTGGAGTTATAAACTGCCCAGAATCATTGTTTGAGATGGACAGTTAATAGAAAATGAATGTTTGAATGAATGAATGAATGAATGAATGAATGATGCAGCATCTACCACTAGGTATACATTGAATTTTAGGGAAAGGCAGACCAAACCTGAACTTATGAAGCTGTTTCTGAATCAGTAAAATTGTACATTTTAATTGCTATGTTTGAAGCTCTGCCTAAACCACAAGTCCTTAGATTATATTTGAACTTCAAAGCCATTCATCTTTTGAAAAAAGGGAGAGAGAAATACGAGTTCCATTTTTTGGTCCACCATCTCACTTGCTAGTGTCTGCTATAAAACCCCACTTTTCTGAAAATGCAAGTTTTATTGCCAAATATATCTTAACATCTTGTAGTTCTATTTGTTTGGAAGGGTGTGTGGTAAATCATTCTTCATGACAAAATGTGACCATGTGAAATGTTTCACTCAATCATTTAACTCCATAACATTTCCTTTCTTTCTTCTCCCATCTGTAGACATAATATACCCCCCCTCTACAAACACAAACAAACACATACATGTTCATTATCAATGGTACCATCTCAACAATTATCTTCAGCCTTTCTTAACCTTTCACATTTAGAGTTGCTGTTCTTTTGGCTACTTAAGCAATGATGTTCTTGCCTGTGTGTCCAAATCAGAAAGAAACCAAAAGCCATTCAATTCCTCAAGTTCCCACTGCTACAATACAAAAAGCCCAATTCTGATTTATGGATACACGAGTAGTTGTACTAACATTGTGTAGTTTGGAAATAAGGATAAAGAGCCAAGAGATCAGAACAGTACTGTAGTGCACTATTCAGTCAATAAATGAAAAGTGTGCTGCTGCTATGCCATATGAAGACTGACTCGGAATCCATCCACATGGAGCTTTTGAAAAAGACAAAAGGTATTTGATCTCCTTCCAACCCTGCAATAGAGGCAGGGGGATACAGCTGCTGTTCTGTATAAACCATGAATTACATCATCTCTGCTATTGCTCTATATCACCAGAGAGAAATTTGCAGGTTATAAAGAAACAGAAAAACATGCAGCTGCAGAAGGAAGAATGCCAGGACAGATGGAGTAATTTCTGTTTCATTACTATGAACCTATGTTTCAGCAAAGATTGCTTTCTGTATACATAACATCAGGGCTTTTTTTCTCATAGAACGCCCAGAACAGAGTTCTGGCACCTTTTTGGGATGGAACCTTGTAGGGTGGGCAAGGCAGGTTGTATGAAGTGTGAGTTACGGCACTTTTTTTTTTTTTTTTTTTAGAAAAAAAGCACTGCATAACATGTCAAGCCAAACCCTATTTCAAAGGACTTTCTTCATTGTGCCCCATTTGATGGGAACAGTACTGCTCTCAGAGTTGAACAAATGGCTGAACCTCTGTGTGGAAAATGAAGGATTATCTCTATATGTGTCTGTTGTGTTGGTTTCCAACTGTTTCACTAATATAGGGCTCTGAGTTACCTCCTGCCCGGTCTGTCTCTGCCTTCTTTTAAGGATGCTTTAAAAAGTCCTTCCCTAAGATTGTGTATCAGATGCAGAGGGGAGCTTCATAAACCCTGGAAAAGATGCAGTTATGTTGAGATGTTCTTGAAAAGATATTGTGTGGGTATTTGAAAATGCCTTTTGCCCATGGAAGACTTCTGCACAACCCGAATTTTATTTGACATGCATATACTCATACACTAACATTAAAACTTAATCTATTGTTAATAAAATTTCCCTTTCTATGCAGCATTAGTGCACTTTATGAGACCACAATTCCACACCTATAGTTTATAGGATTGGAATAAAAATACCTAATAAGGCTTCCTCAGTACAATACATTTCTAATGGTACCCCCAAACCTGGAAGCTAGTTAACTATTGAAAAGTTATAGTTCTAATTTACACAATAACAGGATTCTGGTTACAAAAGAGGGTAAAGAATGTTATATCTTAAACTAATCAGCAAGTTCACACCTAGGATTTATGCCACAATAAGCTATGTCATGTGAAGGTGGAAATACCATCTGATTTTTGTTCTTTCATTCTCTGTTGGCTTGTTTGCTAACTTCATCAACATTTGCCTTTAGTGTGTCTTTAGTAGTTGCATAAACAATGAGAAGGGAATATCAGGCAGTTCATGAGCTTTCTAAAGATATGTGTGATATGCATAATAAACAAAAGAAGTGTCAATGCTACTAACTTTGGATGTTCTTGCTTTGACAATATATGAAAATGCAGCCATTTCCCCCTTAACTTGTGTGTTACTTTTAGAGTTCAAATTAGATGATGCTGGGGGGGGGGGAGAAGGAAGAATGTGTATGGAAATTAGTTAGACATAACAACCTCATAGAAGAGTGTTTTTTCAAGGCTGTTTGAAAGAGGAGATGATAAGGAATGGTAGGTTGAAGAACTGGAGGGAAGGTTGGCATTTCAAACTAATTGGAGAATGTGATTTATGACTCTTAATTAAAGGAGGGAATTGTGCTTTGATATTATGTGTTTAGGGGAGGAGAATTCAGATTTTGGCTTCGACCATGTATGTGCGGATTCCATGCAACTTGAATAAAGATTCTTTAAGGTAAACAATGCCTCAAAGTTCTTTGAAGAGTTTCATCTGTCGGAACCATGCCAGGAAGTACATTAGAAAATTCCAAATATTTGTCCAATACAAGAAAAACTTGCTCATGTAAATAAAGTATAAAGATTCAATTCAATTCAGAATAGAGCTGGAAGGTACCTTGGAAGCCTTCTAGTGCAACTCCCTGTTCAAGCAGGAGACCCTGTACCATCCCAGACAACTGGCTGTCCAGTCTCTTCTTAAAAACCTCCAGTGATGGAGCACCCACAACTTCTGAAGGCAAGTTGTTCCACTGGTTATATGTCCTTGCTGTTAGGAAGTTTCTCCTTAATTCCAGGTTGCTTCTCTCCTTGATTAGTTTCCATCCATTGTTTCTTGGCTTCTGATGCTTTGAAAAATAAGTTGACCCCATCTTTGTGGCAGCCCCTTAAATATTGGAATACTGCTATCATGTCACCCCAAGTCCTTCTCTAGACTAAAGAAAAGAAGGACTAGTGGTGACATGATACAGTATTCCAGTATTTGAGGGGCCTAGTGATGCCTGTATTGATGCCAATATTTGAGGGGTCTAGCAATACCCTAGTGATGCCTGGTGATCACATCTTTTACTTTTCTGGCAGTGTTATGAAAGTGGTTTGGCACTGCCTTTGCCTGTTTTTTTTTTTTCTTCACAGACCAGTCTACAACTGAGAAATATTCCCAGCTTGTATACCATCTAAATTCTAACCTGCTTAGCTTCCAAAGTCAGCCAAGATTGGCAAAGAACTGCCACTTACAGGGGTAGTATTATAAATAGAATAGCTCATTTTCATTAAGATTAGCTCAAATGTCATTAAGGAAATGACATTTCAAAAGTTTAACAACACAATCTGATGTACTGCTGTTGTATTGAGTTCAGTGAGAATTACTGACATCTTATTAACATTAGGAAATACACTAAAGAGTTCAAGTGTATTTAGGTACATTTGTATGGCTTAATTGCATACCATATTTAAAAAATACTTTTTCACCAACACTAAATCGAATAAAATCTGTACAGTGCTTTTTTGGATCAGAACTGAAGTGCTGGACATTGTATACTAAGTTCTGGACATTGTATACTTAGTGTGATATCAGAACTAAGTCAGTCTTGAGTGGAAGGACTTCACAATGACAGATAACATGTGCTAAAGGGGTTTAATTTCCTGCAAAAATATAAAACTGGGTAACTGCTTGATAGCACTCATCGTATTGCTTCTTTTTGTCACATATTCTAACTTGAGTGAGGTAATCATTTGGGGGAAAAAAACTATCTATAGCCTAGAATAATAAATTGCACAATGTGATATGTGTCATAGTCGCATTGATTCAGATTATTTAAAAATCCAAGTTAGAGTATTTCATGACAAGAAATATTTGTCAACCTTTAATTAGCATTGAATAGAACTGAAAGCGGCAATTAATATTTTTCTTGTTTCTCCACAAAGATTAAATTTTCTTTTGCTTTTCAAAGGTTTCAGAGTGTTTTGCTTTTGTTTCATTCTAAAAGTGAATGTTAAATTGCTTTAACAAGCACTATTTGTTATTATAAAGTGTATTTGATTATGATAAATCAAATTGCCACATCATATCATGTATATATTATCATGCTAAAGAGCAGCCCAAAGTATTAAAGGCAGAATAGTAAAGAAAAGTTTGTTAATTTGGCATGTTGAATGCAGGGTGGGGTGAAGATTAGGATGGTACTCACTTGTATAGGGTCTGAATGCACAAGACACAAATTACGTGTATGCTTTGCTTCTACTAATATCTGCAGATCTGCAGTGTTTCCTCCATTCTATGCACTTTCTCCTCATATGATAAAGGCAGAGTTTTTTTCACTGTATTAAAAAGCATGAGTCCTGTGGAGCTAGGCACAGATCAGACATTATTGCATGTGAAAATAAATCAGAAATATTACTTTAGGAATGTTTCCAAATAGATGCTACCAATGAAGAAGCCATTCTGCAGCTATTCCATTTATTTTTCCTTCAAGTGATTTTCAATATTTTAAAAAAAGAATGATAGAAACACAGTAGACTTATGAATGGAAAATGCTGACATTAAAATAAATAAAACTTCTGCAAACCTCTATGTGAATTTAGCTTATATGCTATTCCAGTTCATGATGAATTCTGAATATAAGATATCTGAAATAAAGCAGGTTTGCTACAAATAGTCAATCATTAAGATTCCCCCAAATTATACATGGATAGTATACCATTAAGCTAGAATAATATAGAATAATGTGGGATAATAATAATAATGAAAAATCATTAAAATAATGATGTGTCTGCATTATTACTGGAATAAAGCTGTGTTAGCAATCTGTGACTAACCAAATGCACATTGCACTTGGAAACAATGTAACTGTCCATTGTATGCCTGTGAGAAACTAACCTAAAGTAATACAATGTCTATCACTAATGTGTGCCCGTGAGAATGAATCTAATACGTGAGAAATGGATCTGATGTATTACAATGTAGATTTGTCCTTCTGTCCTAAATAAATCTATTGGCAAGCAATCAAACCAGACCATCCAAATTCAGGGAGTATCTGGAGATACTCAATCCAGACCACTCCTGGAACCCCTAACATGCCAAGTGGGACAAGGAATCATTAAACATCAATTTCTATATGCCCCAGACTGCCCAATTCCATTACCGGGGAGGGACTTGCTTACCAAGTTGAAAGCAACAATATCATTTGACCATAGGAAACAATTAATGCAAGTGCACCACCCAGTGGAAGAAATATGGCATTTGATGATAGTGACAGAAAAAGAGAAGGTAGAAGATAATACGTGGCAGCAGCTTAATGTCCCACTCCTGTGGGTGGAGGATAACCCCCCTGGATTTGCAAAATATGCCACACCTGTTATGGTGGAACTGAAACCCCAGGCATATCTTGTTAGAATACCCCAACGATATTGTACTTCAGAGGCTGCAATTGCCATTCAAGAATTAATCCAAAAATACTTGATAGCAAAAATCATTAGAAAAATTCAGTCACCCTGGAATATTGCAATTCTACCTGTTCGTAAGCCCAATGGACAGTGGAGACCAGCATAAGATCTCCGCCCCAGTAATAAGTTGATCTTGACCCTACACACGACTGTTCCTAATCCATATATTCTTTTGAGTACAATACCTGCATCTGCTAAATGGTTTTCAGTTGTGGACTTAAAGGATGCATTTTTCACCATACCTTTAGCTGAGAATTGTCAGCCAATCTTTGCATTTGAATGGGCTAATCCAAAGACATAAGTTAAAACTCAATATACCTGGACTAGACTACCACAAGGCTTTAAAATTCACCTACGTATTTTGGTCAAGCTTTATCCCAAGATCTTGCATATTTGAAGTTAGTCAGACAAGAGGACTGTTGCCTTCAATATGTAGATGATATTCTGATAACTGGACAAAGCAGGGAGGATTGCTTTAAAAACACATCCAGACTGCTTCAAATATTACAAGACTGTGGCTACAGAGCATCCAGAAAGAAAGCACAATTAGTTCAAAAGACTGTAATGTATTTAGGCTATGAACTGTCACAAGGACAAAGAACTCTGGGCCCCCAGAGAAAGCAAGCTGTGTTACAGATTCCCATCCCCAAAACAAAACAGGAAGTTAGAGCCTTTTTGGGAATTACAGGCTTCTGTAGAATTTGGATTCCTAACTTTGGTCTCACAGCTAAACCATTATACCAAGTTTTAAGGGGACCAGAAAAGGAACCTCTTTTGTGGCAACAAGAACAGACCATAGCAATGAGACATCTTCAACAGGCTCTTACCACAGCACCAGCTCTAGGTCTACCTGATATATCTAGGCCATTCTCACATGTGAGACAGAATGTGGCTTTAGAAGTCGTTACCCAAAAGCAGGGAAATTGGAACCACCCAGTCGCTTATCTGTCAAAACAACTAGATATGGCCTCACAGGGTTGGCCACAATGTTTAAAACTTCTAGCAGCAGTTATACTGTTACTACAAGAGGCAAATAAGTTAACCTTTTCAGCTTCAGTGGCTGTTTATACTAGTCATGCCCTGCAGACAATTATTGACAATAAGGGACATTTATGGATCAGCAATCAGAGGATGCATAAGATACAGGCCCTTTTATTAGAAAATCCACAAGTTACACTGCAACAGTGCTCAACTCTCAATCCAGCCACTCTAATGCCAATACCAGATTCAACTATGCCTGTGCATAACTGCATGCAAACAATAGAACTACAATATTCTTGCAGACCTGACCAACCATTGCATAATCCAGACTTTCAGTGGTTTACTGATGGATCTAGCTTTATGGATCAAGGAATTTAGATACTCTGGTTACGCAATTGTTTCTCAAACTGCAACTATAGAGTCAGCACAGTTACCTAGCCAAGCAAGTGCACAATTTGCAGAATTATATGCCCTGACACGAGCATTTGAAATAGCTGCAGGAATGACTTTAAATGTATATACAGACAGTAAACATGCATTTTTGACAATCCACGCACATGCAGCAATCTACAAAGAGAGAGAATATTTGGACTCCACAGGCAAGATCATCCAATATGCAACTTTGATTAAAAGACTTATTAAGGCAGCTCAATTGCCATCCAAAGTTGCAATAATCCATTGTCCTGGACATCAAAAAGACTCAAGCCTTATTACCCAGGGCAATAGGAAAGCAGACAAAGAAGCCAAAAGAGCTCCATTGGAAGGGCCCCCACTCCAGTCAGATGTCACCAGGTTCATGTATGTAGATACTTAGTTAGAACAACTTGATCCTACATATACAAAAGAGGAAAGCCAAAAGTTGAAGCAGGATGTACAAGCTGAACTAGTTAAAGGCTGGTACACCCTTCCCGATGGGTGCATTGCTGTTCCTCTGGCGCTTGCTCGCCCCCTTATTTTTCAAGCCCATAAGCAACATCATCTGGGAAAAACTGCATTTTTACAACAGCTTGAACAATTTTTCTATCTTCCCTTTGCTTCTTTGCTAACAGTTCAAGTATGTTCTCAATGTTCCATTTGTGTCCAAACTAATGCACACCAAGGACCGATAGTACCACCTGGTTGACAACCAATCGTTTATTTTCCAATGGACTATGTCGTTGTTGATTTTACTGATATGCCTAGGAGTAAGAAATATGTAGCCCTGTTAGTAATAATTGATACCTATTCAGGGTGGATTGAGGCCTTTCCAACTGTAAATAAGAAAGCTATACAGGTTGCCAGAATATTTCTAAAAGAAATTATTCCTAGATTTGGTTGCCCTTCTAGGACTTCATCAGATAATGGCCCTGAATTTATACACCAAATTAACAAGACTTTAGCCCAGGCATTAGGAATCAAGTGAAGATTTCAGTGTGCCTTTCACCCCCAATCGGCTGGAAGGGTGGAACGTGCTAATCGCACAATTAAAACCCTCATTACGAAATTTTGTTTGGAAACTCATCTCCATTGGCCAGATGTTTTGCCTATGATTTTGTATGCAGTCCGACTGCCCCCCCACATTAAATTATAACTTAGTCCTTATGAGCTCATGTTTGGGCGTCCCCCTTGTCTATTTAAACCTGATAGTCAGGGCTGGCTGGACTTGGCTCGTAAGGAGGGAATAGACCAACATAAATTGTTACATCAGTTACAGCTTCATAATTTAGCTGTTTCAAATTTGCGCCATTATATGATGGAACAACAACCCCCTCCAATGGTCACGGCAACACATGGGTTCAAACCAGGAGATAGAGTATGGGTGAAACACTGGAAATCAGACCCCTTGAGCCCAAGATGGAAAGGACCATGTACTGTTGTTATGTGTTCTCCTCTGGCAGTGAAAACCTTGGAGGGAAAGTCCTGGGTCTACTGGAGTAGATTGAGAGCAGCTCCACCTGCCGATCCAGTAACTTACAAGGTGGAGAAAACTGACAAACCTTTGGTGTTGAAATTTACAAGAAATACACCCTGCCGAACCCTACCAGTAACGGGTTCTCAACACACGGTGTGAACAACGAACCCTGCTGAGACACCCCGGAAGCTGTCTCTCTACGCATGGTGGAAGATATGAGGATTCTACAGCTCGTAATATCTGTTAATTATTTAATATGGGGAACATACACACACAAAGAAAGAACAAAAACACAGGGGAACCAGGGTTGTCGAAACTGCATCAAAATTACAAAACAAGGAAACCAGATAACTAAGACTTTGATTTATTATACAATGAAACCAGAAGGGTGCCAAGATAGTTCCCCTAGCTCCTGTACATACAATAGAACTACATATAAAGTTTGTAGAAAAGGGGTCCAAGATCAGTGTTATAACCCGAAGTCTGATCCTGACAGCTGGGCCTTGCAGATCTGAACACATAGAACAAGAAGTAGCTCTAGGGACCAGGCACTATTAGGGATCTCCCAATGGAAATCCAACCCACACTCCAGTTTTAGCGTCACCTTTGATGTTTGTAAAGCAGCTAATTATTGGGCTGCAATATATGGTTGTGAAGGGATCGTTCATATCCACAGCTATATCCCAAACCATAAGTACTTGTGCCCACCGGATGGATGTGCAGTCTCCACAGTCAAATGTAAGTGGTGGTCATATATTAAGTGGCATACCCAAGACCCGAAGGAGATGGAACACATCTTGTTTGAAAAGAATAATACAAAAGCAGACTCCTGTGGAAGGGACAACTGTAATTTGGTGACGTTCACAGTCAAGAATGGCAATTGGTTCCTGGAACAAAATAGATGAGAAAGAAAAAACTGGATGTTTGTGATTGGAATAGATGCCAATAGCTACGACCCAATATCAGAGGTAGAAATCAAAATTATAACTGCAATCAAAAGATCAGAACAAAAATCATTATTCTGGTCTTATTATGAGGAAATGGAGAAAACAAATATTCCTGAAATACCTAGACAGGTAGTCAATACCTTTGTCAAGTTAGCTGAAGATATTGCCCATACTTTAGGCGTGTCCAACTGTTTTGTGTGTGGTGGAACAAATATGGGAGAAAAATGGCCATGGGAGGCACAAGAGTTAAATTATACCAAGGTACTAGAAATGTCTGAGAATAATAGTTTAACCTATACAAGTGGGAAAGATGGTGATTGGACTCTCACTTCCAACTTGGTAGGACATGTATGTTATTCAAGAAACAAAACAGAATCCTGCGTAGCAGTAGGTGACCTCCTATGCACAGGGACTTGGGAAAACAGTAAATGGTGGTCTGGAACCAACGAAACACTACTATGGATTGTTATGCCCTTACTAACGTATCTGGGATGCCATATCTAAAAGACCCCACAAATACCAGTCTCCTTTGGCTAGCCCCAGATGGAATGTACTGGATTTGTGGAAAAATGGCATACAGACAACTACCTAAGAACTGGTGTGGATCTTGTGTATTGGGAATAATTCGACCAGGATTTTTCCTGTTACCATTAAAAACTAAGCAAATTCTTGGAGTTCCCATCTATGATGAAGTTGGCAATATAAGACAAAGAAGGGAACCAAGTATATACACCCCATGCGCAGGAGTCACTTGGCAAGAATATGAATGGCCACCTTGCCACATTATCCTAGTTTATGGCCCGGCTACTTGGGCTGAGGATGGAATGTATGGATACCGTACCACTATTTATATGCTCAACAGGCTCATTAGGTTACAAGCAGTGGTAGAGTTAATCACTAATGAGACTGTGAAGGGACTAACTGAATTGGCCAAAGAAAATGTGAAATCAAGGACATATATTATGCAGAATAGGTTAGCCTTGGACTATCTGTTGGCCAAAGAAGGAGGGGTATGTGGGAAATTCAACCTAACAAACTGTTGCATTGAAGTAGATGAAAGTGGAAAAGTGTTGAAGGACATAACAGACAGAATGGTCAAACTAGCTCATGTTCCAGTGAAAACCTGGAAAGGATTTAATCTGGAAGACATATTTTCAGGATGGTGGCCAAAGTTACCGGGCCTACAAACCATCATAGTTATAGCAGTATTGCTAATTCTAGGATGTATTTTGATTCCCTGCTTACTCCCTTGTGTTATAATGATGATTTGAAGAATCTCAGAAAGTACAGCCCAATTAACTGCAAAACATGAAACAATGTTAGCTTTATGGGAATACAAAATGGTGCCCACTAAAGATTCTGAATCAGAGGTAGAATGATGGAAGTTTAAGCAAGAAAACTTCCAAAGGGGGAAATAAGGTAGAATAATATAGAATAATGTGGAATAATAATAATAATAATGAAAAATCATTAAAACGATGTGTCTGCATTATTACTGGAATAAAGCTGTGTTAGCAATCTGTGACTAACCAAATGCACATTACAGTTGGAAACAATGTATGTAGCATAACTGTCCATTGTATGCCTGTGAGAAACTAACCTAAAGTAATACAATGTGTATCACTAATGTGTGCCCATGAGAAATGAATCTAATACGTGAGAAATGGATCTGATGTATTACAATGTAGATTTCTATGTGTGTCCCTTTGTTCCTGAGAAAAGAAATGTATAAAACTGTAGTTTGAACCCTCCCTCGGTGTCCAGAATTGTTTGTCTTCACTGCTTCTGAACCTTGCACAATAAATCTCTCTGCTAAACCCTTTGGAATTTGTAAAAGTCTCTTTCATTTTCTACAAGACCATTATTTGCAAATACTGTAGGACAGATATATCAAACACAAGGCCCAGGGGCCTGATGCGGCCCGCGAAGTGGTTTCATGTGGCCCGCGAAGCCATCCTGGGAACAGTGAGGGAACGGCCCCCGCTACCTTGGCCCTGGCCCAGGCTGGCCGGGAGCCTATGTACAATTTTGTGGTGGCCATCTATGCTGAAATGCATTCAGTCTTAGCTCCACAAGGCCGTCTGGAAACAGTGAGGAACCAGCCCCTGCTGTGTCAGCCCCGCCCCCTGGGTGCATGTTGGGGAGGTGTCACCCTTTGTGAGGAATGAAGAAATGGACCATGCCTTGGCACTTGCCCTGGTCCCACCCCCTTCTGCCAGAGACCCTCAGATCTGTCCCACTCCTGCCCAGGCCCCTACAGGCACCCTTGATGCGAACGATGTAGAGCTGGCCATGCCCACCCAGCAGGCCACACCCACTCCATCCATGCCCACCCAGTAGGCCACACCCACCCTGGCCACACTGCCCGACCCCCCCCCGAGGGCAACCACAATGCTGATGCGGCCCTCAATGAAATTGAGTTTGACACTCCTGCTGTAGGACATTTTAGGATTGGAAATATATTTCTGCTTTGGTTAGATTCAATGGCAAGCATAGAATAAGTCAGTGTCAGCCCAAATCATTTCATCATTTTCTTGTTAATTCCATTTAGTCCCCTGGAAGCTCTTCATCCAGTTTCAAAATATTTTTTCCCATCATGATTATTCTGCATTTTCTTTATCTCTTTCACTCTTAAGCATTCCTTGCCCCATTTGACTTCATCTTCTAAACCCTTTTTTCTTTTGCCACATTATGAAATTTCTTTCTCTCATCCTCATTTTTTTCCAGCTATCATTGGCTCATTTTTTTTCTCCCATATGGCCTCTTTCAATTCATAATTTTACCAAGCATAATTTTTTGCAGTTTTCATTACTGTAACTCCATGTATTTCTACAGCAAAGAGTTTTGGAGCTCTTTGTTGTTACATTACTTTTCTGGTAGGGCAATTAGCGTTCTTTTCAATATTGTATGATCTAGGCCACAGGTCGGCAACCTGCGGCTCCGGAGCCGCATGCGGCTCTTTGAGCCTTCCCCTGTGGCTCCCAGCCTCCTCTGCCTTTTCAGACAGAGACAGAGACAGAGACAGAGAGAGGCAATTGCGCTTCCCTGCTTTTCTCTCTCTCTCTCTTTCTCTCTCTCTCTCTCTCTCTCTCTCTGTGTGTGTGTGTGTGTATAAAAGATAGTGCACTCACAGTGTTCTCTGAGGAGCTGAAAAGCTTACTGTGCGGAGCTCCTCCCTTTGCTGCATCTCTGCAGGAAGCAGGAAGCAGGAAGGGCAGGAGAGAGCTAGCTAGCCCAGCTAGGCTGACTCAGGAATTCTGGGAGTTGAAGTCCATGAGTCATAAAAGAGACGAGGTTTTCTACCCCTGAGCTTGTTGGACAACAGCTTGAAGCTTGCCAGGTGAGCAGCAGATAGGAGAGGGGGGAGAAAGAGAGAGAGAGGGAGGGAGGGAGGGAGGGAGAGAGAGAGAGAGAGAGAGTGTGTGGGGGGGGGAAGAGGAGTGGTAGACCAAGGGCAGATAGAGAGGGAGGGAGGGAGACAGAGAGAGAGAGACCCTTTTGACATCTAAAATGAAGATAACACTGCATATATCCTTTTTTTACCTGTGTGTGTATGTAATTTTATTCTCTTAAAGCATTCTCTTGGTGATCATTGTTTTAATAGTATGGATATTCCCAAGAGTCATATTTTTACTTTTATTTTTAATGTGTGTGTGTGTATATATACATACACACACACACATACATACACAAGACATCAGCATATTCCTGGCAAACAGTCATCAGGTCCGCTGCTTGCCTTTTATTTATGCCAGTCACATGGAGGCCCAGGACATCAAACCAGTCTAAACCAATGAGGCTTGTGCGGTGGCCTTCAACTACTATGATGTTGAGGGAATCTTTAAACTCTTTGAACTGTATTGATAGTATAGCCTCCCCTTTAACTGCTACACAGGAATTTTGAAAATCCGTCAACACTAGATTTGAGTTTGACTCTTTTGCCATTGCGACTGCAGATGTAGTTAAAAGTTCTTTGAGAAACTATGGACAGGGCTGACCCGGTGTCCAATTCCATGGAACATGGAATTTCTTGAAGCTTGACTTTAAGCCTAAGCTTTTCTTTAAGGGGGTGATGGGCTCCTGTTCTAAAAATGCTCCTTCTGCTGGAGCAAAATCCAACTCTGTTTTGCCCTGGGGCCCTGTACCTTTCCTGGAAATTCTTCTTGTACAGCATTCCTCTGGCGACCTTTAGAGATGCTGGTGATGTGGCCTTGTTTGCCACATGCTCGGCACTCTGCTGTATGAATCTACACTCTGAGTGCCGATGTCTGCCACCACAGCCCACACAGCTAAGGAAGGGCACTGCCTTATCCAGCAACCGCCGCCCTCTTTCTGGTAGCTTCTGCAGCCGGTCAACCTCATTGTCCCTGTCTGGGTTGTCGGCTCTTTCCGCATCCTCATGGTGGAGAGCTGCTGGGCTGGGAATATTCTTGTATTCTTTAACAGCTCCCCTGGCAGCTTCTTCTGCTATTACCTTTCAGAGCATCCTGGAACGTCAAGGTCTCCTTCGCAAACAGCTTCCGCTGAAGGTCCTTGTTCCGCAAACCACATACCAGACGGTCTCTTAGCCTCTCTTCTAGGTCTGTGAAATTGCAGAGCCTGGATGCCTGTTGAAGTGCGGCCACAAATTTGGCAGCTGACTCTCCTGGTTGCTGTTCTCTTTGTTCGAAAGCATGTCTCCATGCAATGATGGAGAGCTTAGGCTCGAAATGCTCCTTGAGCTTTTTCTTGAGCTGGGGGTAGGCGATCGACTCTAGTGTAGCTGGAGAGACCAAGTTTTCGGCTATATCGAACATCGTCTGGCCATACACGCAAAGTAGCATTGCAGCCTTTAAGCCATCTTTGCTAACTTGGTTCACTCTTAGATACAGTAGTTCTTGACTCGTGAAACATACGAGCTCCACCTCTCAGGGTGCGACATGTCGAACTCCAACAGCTTGCTGACCTTGGCCATGGTTAGCTGTTGCTGACCTCTCAATGCCTTGTGCTGCTAAGGGCTTCTCTGTTGATCCTAGGGACGGGTCCCTTAGGATGCGATTGCCTCCAACGTGGCTTGCTGGCAGGCAGAGGGGAGAAGGAGGTTCCCACCAGGGTGCTGATGCCTGGTCTTTACCCCTAGTGACTCTTGGCTCTCTCTTCCTTAGCAGTACATCCCATCCTCGTTGCCACTATTATGTACTGGGACCTTTAAGGCATTGAGGAGGCAAAGGTGAAAATAACAACATGTTTATTGGTTAACACAGAAGCGGCTCTAACAGCTGCTTAACTTCTATTTATACAGACTGCCGATAGGCGGCGGCCAATGGAATTAAAACAGTTATTCCTGCCCAAAACACAAACTTACAATTCTGCAGACAGGCAGTCTGGAGTTTAAACGGACACAGCACTGATTCCAAGTAATTTACATCAATACATAACAAGTATATTGCTCATTTTAGATATTTACACTGCTTCTTTTGAATTAAAAAAAGTTTTGCAGGAGCAGTTTATCCTCTTTGTGAATAGTGCGACCTAATGAAAATATTCAACTATTTCCTATTCTAATGGTAACCCTCAATGCACAGTGGTAGCCTTTTTTTTTATTAAATTTTTTATTTTCAATTTTACAATGCAATACAATCTTAAAAATACTTCAGATAAGAAAATAAAACAAATTAATACACACCATTTTCGGTATTGCTCACCCATTTCCCCCCAAACCTCATCCACTCTCTGACCAACTTGCCTCTTTCCCTCTTCTTTCCCTTCCTCCCTCACCCCCTCTCCTCCACCTTCCTACTTGTTTCTCACCTTCTTCTATCCTCTCACTCCAGATGCGGTCCAGGGAAATGCCCGAGCAATTCCTCTCTCCAAATTCAAATCTCAATATATATATAATAAAAACTATTTCTACTTATCTGAACTACTAAAATTCCAACCCATCCTTCCCCCACCCCCTCCCCCACCCTCTCCCCCCTGACTTCCCAGAGCTAAGTACAGGGTCATACAAATATACTAAACATAATCTAATTAAGTTTACTAATTATACAAAAACCAAAATCATACTAACCCTTAACTCTCTTCAAACTTTAACATCATAAGTTTAAACAAATTCATTACTCATAAAATAAATGAAACTTTGTAGTTCCATACTTTTTCTGAACATATTCTATCCATCTTCTCCATACATTAAAATATCTCTCTTGTGAATGGTCCTTTAAATAAGCAGAAATTTTGGCCATTTCTGCTAAGTTAGAAACCTTAAATACTTCTAAAGAAGGCAGAGTATCCTTCTTCCAATATTGACCCAGCAATAACTTTGCTGCTGTTATTAAATTCAACATTAAAATAGTTTCTTTAACATCAAAATCCACAAAAATACCCAAAAGAATGTAGCCTTTTTGATTAATATCATGTCTTCATAGAATATTTTGGTAAAACAACAAATTCTCCAGTCCTCTTCCTGATTCTCCTATTCCTCAATAAGATAATTTAAACTCATCCCCGAGATTTAATTAAAACAGCTTCTTTTGAGATGAAATGGCAGATACAATGTCCTGAATTCAGGATAAGTCTAATATATATGGAAAGCCAAGAATAGCAAAGATATTGCCAGAAAAAAAGCCACCATGTTATGTATTTTGGTAAAACATAGTCTGTATTTGTTGCTGCACTTAATAGCATTAAAAAAACACTCCACTTATATTCAGTCTATAAAATATAATTTTATAGCCCTGTTATAAAGCTGTTTGACCCAGTTAATGATATATTAATAACCACACATTTTAGCCAAATCCCTAAATGTAGATTCTTACACAGTTCCATTATGAACTTGCAAAGGTTGGATTGGTGCTTTGGGAAACTACTGTAAGGTACACAAGAAATGTACATGTTGCAATTTTCCATTTCTGCTAAAAGAATAGGCATATAGAGGCAGTTAGCTAAGGTATTTTTAGGAAAAGAGTTGTAGTAAGCTGGAGGAATAGAGAGAAACTATATACACTAAAAGTATACTTTTAGAATAGTGCACACTATTGTAGAATAGCATATAGCTTATGAATAACATATTATTCAATTTATATGTTATTCTTATTCTTTATAAAAACTGCTTAGAGTTAGTATTTTAAAGTGTAACTATGAACCAAAGTGCAGCCATGTTTAACTGCAGCATGTACTCTGTTACACATATAGCTTCTAGATGCAAAGCAGGCATTCTTATAGAAAAACAAGGGAAGACATAAATCCTTTATAATTGCAATTATTCAGTTTGGGTGGCAATTCACCTTGTAGATAAGGCTATACGCCCCCCCAGTTAGCAGGATGTTATAAATCATGTCATAGAAAAGGGAGTGAAGATAAGACAGGAACAAAAGGGGCATTTGATCTAATAATTGGAGGGTCTAGTAATTGTAATGATTACTGGGTGATTGGAAAGCATGTGACCAATTGAAACCTATCAAATGAGTTTCAGTTGGAAGGATGTGGCGTGAGGGGACAAGGTATAAAAACCTATGCAAACATTGATTCAAGTGTGGACTCTGGGATTTGCCATTACCAAGAGTTCCACCGCTTTTGCAAAAGCTTTAATAAAACTTGTTTTGTTATGCAACACCCTTGGAGTTGAATTTTTATTCCTCACACTACTTTGAATAATGACCCCCTCTCACGCTTAGGGATCATTTAAACATTTTTAATTCAGATTTGCAAAGAGAAAGGCTTATTTCCCATTTGTTTTGGTAATACTAAACAAATAGGGTGTCAAATTTTAAAAGTGAGATCTACAGAAATGCTTTCTGTAATTAGAGAGATGAGTCAGGACTTTTATAGCAGCATGGCTAACCATACATTCACATGGTTAAGAGAGATTTTATAAAAGCAAGCCATTTCAGAAGGTAGAAAAGTCATCTGATTCTGCAATAACCTTGATACCAATAAATTAAAGCCCGAGCAAAACCGAGCGCAAGATGAAAAAGATTACAATGTATGTATAACCGCCACTGAAAATGTATAAAAGAACCCCTGCTGATACAGTTATGATGGTAGATTAAAACAGCCAAGTAGAGTAATCAGAATTTATAGCAAACTCCAGCTGAGGAAAAGAGGGGAAACTGGGTGGATTGAAGAAAAAGAATGCTGACTATAGAACCTTGAAATTTTGTCTAGTCTGAAAAAAAAATCTCTTCAACAACTGGCATTTTTTTATTTTAAAATATATCTTGAAAATAAATTATATTACAACACAATCTGGAATATATGCTATATTATTTCCGGTCTCTTCTGATAAGTGCATTTTAATTCTTTTTTAAGACAGAATAACAGAATTGGAAGGGACCTTGGAAGTCTTCTAGTCCAACCCCCTGCTCAGGCAGGAAACCAGACAAATCCTTGTCCAATCTCCTCTTAAAAACTTCCAGTGTTGGAGCACCCACAACTTCTGGAGCCAAATTGTTCCACTGGTTAATTGTTCTGTCAGGGATTTTCTCCTTAGTTGTAAGTTGCTTCTCTCCTTGATTATTTTCCATCCATTGCTTTTTAGACATAGGATGGCTAACCACATTACATGGTTCATTACTGAACGCCTGTGACATGATACCTGTTGAGTCCTTGGCGGAAAGCAGACACGAGAAGCAGTTGGAGTTCTCAGTTTTCTTTATTCTGCATTCAGCTTACAAGTAGATGGCTTCGGCAGCTCCCAAAACCTCCCAGCTTCTTATATAGACATTTCCCGGGTAAATGCGATACTTTTCCCGCGCCAGCACCCGCGCATGCGCACGGCGCTGGCGACAGCCTGTCTGGTCCCGGGCAGCTTTGCACCTGCCCGGGACTGCCTGCAAACGCCCGAGCCGTTTGCAAGGCTCGGGACATAACACCCCTTTCCCCCGGGCTAAAACTATTACCAACATATAATCATTTACTCTATACAATGTTCCGTTCCCCAGTGCTCCCACTGTTTGCTGGCTTTTGCCTTGCCAGCAATGTTATATAATCCTTTAGGTACTTAGGAGATTTCTTTGCTCTCTGTGACCTTCTCAGCTCTGGGTTACTAGCATGAGTTCCCTGACTGGAGGGAGATGTGAGCCTGTTCTCCTTATTTTGCCTTGGTGCCTTCCAAGGACTGTGCCCCGATGCCTGGCCTGCTTGCTCGCCCACCGGGCTCATCAGGCCAGGGCTTCTGTCACTTTGTGACCTGGTTGACCTGCCTAGCTGTAGACCCTCGGGCCCCTTGAAGTGATAGCCACTGCTGGGCATCTCTGTTGAACCTCCTAGGTCCGTCCAAGACCTGTCAGGAGGCTGTCCATTCCCTGAACCCCGTTCTGTGTCCGGGCTTGTGTGGGTTTCTGTACTTTCCCAAAACTCAGTTACTCCCTGATTTGGGCTAGAGGTGTTGTAGTCGGGACTTGGTTCCTCGACCACCTCCCTGTATGTTTGACCCCCTGTAAGATTTGGGGTAAGGTCAGGCCAACTTTGGGGATTGTGTGCCAGCTCTCTTGCGGGAAATGATTTGTTGGGATGCCCCCAGGTATCCTCCGTGACTGGAGTGCTGTGTGATATGTGTGGAAAGTGAGTATGCCCCCGGGGTGACTCCCTGGCTGGAGTAGGCGTGGATGCCTGGTAGTTGGGTAGGCTCATAGAATTCTTGTTCGGAGCTCTCGCGGAACCCTGGGATGGGCCGTTTGTGGCTCCATCAGTGGAGATGGGCAGCAGCTCGTGCCCTTCCCTTTGCTCCAAAGGGTCCCCCTCCCCCCCTGGAAAAGACCCAGGAGTCTCATCTGAAAGGTCCCGCCTAGGGCGGAGTTGGTCGATGTGCCGACGCAGGACACGACCGTTGTCCAGGGCTACCTCGTAGGAGAGAGGACCTGTGACCCTGGAAATAGAAGCGGGGACCCATGTATGACCAGGCCCGTAATTGCGAGCCCAAACCGGGGCACCCACAAGTAGTTGTCTAGGTGCCCTAGGATGTGAGGTAGATGAAGGCAGTCTGTCCGGATGCAACCGGTCAAGTTTAGTAGTAAGTTGACGCCCCCAACGAAGTTCAGCTGGGCTTCTCCCTGTAGAAGTGGACGGTGTGGTGCGATAAGAAAGGAGAAAGTCAGCCAACCTGTGATGCCAGTCCCCGTAGGTGAGTCTTTTCAATGCGTCCTTTGTGATGCGCACCATACGTTCAGCCATACCGTTGGTGGACGGGTGGAAGGGTGCAGACGTGGCATGACGAATCATGTTTGCCTGTAAGAAAGCTTGGAATTCGGAGGAAGTGAATTGAGGGCCGTTGTCAGACACAATGACATCTGGAAGCCCGTGTGCAGCAAAAATCCCCCTCAGTACCTGAATAGTCTTTGCAGTGGTGGTGGATGAGACAGGTACAACCTCAAGCCATTTCGAATGGCTGTCAACAAGGACCAAGAAGAACTGGCCCTGAAAGGGTCCAGCGTAGTCAATGTGCACCCTAGACCATGGGGACTGTGTTTCCTCCCATCTATGCATGGGAGCTTGGGGCATCTCTGGGCGAGATCGTTGGCACAGGTGGCATGCATGCACCTTAGCCTCAATATCTTTATCTAAACCAGGCCACCACAAGTGGCTGCGCGCAAGGGCCTTCATACGAACAATGCCAGGATGACCCTCGTGGAGGGATTCTAAGACCCTAGTCCTCATTGAGGTGGGAATGACAACTCTGTTTCCCCAAAGCAGACAACCCTGAGAAAGGGACAGCTCGTTCCTTTTGGACCAGAAACTCTGAAACTCAGGACTAGGGCAGTGCTCAGGCCAACCAGACAAAACCCAGGAACGGACACGTGAAAGTGTGTGATCTGTACCTGTTTCAGCGGCAACATCCCTGGCACTAAGAGGGAGCTCGGGCAAGGCTTGGATTGATAGAATGTTGACAGCTGGCGCAGGGTCAGCTTCTACTACTGGCAGAGGCAATCTACTGAGGCCATCAGCATGGCCCATTTCTTTCCCAGGCTTGTGGAGTAAAGAAAAATCATATGCAGACAAAAAATAGACCACCTAAGCATTCTAGGGGAAATGATTTGGGGAGTCTGCTTACGTGTGGTAAACAGTCCCAGCAGAGGCTTATGGTCAGTGAAGACCGTGAAATGCCTGCCATATAGAAAATCATGGAATTTTTTAATTCCAGCAACAACAGCCAGAGCCTCCCTGTCTATCTGAGCGTAGTTGCGCTCAGCAGAAGACAATGTTCTGGAGTAATATGCAACAGGAACCTGAGTTTCATCAGACCTGAGGTGGCTCAGGACAGCTCCAACCCCGTAAGGGGACGCATCACAAGCGATGCACACAGGAAGGGACTCGTTGAAATGTGCAAGTACACTGTTAGAAGTGAGCAAAGCCTTGACTTTGTTAAAACAACCCTCATGCGTTTGTGACCACTGCCACACTGCTTGCTTGTCTAGTAGCCTGTGAAGAGGCTCAGCTACACTAGCTTTTTGTGGAAGAAAAGAATTGTAGAAATTCAGGAGGCCCAGGAAGGCCTGAAGTTCGGCCTTGGACTTTGGCCTAGGTGCTTCTAAAATAGCAGTCAGTTTGGATTCAGCAGGGTGAATCCCAGCAGCATCAATTTTGAACCCCAGAAATTCAGTAGAAGGCACCCCAATCATGCATTTGTCTTTTTTTGAGCTTGAGGCCTGATTTCCTGAATCTTAACAGAACAGCTCTTAGCCTTTCAGCTAGAATGTGTGTGGAGTCTCCTGCAATTAAGACATCATCAAAGTAGGGGCAAACCCCTGGTATGCCCCGCAGTGTGTTTTCCATTACGCTTTGGAAAATCCCAGGAGCGACATTCACTCCAAACTGCAGCCTTTTTACCTTAAAGGCTCCCCTGTGGGTCACCATAGTCTGAGCTATAGCAGCATCATCATCAACAGGCAGCTGTTGATACGCTTGAGCTAGGTCAAGCTTTGCAAAAACGCGCCCCCCCCCTTGAGGGAGGCCAGAATATGACTGACCACAGGAACAGGATAGGCATGTTGCTGCAATGCCTTATTCAGAGTGCATTTGTAGTCAGCACAAATGCGAATGTCCCCATTTGCCTTTAGAGGCGTGACAATGGGGGTCTCCCAAGGACTGGAATCAACAGTTTCTAGGATTCCCTGTTGAATCAGTTTGTCTAACTCAGTGTCAATTTTACTCTTTAAAGCAAAAGGGACCCTTCTTGCTTTAATTCTAATGGGAGTGACAGTGGGGTCTAGCTTTAAGAACACAGGGGGTCCTTTGAATGTGCCCAGCTGGGGGCTGAAAACATCTGCAAATTCTTTGCAGACTTCCTGTAGGTCGAGTGTTTGTAAACTGTTGAGTCCTGTGACGTGTATCCCAGGGCCTCAAACCAATCGAGTCCTATGAGACTCGTTCGTTCACCCCCTACTACTAATACGTCTAGTGGACCTTCAAAACTCTTGTATTGCACGTTAAGGGTGGCCTCCCCCTTAACACACACTCTTGAATTTTGAAAATCTGTTAACACAATGTCAGAAGGCCTTAACTTAGCCTGAGTTCCACTACCGGAACAAATCTTCCTAAATGTATGCAAGGAGATAATTGAAAAGGCAGACCCTGTGTCTAGTTCCATAGATAATGGAACCCCTTGTAGCTTCACCTTGAGTGACAGCTTTTTCTTAATTGGCTTGTGTGTGCCTGTCCTAAGGATGCTTCTTCGCGAAGCGCAAAACCCTACCCTATTCTGGCTGGGGAATCTGGTACCTTTCAGGCGCGGTTCTTCCTGAGGTTGTCCTTTCGTCGGCCCAGACACACAGCTGCAATGTGTCCTTGTTTGCCGCATGCCCGGCAGGTAGCGGAGCGGAACTTGCAGTCGGTTCTCCTGTGGCGACCTCCACAGCCGATGCACTTGAGCGGAGCTGAACAGCTTCCCTTCTGTTTTTCTTCCTTCGTGGGGTGGAGACGGTCGACTTCCTCGTCCGGATCCTCCTCGGAGTTTCTTTGAACGTCTTCCTGGTGCACGGATGCAACCTCTGGACTGTTTCTGATCGGCCGCATGTTCTTGACAGCGCCGCCTGCTGCTTCTTCTGCGGTGACTTCCCTTAAGGCATCTTGGTAGGACAATTCTTCTTTAGCGAACAGTCTCTGTTGTAGATCTCGATGCCTTAACCCGCACACGAATCGGTCCCTCAGTCGTTCTTCGAGGTCTTTGAACTCGCAGTGCTTGGCGGCCTTCCGTAATGCGGCGATGAATTCTTTGGCCGACTCACCGGGCCGTTGATCCCTCTGCTCGAAGGTGTGGCGCCATGCGATGACGGACATCTTGGGGTGGAAGTGCTCCTTCAGTAGCTTCTTCAGATCTGCGTAGCTGACAGACTCTACTGGAACAGGTGCTGCAAGGTTTTCTGCGATGTCGAAGGCGTCTTGACCACAAACACAAAGCAGGGTGGCAGCCTTCAAGCTCTCTTCCCTCACTTGGTTTGCCTTGAAGTAGTTCTCCACCCTGGCTACGTATGACTCCCACTGCTCTGGATGTGAGACGTCGAACTCCGAAAGCCTTCCGATTTTCGCCATCTTCAGGAGACGGGTCTATCAGCCAGCCTACCCCCGAATGCGCACTGGATTGGCGGGTAGCTGCCGAGTCGACGCCGTTCCGCCGCTCAGGACTCACTTGGGTAAGCTTACACTTCTTCCTTTCCAGGCGGTGTAAGGCAATCCCACCTTCGTCGCCAGTGTTGAGTCCTTGGCGGGAAGCAGACACGAGAAGCAGTTGAAGTTCTCAGTTTCCTTTATTCTGCGCGTTCAGCTTACAAGTAGATGGCTTCAGCAGCTCCCAAAACCTCCCAGCTTCTTATATAGACGCTTCCCGGGTAAATGTGTTACTTTTCCCACGCCAGCACCCGCGCATGCGCAC
The DNA here is from genome assembly GCF_016545835.1 of Crotalus tigris. NCBI lineage: Eukaryota > Metazoa > Chordata > Lepidosauria > Squamata > Viperidae > Crotalus > Crotalus tigris. Next base: position 3,180,524 of record NW_024096718.1, read on the forward strand.
GGCGCTGGCGACAGCCTGTCTGGTCCCGGGCAGCTTTGCACCTGCCCGGGACTGCCTGCAAACGCCCGAGCCGTTTGCAAGGCTCGGGACATAACAATACCCAAGGTAGCATTACAAAAAAACAAAACAAACACAAATCGGGGACTTATATAATTTGGCATGGGTGACCAATAAACCCTTCAGAACCTTCTTTGATATTGCAGAAGATTCAATGTCATCTTTATTTGCCTTGGATCCACTGGCTAAGCCCTGTCTAATGCTGCTGTCCTTGAAACTAATGCTAGCAATTTTTATTTGAGGTCTCTTTCACAGCAAGATGTTTGTATGCATCTTAACATATATATGTTACCAACTATGGACATTTTCTATTTGCTATTTTAATGAGAAGATAACAATAAGATGTTTTACACTTACTATGCCCATGGCATTTCTTAATGCATCGTTACTCACAAAATGAAGCTTCTTAAATTCTAGAGTAGCTTGTAGTGTAATTCAATATCTGCAGGTTTTATGAGGCTTTCAATATCAAGGTGATGTTCACACTCCAGAAATGGAATGTGTTAGAACCCGATTTTAATACATGAAACTTTGAAATTGTCATCTAATTATATTTCATTTTTAATAAAACTCTGTGACAAAGCTGCACAAAGTGATGTGTCCTCAGGATCTGTAAATAAGTTTTCCTTCACTATTGACTTAAAAAGAAGCTCATATTTGCAGTAACCATATTTTTCTAATTGGATGGATTAACCAATTTTATTTGCAAATAACTTTTGGCAAAAAAAACAATAAAAGAGAGATCTAATAATCAGAAGAATAATTTTATACTGCAGCAAAAACTTTTGTAAGCATATTTACATACAAATTAGTTTTCTGAGGCCTGTGAATTTTAGATAGAAAAACAACAAAACATTTAAAATATTCTGAATTTAAAAACCAACTTTTGCTGGGCTGGAAAATAAAGCTATAACTTAGGAGTTATTATTCCATGGGAGGCATATCTTATTTATCCGCTGTCATCCACTGAATTCTAAAGTAATCAAATACAATAGTGAACAGAATTTTATAATCATATACTAAAATCCTTTAGCTATAGTGCCTGCTTCCTCCTCTATGAAGGAATTTAAATTAAAGCAACCTGGACTGATGGTTGTCTATCTTCTGCTTGAATTCTTCTAAGAGAGGGAAGACCTTCATCTCTTTAAATCAGGGCTTTTCAACCTTTTCACAGATTGTACCATTTTTAGGACATGACATTTTTTAGTACCACCAGTGCTTAGCAAGGTGTCAAAAACTTGATGACTAAAAAAAAGGGGGCGGGATTTTGGGTTTTATTGATTAGATTCATTTGTAGTTATAGAAATGGCTAGTTTATAATATTATGGAAAAGTAAAAAAGTTGAAGTTCAATATTAAGCTTCTTTCTACTGCAAGAGAGGAAGTATGTTCTTTTTCCCTTCTCCCCCTCACTTCCCCCCCTTTTTCCTCCCCACTGTGTCCTACTATTTGCTTTTGTATTTTCATATTTTATTCTATAATCTAATAAAATATTACAAACTGTAGGAAAAAAAGGAAAAAAGTACCAGTTTTAATTTCTTTGGTGGCTGTTCCTTTGCTGAATCATTTTCCCTTTGCACTGGCAAATGTATGATGAATTTATCCATGTTCACTACCAGCTAGTTCAGGGGTCTTCAAACTTGCTCTTTTAAGACTTGTGGACTTCAACTCCCAGAATTCCTCAGCCATCATGGCTGGATGAGGAATTTTGGGAGTTGAAGTCCACAAGCCTTAAAGTTGCTAAGTTTGTAGACCCCTGAGCTAGCTGATCGGGCCTTCTTCCTCTCTCCCTTCTGAGCAATCCTTCCACAGTGTAGTAAGAATGCACACACCCCCAATCCCTTCCCTGTATCCTTAAAGACATAGGAATCAAGTGCAAAGCAAGAAAGGCTCACAAAATAAGCCTCCGTTTTCTCTCTCTCTCTTTTTTTTAAGAACAAGTTTTATTAGTTTTTTTAACTCTTACAACAAAGTGCTCGAGACGCACCATGGTGCTAGGGAAATCAAACATCCAACAACAAAGCCACATAAAATAACCCAAGTAAATACATTAAATATTCCCTCTCTATTTCCCTCAAACAATATAACATATTTAAAACAATCCATTTCTATATTAAATTTCTATAAATCCTAATCCTGTTTTTAAACTTCATTAATTTACAATTACCATAATCCACTTAAGCATTAAATAAACATATTATCACTTCGGGTATCCCTTCCAAATGTATTCTAGTTCTTAGTTCCTAAACTTAATTTTATCACACATCTCTCTTGTTTCTTCATCCACTACTCATTATTTGTCCTAATTAAAATAAAATATAATTCTAGCTTATACATATACAATCCATCAACTAGTCTATCCCTAACAAAAGAAAGTAATATCAAACCTTAAATCATTTCAGTCCATTAGGAAAAATTCAATCTCATCCCAATAATTGTTATGTCTAAAAACACCCATATTATTACACAAAGCATCATCTTACTAATTTAGCATACTCAATTAATTGTTAAATCAATCCAAGTCACTATAAAACCTCTTCCATTTTCATTCATTCCATTACAAAATAGTTTTCATACAAATAAACCTATTATTCCCAAAGATTACATTCTTAATCTATGTAATATATATATTCTGGTAATCACAAATTTTACTCTTGCTTTTAACTCTAAATCTTCAACCTTAAATCAATCCATATTTCTACAGTGCCTTTTAATCCATTACATATAGTTTTAAATTTATCTTTTCAGTTTATTCTGGCTTTCTTTTTGTGCCAGACTGGTTTCCATAACAAGGCTTCCATCTCCACAAGTAGATCTCCTTTTGTCTCTTATAATATCATTTGAGTCGATAGAAAACACCCCGTCCTCTGTATTGGGTGTCTGGCTCTTTTGTCATTAAACCCTCATAGCTCCAAAAGTTCCAGTCTCAATCTTTGGTTTTTCTGATCCTCGAGAATATAGATGGAATGCTTGTAAGGTAAAATAGATTCTTCTTTAATCTCAATTAGTTCTTCTTCTAGTATGTTTTGATTTATAGCATAGTCAGATGAGGTCTGGAGATCAGTTTGAAGGTTTGGAGAATTTGGATCAAGGCTTCGGGCTCTAATTTCTGTACTAATCTCTTTGATTTTAGTACATACTTCTTCAGTGGCTTCGTGAATTTTTTCCAGTATAAGTTTACAGTTTAGTTGTAAGTAAGGTTTCTCCATTTTAATAGTAATTGAAGAGAGTTCCTTTTATCTTTTAGTGGAGGCTATATATAAACAATATCCACCCCCACAATTTCCCACAGCTGGATCAGCTTATCTTTTCAAGAAGTTTGAAGGTCAAGCCCACCTCATCTCCAAGGAAAAACAGACAGTTGTTAACTTTTTGCCACAATATGTCCTCAGTGGGTTACAAATTTTTTCCAGACACCATTTTTTCCTTTTCTCTCTCTTTAAAAAAAAAAGATGGAGAAAGAGATATTCTTCCAGTATAAGGTGATAGTGAAGCTCTAAATTTTTTTCTTTTTTTTCTGTACCCCAAAGTAAATGAAAATAAAATATAGTCATTAAAGTTACTTGATCTGTCCTTTTGTTCAAACACCTTTCTTCCCACACATACAAACGCCACTCTTTCAAGGCAGGGAATTGATTCCAAGAAAGCTTTTACAGGTAAAAAATAAATAATAGAGTGAAGAGAGGCGAAGGAGAGGTTTCACCCGGATCATCCGTGGGAGTCTTTCACGCTTAGATGTACCTGTGACTTTCGGCTGGTGCAGCTAAGGAATCAGCCATCTTGCAGGACGATCTTTGCTTCGTTGGCCCTAAGGAGTTAGCTGGAGCTGCGGAAGAAGCTGCCACCCTCCCGTGGTCACCGGCAAGCCTCCTCCTCAGTGGTCACCTCTCCAGGGTGACTTTCGACCCTCCAGGAGGTCTACCGGTGAAGAAAACACAGCCGGTGGAGAGACGAATCTCTTCACATGACTGGAGTTGCCATGAACCGGAACTGGAAGTCCATTTTTTCTCTTTAAGCTACCTCAGCAATGTCACATGTCACAATGTTGCAATCCAAGACTGAAAGGCTCTGGCAATTGCAAAAAATTTTAGCTTTAAATTAAGCCTCTTTACTTTCAAAGAAAACTTTCTAAAAGCTTATGCCGAGCCCAGACAGTCATGCAGCTGCAGCTGCCTCTCCCTCAGACTGCTTAGGCTCATTCCCCTTCCCTGCTACACTTGGCTAGCAGTCGTACCACCTGCCACGTGGCAAAGTACCACCGGTTGAAAAGTCCTGCTTTAGATCACTGTCAAAATCCTCTTACATTAAGAAGTTCTTTACCACCAAACATTCAGTAGTATCTGCCTTACTGCAACCTAAATGCACTATTTTATGACCTGCACACTGGAATGAAACAGACCTTGATCTTCTTCTGTATGAACAGTGCTTTTTTTGAAGAAAAAAAGGTGCCGGAACTCACACATGTCATACAACCCGCCTTGTCTATCCTACAAGGTTCCATCCAAAAAAGATGCCGGAACTCCATTCTGGGCGTTCTATGAAAAAAAAAAAGCCCTGTGTATGAATAATTTCAAGTGTCTGTTATATCATTAGTCTTCTTATAGATAAACATGCCCAACTCAATAACATTTAATTTCTAAATTGTCATTTTAACCTGTCTCAGTTCCTCTGAATCAGCGGATTTCCCAAGCTAGATACAGCAATTAATTAGGCCTTGATCAGTTCAAAATTAATGGTTGAATAGAAATTCTAACCCAGGGCAGCTACTTTTCTTTTCTTTTTTAAACTAATACGTAGAAGTTTATCAGCGAGGGACAATTTCAGATTAATGTTGGTCATTGACCAGTCTTATGCAACTTAAAAGATAAATATAAGATAAATGGAATAAAAGATAAATTAAACATAGCTAGCAGAGATGAAACTTTCTAAGTTCTGCTAAAACATTTTGAAAACTAACACTATTAATATTAAGACTTCAATAAAAAGATCACTGAAAATAGAACTAAAAACAAATAAATGGGAGATTTAAGAGTTATTGTTATTATTTAACTTGGAGCAAAGTCAAGTGATTCTAAGGGAATTGTTCAGACTTGTGTTTTAAGATAGAAGATCATAAAAATCTTTTAAATCAATCAATAAATAATGTCCTGTTGAATCTTGTTGGTTATTAAACAAAACTTAAAAGATGATAGAGTGAATTATTATGGTCAAATAAAAGATAATTGTAAGAAAAAGAATCAGGATTTTCTGGATATTGAACAAATGTATGATAATTTTGCATTTCAGATCTCTGTAGTACTGAGATTAAAGAAACACTTGATTATTTCAATGGCTAATAATTACAATCTTACTGTTATCCTTCCTCTTAAATATTTTACTCCTCACCCTCTTATTTAGTACATATCATTCTTAAACTTCATAAATCATCAATTTTTTTATTTCAGCAAAGAGTCCATATAAATTTTCCAGTCTTTCAGAAATATTTTTGTTGTTTGTTTTCTGACCAGAAAGGTCAGTTTTGCTGTTTCTGCAAATTCTGACATCATCCATTTCTCCAACGTGGGAATTTCATTATTCTTACATGCTTCTCAAAATATGGTATAGTGATAAGATCAAGAAGCCTGGCAAGAAACTGGTAATTTGATTGCCTAAAAAGACATCAGTAGATACTAGGCTATTCTCAATTTGATGTGCCATATCAATTATTCACTGTCTGAGATTCTTCCTGGATAAGTATACCCCACAATGTTCTCACTTTTTTTCATTTTGACACAAAGGGGTCATCCAATGGTTAGCCAACTATTTGTAGCTAAACTTACACAGAAAATAACAAATTTTAGTTCAAATTCAAAGATTTAACCCCTGTGCCACCTTCAACTATAAACAGTCTTACTTTCATACAATAAACTGCACTAGACATCCAGGCACTTGAAAAATATATCTTAGGAACTATATTAAGCACATTCAATGCTTGAGAACTTGAAATAAATATCAAATTGCACTTTATAAAGACATGAGCCTTTTCTGAAAGGAATTTTACTGCAATAGGAGTGAATTAGGCACCCTGAGAACAGTAAATGGCTTGAATAGCTGAAGCAAATTTAAATGCATTTCGTGTTATATAATGTCTATAGACATACCTTACCCAATACGTGGAAGATTATTTCAAGATATTTAAAGCAGTTTACTTGTTCTAACTGTGCTCACTTAGTGATCAATTTAGCATCCTTGGCCTTTTAGTGCAGGGCTTTTCAACCGGTGGTACGCGTACCACCTATGGTACTTTGCCATGTGGTAGGTGGTACAACTGCTAGCCAAGTGTAGCAGGGAAGGGAATGAGCCTACGCAGCCTGAGGGAGAGGCAGCTGCAGCTGCATGACTGTCTGGGCTCGGCAGAAGCTTTTAGAAAGTTTTCTTTGAAGGTAAAGAGGCTTAATTTAAAGCTAAAGCTTTTTGCAATTGCTGAAGCCTTTCAGTCTCGGTTACAACATTGTGACACGTGACATGCCTGAGGCAGCTTAAAGAGAAAAAAAGGAGGCTTATTTTGTGAGTCTTTCTTGCTTTGCACTTGATTCCTATGTCTTTAAGGATACAGGGAAGGGTATGGGGGGGCATTCTTATTACACTGTGGAAGGATTGCTCAGAAGGGAGAGAGGAAGAAGGCCCGACCAGCTAGCTCAGGGGTCTACAAACTTAGCAACTTTAAGACTTGTGGACTTCAACTCCCAGAATTCCTCATCCAGCCATGATGGCTGAGGAATTCTGGGAGTTGAAGTCCACAAGTCTTAAAAGTGCAAATTTTGAAGATCCCTGAACTAGCTGGTAGTGGTGCATATTAAAAAAAACATGGATAAATTCATCATACATTTGTCAGTGCAAAGGGAAAGTGATTCAGTAAAGAAACAGCCACCTAAGAAATTAAAACTGGTACTTTTTTTTCCTACAGTTTGTAATATTTTATTAGATTATAGAATAAAATACAAAAATACAAAAGCAAATAGTAGGACATAGTGGGGAGGAAAAGGGAAAAAGTGAGGGGGAGAAGGAAAAAAGAACATACTTCCTCTGTTGCAGTAGAAGGAAGCTTTAACATTGAACCTCAACTTTTTACTTTTCCATAATATTATAAACTAGCCATTTCTATAACAACAAATGAATCTAATCAGTAAAACCCAAAATCCCTCCTTTTTTTAGTCATCAAATTTTTGACACCTTGCTAAGCACTGGTGGTACTCAAATATTGTCATGTCCTAAAAGTGGTATAATCTGTGAAAAGGTTGAAAAGCCTTGTTTTAGCAAACACCATTATTTTGCTTTTGTCATAATTAATCTCTAAATATTGGTTGTCATAGTAGGAAGCTGTTCTTAAACCTACTGGGATTTGAGAGAGAATCATCATGTCATCTGTTGAAAGAAAAATCTTCATCAGGGTCCAGTCCAATCCGGGAATAAACAAAATGGAGGCTGCTTTAGAAAGAAGGTTCCAGTTTATTGAATTGCAGAACGAGACAGAAATATGGCTCTGGGGCAGCTGATCACATGGACCTGGGAGTGGTAGGTTTTTATACCTTCTTGGAGTTTTTCCTGTTCCTGTGGCATGAACCTTGACCTGAAATTCAATGTGCCCTTTTTGTATTCTGATGGTGGTGGGTTAAACCTAATATGTTCTAAAGGTCATGTCCTGCTTCCCTGGGGCTGTGGCTGATAGCTATGTCCTGGATTGGATTTTTGGGTGAGGGGTTCTAGGGGTCTTTGTCTTTCTAATCTTATCAACTCCAAGCTTCCTGGCTCCAGTCTTTCTGAAAGATTGTCAAATCTGCATTTCTACAGAGCTGGTTTCTGCTTGGGGCAGACAGACTTGAATGGTGGTTGTTTCTCCATTATTCCTTTGGGGAAATATAATATTCTGCCTTTTTAATATTCCCCAAAATATTTCTTTCTCTGGGGATGTTTGCTGCCTTCCTATACATCCATGTAATTAGTATATTAAGAGGTTTGCTTACCTGTTTTGGATAATCATGCATAAGAATGTCCATGGTAAGACCTTCTGAAAACCTTTAAATGTAGCAAACAACTATAAAAGAAATATATTCTGGAAAATATAAGTATTTGTATATAATATACTGTATATTAACTACTGTCTTTAAAGGCATACTAATTGTGTGGGAGCATTTCCCTAGAAAGTTTAAAAATGAGAATAAAAATAAGATGCATTTTTAGTTAGTTTAGAAATTAACAATCTATTTATTTATAAATAAAAACATCTCCCAAAATGAAATTAGTTTTTAGTTTGGTATATTGTAGACAGAACAGGAAAGAACTCATTGGCCTCAATTTATCTATCAGCTGTTAATTTATATAGTGAATTAATGTCAGCTCTCAGCAAATTATAATGAAAGTGTATGATATAATGCATAATCCGATCTAGTTATAATATGGCATCTATTATAGCTTTCAGTGATTTATGGCTCAATATTACATTTAAACTAACTTAAATATAATGGTTTACACAAGCTATGACTATGGTTGCAGACAGTGGTGGAATTCAAATATGTGAACAACCAGTTGTCTGTGTAGATGCCACTTCTGGAAGTCCATTCTGGGCCTGGGCAACAAAAAAAATTAGCTACTGGTTCTGCGAACTGGTGCGAATTGGTTGAATCCCACTACTGGTTGCAGACTAGATAATATGAGCTGATAATGGACGAACAATGATAGGTTTCAAAAACTTGAGAAAAGGGCTAGAAATATGTGACATGTAAAATAAATTTTGGGCTGTGTGTACAGGCATATATGGGTGTGAGAGACAAAGAATGAATGAATGATCAGGTCCATTAGGGCTAATCAGATCTGGACTTGCAAAAACCAGGGGGATTGCTAAATGGCAACAAAGAAATATCTCTTTGCAGCCTTCTTCTGGGTCTTATAGCCCAACCTGATGTTGGGGGGATTTCCGTGCTCAGTCTGCCTGGTCTTCCTGCCTCAAAGCCCTATCAGTCTCTTGACTTTGCTGCTTGAAATCACAACTAGATCTGTTTATGACCGCGGTTCTCAACCTGTGGGTCATGACCCCATTTGGGGTCGAACGACCATTTCACAGGGGTCGCCAAACAACGCAGTCTGCCATTTTTCCCCCTTTTCCTTAGCTGTGCTACTCCCTTTTATTCTATTGGCTTTTGAAAGCCAATAGAATAGACTCTCTTGAATAGAGTCTAATTCTATTGGCTTTCAAAAGCCAATAGGAATTGTCCAGGCTGTCTCTGCTCTGCTGAGCCCACCAAAAGTCCCATTCTGCAAACGGTGCTACAAGTTGTCTGCAGCGAAGGTGAGCTGTCTGGAAGTTTCTACCCCTCCCTGCTGAGCAACTACTAAAAATGTAAGTAAAAGAGGGCCAGGGGTGGGAGGTGGGAGGCCAGCGGGTGCAGGGAGGGTTGCTGGCACGCGTGGGGCCCAGCGGGTGCCTTACCTCCCTTGGGCTGGGCCAGCTGGTGGCCCAGCCGGTGGTCGGCCTGCACCGTCTCTGCCGCTTGCCAGCTACGCCTTATGACCGGTTGTTTAGTCCTCGACTTACGACCAGTTGGGGGTTGCGGCATTAAAAAGATTGAGACTGGTTTATGAGATCTATTTCAACAGATAACAGATCAACAATTTGATCTTAAAACAGATGCATCTTGTCTATTTCCAAGGTTAGCAGAATTGCAATGAAGCAGAGAAATTCATAACTCTTGGCTGCATTCATACTCATAAGAGAGCCAGTTTAGTGCAGTGATTAATGCACTAGGCTAAGAACCATGAGACTATGAGTTCTAGTCCTGCCTTAGGCATGAACCTTGGACCAGTCATTCTCTCAGCTTTAGGAAGTGGGCAAAACAAATTATTTCTTGAAATCTTGCCAAGAAAACTGCAGAGGTTTGTCCTGACAGTCATCTGACTTGAAGCCACAATAATAATATTTCATACTCATGGCTGTCCCATCTGCCCATTACTGAGCAAAATGCATAAAAGGCTAGAATCAGCCCTTCACAAATATCCCAGTCTTCCTGAGGAGCTGGTAGCAATTGCCCTCTCTACCTTCCCTATTTGGAAAAAAGGGAAATAAAACCACAAGTATAAATAAAAAATATATGTGCAGAAATGGCCTAAAGTAGCTGAGCTGTTGAGCGGCTCTACATTTTTATGTACTGCAGGGAACCAGAAAAGAGAATTAACCCTACATTAACCAACACCTCTTTTCCATTTTTCCCTGGTATGATGGACCAAGAAAAAAGACAATGTTATTTGAATCTGATGTTAGTTTGAATTTAAAAGTACCTTCTCCTACCTTGTGTGTCTGATTTTATATTTGCAACACATTAGCTCACCCTTGAGAGCTCCGTATGTTGTGGATACATAGCTATCATTGACCAAATAGATGTTCTGAGAATTAAATGCAGCAAAAAGTAGAAGACAGAAAAGCTTTCAGGTAAAATATACTGTTAGCTTTCTTCCTTTTCCCATTCCATGTCTTTCATCTTCTGCCACACTGACTTTATCTCATAGTTGAGTTTTAACCTGTGGCCCCCTGAATATTTATAAATACCGTGTTTTCCTGAAAGTAAGACCTTCCCCGAAAATAATCCCAAGCTTGATTTTTTATAAGTGGGCCTAATATAAACCCTACCCCAAAAATAAGCCCTAGTTATGGGGCAAAGTGCACACCTAAAAATCAAGGGCAGGGTAGGGGGTGGAGCTGCCCCTGCTTACCTTACAGATAGGACCGCCGCAAGTAGGCCCCCTACACCCTGACACTTGTGCTGCATGGCTTGTTGTGCCGTTGCTGCTCCTTATGGCAGGAGGCCACATGGTGCTTCATGCCGCTGCCACTGATCATGACAGGATGCCGCATGGCACTTTGAGCTGTTGCCACCGAAGTACCATGTGGCCTCCTGCAAACGGCCCGAAGCACCACACAGCCTCCTGTCATGAGGAGCGGCAATGGCCTGAAGTGCCATGACCAGCGGCACCAGTGTGAAGCACCATGCAGCCTCCTGCTGCAGCCGACAACAATGGCCCGAAGCACCATGCAGCCTCCTGCAAATGGCCCAAAGTGCCGCGCAGCATCCTACCACAACTAGCAGCACTGGCGTGAAGCACCATGCGGCATCCTGCCATGACCGGCGACACTGGTGCAATGTGCCATGTGGCATCCAGCCACAAGTGGCGACAAGTGACTGCTGAAGAAGTCAAGCAACAGCGCGACAGGTGTCGGGGCATGGGACGCCTGGCTGCGGTGGTCCTAAGGTAAGCCATCCCCTGAAAATAAGACCTAGTGCCTCCTTTTGAGGCAGAAAAAGTATAAGACTGGGTCTTAGTTTGGGGAAAACACAGTAGCAGATCTGAGCTGCTCACCAGGATGGTCCAGAAAAAACTGGAGACTAAAGTTCAGCACCAGAGTATCTTCTTTGACACTGTATTATAGTATATATTTCAGGATACTGTGGTGTGGTAATAGACTGCCAGTGCTAACATAGCATTGCTTATTGTTTTATAGCTTTTGTTGATTTGTTTTCAGGAATGAATTTCCTCTTTTCAACTACCATCACATTCATGAAATTGAACTGCTTATGTCCAAATTTCTGCTTTCTCTTGTCCTATAATTCCCCATTCTCCCTATCAGCGTTTTTGTCCCCCTTTATCTTTAGGTCCCATCCCCAACCAGTAGCATTAGTGGATCTGTCCTTTAACTTAAATTGGTCCTAGTTTGATGTTCTAGGACTGTTTTGTCTGTTGTAGCAGTGAAGCCTTATTTTGAAATCAGCAGACTTAAAATGTGAAGATCATTCTTCTGGCTGAAGATCATAATTTTCTAGAAGGACATCAATATAATTCCTAAATAACATCAACGTAGGAATTCCACACTCATATAGATTGTAGTGGCACATTAGATGTAGTCGTAAAGCCTAGATGTAGTCATTTAAACTCATTACCAAAGTTATGTATTTAAGTTGGAAGGTTATATAAAATTTACCAATAAATAAATAAACTTTGCAAAAGTCACAGAGATAGACATGAAGTGAGATGCTGGACTCATGGGGAGTCTTGAGAGATTGGTTGGGAGGTCACCTGTCAGTGAATGACACAACTGATACTTTAAAACAGATATTGGAAATCTATGATTAGACAAAACTAGAAAGCAATGTTCAGATCAAATAGCCCTAAGCCATGATTTGTCTGTGTTGGCTGGATATGCACAAGATGCTAATCCATTTATTATAATTTGGATTAGATTAATGCTAATTTATTAAATTTACATGCTGCGCAACTCCCAGTGACTTTGGAAATTGTATTGGTTGCTAAAAACATTTAAAATCAGAAATCAATACAAAAACACATTAAAAACCCAGTACACAATAGAATAATGAATGCAAAGAAAACAAATCCAGAGGGGAACAAAAAAGAAGAAAGACAGATCAGCCATGCTCACGAAGGCCTGGGTGAAGAACCAGATCTTTAGGGTTCTTTGGAATAGCAGGAGGCTCATTCTAGAAGAGACTCATTCTGGAAGACAGAGAAGATGCTACCGAGAAGATGCACTTCCAGGGTCCTGATATATGGGGTTGTTTAATTATAGAACTTGAAGCATGCCAATCCTGCTATACTGAACCAGCTGAGCAAATATTATGAGAGACAGGCAGTCCCTCAAGTAACCAGTCTCTGTGCCGTGTAGGACTTTATAGGTGGTGATAAGCACCTTGAATCATACTTGGAAGTGAACTGGTAATGAGTTCAGGTTGTGAAGCAGAGCTGTTACATGGGCATATATACTAAGGCATGCCCATTACTGTCACACAGCTGTGTTCTGAATCAGCTGAAATTTCTAGTTAGTCTTCATGGGAGCTTCATGTTGCATGCATTGCAATAGTCAACCCTTGAGTTACCAATGACTGAAGGGCTCCCCATTTTAGAAAAGGACACAACTGGTGGACCGGATGAGGTTGGGCAAAAGTCTTCCTGGCCACAATGAGCAGGAGATGTGAGTCCGGGAGGACCCCCAAATTGCAAACCAATCTAGGGAAAGTGAACCCTATTTAAAGTCAAAGTTGTAATATCCCTAGATCTGTGTACTCCAAACACACACAGCCATTCAGTCTTAGCAGAATTGAGTTGAAGAAAGCTCTTCCCCATCCAAATCTACAACACCTCCAGGCACTGGGACAGAACCTTGATATTACTTGGATGGCCCAGATTTGAAATGCATAATTGGGCATTATCACTGTACTGATGATAATGAAACCAAACCAGCAGATGACCTCATCCATGTAGATATTGAAAAAAAGGGAAGAAGAGAAAAACCCTGCAGCACCCCATAAATTAGGGGCTAGTGCATGGCTTTTCCTTGCTAACCAACACACACTGGAATCAGTCCCAGGGAAAGGAAGAAAACCACCATAAAATGGTACCTCAAATTCTCAATCTATGGAGCCAGCTCAGAAAGATACTATGATTGATGGTATCAAAAGCTGCCAACAGACCAAGGATCACAAGGATGGATGTACTACCATCATCTTAGCTCTGCCATAGGTCATCAATAAGCATGACCAAAGCTATCTCACTAATGAATCTCAACCTGAAGTCTGACTCAAATGGATCTAGAAAATTCATTTCCTTCAGGGTTCTCATTGGATGCAAACCAACTACCTTCTCCGCCACCTTTCTCAGAAAGGGAAAGCAAGCTGTAGGGCTTGTTGATAGTTATCAAAACTGTTGGTTCCAGGAATAGCCTTTTGAGAAAGGGGTGCATCACCTCCTCTATAAAGAGGCTGACATTATTGCATGGACCTGACTGTGGGACATCTCCCTAGCCATTTTCATGATCAAGGAGAGAATCCAGTAAACACAGAAAACTTTGTCCACTTCCTTAGGGTTCACCAGTTCAAATTCATCCCAAATCATACCACCAGACTATACCCCAGGCACTTTGACCTGCTCTGAATCCAAGACAGAATGACTTTATCTATCAGATAGTCTGAATAATCAGATGGCCTGGGGATATCACAGCAAATTCACACAAGTCACTAAACCAAAACAAACACACAATATTATGGCTGTGAATCCAGCCACTTAGTAGATCCAACCACAATTCTGCAGTATGGTGGACAAGACATCCCATTTTTTATTTGTTGCCACTTTTATTAGCTGCTGTTATTACTTCTCAACATTGCCGAAATATTCAGGAAATTCATCAGCAAAGAAAGGGACAGGATTAGTACAATGGCATTTTCCTATGTAAATTCATACATTTAGATAAATAATCAGTGTAATTTAAATAGAAATATATTTCATCATATCAAAGGAAACCATCCAAGTGAAGAAATGCTGTCCAGTCTGCTATCCAGATTCAGACTGTTGATGAACATGTTCATAGCTCCTATTTTCCTTTCTTATGAATAATTATCTGTATAAGGGCTGTGAGTCCTTTAAACAAAAGTTTGTGGTTCCAAATTTAGAAGATATTGTGTATTACAAAGTAACCAACCCAGCCAGCCTGTTGTTTTTCCTCATCTCAGTTGCTGTTACTTCTTCAGGGAACAAGACCAGAAGGGAGTGAGAAGAGAATGACATCATCCATTCATATTCATTCATTCATTCATTCATTCATTCATTCATTCATTCATTTTCTATAGCTGCCCAACTTAACCAATTGTTCCTCACTGCTGTTCATTTGTCTCCTGCAGTCTAAAGAACAGATCAGGCCAATCTAGAACGTTTGTGTAGAACAGAAATAAGTTCCTGGTGGTGGCCCTTGAAGGTATTGATAGAAGCTCCCCACTAGTATTAAGACTGGTATATGAAAGGCAAAAGGTAAAGACTGCCTTGAGTTGTGCTTCACTTCTGGTAACTACAAACTACCCATGTGGGTTTCTTGGCCAATAGTATGGGCAGTGATTTGCAGGGCCATCTTCCAGGATATTTTCCTTCTCTCTTTTTAAAAACTTTTCAGTCTAACTGACAACCATAGTGAACTCTCATCCAAGTACTAACCAGGTTTATCCCTGTTTATTTTTTCAGAATCAAAGTTGGCTAGGTGCTGCCACCTACCTTGAAGAAAGCTACATACAGCCTTTAAAACCAGCATTTTGAAATGTTTAATAAACTTCAATTAAGTCTCTCCAGGTACAAACTAATTTTGATGAGGGCATCTTGTTGGATTTATAGTATCATGATTTAAAAAAAAAGTTGTTCAAGAAAGGTTTGTAGGGTTTGTTGGGTATTTGATTTCATCTTTGAGGTAAGTTTTGCATGTCCAGATCTTAGATCATTTTCTCCTCAAATTTTATCAGAAAGCTGATAGAAGCAAATGAAAACTCATTTAATCAAGATTTCTCCTAGATTATATTTTCTTCTGAGGATTATAAACTCAAATCCTCTAAGATCCCTTCTCTTGGCAGCAGGATGCGGCCTAAATGAAAGCCAGAAATATTTATAAATATAGATCATTTGCAGGAAGATCCATGTCATTCGCAGTAGTAGAAGACACAATATAAGGTTAATTTCAAAATGAATAAAACTAGATATTGCTAGTAAATTTCAATAAATTGGTGAGAAGGATAAACAGCTGAATGCCTAGCAAAAAAAATTACATTCTGAAGTTATAATGTATTTTTCTTTCAGGAGAACAAAACATAATTTGGATAGGAACCATAAAAACATAAGAACATAAGCAGTGCTCTGCTGGATTGGACCCCTGTCCCAACCAGTCCAGCAATCTTCCTTCACGGTGGCCAACAAAAGGGGAAAAATATTAAAAGTTGCTCAAATAGTTCAGATATCTATCTTGGTTCCAATCAGAATTTAATTCTTATAAAGAAAAACTCTTACAGAACACATTCTCTCCCCCCCCCCCGGGAATAAGTGTTTATCCACAAATATTTTCTATTTAAGGTTATTCCAGAGCAATTGTATTTCAAAGAAAAATGGACTGAGGAAGCTATGAAAGCACATCGCCAAGTTCTATTGTCAGTATGTGTAATCTAAGAAGACATAGAAAAACAACATTCTGTTACATCCCCATGTACTCAACACTCTCTATACAAAAAGAATTTTCACTTTGTGTGGAAGGTATGCATCACAGCAGGTGGCAGCACTTAGCCAATGTTGACTTGGTTCTGAAGCCAAGTAGGGTCATACATAGTTAGCACGCAGGAGATTTCCAAAAATACCAGGTCTGCAGGTGATGGGAAAGTTGTTTTTTTTTTTAAAGAAGGAGGAGGAGGAGGAGGAGGAGGAGGAGGAGGAGGAGGAGGAGGAGGAGGAGAAGAAGAAGAAGAAGAAGAAGAAGAAGAAGAAGAAGAAGAAGAAGAAGAAGAAGAAGAAGAAGAAGAAGAAGAAGAAGAAGAAGAAGAAGAAGAAGAAAGCAATGGCAAACCACTTCTGTAGTGCTATCAAGAAAATGACATGTATATTTCAATTTAAATCATAAGGTGTTGAGTGTTACATGAAGGAATCAAAGGCTAGCATGTGAGGATCAAGGACATCACTGATAAGGTAGTTTATGGAACTTGCTGGGATATGTATTGATAGCAAAGAAAACCAGTTACTGCAAATTGTAAGATTCTTATCATATATATCTCAGGCCCAAGGTTCAAATCTTAGTTTCTTTCTCTCACCGATGTTTGTAGTTTCTTGATGAGAGATTTGTCTTAGATTCTTTATTTTCAGCCTTACACATTCAAATCAGAAGGTCTCCAACATTGCATTTCTAGGCAGGGTGCAGAGCCATACACAGCAGCAAATACCATAAGGCTGCCTTTTCTCTCTCTTAATCACTCTCAACTATGTTGCCCACTACTGTAATTTTTTAAATTAGTATTCGAGTAGCACAAGACTTTTGTGTTACTGATGCCAACCTTGCGACAAACTGAACTAAAACCATTTTTTATTTTGTCTTCATTGCCACAGTTTAGTTTTGAGATTTTAGATGAAGGTGGAAGGAGGGGGATGTTAAGTTTCTCAGTTAGCCATAACAATACCTCTGTGTGAGAATTAAGGTCAGTCCTGATAAGAGTTTTGGTGGGCTGAAAAGCTGGCATTTTGAAATAATTGGTGAATGTGATTTATGACAGCAATTTGGGGTGGGAATTGCAACTTGTTACTTTGTATCCTGAGGAAGGGGTTTTCAGTCTTAAGTTCAAATACGTAAGTGCCAATACTTTGTTTCCTAAATAAAATGATCTTTAAGGAAGAAATCTTTGCCTTGAAGTTCTTTAAAATGGTTTCATCTATTGGAACCATGACATTAACCCAAGATTCAAAATCACTTTAAATCCATGGGGTCCTAAGCTCCAGTTGCCTACCCAAAGCCTTGGGAGGACGACGAAGACTCAGGGAAGAACCCATGATAAAGTAAAAGGAAGAACCTGTCACCTGCATCATAACCACAATTGCTACATTGGTGGTTGGAGCACAGGCCATCACACTGATAGAGAGTGTGGTTTTGGAAACTCCAGCAGCAGGTGCGAGACCAAAAGTGCGGGAGCACATTTGGTCATCAGAATGGGCCTTGCCCAGCAGAGACTCTTGGTGTTCAGAGGTGGCCCAGCAGAAGAAAAGTTCTACAAAGGCCACTGAAGCTGAATGTCCATTGGCTGCCCCCCACGAGTCATGCTCTCCTGATTGAAGAGGCGCTAAGTATGTGGCACCTTTGGATGACTCAGGTGAGTAGAAATACCTGACAGCAAATCGAAGCCAGTTTGTCGAGTGTTTGAGGGAGAAATTTGAATTGCTGGACATGGAAAGCAAGGAACAGATCACCTGTCAGTTACTGACCAGTGAGCGGGATGACAAACATCTCCAAGATTGTCCCCAGTCCAGGAGGAGCCCCAGTCCCATAGCTGGAGCCAGGGCCACCTCCCTGCGTCCAAAGTCACCAGCTTTAACTTCAAGTCCAGTACGGAGGCAAAGCCCAGATCATCATCAGGGACGGACTAGCCCTGACCACTATCGACATCATAGGTCAGAATGTTAGTCCTGAATGGTGGCACATCTACACGAGCCCTGACCGGTACTCACACCATGTTAGTCCAGACTGCATCGGTGCAGGGCAAGCCCTGATCATCGCCAATATCCTGATAGCCTTGAGCAATACTCATGTCAGGCTAGTCCAGACCATTATTGATGTTGTGATTCCTTGCCAGTCAGTGGATCTGGCAGCTGAGTCTGAGGAATCAGATGAGGAGGAGGGGCCTGGAGTGACATTAGAGTCAGAGGAAGGCTCTGAGGAGCTCGCGCTCAGGCTGAGACACAGCTGTGCTGGGAGCCTGAGTTGGATAGTGATGAAGAACAGTTGGGACAAATCCAGGATGCACAAAAGTGCAGGCAAGAGAAGCAAGTAGGACAGAGGAATGCAATGGGGCAGCTCCAAAGGCAAAGGAGAAGGCATTAGGAAGCCACGCCTTGGCTAAATTATAAAAGGGAAGGTGTGGGAAGTGCTGGTTGCCGAAGACAACTGTTTGTGTTGAGGATCAAGTTTCTGTGAACTATGTTTGTTTGCCTTGGACATTGACACAGGTCTGTGAGAATAAAAGGGGTTCCTGCCTGTTTCTTGGAAGAAGGGTTTCTCCTTGTGAGCATAACAAGGACTTACATAGGCTGGGACAGAACAATCGATACCAGGCCTATTCCGATCGCCGTTCCAGATACCACACCAGTCCAGGGCCCCTGCCAAGGATTGATCAGGCAAGAGGAATCCAGTGTGACCTAGTTCAATAGTATGGGTAGCTGCACGCTCTCTTAGACAGACAGCAACCCATAGCAGCTCCTCCCTTCAAACCCATGTTTGATGGAGACCTCGAGAAGCTAACCTTCTTTCTGAACCAAGTGTGTTCCTACATGAACAGAAATGCCAATGCTTATCCAGACCCTGCCGTTATGGTCGATGTAATAGCGGCGAACCTAGAGGGAGAGGCATTGGAGTGGTTAAATAGCTTGCACAATGAACAAGCACCTGAGCTGTGGGACTACAATCTGTTCATCCGAGGCTTGAGAACCAGATTCAAGGATGAATCCATAGCTTTATAGACTGAGCAGGACATCCATGAAGTCAGATGGGGCTAGACCAGCAAAACAATATGTGTGTGAATTCTGAAGAGTAGCAGGCCGAATTGAGCGGTGGCCAGAACGATCCCTGGTTCACCATTTCAAGAATGGCCTAGACCCAATCTGTTCCAAGCCTGTGTCTACCAAGGAATTCCTGACCAACTTCAGGAATGGTATCATGTAGCAAGATGACCTGCTACAAGAAGCCTGACTCCTGCACCTGGACTGAGACCAGACTAGGCAAGGCAACCACTGACCTGATGAACCCCAGTGACTGGGATGAGTGAACCCCCAAAACCATCTTCGGAACCACCAATCAAGTGTTTTAGATGTGGCCATCTGGGTCACAAATTGGATTACTCAGCAGTAAGCTACCCAAGTCATCTCGCCTATTCAAGAGAAAGTTGAAACCCCTGCTACAGCTGCCATCACACCTGCTCTATATGACAGCAATAATGAGGGGGAGAATGACCCAATGATGAATAAGCCTATTCCACCTTTTTCCCTCTCTGCCAAACATATAGTGGCTAAGACAGGCACCCAAATGGACTTCTGAGTGTTGGTAGACTCAGGGTGTTCATGCTGCCTAATCAGCCTCCCAATTGTCCTTAAAATAGGCATCAGAGTGAGGCAACTTTCCAACCCCATGAAATTTGAACAAGTAGACGGATCTTTAATGGGAGGAACCTTAATTACCCACCTAATGGAGCCAGTGCAGCTAGAAGTGGCTGAACAATGGGAAATCATTAGATTCATGGTGGCTCCAAAAATGACTGAAGCAATAATTCTCGGGCTAGCTTGGTTAGACAAGTGGAAACCCTTTATATGGTGGGAGAATGGAATGAGAACTTTGAAGTTACCCATAGGGACCTCCCCTCCCAGCTCCTCCCATGACATTAGCGGAGAAGTAGGCATCTGAACCAATAAAGACAGTGGCTATCCCCTACCAGGAGTGCCTCTCATTCCCAGAGAATACCGGGACTTAGCAGAAGTGTTTAGCGAGGCAGAATGTGATGTCCTACCACCCCACAGAACAAATGACTGTACCATTTAAATTTTGTTGGGGGCCAAATTACCAAAGCCAAAGATGTATGCCATGACCCCCCTTGAGGTGGAAAAATTATGGCAGTATATCAACAAGAGTTTAGCCATCGAGCCTACCAAATCCCAAGTAGCAGCCCCATTGCTATTTAAGGAAAAAAAGATGGGTTGCTTAGGCTCTGCATGAATTTTAATGGGATTTCAATGGGGTGAGTGCGGAGAATATGTACTCTTAATGAAAGAGTTCTTAACTCATCTGGCGAAGGGGAGAATCTTTACCAAATTAGACCTAAGAGAGGCATACTACCGCATAAGGATTAGAGAAGGTGATGAATGGAAAACTGCTTTCAACAGCCCTCTGGGTAGCTATCAATTTAAGATCATGCCATTTGGATTTCAGGGAGCACCTGCTGTGTTCATACAGCTGATTAATTAGGTGCTACACGAACATTTATACAAAGGGGTTTTGCTGTATCTTGATTTTAATCTATACAGAGACTGTGGCTGAGCATATAAGTTTAGTGCGAGAAGTATTGAAAAAACTGCTGAACGCTAAGCTCTATGCCAAATTTTCTAAATGTGAGTTCCATCAGGCATGTTTGGATTATTTGAACTATAGAATCTCTAGCAAAGGCATTGAAATGGACCCAGGCCATTATAGAATGGCAGCCCCCCCCCCAAAACTTGGAAACAACTCCAGAGTTTCCTGGGGTTTGCTAATTTTTAGCGTCAGTTCATTCCTTTGTTTGCCAAAATCGCTTTGCCCCTAACAGGACTATTAAAAATGGGTAAGGATGGGGGAAAACCACAACCCAGTCAGCCTCTACACTGGTCTTTGGAATGTCAAACCACTTTTGAGAATTTAAAAAGACTGTTCGCAGCGGAACCAATTCTAAAACACCCTCACCAAGAGGAGCAATTTGTAAGTTAAGCAGATGCTAGTAATGTAGCTGTGGGGGCAGTACACCTGTAGAAGAATCATAAGGGAGTTTTATAGGCTTGTGCTTATACTTAAAAAAAAATCACCAACACAGAAAGGAGGTGGGCCATTTGGGAGAAAGAAGCTTTTGGAATTAGATGGGCTTTACTAATGTGGCATCGTTTGCTAGAAGGGAGCAAGGTGCCTTTTGAAGTATGGACTGATCACAAAAATTTAGAGCCACTGAAAACTCCCTGTAAACTGTCTCCTAAACAAGTGTGCTGGGCACAATATTTTAATCATTTTAATTTCGCCCTGAAGTATTTGCCGGGGAGAAAGAATTTCTTAGTTGAAGAAATTCTCCAGATTACCGCAGTACAAAAGCCAACGTGAGCAAGTTATAGAATCTATTATGCACCCACCTCAAGTTATTTCTTAGATAACTCCCCAAAGTTACCAATGTGCAAGGACTCTTAATCCTGATGTTCCTTTGACAAAGAAGTTAAAAGAAGAATTGATTACTGACTTCAAAGACAATCAAACCACCCTTACCCATAGGGATGGGCTAGCTTGAACAGGGGGAAAGTTGTATTTGCCTGAATTCCTTAGACTCCAAGCGCTCCAACGCAGTCATGATGTAAAGCAAGCTGGTCATTTTGGCTACCTAAAGGCATTACATCTAATCTGGAGGCAGTTTTGGTGGCCTAACTTAAAGAAGGATGTAGAGAATTATGTAAAAAGCTGTGCAATCTGTACTACCATGAAAAGAATCCCAGGAAAACCTCCTGGGCTGTTGCAGCTTGTTGCAGACCCTTCCCAACCATGGGAAGATATTGCTATGGATTTTATTGTCAAGTTACCTGAGTCATAGTAATATGGACTGTGATTGATCTCTTTTCAAAGCAGGCTCATTTTATTCCTTGTTCAGGCTTCCCTTCTGCCCAGAAATTGGCTAAGCTGTTCCTTAAGCATATTTACAGTCTGCACGGTGTGCTAAAGCAAATAATATCCAACGGGGTGCAGTTTACAGCCAGGTTCTGGAAAGATTTTTTAAATTTAATTGGTTCCATGCAAGGACTGTCATCGGCTTTTCACCCATCTATGAATGGGATGGCTGAAAAAGCGACTGCAATGATGGAGCAATGTCTTAGATATTATGTGGATTACCAACAGACAAATTGGACTGATTTCCTCTTGCTGAGGTGGCTTATAACAACACTGTACACAGTAGCACCGGATTTACGCCGTTTAAAATAGTCACAGGGCATACTTTCAAATTCAATCATGATATATGAAGGATAAAAAAGAATGTGGAATAAAATTAGAGCATACAGAATTAGATAAAATTTTATTAGGAATGGAGAAAAAAGAGATAAAAAGGATGTATCAATATTTATTGGAATGGGATATGTTGGAAGAGCAAGTAAAAGACACAATGTTAATTTGGAGTAAAAATTTTGGCTATGGTATTGATTTAGATAATTGGCAGGACTTATGGGAAAGGAATAGGAAGCTCACATTAGCTACTGCATACAAAGAAAATTTATACAAGATGTTTTATAGGTGGCACTTTCCCCCTGTGAGATTAGCCAAAATGGACAAAAAAAAAACCTCACCGAAATGTTGGAAATGCAAAGAATCGCTAGGGACCTATTACCATATGTGGTGGGAATGTTCAAAAGCACAAAAAAATTGGCATTTAATAAAACAGTGGCTAGAAGAGATACTAATGCAGAACATTGAGCTAAAACCAGAACTCTTTTTGTTGGGTATCACTAAAGATAGATATAATAAAGGATCCTTATACCTAACATGCTAATAGCATCAAGATTAGTCTTTGCACAGAGATGGAAAGACAGTGAGACACCCTCAGAAGAAGAGGTAATAAATAAGGTCTTATCCTGTGCTGAAATGGATAGGTTGATGTTAGAACTTAAGGATAAGAGTGAAACAGATTACTATGAAATCTGGAACAAATTGTATGATTGGTTGGGGGAAAATAGAGGGGAAATGCTTTGATTCAGTGAAATACATTGATGATGCTGATTAAAGGGAAAATATTTAAATATTAAAGTAAAAATTAAGAATATTGATGACGGGAACTATCAGAGAGAATATCTATGGCAGACATGTCAAACACAAGGCCCGGGAGCCGGATGCGGCCCACGAAGTGGTTTCATGTGGCCTGCGAAGCCATCCTGGAAACAGTGAGGGAACGGCCCCTGCTGCCTTGACTCTGGCCCAGGCCGGCCAGGAGCCAATGTACAATTTTGTGGTGGTCATCTATGCTGAAACACATTCAGTCTTAGCTCCACAAGGCCGTCTGTAAACAGTGAGGAACGAGCACCTGCCGCGTTGGCCCGACCCACTGGGTGCATGCTGGGGAGGTGTCACCCTTAGTGAGGAATGAAGAAATGCACCATCGCCTGGAAGTGGCCAGTAAATGGCCCTTGCCTACTTTACATGTCTGGCTTGATGGGCTCTGGGGAAGGGTTTCGGCAGGCAGCGGGGTGCTCTCCTCACAGCACCGAGAGGCTGAGCTGGATGGCGCAAAACTGATGAGAAGTGCAATGCTGCCTAGCCCCCAGCCTGCCCAGTTTCAGCAGGAAGCAAGGTGCAAAGCTGGCGAGCTTCACACTGCCCTCTCAACCTCTCGGCACTGTGAGGAGAGCGCCTCACTGCCTGCCAAGACCAGGCAGGCTGGGGGCTGGGTGGCGTTGTGCTTCTTTCCAGATTCATGCCCCCTGGCTCAGCCTCTTGGTGCTGTGAGGAGAGTACCCCACTGCCTGCCGAAACCAGGCAGGCTGGGGACTGGGTAGTATTGCACAGGTAACATTGACTCTCACAGTGCTCATGGCATCCTCTCCCCCAGAGCCCATCAAGCCAGATATGTAAAGTAGGTGAGGGCCATGTGATGGCCACTTCCAGGCAATGGTGCATTTCTTCATTCCTCACTAAGGATGACACTTCCCCAGCTGCGTTTCTTGCCTGCTTTTCTCCCTCCCTCATCTCAAATATTTTCCCACCACTTTGTACTTAGGAAGGAAGGAAGGAAAGAAGGAGAGGGAGGGTCTGAGGGAAGTGCTGCCTTAGTCCTGCCCTGCTGCCCTTTTACCATCCCCTTGCCCCCTCCTCCTGGCCTATCCTGGGGGTCTCCCATCCTATTACTAAGGAAGCTTTGGATACAATACCGGATCTCCTCCCACGGAGAGGGAATGGGCCTCCCTCTGACTTTGCCATCGTACCCATCATGAGCAACCTGGGTAAGGAGAGCAAGCACAGCAACAGCAGCAGCCTTGAGGAGGAGGTATGTGCAGCTGGGCACCCCTTTGGGGAAGTGAGGCTGGGGATTGGTACTGCGGGTGCTCGAGGGCCAGGCTGGGCATTTGACCTCTGCTGCCCAGGGCTTCAGGCAGCCCGCACCACCATCCAGCAGCCCCGCATGGCCTGAAAAGAATGGTGAGACTCCTCCAGTGGACCATGCCTTGGCACTTGTCCTGCTCCTACCCCCTTCTGCCAGAGACCCTCAGATCTGTCCCACTCCTGCCCAGGCCCCCACAGGCACCCTTGACGCAAACGATGTAGAGCTGTCCATGCCCGCCCAATAGGCTACACCCACTCCATCCACGCCCACACAGTAGGCCACAACCACCCTGGCCACACCCCCAGCCCCCCCAAGGGCAACCGCAATGCTGATGTGGCCCTCAATGAAATTGAGTTTGACACCCCTGATCTATGGGAAAAGAAAAAGAAAAAAGAAACATTTGTGTGAATATGTGGATTATGGATTATAGATATTAATTGTTGATGATTCTCCTTTGTAAATGTAAGCCAGGCAAACACTGTTAATCAACTATTATGTGATTTATGTTTTAAAAACCAATAAAGTTTATTTAAAAAAATAAAAAAATAAAATAGCCACAGGGAGAGATTTCATCCCGATGCCTGAATACCTCCAGGAACCACCTGCCTCTCAGACTTTAGATCAATGGGTGTCTGTTTGGAGGGAAGTGTGGGACAATGCAAAGAAAGCTTTAAAGAAAGCCTCAGAGACTTCCAAAAAACAAGTGGATAAGAAAAGGGCACCTCAAAAGTCATTTTGTGTGGGAGAGAAGGTTTATCTTTCCACAAAATGTTTGAGACTCAAATTACCTAGCAAAAAATTGAGGCCAAAATACTTGGGACCATTTCCCATAGTGTGGATTTTGAACCCGGTAACTGTGAAACTAAAATTTCCTTGACTTTTAGGAAAGATCCACCCAGTATTTCACTGCAGTTTGTTGAAGCCTTTCAGAGATTCCACCCTGAGGCCCCCTCCCAAGAAAGCACCTGGGCCGCTTGTGGTAGCTGGAGAGACTCATTACGAAGTGATGAGTATTCTTGGTGCCAGATTGTATAAAGGGAAAATGCAATATTTAGTGCAGTGCAAGGGATATCCTTTATCAGAGGCTACCTGGGTGAAGTGTACTAATGTAAAGCCTATAGACTCATACATAAATTTTATGATAAACATCCAAACAAACTGAGGGGGATTCCTAACATTTATTCTTGTTTGATTTGCAGGATTTCTCCTTTCTTTTAAGAGGAGCCGAATGTCAACAGTGCAACAAACTGAACTGAAACCATTTCTCACTGCCACAGTTTAGTTTAGAGATTTTAGATAGAGGAGGAGGGAAGGGGATGTTAAGTTTCTCAGTTAGCCATAACAATACTTCTGTGTGAAATCAAGGTCAATCCTGATAAGGGTTTTGGCTGGCTGAAAAGCTGGGAGGAGAGCCCGTGTTTTGAAATAATTGGTGAATGTGATTTATGACAGCAATTTGGGGTAGGAATTGCAACTTGTTACTCTGTATCCTGAGGGAGGGGTTTTCAGTCTTGGGTTCAACTATGTAAGTGCCGATACTTTGTTTCCTAAATAAAATGTTCTTTAAGGAAGAAATCTTTGCCTTGCAGTTCTTTTAAATGGTTTCATCTATCGGAACCATGACAACTGGAAATGAAGGTCTTCTTGTTTATACTTAGGAGAGAATACAGCATGAGTCTTGTTCTTTATGTTTATCCAACCAAATAGTAAAGCCTGAAGGGAAAAAATGTTGCTTTTTTAAAAAAAATATAAGCAATCTAATTCTTCTTACTGTGCAATCATTTGAATATAAAACTTCACCGACTTTAAATAATTAAAAAAATTAAAAACATTAAAATTCTTTGTCATAACTATCTAGATAAATATATGCATTGGGGGTTCATATTATGCTATGACTTATTTATTTTGGTACTACAATTTCCAGCAAACCTTCTCAACTAATAAGTTTGAACTTATCCTTTTTGGTACAAATGAAAGAAAATATAGACAGATGATAAAGACATTCTTTAAGTACTTGTGATAAAATAGACATAATTCATAGCTGATTTTGATTTTATGAGATCTTTTCATGCTATTACATCTCTACTACAATATTTTAATGAGTTTACAAGCTATTAAAGGTATTTCTTTAGCAAAGATTTTCCAACAGTTGTCACTGTATTTACAATTATGTGTAAAGGTGTAATTAATTTTCTACTACATGCTTTCAGATTCAAGCACTGGGGATACATTCTAGCATCAATTACTATCTGGAAAGGGGAACTTCCAAATTCACCTCCTCTTGTAGTTGAGAGGTAGTAACTAAGTAGTCTCAGATCCTAGTATGAATTGGGATCCCTGCTGGTTAGGAACCAGTTTTCATATGCACTTAATGCTTTAAGGCATATAGAAAACACTTGGCATTTCAAATATAACTTTGACCTATTTACTCCTAAGAAGCTTACATTGTGGGATAATTGCAGTTTAAAAGTGGTGTGTACATCTGTTTGGGGGATAAACTGGATCTCTCACAGCATTATTTCTTTATTATACAACACTGGAAGGAGAAATTTGTAGCAATATATTGTTAATAGACGTTGTTTGTCGACATTGAAATAACGATAGTGTGTATGTTTGTTAGTTTTTATAGTCTTTGACAAAACGACAGGGAAGAAGACTCCTAGCAACATGATGAATGTTTGTGGGGGTTTTATAACAAAATTTTCAGCTCTACTTTTTTCTCCCTTTTCTTACATTCTTTATTGCTATGCTTATCATTTCTAAGGTTCTCCCTTTAATTCTATTACATTTCTGCCTTTATTGTGTTTATTAGTTTAGCCCAGGGGTAGGCAACCTTGGCTCTTTTATGACTCGTGGACTTCAACTCCCAGAATTCCTGATCCAGCATGGCTCAGCTTGGAAACCTCTTCCTTTCCCCTCAGCATGGCTGGCTCAGGAATTCTGGGAGTTGAAGTCCACAAGTCATAAAAGAGCCAAGGTTGCCTACCCCTGGTTTAGCCAGTTTGGTCTAGTGGTTAAGGTACCAAGCTAGAAAGACAGAGACTATGAGTTCAAGTCCTCCTGTAGCCATGAAAGCCAGTTGGGTGACCTTGGGCCAGTCACTCACTCTCTCAACCCAACTCACCTCCACAGGGTTCTTGTTGTGGGGAAAAGAGGAAGAGGAAGATGTGTTGGATATGTTCACTGCCTTAAGTTATTTATAAAAATAATAAGGTCAGAAATATTTCTCCCTTCCATCTCAAATGGTGGCGCTTGCCACGCCAATGGCGGCTTTTTTCCTAGCCGCCCGTCTTGGGAATGTGTAAGAGCCGGCAAAACAGCGACCATCAGCTGTTTTGTGGCTTGGAACCTTCATCCCAGGCAAAGGGAAGAAGGTGAGTCTTTTCTGGATAGAAGTTGAGCTCCTCTAGTCTCCCAAGGATTTTGGGGGGGGGAGACGAAGGGTGAGAGCTTCTTCGGAGTCTGGATTAATTCCGCACCCCAGGACGCCTTTGTTCTCCGTAACGGGAGAATGAAGCCAGACGCTGCTTCCACATCTGCTGCTAAAGATGAACTGTGAGTAAAATCTAAAGCAGACGTAGCTGTTCAGGAGGATCAGAACTGTGAGGATTCTGAATTTTAACTTTAACTCAAGAAAGAATTAACATCTTCTCCAATTATTAATTTAACCTATGGAGTGAGGAAAAAATGGCGGAGGAATCCTGTTTCTTTGTCTGAAGACTTTCACTTTTACTTGGCAACAAAGTTTCAACAATGTAACAGACTTTGCCTATTTAAAGAGTTTTTTCTTTTTTTATGTAAGTGGAGTGGTTTTTATCATCCCCTTATTTTATTTTGTTATAAGAAGTGGCTTTTTTATTTTTTTATTTTTTCTTTTCATCTCTTTCTTTTTAAAATGGCTTCAAAATGCCCTGGAATTTCTTCTCTTCCTAAAGCCTCAATTTCTTCTCCAGTAACTCATACTACACAGCAACCTAAGCCTAAGTCTCCTCCACCATCTCCTCCATCTCACCCACTCACACTTAAAGATTTACAGGATGTTTTAAAGGATGCTTTGGAGAAAACTGCACAAAAGATTAAACTTGAGACAGCAGGGCTTTTGGAGCAGAAAAATAATGAGATGAGAGAAGATATTGTAATGGCTCTTCAGGGGCTTGCAGCTCATATAGAACGCCTTGATGACAGAGTGGATGAAGTGGTTGGAAATGTTGAAAGATTAGAGGATAGAGTTGAAAAAGTTGAAAATAATGTTGATGCAGCACAGAATGAAATTATAATGTCACAATATAGAGATATGGAATTTGCTTTGAGCATAAGAAGGTTGAAGGAGAATGTGCAAGAGAATTTGAAAGAAGAAATTGCAGCAGAATTAGCCTCTATCTTGGGATGTGAACCTGAAGAAATGTTGAGAGATATAGAAAATTTTTTTAGAGTTAATTCATGGGTGGCAAAGCAGAGAAATTTACCAAGAGATGTGGTAATTTACTTTTCCAGAAGATCACTTCGTAATGAAATTATACAGGCTTTTTATACGCAAAGATTTCAAATTGCAGCTCAAGATGTTATAATTTTAAAAGAAATACCTCCAAAAATTCTTAGAAAAAGAAAGGACTTTGCTTTTTTGGCTGAGGAGCTTAAGAAATGACAGATTCAATTCAGATGGGATGTACCTGTTGGCATAGTGGTGAATTATGTTGGCACACATTATAGACTTAACACAATTTTAAAAGCAAAAGATTTTTATGTTTCTGTTCTGAAGGCAGGTGCACCATCATCTCCAAGATTTAGAAAAAACAAAAGTAAGTCTGAAGGACAGTTGGCTGCAGGAGCAATGCCATTAGCAGAAGAAGAGTTTTTGGTTGAATCTATGCAGCAGTGTTTGGAGATAAGAGAAGATCCAAGGGAACATAGAATGACTCGTGCAGCCCACAAACGTAGAGAAAAAGAAAAACAAAAGGTAGATGTTGGAGTTACAACACAAATGGCTACCTCTGAGCCAGTGGGAGGAACAAGATCGAAGAGGTCATCACTGCAAATTTAAATGCAATGTTCCAAAGGCTTCAGGCCACTAAAAATGACAAAGTTCCTGACATGGAATGTTAATGGTTTGAATTTACCACAGAAAAGAAAGAAAGTATTTCATTATTTGAAACAATATAAGAATGATGTTATATGTTTGCAAGAGACTCATATTGCTTTAAAGGATCAAAAATATTTGATTAACTCCCGGCTGGGAGTACATTTTACAGCCTCTGCTCCGCAGAAAAAAGCAGGAGTAGTTATTTACGTGAGGAAAGATCTATCACCGAAGTTAATTGACTCTGATCCACAAGGAAGATATGTTATTATTGATTTATTACTAAATGGTAACAGAACTCTTTTTTTTTATTAAAAAGTTTTATAAATTTTACAGAAAATAAAAGACAATACAAAAACAAAAAACAACATATACAAATAAAAAACAAACATTACCCAACAAAACCCCCCTTCCCCCACCCCTACCCAACCCCCCCCTTCCCCCCCCAGGGCCTCCCAGAGCAGAATATAGGCTTAATTAAAAAAAAGTTAAAAAAATTTATATTTATAAAAAAAGAGAATATAAAATAGAAAATATATATATAGAGAGAGTTAAAAATTATGAAAAAACTATATAGTATTTTTTATATCAAATTTAAATTGTATGAATTTTATCCATTTATCCCAAACAGCAAGAAATTTCTCTTGCGTTTGTCCCTTTAAGAAAGCCGAAATCTTTGCCATTTCCGCCAAATGAGACACTTTAAGAAACCATTCCTGCAATGTAGGCAAAGATTCCTTCTTCCAATATTGTCCTACTAACAGCCTCGCAGCTGTGATCAAATTTAACATCAATATAACCTCCTTTGTATCACAATCAATAACTATACCTAACAAAAATAATTGTGGAGTAAATTTTACCCTCCTTTTAAAAATTCTCTGGATATTCCACCATATCTTAATCCAGAATGCTTTTATCTCTCTGCACGACCACCAGATATGATAATAAGTAGCGTCCATACAACCACATCTCCAACATTTAGGTTGTAAGTCAGGGTACGTAAAAGACATTTTTTGTGGATCAAGGTGCCATCTATAAAACATTTTATAAAAATTCTCCCTTAAGTTCTGTGCTTGTGTAAATTTGACATTTCTCACCCAAATAGTTTCCCAGGTGTCCAATGGAACTGGCTCGCCAAAATTCTGCGCCCATCTAATCATACAATCTTTAATTAGTTCCGTTTCTGAATCCAATTCAACTAAAACCCCATAAATCCTCTTAATGTGGGTTTGTCTTTGATCCTTCACTTGCTTAATAAGATTTTCATCTTCTCTGAGAAAACCCACCTTACAGTCCATCTTCCATCTATCTGATAATTGTCTATATTGGAACCAAGAATAAATAATATTTTCTTGTGCTAACTCTTCCCGTGATTTTAACTGCCAGTTTTGTCCATCCCATTTAAGTAACTGTCTATAAGACACCATATCCATTTTAACCCCTCTTTTTATTCCTTCTATTGCATGCCAAGGTATAGCCCATAATGGTACTTTGAAATCACTTTTATAATATTTTCTCCAAATCCTAAGTAAAGAAGTTCTTAAGATATGAGATTTAAAAGCCCAATCCATTTTTTTATTAAATATTAAATAGGCATGCCACCCAAAAAGTAGATTCCATCCCTCTAAGTGGAGTATATCAGAATTTGTCAAATTTACCCAGTCACTAACTAATGTTAAAACCACCGCATCATAATATAATTTCAAATTCGGCACCTTGAGTCCTCCCCTCTCACGGAAATCTTGCATAATTTTAAACTTAACCCTTGGCTTTTTCCCTGCCCAAATAAATTTATTAAGGCCTTTCTGCCACTCAGTTAAATTGATCTCATTCTTCAAAATCGGTATCATTTGGAACAAAAAGAGAAACTTGGGTAGAATATTCATTTTTATCACTGCAATTCTTCCCATGAGGGATAATTGCAACTTTTCCCAATTCTTCAAGTCTCTCTGTACCCTAACCCACAACCTTTCATAATTATTTTTAAATAATTTTGCATTAGAAACAGATAACATCACCCCCAAATATTTTACCTTATTAACAATTTCAAAACCCGTCAAATTAACCAAAGTCTGCTTCTCCCGACTAGTCATATTTTTAGGTAGAATTTTAGTCTTATTAACATTAATCTTAAAACCCGAAACCAAACCATAATTATGAATCAACTGTAATAATTTTACTACAGAATAAGTAGGTTGCGACAAAGTGATGACCAAGTCATCCGCAAAAGCTCTTAACTTATACTCTTTTTTATTAACTTCTATTCCTTTAATTTCCTGCGACTCTCGAATTTTGATCAACAATATTTCCAGTGTTAAGACAAACAGCAACGGTGATAGTGGGCAACCCTGTCTAGTACCTTTCTCTATTGTAAAAACCTCTGACAAGCCTCCATTAACGATAAGTTGTGCCGTTTGTTTTTGATATATTACCATAAGAGCTTGCAATATCTTTTCACCAAAATTCATCTCTTCCATTACTCTTAACATAAAATGCCAATTCAATTGATCAAAGGCTTTTTCAGCATCTAAAAATATCAGCCCTGCAGGAACTTGGTTGTTTTTATCTAGATATTCTAATAAATTAATAATTTGTCTGACATTATTTTTCATGTACCTTCCAGTTATGAACCCAGATTGATCTTTATGCACAAGGTGGTGCACAACCCTCATAAGCCTATTTACTAAGATTTTTACAAATATCTTATAATCCACATTTAAAAGAGATATAGGCCTATAATTCTTTGGTAAAGTAAGATCTTGATCTTCCTTTGGAATCAATGATATAAAAGCAGTACGCCATGAGGGAGGAATCTCTTGACCCTGTAAAATACCATTAAAAAGATCACCTAATGGTTGAGTCATCTCCTCCAATAAGGCTTTATAGTAAACAGCTGTTAACCCATCCGTACCCGGTGCTTTCCCTGGTTTCAATTGTTGAATTGCTAACGAAATTTCCTCCTTAGTAATTAAACCATTAACTTCATGTTTCTGATCCTCTGTCAATTTAGGGAAACTAACCTCGCTTAGGTATTTATTTATCTCTAAAATTTGCACATTAGTAGATTTATATAATTTTTGATAATAATCCAAAAAAGATTTCTTAATCATTTCCTTCTGAGAAACTAATTTACCCTTGTAATTTATTTTATCTATTGTTCTCTGTCTCTGTTTCTTTCTCAATTGATAAGCCAACCATCTCCCTGGCTTGTTAGCATTACAGAATGTGTTTTGTTTCATAAACAATAAATTGGTTGCAGCTTGATCTGCTAACAACATATTAAATTGTGTTCTTAACAACTTTAAGGATTCTTTAATACTTTCTTCAGAAGGATTTAAAATCAGACTTTTCTTTTAATTTAATTTCATCTTCCAATTCTTTACGTTTCTGAATCTGTTTTTGCTTATGACAGTTATTCATTTTTATCAAAATCCCACGCATAAATGCTTTCCCTGCATCCCATACCATTGACATTGAAGTCCCCTTATACATATTCAAAGCAAAATAATCCTTTAAACACTCCTTTAGTTTCTGAACATTTTTTTCTTGTCTAAATAGATTCTCATTCACCCTCCAGGATCTTCTCTCCTCTTTTTCTTGAGTCAACTCCATCCAGACTGGACTATGATCCGTCAAAGACCTAGGGAAAATCTTGACATTCTTTACTCTATTATATAAGTCCGTTGTAATCAAGAAGAAGTCAATTCTTGAGAAGGATTGGTGTCTATCTGAAAAGAAGGTAAAGTCTTTCTCCTCTTGATTGCATTCCCGCCAATAGTCCCGTAATTCCCAGTCCTCTTTCATATCAAAAAAGGCTTTAGGTAATTTTGCCTGCTTAAGAAGAGGAGAGGAACCTTTTTTGTCCCTTTGTACATCTAAGACACCGTTCCAATCCCCCATTAGTACCACGGATCTGTAGTCCAGCAGATTTATTTTTTCATGTAAGAGTCTGTAAAATTGTTCCTGTTGCTGATTTGGTGCATATAGTCCCACTATAAGTACTTTCTTACCATATAAGCCCAATTCAACCATCACATATCTCCCTTGGGGGTCAGACTCCACCAGACAAACTGGTAGATTTTGCTTAACATAGATAACAACTCCCCCCTTCTTCCCGGGAGCAGAAGATACGAAGTGAGATCCCAAACGGGCATTAACTAAATATTTCTGATCCTTAAGTAAAATATGAGTTTCCTGTAAGCAAATAACATCATTATTACGTTGCTTCAAATAATAAAAGATTTTTTTCCTTTTCTGAGGAGAATTCAATCCATTAACATTCCAGGTCAAAAACTTTGCCATCTCCCTTGGCCCGCAGCCTGGAGAAGACACCTTCGAGATCTGAAATTGCAACATGTGTTGCATAACTCTTGGGTCTTGCTCCTCCCACCGGCGGTGATACATTTCCAGGAGAAATCTCTTTGGCCTCTTTCTTACGTTGCTCCTTCTCTTTACGTTTATAAGCTGCACGAGTCATTCTCTGCTCTTTAACCTCCGTCTGGCGTTGCCATTCAGCTTGCAGCATCCCAGCAGAAACCAAACCTAATGCCTCAGACTGCTGCTCCGCCTCTTTGCCACTCAGGGATTTCTGAACAGGTAAAGTTGAGCCTGCACCTAGGACTGAAGTATAGAATTCTCTAGCTTTATCAACCGTATTCAATCTATAACGTGTCCCCGCATGGCTCAAAACAATACCCATCGGGATTTCCCATCTAAATGGCATCAATCTAGCTTTAAGCTCATTAGCTAAGAAAGCAAAATCTTTCCTGCTTCTTAAAATTTTTGATGGGATTTCCTTTAGTATGATGACATCTTGGGCAGCTATCTGAAATCTTTTATTATAAAAGGCTTGTATGATCTCATTACGCAGAGACTTCTTCGTAAAATAAATCACCACATCTCTAGGCAAATTCTTCTGCTTAGCAATCCAAGAGTTAAGCCTGTACACTTTTTCGACTTCTCTGCATAATTCTCCTTTGTCCATATCCAAAACCACAGCCAAATCAGTAAGGACCACCTCCATCAGATCTTGATTCATATCTTCCTTGAGGCCTCTAATCCTCAAGGCATATTCCATCTGCCTATACTGAAACATCAGAATATCTTCTTGTGAAGTCTCCACCTTCCTTTCCACATCTTGAATTTTATCATCAAAGGAGTCAACTTTATCTTCAACTTCCTCGAGTCTTGCATCCAGCTTAACCACCACTGTAGCCAAACCTGAGACTGCTGCAAGTATATCTTGTCGCAAAATATTATTGTTATTTTCCAATTGATCCTTTATCCCACTTATCTCTTCTTTGAAGTCAGATTTAATTTCTGATTTAAGCTGTGTAGTAAATTGCTTCATTTCCTCTCTCATTTGAGCTACAGCCTCTCCCATTATACCTCTAGCCTCTTGTGCTGAAAGTCCAGGCAAAGGAGGGGAGGGTGGTGGCTGTGCCGGTGGTGCGTGTTTAAGTTGTTGTTGTGGTTGTGCAGTAGAAGTTATAGGGGAGGAAATCACCTTGGATGTTGTAGAAGGCGGCTGTCTCTTTGAAGCCATTTTAAATGACACAGTTCTCACTTCCCTTTCCCCCCCAAAAAAAAGAGATGAGGGGGAAAGAGAGAAAATTTTGCTTTTAAAAGAGGCAGCAAAAACACTATAATCCTTAAAAATCCAGAGAAAAAAGACCAAGAAAAAAAAATCAAAAAAGAGAATTCAATACCAAAAGCAAAAGTAAAGTCCAGTCCTTAAAAGGAGAAAGTGAAACAAAAGACAAGGGAAAAAAAACTCCGTCACTTTCAAAACGCCATCTTAATTCCTTCTCCACAGTAATAAAAAAAGGAGAAATAATCAGAACTAAATAAAAAAAAATAAACACCTAAATTATATAAGAAAAAATCCTTTAAACTGCTCTGTCCGTTTTTTAAGAATTACTCACCAATTCTCTATAAGCACGGAGATAGAAGCGGCAGTTTCTTTTGCTTCCTTGGAAGCAAAAACAGCTGGGAGGCGGAGACAGCAAGAGCTCCGAGGGAACACTCCTTTCACCCCCTCTAGAATTAAATCCAGAGAGGGTTCAGGGGTTCTACCTCTACTCTTGCACTCTCTGTCCCTTCCCTTTGCCCGGGAAGGGAATTCCGAGCCGCGGGCCAGCTGGTGCGCGCTGTGCTCTGCGGCTCTGACACTTTCCCAGCTGGACGGCTAGAAGATAGCCGCCATCGCTGTCGCTCCGTACCGGAAGCCCAATGGTAACAGAACTCTTGTTATTGGACTATATGCTCCTAATCAGCAACAAAAATGTTTTTATAAGATGTTACATCAGAAATTAATTCAGCTGGATTATAAATCAGTAATTATGATGGGAGATTGGAACGGTGTTTTAGATTCAATTAAAGACAAGAAGGGCTCTTTTAAATCTCCTAATCATGCAAAATTACCTAAAGTTTTTTTTATTTGAAGGATGATCTGGAACTTAGAGACATTTGGCGAGAACGGAATACTGAAGAAAGAGACTTTACCTTTTTTTCAGACAGGCATCATTCATACTCCAGAATTGACTTTTTCCTAATTACTAATGACTTTTTTTCTAGGGTGAAGAATGCCAAGATTTTCCCTAAATATTGTCAGACCATAGTCCTACACGGTTGGAGTTATTTATTGAAGATGGGAAAAGAAGGACTTGGAGACTGAATGAAAATTTATTTAGATATTATGGGAATATACAGAGATGTAGAGGTTATTTAAAGGAATTTTTTCTTTTGAATATGCATAAAGATACTTCGATGCCAATGGTATGGGATGCCAGTAAAGCATATATGAGAGGGGGTTTGATTCATATGATAATGCGCATAGACACAAACAGATGCAGAAATGTAAATAGTTGGAAGAAGAGATTAAATATAAGGAAAAGACTCTTATATTAAATCCATTGGACAATAGTTTAAAGGTTTCTATAACTTTGCTTAAGGAGCAATTTAATACGTTAATAGCTGATCAAATTGCAATTAATTTGAGGTATATGAAACACAATACATTTTGTAATGCAAATAAACCTAGTAGGTGGTTGGCTTACCAACTTCGAAAGAAACAGAAATCAAGGATTATAGAAAAAATTAATTATAAAAGTAAAGATGTATATCAACAAAACTTGATTAAAAGGAGTTTTCTAGATTTTTATTCAAAGTTATATGCTAGTGAAAGTATACAAGTTTTAGATATAGAAAAGTATTTACAGGAAGCACATTTTCCTAGACTTACTACTGATCAACGAGATAAGATTAATGGTTTAATCACTTCTGATGAGATTATTTGGGCAATTAAGCAATTAAAGGTTGGTAAGGCTCCAGGTACTGATGGATTAACAGCAATTTATTATAAAATGCTATTTGAAGAAATGATAGAACCATTGAAGGAACTTTTTAATAACATTCGGTTGGGAGCAGAGGTACCTCCATCTTGGAAAAGGGCTTTTATATCACTGATTCCAAAGACTTGACTCAGCCCAAAAATTATAGGCCTCTCTTTTGAATACAGATTATAAGATTTTTTCAAAAATATTGGCAAATAGATTAATGCAAGTTTTGAAGCAATTGATCCATAGTGATCAATCTGGATTTATAACTGGAAGATATATGAAATATAATATAAGACAAATTGTTAATTTAATTGAGTACTTGGACAAGAATAATCAAATCCCTGCGGCTTTGATATTTTTAGATGCTGAAAAAGCTTTTGATCAATTAGATTGGCAATTTTTATTGAAAGTAGTAGAGGAAATGAATTTTGGGGATAAATTTTTGTATGCTCTTAAGGCTGTATATCAACAACATCTGCACAAATTATAATTAATGGGGGATTAACAGAAGCATTTAAAATTGAAAAGGGTACAAGAGAGGGATGTCCTTTATCCCCATTGTTATTTGTTTTAACAATGGAGATTTTACTTATTAAAATTTGTGAGTCACCTAGATTAAAGGGAATAAAAATAAATAAGATTGATTATAGGTTGAGAGCTTTTGCTGATGATTTGGTTGTGACACTATCTCAACCGAAAGACTCGGTTAGGGATTTGGTAAAAATTTTAACTCAGTATGGGAAGGTTTCTGGTTTTAAGGTAAATAATAATAAGACTAAAATATTATCGAAAAATATGTCTATGAAGGAAAAGGATGTTTTGACTAAATTAACAGGTTTTGAAATAGTGAGAAAGGTTAAATATTTAGGAGTATATATTACAGCTTCTAATGTTAAATTGTATAAAAATAATTATGAGACATTATGGGCAAAAGTGCAAAAGGACTTAAATGATTGGAAAAAACTACAATTATCTTTGTTGGGGAGAATTTCGGCAGTTAAAATGAATATACTTCCGAAGTTTCTTTTCTTGTTTCAAATGATACCTATTTTGAAGAAAGATGCTAATTTAGAGGAATGGCAGAAGGGGATTAATAAATTCATTTGGGCAGGGAAAAAGCCAAGAGTTAAATTTAAGATTATACAAGATATACGGGAAAGAGGAGGACTTAAGGCGCCTAATTTAAAATTATACTATGATGCGGCGGCTTTAACATTGATTAGTGATTGGCTCAACTTAACAAATAAAAATATCCTTTCTCTTGAGGGATGGGATTTATTATATGGATGGCACGTTTATTTAATTTATGATAAAAAAGTTGATCAGGTTTTTAAAACCCATATTTTGAGAAGTGCCTTGTTGCGTGTCTGGAAGAAGTATTACTATAGGTTAAATTATAAAATTCCAATTTGTGGGATTCCTGGACACGTGATAGAGGGAGTATCTAGGGGAGTGAATTTGGATTTCTTATAAAGAATTACATAGTTTGGTTGGGCAAGATTGGCAATTAAAGTCTCTGATTGAGTTGAAGCAAGAAAATATTGTACACTCTTGGTTTCATTATAATCAATTGTTAGTGCGGTGGAGTTTAGATCAAAAGGTTGGTATCACTTTAGAGGATGTGAATTTGGTAAAACAGATTAAAGATCAAAGTCGAGCTCATATAAAGAGAATTTATAATGTTTTAATAGAATTGGATTCTGAAACAAAGTTATTTAAAGATTGTATAGTTAAATGGGCTCAAAATATTCAAGAGCCGATTTTATTAGATGCATGGGAGACAATTTGGGTTAGAAATGTAAAATTTACTCAAGCTCAAAATTTAAGAAATTTTTTTTATAAAATGTGGTGGACTTGTAGAGATATAAAAGCTTTTTGGATTAAGATCTGGTGGAATATTCAAAAGATTTTTAAGAGAAAGATAAAGTTTACTCCGCGGTTATTTTTGTTGGGTATTATTGTAGATTTTGATGTTAAAGAAATCAACTTGATGTTGAATCTTATAACAGCTGCAAGATTATTAGTGGGGCAATATTGGAAGAAAAGGGGCGTTGTCTTACCTGAACGCCTTTTCTCAGCATGATGATGGAGACTCCAGTAGTGGGTTGTCTTAATCTTGCTGCTCCAATAAGACTAAGTCAGAGTTAAAGTCCCGCCTCTACTGTGTCCCCATGTCCCAGTTTGAGACTGAGTCGATGTACAGACATTAGCCCACGCAATTGCGTTTCCATTATTGGAATCAGGACCAATTTGACCTTATCTGAGAGGGGGTGGAGTCTCCATCATCATGCTGAGAAAAGGCGGTCAGGTAAGACAACGCCCCTTCTCCAGCATGATTGGATGGAGACTCCACTAGTGGGACTTACCAAAGTCCTGTGTCCCTAAGGGAGGGAGTCAGTTTGGGCCTGTGACGTTCTAGATGGCAATACTTTCTGCAAAACTCTGCGGCCAAAGGAGGCATCCAAAGATGCATATTGGTCAATTTTGTAATGACGGATAAAGGACGAAGGGGAAGACCACGTGGCCGCCCTGCAAATTTCCCCTATAGAAGCCCGTGTCGCCCAAGCTGCGGAAGTAGCAGCACCCCTGGTGGAATGGGCCGTAATATTTCTAGGGACCGGTAATGACTGGTTCTTGTATGGCAGGGCAATACAAGACCTGATCCACCTCCCTATAGTTGATGAAGAGACTTTCTGACCTTTGGCCAAAGGTTGGAAGGAGATGAACAAGGCCTCGTACCTTCGGAAAACTGAAGTCCGCTTGATCTAACACTGCAATGCCCTGCGGACGTCCAGTGTGCTCCACTGGCTCTTAGTGTCCTGGGATGAGTCAGGACAGAAATCTGGTAAAACCACTTCCTGGGACCTATGGTACAGAGAGTTCACCTTGGGAACAAAGGAAGGGTCAAGCCTGAGGACTACCCTGTCTGGGAAGAAAATGCATAGGTCCTCTCTGACGGAAAGAGCGGCCAGCTCCGAAATACGCCTGGCCGATGTGATAGCCACAAGGAATGTCACCTTCATTGATAACAAATCAAGTGAACATGTCTCCATAGGCTCAAAGGGGGGTGCAATCAGAGCTTGTAAGACCTGTTGTAGGTCCCACAAGGAGTATCGGTGAACTGGTGGTGGCTTGGCATTGTTAGCTCCCTTCAAGAAGGAACGAACCAAGGGATGGTGAGTCAGAGGGGTGGCATTTTTGCACATGAGGACAGTAGCGAGAGCAGCAACCTGTCTACGGATTGTGCTCGGGGATAGCCCTTTATCTAATCCATCTATCAGGAATTCCAGCACAATAGGAACTGAGACACCCGAGAGTTCCACCTTATGTCCTGTGCACCAATTGCAGAAACTCTTCCAAATGGCATCATATATTCTATTCGTCGAGGCGCGCCTGGATTGTTGAATCACAGCTATCACCCTTGACGAATATGAGTCATGGCTCAAGGCCTGCCTCTCAAGTGCCAAACGGTTAGATTGAGCCACTGCAGGTCTGGGTGCTGGATATCCCCTTGTGTGAGGGCAATACGACCTGCCGGAATCCTCCATGGGGGTGAGACAGATAGCTCCACCAGGTCCGCAAACCATGGTCATCGTGGCCAATGAGGAGTGACCAGGAGAACTTCCGCCCGCTCGTGTAAAATCCTGCAGATCGTGGCTGGAAGGAGCGGAAAGGGAGGAAAGGTGTACAGCAGTTCCCTGGGCATCTGTCCCCTCTGCTGATGGAGACGGGAACCTGGAAAGGAACCTTGGTAGTTGTGAGTTGGTTGGGGAGGCAAAAAGGTCTAAGGTTGGGGCACCAAACCTGTCCACAATCTCCCTGAACACTCCCGGGTCCAGACGCCATTCACCATGGTCCACCGTGGCTCTGCTTAACGAGTCCGCCTGGTGATTTGTCGCCCCAGATATGTGCTCCACCTTGATGGAAGCAAGGTTCAGCTCTGCCCAAGACCCCAATCATCTGGCCTCCTGCATAAGGGGTCTGGACCTTGTCCCCCCCCTGTCTGTTTAGGTGGGCCTTGGCAGCTATGTTGTCCGTAAGCACTAATACGTGCTGACCCGCTATCACATTTTTGAAATGTTGTAGTGCCAGATGAATGGCCCTGAGTTCCAGCCAGTTGATATTGTTTAATAGGTCCTGTTGGGACCACCGATCCTGAGCCCATTGCGACTAGAGGT
The DNA here is from genome assembly GCF_016545835.1 of Crotalus tigris. Classification (NCBI taxonomy): domain Eukaryota; kingdom Metazoa; phylum Chordata; class Lepidosauria; order Squamata; family Viperidae; genus Crotalus; species Crotalus tigris. The sequence goes on from NW_024096718.1 coordinate 3,221,573, forward strand.
GTGCTCCCCAGCCGAATGGGCTGGCGTCTGTGGTGAGGACAGTTCTGGCTGGTTCCTTGAACTCTGTGCCCCGTGCCAGTACCGGAGAAGCCCATCATCAAAGGGAGTTCAACGCCGACTGCGGAACTCGAACCTTCTGCCTCGAAGCGCTGATGCGTAGTTTCTGAAAGTGAAGAAGGACCCACTGCAGTTCCAGGGCATGAAGACGGGCCCATGGTACAATGTGCACACAGGATACCATTTTCCCTAACAGCTGGGATAATAAGGCTAAGGTGACTACCTTGTCCTGGCCAATTCTCTGCACAAGGGCCCTGATGCTGTCCTGTCGGTCCTGGAACAAATAGACCGTGCAGTTGCTAGTGTCTATTACTGCCCCTAAATGAAGGAGCCAGGTTGAAGGTATAGTATGGCTTTTCTGGAAATTTACAGAAAACCCATGCTCCTGAAAGGTCCTAATAGCGAGGGCGAGGTCAGACTGGGCCCTCTGGAAGGAGGAGGACTGTATTTAAATGTCATCTAAATAATATTGGACATGGACCGGGATCTGCATTTTGAACTTCCTGTACATCAAGTAACAATTTTATTTCTTTAAATCAAGGATTGCCCTCCAGTCCCCTGAAGACTTAGGAACAACAAACAGTGTTGAGTAGAACCCCTGCCCTGCCTGGTCTTGCGGGACTGGTTCTATGGCCCATATTTGTAACAGATGGGAAATAGCCTCTGACATGAGGGCCGATCTACTCCTACTAATGGGGGAGAGGCAACTCCGGAAACAGTCCGGAGGATGTGCCCGAAACTCTAACACTAAACCTTGTGATATAGTTCTGAGAACCCAAGAATCTGTAGTTGTGGCTGCCCATGCATTATACTAAAGGGACAGCCGGCCTCCTATGGGAGGTATGCTTGTGGGATCACTTGCCTCTTCTGAGGGGGCGAGCTCCCTGGCCTCAAAATGGTCGCTTGCCCTGGAATTATGGTTGGGTTCTAGGCTCAGGACGATCTTGATGTCGCTCCGACCTCTGATAGGAGTGATTGGACTGAGGCCAGTCCCAGCTAGGGTTGGACCGAAAGGACTGTCTGCGATGGAAGACCTGGGTCGAACCGGCCCCTGTGCACTTGTCTTCCTTCTTATTAGTATTAACTAGACTTGTGCTTATCCTTACCTTCAATCAGGTATGGTTCTAGGGCCGCACCAAAGAGATGACCCCCCACATAAGGCTTAGTGGCGAGACGCCACTTGGCTTTGAGGTCTGCCCACCAGTTTTTAAGCCACAGGAGTCTGCGGGCTGAAACATCCGCTGCAATGGCACGTGCGGAGTACCTGGCGGACTTTAATGAGGTGTCAGCCAAGTACTGAGAAGTGGCAACTAGCTTGCCCAAGTTCTGATGGACGCGAAGCTGGTCAGGCGGAACCAAGTCCTGAAGCTCGTGCAGCCATAGAACCGAAGCTCTGGCGAAGAAGGCCATGGATGTTGAGGCCTTAATTGCCCAGGCCGTCGCCTGATGTGATCTGCGTAATGCCGTTTCAATCCTTTTATCCTCAGCCTTAAGCACCTCAGGTATGTCCCCTGGTATGTTGATGTTGGGGAACAGTGACATCAGAGGCTTAATCACCAGCGGGACCTCCAGCAAGGAGCCGAGGGCAGGGGCTACATTGAACATGCTCTTCTCAATGGATCCCGGACTGGGAAGTGAACCCAAATTATCCCATTGCTTCTGCACCGCGTTGAGGAAGAAGGGGGGACATGGAATGTGGCACCACTGGTTCAGCATATATGGCATTTGGGCCCTTTGAGGTGGAAGGGGCCGTGGCCCTCTGTTCTGGTGTAAGGTTGGCTGGGGTGCAAGCCTTGAGAAGCAAGGAATTGAAGAGGGAGTGATTGAAGTCTTGTGGAAAAATAAAGCCTTAAAAAAATAAAGGGCTTTTACGAAATTCCATGGGTGAAAGAGAGATCTTTATTTTTGCGCAAAAAGGTTCAGAAGTGACTTAACAATCAGCAAATTTCTGAACAAGGGGGAGGGTCTAAACTAAAGCTTTATAGGTTTCTTTCTCTCAGGAACAAAGGAAGCATAGATGGAATCTTACATTGTATATGGAATCTACTTTGTGTAACATTCAGATAGTTTCTCACACGTTAGGTCCATTTCTCATGGGAATACAATGAAGGCAGTTTTTACTTTTATACAATGTTTCTAAATATGCATTAGGTCATTCACGTACTGTTAATACAGCTTTTGGCTAACACAGCTTTCTTTCAGAGATTATGCAGACACATGATTTTTGCTTTTAGTGATTTTTCATTATTATTATTATTATTTTACTTTATTCTTCTTTATTCTATATTATTCTATTTCTTTCCCACATTACTCCCCCCTTTTGGAAGTTTTCCAGCTTAAACTTCCATTATTCTACCTCTGATTCCAGATCTCCTGAAGGTACAATTTTATATTCCCATAAGGCTAACATTGTTTCATGTTTTGCTGTTAATTGGGCTGTACTTTCTGAGATCCTCCGAATCATGGCTATAAGACAGGGGATCAAGCAAGGAATTAAAATACATCCTAGAATTAACAAGACTGCTATAACTATGATGGTTTGTAGGCCGGGTAACTTTGGCCACCATCCTGAAAATACATCTTCCAAGTTAAATCCGTTACAGGTTTGCACCGGAACATGTGCTAACTTGATCATTTGATCTGTTATGCCTTTCAGTACTTTTCCACTTTCATCTACTTCAATGCAATAGTTTGTAAGGTTGAATTTTCCACATACCCCTCCTTCTTTGGCTAAAAGATAGTCCAGGGCTAACCTATTTTGCATGATATATGTTCTGGATTTCACATTTTCTTTAGCCAATTCAGTTAGTCCCTTCACAGTCTCATTGGTGATTAACTCTACCACCGCTTGTAACCTCATGATCCTGTTGATCATATAAATAGGGGTACGGTATCCATACGTTCCATCCTCAGCCCAAGTAGCCGGGCCATAGACTAGAATGATGCGACAAGGTGGCCATTCATCCTTTTGCCAAGTGATTGCTGCACATTGGGTGTATGCACTTGGTTCCCTTTTTTGTCTTATATTGCCAATTTCATCATATACAGGGACTCCAAGAATTTGCTTAGTTTTTAGTGGTAACAGGAAAAATCCTGGTCGAATTATTCCCAATACACAAGATCCACACCAGTTCTTAGGTAGTTGCCCATATGCCATTTTTCCACAAATCCAGTACATTCCATCTGGGGCTAACCAATGGAGACTGGTACTTGTAGGGTCTTTTAGATAGGGCATCCTAAGAATGTTAGTAAGGGCATAACGATCCATAGCAGTGGTCTCATTGGTTCCAGACCACCATTTACCATCTTCCCATATCCCTGTGCATAGGAGGTCACCTACTGCTACACAAGATTCTGTTTTGTTTCTTGAGTAACATATGTGTCCTACCAAGTTGGAATGAGAGCCCAATCACCATCTTTCCCACTTGTATAGGTTAAATTATTATTTTTTAGACAGTTCTAGTACCTTGGTATAATTTAACTCTTGTGCCTCCCATGGCCACCTTTCTCCCATGTTTGTTCCACCACACACAAAACAGTTAGACACGCCTAAAGTATGGGCAATGTCTTCTGCTAACTTAACAAAGGTATTGGTTACATGTCTAGATACTTCAGGAATATGTAGGTTCTCCATTTCCTCATAATATGACCAAAATAATGATTTTTGTTCTGGTCTTTTGGTTGCAGTTATAATTTTGACTTCTATTTCTGACATTGGGTCATAGCCATTTGTATCTATTCCTATCCCAAACATCCATTTCTTACTTTTCCCACCTATTTTGTTCCAGGAACCAACTGCCATTCTTGACTGTGAGAGTCACCAAATTACAGTTATCCGTTCCACAGGAATTTGCTTTTGTTTCATTCTTTTCAAACAAGATGTGGTCTATCTCTTTTGGGTCTTGGGTATGCCACTTAATACATGACCACCACTTACATTTGACCGCACATCCATCTGGTGGGCACAAGTACTTATGTTTTGGGATAAAGTTGTGAATATTACCGATCCCTCCGCAACCATATGTTGGAGTCCAATAATTAGCTGCTTTGCAAACATCAAAGGTGACGCTAAAACTGGAGTGTGGATTGGATTTCCATTGGGAGATCCCTAAGAGTGCCTGGTCCTTATAGCTAGTTCTTGTTCTATGTGTTTTGATTTGTAAGGCCCAACGATCAGGATCAGACTTCGGGTTATAACACTGATATTGGACACCTTTTCTACAAACTTTATATGTAGTTCTATTGTATGTACAAGAGTCAGGAGAACTATCTTGGCACCCTTCTGGTTTAACTGTATGGTAAATCAAAGTCTTGGTTATCTGGTTTCCTTGTTTTGTAGTTTTGATACAGTTTTGACAACCTTGGTTTCCCTGTGTTTCTGCTCTTTCTTGGTGTGTGCTACTCAATAATTCTTTATTAGAGGGTTTCTGCATTATGACCTCTCGTGTAGCCATTGTACTGATTTGTGTAGGAATGTGTGTGCATATTAAATAATTAACAAATATTACGAGCTGTAGAATCCTCATATCTTCCACCGTGCGTAGAGAGACAGCTTCCTGGGGTGTCTCAGCAAGGTTGTTGATCACACCGTGTCTTGGGAACCCGTTGCTGTATTTCTTGTAAATTTCAACACCAAAGGCTTGTCAGTCTTGTCCACCTTGTAGGTCACTGGATCTGCAGGTGCAGCTGCTTTCACTCTACTTCAATGGATCCAAGATTTTCCTTCCAGGGTTTTCACTGCCAAAGGAGAACACATGACAACAGTATACGGTCCTTTCCATCTTGGGCTCAAGGGATCTGATTTCCAGTGCTTTACCCACACTCTATCTCCAGGCTTGAACCCATGTGTTGCTGTAACCACTGGAGGGGGTTGTCGTTCCATCATATAATGGCGCAATTTTGAAACAGCCAAATTATGAAGCTGTAACTGATGTAACAATTTCTGTTGATCTACTCCCCCCTTATGTGCCAAGTCGGGCCATCCTTGACTGTCAGGTTTAAACAGGCAAGGAGGACAGCCAAACATGAGCTCTGTCAGAATCCAATTATATTTCATCTTTAATTATCAAATATAGAAAATCCCAATTCTGCCTTCTCTGGATTCTGCCATAAGAGGGAGAGAAGGGGGAGAACAAAGGGGCTTTATGGCCCTCACTTCCTTCAGTAGACTTCTAAGGAGCTGAATGTGTTTATTGCAACCTCAAAGAGTTTGAACCTTACCATAACAAAGGGGGCTATTTACCTTTCATGTAGTTTATCTGAAGTCTCCATCCAGATGGAAGAAAGGAGTAAAGGGGTGGATTTGTGATGCCTGAAACTACCACTGGAAGGGGGGGGTGATTGGGTGGGACTACTGGGGAACCCCTTAAAACCTTGAATGGGAGATCTTGGACCCCAAGTCCTGTCTAGCACGCCTGCAACCACTTCTTCTTAATAAAGGATTCCTGTTGGAAGAATTATTCCAAGAGTTCTGTCTTCTTAAGATGCAAAGTGAGGTGGGTCCTTACAAGCTCATAAGGACTAAGTTGTAATTTAGTGCGGGGGGGCCAGTCTGATTGCATACAAAACCATAGGCAAAACATCTGGCCAGTGTAGATGAGTTTCCAAACAAAATTTGGTAATAAGTGTTTTAATTGTTCTATGGGATCTTTCCACTCTAGCAGCCGATTGAGGGCGGAAAGCACAATGAAATCTCCACTTAATTCCTAATGCTTGGGCTAAAGCCTGATTGATTTGGTGTACAAATTCAGGGCCATTATCTGATGAAATCCTAGAAGGGCAACCAAATCTAGGAATAATTTCTTTAAGAAATATTCTGGCAACCTGTATAGCTTTCTTATTTACAGTTGGAAATGCTTCAATCCATCCTGAATAGGTATCAATTATTACTAACAATGCTACATATTTCTTACTTCTAGGCATGTCAGTAAAATCAACAACAACATAGTCCATAGGAAAATAAGCGATTGGTTGTCTGCCAGGTGGTATTACTGGTCCTTGGCGTGCATTGGTTTGGGCTCAAATGGTACATTGAGAACAAACATTTGCTATTAGCGAAGAAGCAAATGGAATATAAAAAAATCGTTCAAGTTGCTGTAATAATGCAGTTTTTCCCCAAATGATGTTGCTTGTGTGCCTGAAAAATAAGTGGGCGAGCAAGTGCCAAAGGAACAGCAATGCGTCCATCAGGTAAAGTATACCAGCCTTTAACTAGTTTGGCTTGTACATCTTGTTGTAATTTTTGAGTTTCCTCCCTCGTATATGTAGGATCAAGTTGTTCTAAGTAAGTGTCTAGATACATGAACCTTGTGACATCTGATTGGAGAGGGGGACCTTCTAATGCAGCTCTTTTTGCTTTTTTGTCTGCCTTCCTATTGTCCTGGGTAATAAGGCTTGAGTCTTTTTGATGTCCAGGACAATGGATGATTGCAACTTTGGATGGCAATTGTGCTGCCTTGATAAGTCTTTTAATCAAAGTTGCATATTGGATAACTTTGCCTGTGGAATCCAAATATCCTCTCTCTTTGTAGAGAGCCGCATGTGCATGTATTGTTAAAAATGCATATTTACTATCTGTATATACATTTAAAGTCCTTCCCGCTGCTACTTCTAATGCACGGGTCAAGGCATATAATTGTGCAAACTGTGAACTGGCTTGACTAGGCAACTGTGCTGACTCAACAGTAGAAGTTTGAGAAACTATTGCATAACCAGAGTATCTACATCCTTTATCCATAAAGCTAGAACCATCAGTAAACCATTGATAGTCTGGATTATGCAAGGGTTGGTCTGTAAGGTCAGGTCTGCAAGAATATTGTAGTTCTATTGTTTGCATGCAGTCATGAACAGGTTTGGTTGAATCAGGAATTGGCATTAGAGTTGCTGGGTTTAAAGTTGAGCATTGTTGCAGTGTAACTTGTGGATTTTCTAATAAAAGAGCCTGTATTTTATGCATTCGTTGATTACTTATCCATAAATGTCCTTTATTGTCAATGATTGTCTGCAAGGCATGACTAGTATAAACAGTCACTGGAGCTGAAAAGGTTAACTTGTTTGCCTCCTGCAATAATAGCATAACTGCTGCTAGAATTTTTAAACATTGGGGCAGCCTTGTGAAGAAATGTCCAGGTGTTTTGACAGATAAGCGACAGGGCGGTTCCAACTTCCCTGTTTTTAGGTAAGGACCCCTAAAGCTACATTTTGTCTTACATCCACATAAAGTGAAAAGGGCTTAGATATATCAGGTAGTCCTAGGGTGGGGGCTGTGGTGAGAGCCTGTTGCAATTGTCTCATTGCTTGGGTTTTTTCCTCTTGCCACAACAGAGGTTCTTTTTCTGGTCCCCTTAAAGCTTGGTACAATGATTTAGCTGTGAGAGGGAAGTTAGGAATCCAAATTCTACAGAAGCCTGTAATTCCCAAAAAGGCTCTAACTTCCTGTTTTGTTTGTGGGATGGGAATCTGTAACACAGCTTGCTTTCTCTGGGGGCCCAAAGTTCTTTGTCCTTGTGAAAGTTCATAGCCTAAATACATTACAGTCTCTCGAATTAATTGTGCTTTCTTTTTGGATGCTCTATAACCACAGTCTTGTAACAATTGGAGCAGTCTGGATGTGTTTTCAAAGCAATCCTCCCTGCTTTGGCCAGTTACTAAGACATCATCGACATATTGAAGGCAACAATCCTCTTGTCTGAATAACTTTAGATAAGCAAGATCTTGGGCTAGGGCTTGACTAAAGCATGTTGGCGAATTTTTAAATCCTTGTGGTAGCCTGGTCCAGGTGTATTGAGTTTTAACCTGTGTTTTTGGATTAGCCCATTCAAATGCAAAGATTGGCTGACAACTTTCAGCTAAAGGTATTGTGAAGAATGCATCTTTTAAGTCTACAACTGAAAACCATTTAGCAGATGCAGGTATTGTGCTCAAAAGAATATATGGATTAGGAACAGTTGCGTGTAGGGTTAGGGTCAAGTTATTGACAGGGCGTAAATCCTGTGCTGGTCTCCACTGTCCGTCAGGCTTACGAACAGGTAGAATTGCAGTATTCCAGGGACACTGAATTGTTCTAATGATTTTTGCTACCAAGTATTTTTGGATTAATTCTTGAATGGCAGTGGCAGCCTCTGGAGTACAATATCGTTGAGGCACCCTAACAGGATATGCCTGTGGCTTTAGCTTTACCATAATGGGCGTGGCAAATTTTGCAAATCCAGGGGGATTATCCTCGGCCCACAGGAGTGGGACATTAAATTGTTGCCAATTAGAATTTCCCATTTCCTTTCCTGTTTCTGTTACAATCATTAAACACCATATTTCTTCCACTGGGTGGCGCACTTGCATTAATTGTTTTCCGTGGTCAAAAGAAATGGTCGCTTTAAGTTTTGTGAGTAGATCTCTGCCTAATAACAGGACGGGGCATTCTGGAGCGTAAAGAAACTGATGTTTAATGACTCCTTGTCCCACTTGGCATGTTAGGGGTTCCAGGAGTGGTCTGATTTGAGTTTCTGCAGATACTCCCTGAATTTGAATAGTCTGCTTTGATTGCTTGCCAATAGATTTATTTAGAACAGATCTGGTGGCTCCCGTGTCAACTAGCATCGGGACAACCTGTCCTCCCACCCTTATTTTAACAATGGGCTCTGGGGGTGGGGCAATAGAACCCTGTCCTCTTCAGTCTTCCCATTCCATGTCAGCTAAGCCGATCATGTTTTCTTCTCTTTCCTCTGTCTGATTGGGATAAACTGGATGCCCTCTTCCTTTGAAGCTCTTTCTGAAGCCTCTCTGGAAAGTCCCTCTAAATCCTCTTCCTCTTCCTCTTCCATACTGGTGAGATTGTCCCCTGGGTTGGCCATTCCTCTGGGGGCACTCCCTTTGCCAGTGTCCTTCTTGTTTACAGATGGCACACTGGGTCCTAGGCATGTTCCTCCCAATGCCACGGCTAACATTTCAACTTTCTTTTTTCTTTTTGATCTGATTTGCGTTCCTCCTCCCTGTCATGGTTACAGAACACTTTCCTTGCGATTTCCATAATCTCTGCTATATTTTTCCCTAAGGCCCCTTCTGTCCGCTGTAGTTTCCTTCGTATATCTGGGGCACTCTGGGTAATAAATCTTTCGATTAGGAGCGGGCGATTTTCAGCCGTCTCCATATCAAGACCTGTATTTACTTTGTAAGCTTCTATTAATCTGCTAAGGAAAGCAGTTGGGGATTCATTTTTCTCCTGCCAAACATTGGTTACGGCAGAATAATTAACTGGGCGGATGGCTGCTTCCCTGAAAGCTTCTAAACATAACATCTGATAAGCTTTTAACAAAGTCTGATGTTGGGCATTATTGGAATTCCAGTCTGGTCTCTGTTCCACAGCGTCTGTATTTCTATGTGCCTCACAATTAACTCCTCCTTCTGGATGTCTCCTGGCTAAAACTTTGATTTTTCCTAATTTATATTTTTCTCTGTCTTCAACATCTAGTAAAGTAGCGATAAGCTGTTGGATATCATCCCAATTAGGATTATGAGTTTGAATGATATTTCCAAATAAATCAATTATCTCTTGGGGTTTTTCTGAAAATGATCCAAAATGTAATTTCCAATTCAAAAGGTCTGTGGTTGTAAAAGGAACATATTGTAGCATTGAAATGTTAGTGTTATCTGGTCCAGGAACCAACACCTCTCTTAGAGGGGCAATATTTTCTTCTGTTTTTATTTCTAACTTGCTCCTGGTGCGGCTAGAAACTGAGGTTTCACTTTCAAAGTTATTCAAGCTTTTATCTGTTTCTTGAAGGGATCCAGCTGTTGCTAATTTTCCTTCCTCACCGGCTTCTGGCTGAAATTGGGCTTCTCTTTCAGGCAGAGGGAGTGGAATTTGCTGATTTATTCTCCCTTCTTCTCTTCTAGGAATGTAGGGGGGTGGTCTGGCAATTTCCTCCCTATCTTCCTGGCTGAAAATCTTAGCTTTTGTTTGAGGTTTGGCTTTTTGGCTTGCCAAATATATCTTTGCACACTCTATCTGACATTTTGCTAACCATCTCGGTTTTTCTGCAATGTTGATTTTCCATTGGTCAATATAGGGATACTGGTCCCAATAACCATTTCCAGTCACAATTTGATGAACCCGTGCAACGAGTTCGGGATTCGCCGATCCCATTTTTGGCCAGCCTACGCCCAGGGCAGTCCATTCACAGAATCTTTTTAACATGGCTGGATTTGGCTTTGGATCTCCATAATCCCCAGAAAAACCCTTTTTGAAATTCTTTAACATGCACTGGAGTGGCGTCTGGTCAACACTCTCCTTTGACTTTTTCCCACCCATTTCTCTAATACACTACCATTGATCACTCAGCTACAATTGTTTAACCTCCCACACAATCCTGCCTATTGAAGGCTTAAGGAACCACCTTTGCCTTCTCAGGGGGTGATCAGTCCCCTCTTCCGATCCAAAAGGGATCAGGTTTCCCTTGTTTTACAATACTTGCCTGCAGGCATTTTCCAGACTCCTTTGTTGATTTAAGATCTGTCTGTCACCCTCATGGATCCTCAGACTGGAATGCTTCCTGATGGGTTAATTCCCTTTCCTCCCGTCGAAGTCTCCTCATAGTCAAGAGCTACGAAGCCGGCTTTAGAGCTGTCGTCGTTTAGGAGAGGGCGGGCCCCACCAGGGCAATCCGTCTTGGAAGGTTAAATCCTTTTTCTTAAAAACCCTTAAAAATGTCCCGGCGGTGAAGTCGCCATAAATCTTGTGGAAAAATAAAGCCTTAAAAAAATAAAGGGCTTTTACGAAATTCCATGGGTGAAAGAGAGATCTTTATTTTTGCGCAAAAAGGTTCAGAAGTGACTTAACAATCAGCAAATTTCTGAACAAGGGGGAGGGTCTAAACTAAAGCTTTATAGGTTTCTTTTTCTCAGGAACAAAGGAAGCATAGATGGAATCTTACATTGTATATGGAATCTACTTTGTGTAACATTCAGATAGTCAGTTAGGTCCATTTCTCATGGGAATACAATGGAGGCAGTTTTTAATTTTATACAATGTTTCTAAATATGCATTAGGTCATTCACGTACTGTTAATACAGCTTTTGGCTAACACAGCTTTCTTTCAGAGATTATGCAGACACATGATTTTTGCTTTTAGTGATTTTTCATTATTATTATTTTACTTTATTCTTCTTTATTCTATATTATTCTATTTCTTTCCCACATTAGAAGAGTCCAGTAGGTGGTACTGGATCCAGTGCTGGAGTGACCTCATCATCCAATAGGATCAGACGAGAGGAGTCGTAATCCTCTGATCCTGAGTCTGATGAGGTGTCCTCTATGAGGTCTGGCGAGCCTGGGCGAAGCGGAGGCTGTGAGGCTGGTGCTTGAGGCAGATGGTGTGGGACAGAAGTGGCCATGAACTGAGTCAGAGCCTGAGTGATCATGGCTTGAACCTGTTCCTCTCCTAAAGGTTGAACCTCTGTGGAGCGGAGTCCTGCTGCCGTGGGCGTAAGGGTGGCTGAAGGCCCAGCCTTGCACTGGCTAGCAGACCCCTGCATCATTAATTCCAATGCTGCCCTGTCAGGATCAGACTGCACTGTTTCTCTAGGAGGAGACCAGGCCCCTGGGGCAGAATTACAGTGAGCTGACAGAGGTTCAAAAATGGACCCTCCAGAAGGGATGGTGTCCATGGCCCCAGGAATAGTTGGCCTAGACCTAGATGAATCCTGTTCCAAAGATTGCTGAGGGGCAGGATTCTCTCTGCTACTGCTTTTGGACTTCCTGGAGGACTTTGCCCTGGGTTTGGATGTGTTCCACCGTGTTGCCTCAGTAGAGGCTTTTTGTCTCCTCTTGGAAGGGGGCTCTGCATTATCTTGTGAGGATGAGGGATAAGAATTGTCCACCATAGTCCTGGGCCTATCTGCTGTTAAGATTAATAACTGAAGTAACAGGCCTCAGGTAGATCAATTCAGTGGTGAAGCGCCCCCCCTCGAGCGTTGTAATCAGCCACTGCAGATCCGATCCGATGAACGTTGCACCCAGGTGGGGGGGTGATGGGGGTCAAATAAGGCACGTGTCCCTACAGGGACGAGCTTGCCCTCCCCAGGCCGGACTGCAGCCGATGACTAGGCCCGAATACAAAATGGATGCTGCAAACAAAATGGCAGCTGTAAGAATCGTGCCAAAACTTCTCCAGGCCAAACTGCCTCAAACTGTGAAACATAGCTCAGATGAGGCCAAAACTTCTCCAGGCCAAACTGCCTCAAACTGTGAAACACAGCTCAGATGAGGCCTTTAGAAACGAGCCCTGCTCCAGCAGGAAGCGTCTGGGCTCCTTTAAATGGTAATTGGAATCTGACCTGAATATCTCTATGTCCCTCGAAGCTGTTGCTGCACTGGTCTCTGGATGAGCTCGATGCTCTACTTTCCCAGGCCTAAGAGGCCGAGGCCTCCTTGCTCATGAGGAGCCCAATTTGTCCCGGTTAAGATTTAACTGTAGGGCAGAGGCTAAGTGGGAAAGAAAGGAATAGTTCTCTCTCGAATAGATAAGAATTTTATCAGAATAGGCTAATTGGGAAAGAAAGGAATAGTTCTCTCTCCAATAGATAGAAGTTTATCAGAAATAGTCTGAGCTACGAAAAAACGTGTCTTCGGAGCAAAAGACTAAGTCTAAAACTGGGACATGGGGACACAGTAGAGGCGGTCAAGTGGGAAAGAAATAGAATAACATAGAATAAAGAAGAATAAAGTATAATAATAATAATAATAATAATAATAATAATAATGTATTTCCTCCATTGAGTTTGGATTTTAAGATCTTCTTCACTCTCTTGATGTATTCACCTCTAATCTTTTTCTTGACTTCAGTGTGCTTGATGTTGTCAGCTTGAAGGATACCCAAGTATTTGTAGTACTCTTCCTCATCCAGACTCTTAATGTTATTTTCGTGGGGCATCTTGATTCCTTCAGTTTTCATTAGGTACACAGCTGGAATAGTGGACTGGACTCAAGCAGAACTAAAAGCAATGGATAGGCAGACCAGAAAAATAATGACAATGAATCATGCCCTTCATCCACGCAGTGACATTGATAGACTTTATCTACCAAGGCAAATAGGTGGGCGTGGAATGCTACAAGTACATCAGATGGTTGAAGAAGAAAAAATGGCTTTGGAAGAATATCTGAAGAACAATGATGAAGATGCACTGAAATTAGTATATCAGGAAGGCTTACTAACTACTGGAGAGACCAAACTGGCCTACAAGAAAGACCAAATGAAGAACAGAATAGAGGCATGGGAAGACAAAGCACTACATGGCCAATACATGAAAAAAATAGCTGGGAAAGCAGATAATAATAAAACCTGGCAATGGCTAAGAGCAGGAAAATTGAAGAAAGAGACCGAGGGACTAATTCTGGCTGCACAAGACCAAGCCTTAAGGACAAATGCATACAAAGTCAAAATTGAGAAGACAGCAACAGACAGTAAGTGCCGCCTATGCAAAGAAGCTGAAGAAACAGTGGACCACTTGGTAAGCTGTTGCAAGAAGATTGCACAACTGATTACAAGCAGCGGCATGACAAAGTAGCAACAATGGTGCATTGGAAGATCTGCAAAAAATATCATTTGCCTGTAAGCAAAAACTGGTGGGATCATAAAATAGAGAAAGTCATAGAAAATGATAAAATTAAACTGCTCTGGGACTTCAGAATTCAAACAGACAAGCACCTGCAACATAATACCCCAGACTTAACAATTGTCGATAAGAAAGACAAAAAAGTCTGGATAGTGGATGTGGCAGTGCCTGGAGACAGCAGAATAGAAGAGAAAGAACTGGAGAAGATAACAAAATACAAGACCTACAAATAGAAATAGAAAGACTGTGGCAAAAGCAAGCAAGGGTAGTACCAATAGTCATAGGCTCCTTGGGTGCAATCCCAAAACAACTGGAGCACCACTTGAACACCATTGGCATTGACAAATTCGCTATTAGTCAATTGCAAAAGGCGGCCTTACTAGGAACTGCTTCCATCCTGCGACGATATCTGTAATACCATCAAACATCCACATCTGCCTATCCCAGGTCCTGGGTAAGGACTCGATAGGTAGACAAAATGCCAAATCCAGTCTGAACATCTGGCTGACTGTGCGATGATCGATAATAATAATGAAAAATCACTAAAAGCAAAAATCATGTGTCTGCATAATCTCTGAAAGAAAGCTGTGTTAGCCAAAAGCTGTATTAACAGTATGTGAATGACCTAATGCATATTTAGAAACATTGTATAAAAGTAAAAACTGCCTCCATTATATTCCCATGAGAAATGGACCTAACTGACTATCTGAATGTTACACAAAGTAGATTCCATATACAATGTAAAATTCCATCTATGCTTCCTTTGTTCCTGAGAAAAAGAAACCTATAAAGCTTTAGTTCAGACCCTCCCCCTTGTTCAGAAATTTGTTGATTGCTAAATCACTTCTGAACCTTTTTGCGCAAAAATAAAGATCTCTCTTTCACCCATGGAATTTCGTAAAAGCCCTTTATTTTTTTAAGGCTTTATTTTTCCACAAGATTTATGGCGACTCCACCGCCGGGACATTTTTAAGGGCTTTTAAGAAAAAGGATTTAACCTTCCAAGACAGATTGCCCTGGTGGGGCCCCCCCTCTCCTAAACGACGACAGCTCCAAAAGCCGGCTTCGTAGCTCTTGACTACGAGGAGAACTCGACGGGAGGAAAGGGAATTAACCCATCAGGAAGCATTCCAGTCTGAGGATCCATGAGGGTGACAGACAGATCTTAAATCAACAAAGGAGTCTGGAAAACGCCTGCAGGCAAGTATTGTAAAACAGGGGAAACCTGATCCCTTTTGGATCGGAAGAAGGGATTGATCATCCCTTAGAAGGCAAAGGTGTCATCCTTAAGCCTTCAATAGGCAGGATTGTGTGGGAGGTTAAACCATTGTAGCTCATGCTGAGTGATCAATGGTAGTGTATTAGAGAAATGGGTGGGAAAAAGTCAAAGGAGAGTGTTGACCAGACGCCACTCCAGTGCATGTTAAAGAATTTCAAAAAGGGTTTTTCTAGGGATTATGGAGATCCAAAGCCAAATCCAGACATGTTAAAAAGATTCTGTGAATCTGAGTGGACTGCCCTGGGCGTAGGGTGGCCAAAAATGGGATCGGCGAATCCCGAACCCGTTGCACGGGTTCATCAAATTGTGACTGGAAATGGTTATTGGGACCAGTACCCCTATGGAAAATCAACATTGCAGAAAGACCGAGATGGTTAGCAAAATGTCAGATAGAAGGTGCAAAGATATATTTGGCAAGCCAAAAAGCCAAACCTCAAACAAAAGCTAAGATTTTCAGCCAGGAAGATAGGGAGGAAATTGCCAGACCACCCCCCTACATTCCTAGAAGAGAAGAAGGGAGAATAAATCAGCAAATTCCACCCCCTCTGCCTGAAAGAGAAGCCCAATTTCAGCCAGAAGCCGGTGAGGAAGGAAAATTAGCAACAGCTGGATCCCTTCAAGAAACAGATAAAAGCTTGAATAACTTTGAAGAAAACAAAACAGTTTCTAGCCGAACCAGGACTAAGGCAGAAATAAAAACAGAAGAAAATATAGCCCCTCTAAGAGAGGTGTTGGTTCCTGGACCAGATAACACTAATATTTCAATGCTTCAATATGTTCCATAACTGTGACAGGGAGGAGGAACGCAAGTCAGATCAAAAAGCAAAAAAGAAAGTTGAAATGTTAGCCGTGGCATTGGGAGGAACATGCCTAGGACCCAATCAGTGTGCCATCTGTAAACAAGAAGGACACTGGCAAAGGGAGTGCCCCCAGAGGAATGGCCAACCCAGGGAACAATCTCGCCAGTATGGAAGAGGGAGAGGAAGAGGATTTAGAGGGACTCTCCAGAGAGGCTTCAGAAAGAGCTTCAAAGGAAGAGGGCATCCAGTTTATCCCAATCAGACAGAGGAAAGAGAAGAAAACATGATCGGCTTAGCTGACATGGAATGGGAAGACTGAAGAGGACAGGGTTCTATCGCCCCACCCCCAGAGCCCATTGTTAAAATAAGGGTGGGAGGACAGGTTGTCCAGATGCTAGTTGACACGGGAGCCACCAGATCTGTCCTAAATAAATCCATTGGCAAGCAATCAAATCCTTGTGGTAGCCGTATATTTAAAAATTCGCCAACTTGCTTTAGTCAAGCCCTAGCCCAAGATCTTGCTTATCTGAAGTTATTCAGACAAGAGGATTGTTGCCTTCAATATGTCGATGATGTCTTAGTAACTGGCCAAAGCAGGGAGGATTGCTTTGAAAACACGTCCAGATTGCTCCAATTGTTACAAGACTGTGGTTATAGAGCATCCAAAAAGAAAGCACAATTAATTCGAGAGACTGTAATGTATTTAGGCTATGAACTTTCACAAGGACAAAGAACTTTGGGCCCCCAGAGAAAGCAAGCTGTGTTACAGATTCCCATCCCACAAACAAAACAGGAAGTTAGAGCCTTTTTGGGAATTACAGGCTTCTGTAGAATTTGGATTCCTAACTTCCCTCTCACAGCTAAACCATTGTACCAAGCTTTAAGGGGACCAGAAAAAGAACCTCTGTTGTGGCAAGAGGAACTAACCCAAGCAATGAGACAAGTGCAACAGGCTCTCACCACAGCCCCCACCCTAGGACTACCTGATATATCTAAGCCCTTTTCACTTTATGTGGATGTAAGACAAAATGTAGCTTTAGGGGTCCTTACCCAAAAACAGGGAAGTTGGAACCGCCCTGTCGCTTATCTGTCAAAACACCTGGACATTTCTTCCCAGGGCTGGCCCCAATGTTTAAAAATTCTAGCAGCAGTTATGCTATTACTGCAGGAGGCAAACAAGTTAACCTTTTCAGCTCCAGTGACTGTTTATACTAGTCATGCCTTGCAGACAATCATTGACAATAAAGGACATTTATGGATAAGTAATCAACGAATGCATAAAATACAGGCTCTTTTATTAGAAAATCCACAAGTTACACTGCAACAATGCTCAACTTTAAACCCAGCAACTCTAATGCCAATTCCTGATTCAACCAAACCTGTTCATGACTGCATGCAAACAATAGAACTACAATATTCTTGCAGACCTGACCTTACAGACCAACCCTTGCATAATCCAGACTATCAGTGGTTTACTGATGGTTCTAGCTTTGTGGATAAAGGATGTAGATACTCTGGTTACGCAATAGTTTCTCAAACTTCTACTGTTGAGTCAGCACAGTTGCCCAGTTAAGCCAGGAGATAGAGTGTGGGTAAAGCACTGGAAATCAGATCCCTTGAGCCCAAGATGGAAAGGACCGTATACTGTTGTCATGTGTTCTCCTTTGGCAGTGAAAACCCTGGAAGGAAAATCTTGGATCCATTGGAGTAGAGTGAAAGCAGCTGCACCTGCAGATCCAGTGACCTACAAGGTGGACAAGACTGACAAGCCTTTGGTATTGAAATTTACAAGAAATACAGCAACGGGTTCCCAAGACACGGTGTGATCAACAACCTTGCTGAGACACCCCAGGAAGCTGTCTCTCTACGCACGGTGGAAGATATGAGGATTCTACAGCTCGTAATATTTGTTAATTATTTAATATGCACACACATTCCTACACAAATCAGTACAATGGCTACACGAGAGGTCATAATGCAGAAACCCTCTAATAAAGAATTATTGAGTAGCACACACCAAGAAAGAGCAGAAACACAGGGAAACCAAGGTTGTCAAAACTGTATCAAAACTACAAAACAAGGAAACCAGATAACCAAGACTTTGATTTACCATACAGTTAAACCAGAAGGGTGCCAAGATAGTTCTCCTGACTCTTGTACATACAATAGAACTACATATAAAGTTTGTAGAAAAGGTGTCCAATATCAGTGTTATAACCCGAAGTCTGATCCTGATCGTTGGGCCTTACAAATCAAAACACATAGAACAAGAACTAGCTATAAGGATCAGGCACTCTTAGGGATCTCCCAATGGAAATCCAATCCACACTCCAGTTTTAGCGTCACCTTTGATGTTTGCAAAGCAGCTAATTATTGGACTCCAATATATGGTTGCGGAGGGATCGGTAATATTCACAACTTTATCCCAAAACATAAGTACTTGTGCCCACCAGATGGATGTGCGGTCAAATGTAAGTGGTGGTCATGTATTAAGTGGCATACCCAAGACCCAAAAGAGATAGACCACATCTTGTTTGAAAAGAATGAAACAAAAGCAAATTCCTGTGGAACGGATAACTGTAATTTGGTGACTCTCACAGTCAAGAATGGCAGTTGGTTCCTGGAACAAAATAGGTGGGAAAGTAAGAAATGGATGTTTGGGATAGGAATAGATACAAATGGCTATGACCCAATGTCAGAAATAGAAGTCAAAATTATAACTGCAACCAAAAGACCAGAACAAAAATCATTATTTTGGTCATATTATGAGGAAATGGAGAACCTACATATTCCTGAAGTATCTAGACATGTAACCAATACCTTTGTTAAGTTAGCAAAAGACATTGCCCGTACTTTAGGCATGTCTAACTGTTTTGTGTGTGGTGGAACAAACATGGGAGAAAGGTGGCCATGGGAGGCACAAGAGTTAAATTATACCAAGGTACTAGAACTGTCTAAAAAATAATAATTTAACCTATACAAGTGGGAAAGATGGTGATTGGGCTCTCATTCCAACTTGGTAGGACATTTATGTTACTCAAGAAACAAAACAGAATCTTGTGTAGCAGTAGGTGACCTCCTATGCACAGGGACATGGGAAAATGGTAAATGGTGGTCTGGAACCAATGAGACCACTGCTATAGATCCTGGAATTAACAAGGCTGCTATAACTATGAAGGTTTGTAGGCCTGAAAGTTTTGTTAATTCTAGGATGTATTTTAATTCCTTGCTTGATCCCCTGTCTTATAGCCATGATTCGGAGGATCTCAGAAAGTACAGCCCAATTAACAGCAAAACATGAAACAATGTTAGCCTTATGGGAATATAAAATGGTACCTTCAGGAGATCCGGAATCAGAGGTAGAATAATGGAAGTTTAAGCTGGAAAACTTCCAAAAGGGGGGAGTAAAGTGGGAAAGAAATAGAATAACATAGAATAAAGAAGAATAAAGTAAAATAATAATAATAATAATGAAAAATCACTAAAAGCAAAAATCATGTGTCTGCATAATCTCTGAAAGAAAGCTGTGTTAGCCAAAAGCTGTATTAACAGTATGTGAATGACCTAATGCATATTTAGAAACATTGTATAAAAGTAAAAACTGCCTTCATTGTATTCCCATGAGAAATGGACCTAACGTGTGAGAAACTATCTGAATGTTACACAAAGTAGATTCCATATACAATGTAAGATTCCATCTATGCTTCCTTTGTTCCTGAGAAAAAGAAACCTATAAAGCTTTAGTTCAGACCCTCCCCCTTGTTCAGAAATTTGTTGATTGTTAAATCACTTCTGAACCTTTTTGCGCAAAAATAAAGATCTGTCTTTCACCCATGGAATTTCGTAAAAGCCCTTTATTTTTTTAAGGCTTTATTTTTCCACAAGAGTGGGACTTTAACTCTGATTTAGTCTTATTAGAGCAGCAAGATTAAGACAACCCACTAGTGGAGTCTCCATCCAATCATGCTGGAGAAACTCTCTGCCTACTATGGAAGAATGGATACTTAAGGTGTCTAATTTAGCAGAAATGGCGAAAATCTCTGCCTATTTGAAGGATCATTCACAAGAAAAATATATTATGGTTTGGAGAAGATAGATTGATTACATTCAAAAGAGATATGAAACTGAAAAGTATTATCTTGCATATGAGTAGATTTTAGATAATTATTAATAGTTTTAATTATATTATTATTTGAGTTAATAATTTGTTAACATTTGTTTTGAAAAGGAGTTAAAGTGTGTTATGGTTTTGATTGATAGTATAGTTGGTTAATGTTAGTTAGATTATGTTTGTTTACTTGTTACCCTGTAATCAGCTCTGGGAAGTGGGGGAGGGGGGGTGGGGTGGGAGGGGTTTATATTGTATTAAATTTGTAAAACTTTTAATAAAAAAAAGAAAGTTTAACTTTGCCATCTGATGCTCCTGATTTTTCATATGAGAAGTTTGCAGTGTACCTTTGAGGTAACAATTTGTAATTTCATTAATCTGATGGTTTCTTTTTTTTTTTCAATGAAAGTTTTTTATTTTTTCCATATAAACATTATAAAAAAACAGTATACAATACAATTTTAAGATAAAATAAACATTATTACGACCTGCGTACTCCCCCCAGGCCGCGTCCACCCTCTCTTAAAACATTCCCTACTTCCCTCCTCTTTCTCACCTCCCATCCTACTCTCTTCCCCTCCCCTTCTCCTCTCACTACCTTACTTCCTCTCTACACTTGCCCACCTCTCATCCCTCTCAAACCCATGAACGCAGCATAAGGGGAGTGCCCAGGCCGCACCCCTATAAGCAACCATTATCTATATTACACTTACCCCCCCCATTACCTCCCTCCCACCCCCAACCCCCCTCCCTTCACTTCCCAGAGCAGAATACAGGGTTAATAATTAAAAGAATTTATAATAATAAGAAAAAAGAAAAGAAAAAGAAAAAAGAAAAAAAAAAGAAAAAATAATAATAAAAAAGGGGAAAAAAATTATCATACTTGACCTTTAACTCCAATAGCCTCTAAGACAATTCTCTGTAATATTTACTATAATATTCATTCATAAAATAAGTGAAACTTTTTAGTTCCATACTTTTTCTGAATATAATCTATCCATCTTCTCCATACAGTAATATATCTTTCTTGTGTATGATCCTTTAAATAGGCAGAAATTTTTGCCATCTCTGCAAAACTAGATACTTTAAATACCCATTCTTCTAAAGTAGGCAAAGAATCTTTCTTCCAATATAAACCTATTAATAACCTTGCGGCAGTTAATAAATTCAACATCAAAATAGTTTCTTTATCATTTAAATCCACAAAGATACCCAATAAAAATAGTTGAGGAGTAAACTTTTATCTTCCTTCTAAAAATCTTTTGAATGTTCCACCAAATCATAATCCAAAATGCCTTTACCTTTTTACAATTCCACCAAATATGAAAATATGTCGCATCTTTATTACCACATCTCCAACATTTGGGCTGTATGTTAGGATACATACAAGATAATTTTTTAGGATCTAAGTGCCATCTGTAAAACATTTTATAAAAATTTTCTCTCAAATTTTGAGCTTGTGTAAATTTAACATTTCTAGTCCAAATTGTCTCCCATAAATCCAATGAAATCGGTTCCTGTATATTTTGAGCCCATTTAATCATACAGTCTTTAACCAATTCTGTTTCCGAGTCTAACTCTAATAAAACATTGTAAATTCTTTTTATATGGGCCTGACTCTGATTTTTAATCTGAATAACCAATTGTTTATCTTCTAATGTTATTCCCTCTTTCTTATCTACAGTCCATCTATCCGCTATTTGTAAGTATTGAAACCATGACTGTAGAGTATTTTCTTGCCTTAAAACATCTAGGGATTTCAAATGCCAATTCAAACCAGACCAAATTAACAATTCTTTATATGAGATTTTATCAAAATTTGTCCCCTTAGAAATTCCCTCAATTGCATGTCTGGGGATCCCCCAGATAGGTATTTTATAATTCAATCTAAAATAATACTTTTTCCAAACACGACGTAAGGCATTCCTCAAAATATGTAATTTAAAAATCCGATCAACTTTCTTATTGAAAATCAGGTATGCGTGCCAACCATATATTAAGTCCCAACCTTCCAAAAACAAAATATCCTTATTTGTTAAGTTGAGCCAGTCGCTTAACCAAGTTAAAGCGGCTGCATCATAATATAATTTCAAGTTGGGTGCCTTAAGTCCTCCTCTTTCTCGAGCATCCTGTAAAATCTTAAACTTAACCCTTGGTTTCTTTCCGGCCCATATAAAATTGTTGATACCCCTTTGCCATTCATCCAAATTTGCCTCTTTTTTTAAAATAGGTATCATCTGAAACAAAAAAAGGAACTTTGGTAGAACATTCATTTTTACAGCTGAAATTCTCCCCAACAATGACAATTGCAGTTTTTTCCAGTCTTTTAAGTCCTTTTGTACTTTTCCCCATAATGGTTCATAATTATTCTTATACAATTTTCCATTTGAAGCGGTTAAATATACTCCCAAATATTTAACCTTTTTTACCATCTGAAAACCTGTGGCTTTGACCAAACTTTCCCTATCCTTAACTAACATATTCTTAGATAATATCTTAGTCTTATAATTATTAACTTTAAAACCAGAGACATTCCCATACTGTGTTATAAGTTCTAATAAACAATCAATCGCTTGATTCGGTTGTTCCAAAATTAAGACCAAATCATCCGCAAAAGCCCGCAATTTATACTCATTCTTCCTTATCTTTACGCCCTTAACTACCTTTGATTCTCGAATCTGAATCAATAAAATTTCCAACGTTAAAACAAATAACAATGGGGATAATGGGCATCCTTGTCTTGTCCCTTTTTCAATATTAAAATTCTCAGTCAATCCCCCATTTACAACGATTTGTGTGGATTGTTGCTGATATATAGCTTTAAGTGCATATGAAAAATTATCCCCCAAATTCATTTTCTCTACCAATGAAAATAGAAATTTCCAATCTAATTGATCAAAGGCTTTTTCAGCATCCAAAAAGATAAAAGCCACAGGAATCTGATTATTCTTATCCAAGTATTCAATTAAATTTATAATTTGTCTAACATTATATTTCATATATCGCCCTGTTATAAATCCTGCTTGGTCATTATGAATCAAGTCCTTCATAACCTGCATTAATCTGTTTGCCAAAATTTTTGTAAAAATCTTATAATCAACATTTAATAATGAAATTGGCCTATAATTCTTAGGCTCTGTAAGATCCTGATCTTCCTTTGGAATCAGTGAGATAAAAGCTCTTTTCCAAGAAGGAGGCACTTGTGTACCCAACATAATACTATTAAAAAGTTCCTTTAAAGGCTCCATCATTTCTTCAGATAAAGTCTTATAATACCTCGAAGTCAATCCATCTGTTCCCGGAGATTTTCCAACCTTTAACTGCTTAATAGCTAAACCAATTTCCTCCACAGTAATTAATCTATTCATCCCATTTTGTTGTTCCTCTGAGAGTTTAGGAAAATGCACAGATTGTAAGTATTTGTCTATATCCACACCCTTTATGTTATCACTTGAATATAATTTTGTATAAAAATCTAAAAAACTCTTTTGGATCAAATTTTGCTGAAAAACCTCAGTACCTTTATATTTTACTTTCTCTATAATTCTAGCTTTCTGTTTCTTTCGTAACTGATAATCCAACCATCTCCCAGGCTTATTCGCGTTACAAAAAGTATTATGTCTCATATACGACAGATTAGTAGCCACCTGATCTGCCATCAACATATTAAATTGTTCCTTAAGCATCTTTATAGATACCTTTAAGTTATTGTCAGTTGGATTAAGAACAAACTCTTGTTCTTTTAATTTAATCTCTTCTTCTATTTCTCTACGTCTTTTTAACCCTTTTTCCCTAAAAACATTATTCAATTGAATCAAAATTCCCCTCATATATGCCTTACTGGCATCCCAAACCATGGACATCGATGTTCCCTTATTCATGTTTATAGCAAAAAAGTCCTTTAAATGCTCTTTACATTTTTGTACAAACGCTTCCCGAGTAAACAAATTCTCATTCAATCTCCAGGGTCTTCTATTCCCATCTTCCAAATGTAATTCCATCCACACCGGACTGTGATCTGACAAAGTTCTAGGAAAATTTTTTACCTTCCTCACTCTAGAAAGAAGGTCACTAGTAATCAAGAAAAAGTCAACTCTTGAAAATGATTGGTGTCTATCCGAATAAAAAGTGAAATCTCTATCACTTGTATTCCTTTCTCGCCAAATATCAATAAGCTCCAATTCTTCTTTCAAATCAAAAAAAGTTTTAGGTAACCTAGTTTGGGTAAAAGTTTTAGAAGAGCTCCTTTTATCTATAGTTGAATCTAGAACCCCATTCCAGTCACCCATCAAGATTACAGATTTATAATCCAACTGAGATATCTTCCCATGCAAAAACTTATAAAATTGTTTCTGTTGCTGATTAGGAGCATATAATCCAACAATAAGAACTTTTTTACCTTGTAATGATAATTCCACAAAAAGATATCTTCCTTCAGAGTCAGTCTCAATTAATTTAGATGGAAAATTTTTCTTCACGTAAATTACCACTCCCCCTTTTTTCCCTGGAGCTGGAGCAATGAAATATGAACCCAAACGAGGATTCATCAAAAGTTTGGAGTCCTTTAAAGTTATATGAGTCTCTTGCAAACATATCAAATCATTGTTGTGTTGTTTCAAATAATGAAAAATCTTTCTTCGTTACTGTGGCACATTTAAGCCATTAACATTCCAGGTCAGGAGCCTGGCCATCTCCACCGGCCTGGAGCCTCTGGAGCATGGCCTGCAGATCCACTGTCGAAGATCTTTTGGGTCTTGCCCCTCCCACAGGCTCTGTAATAACCATGCCTTCAACTTTATCTCCACTCTTCTGCTGCTGCTCTTTTTCTTTACGTTTATGGGCAGCTCGTGTCATCCTTTGTTCTTTTATCTCAAAATTCTGTATAGCTTGTTCCATAACCATCATTGATGAGGCTCCTGCCATAACAGGCTCTTCCATTATCCTTGTTTGTGGGGGTGAAGACGATCTTGCCTTTAAAATAGAATGATAAAAATCTCTTGCCTTCAGAACTGTAGTTAATCTATGACGTATCCCCTCATAATTCACTATTATTCCTCTTGGAATCTCCCATCTAAACTGGATTTGACGATGCTTTAACTCATCAGACAGAAAAGCAAAATCTTTTCTGCCTCTTAAAATTTTGGGAGGTATTTCTTTTAAAATTATCACATCTTGATCTGCAATTTGAAACTTTTGTTTGTAAAAAGCCTGTATAATTTCATTACGAGTAAATCTTCTAGAAAAGTAGATGACCACGTCTCTTGGTAAGTTTCTCTGTCTAGCAACCCGTGAGTTGACTCTAAAATTTTTTTCTATCTCATTCCCGATTATTTCAGGCCTCCAGCCCAGATTAAGAGTGATATCTTTCACAATAAGCATCTTTAAGTCCTCCTGAGGATTCTCTCTCAGCCCCCTGATACGCAAAGCATACTCCATCTCTCTATATTGTGACATAATTTGTTCATCCTGTGTGATTTCTATCTTATTCTCCACCTCCTCCATCCTGGATTCCATTCTTGCTGCATTTTCATTAATCTCCTCGATCCTGTCGTCAATCCTTTCTATGTGCAGAGCGAGGCCCTGAAAGGCAAAAAGTATGTCCTCCCTTATTTGCTTATTTTTAGCCTCCAATAGTTCTTCTGTAACTGCCCTCTCTGCAATTATAAGATCTTTTACTTCCTCCTTAATATCCAAAGCATGTTTTTTTAAAGCTTCTTGTAAATCTTTAAGAGAAATTGCAGGAGGAGGAGAGGGTGGAGGTGATTTTGGTTTCTGGGAGACAGGCTGGGTCATTGGGGAAGAGATAGTAGCTTTAGGAGGAGGAGGCAAACGTTTTGAAGCCATTTTCATTAAGTTCTAAGAAGAAAGATTCTTGTTTAAAAAAAAATAAAAAAAGGAAAAGAAAAAATCACAGTTCTTTTAAATATTCCTTAAAAAAGAAAAAATAAACAGTAAAAAGACAAATTCTTGCTTCTATATTTGAAGCATTAGTCTGTATCTGGATTTTAACTTTGTAATGCAGATCAAACAAGAAAGACAATCGCCATTTTGCCTTTCACTTTCCCTTTCTTCAAAAGGGAAAGTAAACAAAAAAAGAGGGGGAAGATGCTTGCAGGAGTTAAAGTCACAATAAATCTTAAATCCACTTTCTCCTGGTCTGCTCCGTCTGCATTTGAATACTCACAAGCCTCCAAAAAAAACAGATGTGGGAGCGACGCCTTGCTTCATCCCAGAACTTCGGGACAAAGACGTCCTGGAGTGCAGAGTTGGCTCAGGCTCCGAGGGAGCTCTGCCCTCCAATCCCTGAAATTATAGGGATCCAGGGGAGCCCTTACCTCTGCCTGAGCAGCTCTTTTCTTCCCTTTCTCCCAGGGAAGAAATTCAAGCCACAGGACAGCTGATTGTAAAAGTCCTGCTGCTTTTACACAACCCAGGAACGGGCTGCTTTGTGAAAAGCAGCCATCGTAGCCGCTTGATCCACAGGAAGTCAATCTGATGGTTTCTTAAAATAAGTTTATAAAATGAAAATATATGAATGGCAAAATATTTCATACTGGTAAAAAACGTAGCACAAAAGAGCAAGCTAATTTTTATTTTGTATATCAATATATTTTGTGAAGTTTCCTTTAGGTCTTTGCCTTTATTTTTGTCAGTTTTGTTTTTACTATATCTGTCTACATCCATTTTCTACCAATCCCAGACAATTCAGCATTTTTACAATTTTGCTTTGCTTTGAAGGAAAATTATAGTTGTGAGACATCAGGAATTTTAGCCAATTCTGTCCAAATCTCTAGACCAGTCATCCTATTAACTTCCTATGTCAATTTTTTTAAGGCCAAGGAACATTAGTGGTCTTAGAGCAGCATGATCATTAATTAATACACCTCCTGCTACCCCCCCCACACCTTCAGAAATAGGTCATTTTTGCCTTCTCCCAAAAGATTGCCCACCTGTATAATTTCTGAAACTTGAATATTGTCAGGTAAAGCCTTCAGGCCTCTGTCATGATGTTGAGCAAGCTAATAGTGACCTCAAATGCCTATTTCTAAAGTGAATCAAGATTCATTATGAGAAAGGGTGCACTAGGAATGGATGCATTTATTCAAAATTCATGGGTGGTTTTACATGGTGGAAGAAATGAAAAACAGTATCACTAAGTATGTTTTTCTACATCACTGGTTTGTTTCCCTTTCAAATTATCCAGAGGCAAGTTTTTGCATAATCAGAAGCTCCATTATGAGACAATCAAAATTTTCTAGTACTCCTTTGTGAGCTTTTCTGTCATGCTCACATATATAGTTAAATATAGGATGCATGAGAGAACATGTGTTGGATCCCAGAGAGTCTGTGCAAAGCTGTATTATTTCACAGAAGATCTTCCATCTGTCACTATATTCAGCTACAGAAACTGACCTTAATGGCACTAAGGAGTCCTGACAGATTAAAATTTAATGATACTTTCAGCCTAAGCCCTTATAATTTTTCATTTTCCAGGAAACTGACACAGCACAAAAGCATATTGCAAAACTGGATTAATCATTAAGGAAACTAAGCATGTGTTTAGGAGACTGAGGAAAGGGGGCACTCACCACACAGTTTTACCCCTAGCTATTAACTCTTTCCTTGCCAAACTTGACTTTAATTTTCACTATATTTTTGTATTTGCATACAATTCTTTAATAAAAAAAATATTAAGACTTCCGGTTTGGAGTGCGATGGGATAGGTGGAAGAAGTCGGGGCTCCGGCTTCCCAACCCAATTTCGGTCAGCCCAGCAACCCCAGGGGTCAGAAAGTTGCCCTGGAGGGGCAATGAAGAAGAAGGGATATTCAGAAGCCTGGACCAGATGGCAGTCGGTTCAGGCAGACTGAAGAAACCCTCTGAAAGGACGGAGGAAAGGCTGCCTGGCTTGCCCAGGCAGCCCAAGTCGTCACCAACCAGAGGGAAAGTGAGGAGCCGCGGTGTTCCGCCAAACAGCTGACTGTCAACAGCGTGCTGAAACTGGGTGAGCCAGCCCTTTTTCCTTTTCCTTTTGGAATTACAATTAAAACTTTGATCCCCTGACTGGGCAGAGCTAAAAAGCAAAGACCCCAGAAGGACTAGAGGAGAAGTTAAAAGCGGCAAGCAAGTACAAGGGGGAAAGTCTCTTAAGGAATATAAAAAAATCTTTTAAAATTGGACTCAGGTTGATTAGAAAAAGATTACCTGTTTTGCAAGAGGTGAAAAATTTTTCTTAGCTACAATCCTAAGAGTAAATAACCTACAAAGAATTTTAAAAGAAAAACTTTGCAATAACTTTCTAACTAGACATTGACTAAATAGCAAACAAGGACATCTAATGGTGGAAGAAGATATGACAGCACTTTAAAACAAAAAAATAAAATATTTTTGAAAGACTGTGACCTTGACACAGTCTAAACAAAGTGTCTTGGTGTAAGTTTTTAAATGAAAAGACTTTCCACAACTAGATTTGTTGACTCTGGATATAACTAAACAGAAATTATTTGGAAACAGCGAAGGTTTTACATCTGAGACCTGACTGGAGGAGTTGGATTTGGCCTAAAGTAGTTGGCTTGTTTTTTTTCTTTTTTTCCTTTTAATTGGATTTTAATCGAAGATAGCTGGCTTTTTTACTTCTTTTTCCTCTTTTTTTCTTCTTGCTTGCATTATTCTGTCTTCTCTCCCTGAGATACTGGACTTAGCCTAAAGTAGTTGGCTCCTTTCACAGTTTGGATTTAAGCCTAAGATATTTGGCTGGAAGAATGAGTGCACCAAACCTTACTAGACTTATGAAAAAGATCTCCTCTGCACCATCTGTGGGAACACCTAGTCCAACAACCCAGGGATCTATTGAAACAATGTTGCAGCATGAAAAAATAAGCATTGCTCAAAATGAGATGCAAACTACATTAAAATTGATTCAGGAATTAATGCAAAAAAATAATAAAGAGACAAAAAGTAAATTTGATAAACTAAGTGAAGAAATTTTGGATGTAAAGACACACTTTGAAGTACATCATCAAATGTTGCTTAAAAATGAACAAAGAATTCAGAAAATGGAAAATAAATCAGAAGATGGAAATACTATTGTAAGAAAATGAGAAATTAGAACAAGCAAATCAAAACCTTGAGGGAGGACGGTCGCAATCCTAGAAATGGAAAAAGTGGAACACTACTTATGATTTCAAAATATCCCTGAAGATAGAGAAAAAAACATAGCAGTTGTGATCATCGAACTCTTGGCAGAGGCTTTGAAAGCTGATAGAGCAGAGATGCAAATGGAGATAGATGAAGTATTTTGAATGAATTCAAGCTATGCAAGGAGATTTAAATTACCCAGAGAAGTGCACATGAGATTCATAAAGAAAACAACATGAGATGAAATATTGAGGAAAGTTTGAGAGGAACCATTACAATATAAGAATAAAGAAATTGTGGTTTTAAAGCAGATACCTAAGAGAGTAAAAGATACTCAAAGACATTACCACTTTTTAATGACAAAGCTGATTGCAAAGGGCATAAACGTTAGATGGTTAATGCCAGAAGGGATTTTAATCAACTGGAATAGTACAAGATACCGACTGGATTCAATCTGGAAAGCAGAAGATTTTGAGGAAAAAAACAGAGCGTTCCTAAATGAAGGCGTGCAACATCGACAAGAGGAGAGAATGGAACAGAAACAAATGGAAGAGACATCTGGAGAAGCAGCTACACTATCAGGTGAACAGAAGGAGAAATGTGAGCAAGAGAATGAAGGAGCGGCTAGAGAACAGAGGGTCACGAAATCTACTAGACCTAAATATAAATAACTGAAATGGAGAAAGAAAATGGATTTTTTTTCAGTGAACATAAATGGACCATCAAAAAGAAGTAAAATTTTTAGGAAACTGCAGAAATTAAACATAGACATAATTTGCTTGCAAGAGACACTTATAAAAAACAATTTCATAAGCTTTTGGAATACCCAAAAATTGGGATACTTTACCATGCATCAGCGCAACAAAAAAAAGAGGTGTTGCTGTATATATTAAAGAGACAATAGACTCTAAAATGATCTATTCAGATGAAGATGGAAGAATTGTGATGGTAGAAATATATTTTTATCAAAACCAAATATTGTTGGTAGTAATTTATGCGCCAAATAATAACTAGGAAGAATTTTATCAAAATCTACACAGAAAAATAATAGAACTGGAGTATCAAAATATTTGTCTAGTAGGAGATTTTAATGCGATTGTGGATGGGACAATAGATTATAAAAGCAGTAAAACAGGAAAAACTGGAAGAAGACTATCTAAGATTTTTTTTTAGTATGATAGAAGAGATTGGAGTACAAGACAATTGGAGGGAAATTAATCCAGAAAAATTACAATATACATTTTATTCAAATAGCCAAAATTCCTGGTCTAGATTCGATATGATTTGGATGGCATCGGAACTAAGGATGAATATGCAGGAAATTGAGATAGAACCAGGTATATGGGCAGATCATAACCCTTTAAAAGTGATATGGAGAGGAATACAAAAAAAACCAAGATGGACTTTGAATCAATCTATATTAAAAGAAAGAGAATTTATAGAATTAGCAACAAAAGAAATGGAGTTTTTCTTTAAAGAAAACAAAAAAGAAGATACAACATTACAAGATGTATGGGATACAGCTAAAGCATACTTTAGAGGCATAGCCATAATATATGTGGCAAAGAAAAATAAACAAAAAAGACAGCAGTATGTACTACTAAAAGAAAAAATTGAAAAATTAGAATCAGACCTGCAAATGAACTCACAAAAGAAGATTTTAAAAAGAGAAATGAACATAATAAAACATAAATTAAATTTGTTGGACTCAGAAAAATTGGCACAGCAAATAAAAAGAGCAAAACATTTTTTTTGAAAATGCAAATAAACCAGGCAGATGGTTAGCCCATAAACTTAAAAAACAGAAGGAGAAGAAAATGATAAATAAATTGGTAGATGAAAAAAGTGGTCTACAATTTAAAAATTAAGAAATAAAAAAGACAATCAAAGAATATTATAAGAAACTTTATGACACAGAAGAAATTCCAAGAGAAAGAATGATTCAATATTTGGAAGGAAATAATCTTCCAAAAATTCCAGAAACTTATAAGATTATGTTAGAGGAAAAAATAACAATGATGGAAATAACAGAGGCCATAAAGAGACAAAAAAATGAAAAAACACCGGGTCCAGATGGATTACCAGTGGAGTTGTATAAAACCTTACAAGACAGGAAGAAAAATGTAAATAAGAAATAACAGGGCTATAAGGACAAATATTCTAAAGAAGAATAAGAGGGGAAATGTAAACAATAGAATACCATTACGCAATTGCTGTTAAAAAAAGGAGGAGTATATATTGTGTGTCTATGTGTGTTATGTTTTGCTTTGTTTTGTTTTGTCTTGTTGGTTAAAAATAAAAATAAATTAAAAAATAAAAAAACCTTACAAGATATATTAAGTGAACCGTTGAAAGATGTTTGCAATGAACCTTTGTTGGAGGCTAAACTTCCAAAGAAATGGATAGAAGCAAATATTACTTTAATACTAAAAGAAGACTCAGATTTTTTATATAAATAATATTTTATTGGTTTTTCAGTTTTACATTTAAGTATTTGGAAAGTAACGTGGTGATTGGGTTGGTCAATAGTTCAATAACAAAATCTTTAGTACATATCTCAGGTTACATCATCAAATATTTCTTCTCTATTTCCCTTAACATTTGCTATCATATTTAAGCTAATAAATTTCTAATTGTATAGAACTCAGTTAAAACTTCATTATCACATTGATCAATACATTTTTTGCTTATACATATCCATATCCTGTTTTAAAGTTTTACCTAATTTTTAGTTTTTAATTACAATACTCCAATTTACTCCTTCATGGATTACTGTCTTATCATGGTGAAGGGGCTTGTGTAACTCAATGAAGCTATGAGCTATGCCGTGGAGGGCCACCCAAGATGAACAGGTCATAGCAGAGAGTTCTGACAAAATGTGATCCATTGGAGAAGGAAATATATCTTTGCCATGAAAACCCCATGGACAGTATCAAAAGGCAAAAAGACATGATGCTGGAAGATGAGCCCCTCAGGTCGGAAGGTGTCCAATATGCTACTGAGGAAGAGCAGAGGGCTAGTATTAGTAGCGCCAGAAAGAGTGAAGTGACTGGACCAAAGCCAAAAGGACGTTCAGCTGTTGATGCATCTGGTGATGAAAGGAAAGTCCAATGCTGTAAAGACCTTTTCTCCATAGGAACCTGGAATGTAAGATCCATGAATCAAGGCAAACTGGACATGGTCAAACAAGAGATGACAAGACTGAACATCGACATCTTAGGAATCAGTGAACTAAAATGGACAGGAATGGGTGAATTTAATTCAGAGGACTAACAGATATATTACTGTGGGCAAGAATCCCTCAGAAGAAATGGAGTAGCCTTCATAGTCAATAAAAAAGTAGGAAAAACAATACTGGGATACAATCCCCAAAATGACAGAATGATCTCAGTGCGAATCCAAGGCAAACCATTCAATATCACAGTAGTCCAAGTCTATGTCCCAACCACTGGTGCTGAAGAGGATGAAATTGACCGGTTCTATGAAGCCCTACAGCACCTTATAGAATCAACACCAAAAAAATGATGTCCTTATCATCATGGGGGATTGGAATGCTAAAGTAGGAAGCCAAAAGATAACTTGAATAACAGGCAAGTTTGGTCCTGGAGTACAAAATGAAGCAGGGCACAGGACGATAGAATTTTGTCAAGAGAATATGATGGTCATAGTGAACATTCTTTTCCAACAACCCAAGAGACGGCTCTACACGTGGACATCACCAGACGGTCAACATAGAAATCAGCTTGACTATGTGCTCTGCAACCAAAGATGGAGAAGCTCTATATAGTCAGTAAAAACAAGACCAGGAACTGACTGTGGCTCAGATCATGAGCTTCTCATTGCAAAATTTAGGCTTAAATTGAAGAAAAACACTAGGCCACTGAGGTATGAACTAAATCATATCCCTGATAAATATACAGTAGAGGTGACACGTAGATTTAAGAAATTAGATCTGATAGACAGTGTGCCTGAAGAGCTATGGATGGAGGTTTGCAACATTGTACAAGAGGTAGCAACTAAAACCATCCCAAAGAAAAAGAAATGCAAGAAAGCAAAATGGCTGTCTGAGGAAGCTTTGCAAATAGCTGAGAAAAGAAGGGAAACAAAAGGCAAGGGAGAAAGAGAAAGATACAGTGTGGGATTAATTGCACAAATACCCATAGACATCTCCCACAAGGTCCTTGAGATAACAAACGGACCGCTCTAGACACAGGATGCATTCATCAACCATTTGGACAGACTCTGATAAGAACACCTGCTAGCCTTGCATCTGGAGAGTGTCTGTTATTTGATATATTGTAACCACCCCTATATATGTCTTTTGATTACGCTGTGTGATGTAAAAACCTTAGTAACAATAAAAGAGGGTGCTGGAGTCAGCTCTGGGCTCCCATCCCGAGATACCTGTGTGCGTGTCTCATTTTCCATGGGAGACCACCTCAATACAGCCAATTGAATGCAGAATTCCAGAGCATAGCTAGAAGAGATAAGAATGCCTTCTTAAATGAACAGTGCAAAGAAATAGAAGAAAACAACAGAATAGGGAGAACCAGAGATCTCTTCAAGAAAATTGGAAATATGAAGGGAACATTTCATGCAAAGATGGGCATGATAAAGGATCAAAATGGCAGGGACCTAACAGAGGCAGAAGAGATTAAGAAGAGGTGGCAAAATTACACAGAAGAACTATACAAGAACGAGCTAAATGTCCCTGATAACCACGATGGGGTAGTCACTGACCTCGAGCCAGACATCCTAGAATGTGAAGTGAAATGGGCCTTAGGAAAGCTGAGCAACAACAAAGCTAGTGGATGTGACAGTATTCCAGCTGAGCTATTCAAAATCATAAAAGACGATGCAGTAAAAATGCTACACTCAATTTGCCAACAAATTTGGAAAACTCAACAGTGGCCACAGGATTGGAAAAGGTCAGTTTACATTCCAATTCCAAAGAAAGGCAGTGCCAAAGAATGTTCAAACTATTGTACCATTGCACTCATTTCACATGCTAGTAAAGTTATGCTTAAAATCCTACAAGCTAGACTCCAGCAGTATGTGGATCGAGAACTTCCAGAAGTACAGGCAGGATTTCGAAAAGGCAGAGGAACTAGAGAACAAATTGCCAACCTACGCTGGATCATGGAAAAAACTAGGGAGTTCCAGAAAAACATCTATTTCTGCTTCATTGACTACGCTAAAGCCTTTGACTATGTGGATCACAACAAATTATGGCAAGTTCTTAAAGAGATGGGAGTATCAGATCATCTTATTTGTCTCTTGAGAAACCTATATGCAGATCAAGAAGCAACAGTGAGAACTGGACACGGAACCACTGATTGGTTCAAAATTGGGAAAGGAGTCCAGCAAGACTGTATTCTTTCGCTCTGCCTATTTAACTTATATGCAGAGCACATCATGAGAAAGGCAGGGCTAGATGAATCAAAAGTTGGAATTAAGATTTCCGGGAGAAATATCAACAACCTAAGATATGCAGATGATACCAGAAAGTGAAGAGGAACTAAAGAGCCTCTTGATGCGGGTGAAGAAGGAGAGTGCAAAAGTAGGCTTGAAACTCAACATTAAGAAAACCAGAATCATGGCATCTGGCCCTCTCAATTCCTGGCAAATAGATGGGGAAGAAATGGAGGTAGTGACAGATTTTATCTTCCTGGGCTCCAAGATCACCACAGATGGGGACTGCAGCCAAGAAATTAAAAGATGCTTGCTCCTGGGGAGGAAAGCTATGGCAAATCTAACACATTGTATTGGTTTTTTTAGATTCTTAAGAAAAAGTACTCAAGACCCACTGTGGTAGTTGGGTGATCCAACATTCAAAAGTAAAAACATATATAAACAAGTCAACTCAGTACATTTCACTATCCCCTATTTCCCTCGATTAACATAATACATTTAAATATTCCATTTCTATTTTAAATTTCTATTACTACTAAACCTGTTTTATAACTTTATCAGTTTACTACCATAGTCTAAATTTAAAACAACAAATTATCAATTCTAATTTTTAATCTCTCACATTCCTCATTTTATCACCAATCTCATTTATTTCTTCTTCCACTAGACACTAGTTATCCTAATAGCAATAAAATATTAATCAGCCCTATACATATGTAATCCCAGAATCAATCCATCTCTTTAAAATAACAAAATAATATTAAACCTTACTTCATTCAGATTCATCAAACAAAATTCAAATTTTCTCCAATTACTTATCATGCCTTATCACATCTTTGTTGTCATACAGAAAAGTCATGCTAGTAAAACACTCCATTAATTATTGGCAGCATCCAATCTAAACAGTCATCAGTTTTTCAATTCCAATACGTAATGATTTCCATTTTATTTCCAAATGTTACATAAATACAAAAATTCAGTGCATTCTTAATCTGTTTAAAAGATCTATTCTAATAATCATGTTTATATATATATATATATATATATATATATATATATATATATATATATATATATTCAATAATGATGGTGAAAATGCGACTTGAAAACTTTTGAAAACTCACTTCCACGAACACAAACTGGCCATAAAATGAGGCGAACCACACTCACAACTTTGGATGCATATGGCACAACAAGGCCATCAGTTTGACTTCGATAACACCCTTATCGTAGCCAGTGATGCCATCAAAAGAACCTGGTTCTCAATAACACACACAATCATACATATGACTTACACCCAGCACAACAAGCGCTACGAAAATGGAACTCAAACCATCATCCTTTATATCACAAACCTTACAATCAACATCTACAACATTCTAAACCAGGAGCTACACCTCCTCCCTACCAGGAACGATCTGATATAGACTATCCAGACACCTCCCAACAACATCAAGGGGAACCCACACTCCCTTTGATTGGAGGAAACAACAATAATGACATTGGAGCACTTAAGAAATTTGAGGATAGAACCACTAAATTTAGCACTACCCATAATAATAAAGGTGAATATCCCATACAGAGAGGGGAGAAAAAACATGTGATGACGACCCGTTCGCTTGATAAAAGGGAAAGTAACATGAGCGGGGAATCTGCCCAAATACCATCAGACTTTTGCTCACAGAAAGGGGGGGGGGATTTAACTTGAATATTGACCTACGAGGGAAGATGAGCATGGAGGACACCATGATGGAGGAGGAGGATGATTCAAACATTGAAAAATACCATATCCAGTTGATGCTTGTACATGCGAGCGAAGATAAATACGGGAGCACGCAGCAGAGGAAAGATGTTAAATTGCAGCCGATGAAGCCCCGCCTCCATCGTAGGATACACAATGACATCGAACTAAATCCCCCCGCTGCAACGAGAGCCAGTGCTGCCAGGAGAGGGCAGAACATAGGTTTAACAATACCCCCTGAGATCGACGGGATGTGAACAAAAGTGCTCGAGAGAACGACAAGAAATCTTTACTCCGATTCCCCCTCCCACCTATCAGCTGTTCAGCGGGGAATGCTAGCACGGTCTAGGAGCCACGCGCAGACGTCTATGGAACTCGTTTAAACCACCTTATTAGAAACGATCTCTCAGCCCTGAAGATGTTGGGGAGTTTTCCCAACAAAAGCTTGGCAACCTTTTAATATAGTAAAATACTTTAATTAAAGTATTTTAACTTTAAACTCTCCTGGTGAACGCGCTTTATTCATTCTATTTATAATTATGCCCGGGAGTTGCATTTTCACCATCATTATTGAATATATATATATATATATATATATATATATATATATATATATATATATATATTAAAAATTGAAGAATAGCGATTCCTGGGTATGTACATTTCAGTAAAAAAGGAAGCGATCACCAGGAAATAAAACACCAAGGTTTTAATAAATAAAATCAAGCTTTCGATGGCTAACATCTGCCATCATCGTCAGGATACAAGCCAGCTAGTGAGGACACCTGCTTATAAGCATAGCCACACCTAAACTCTACGCATGGACCTTGTAACAGGTCCAAGCCAACTAATCCTTACTTCACTTACAGCCTTCAGTGATTCTTTCTTTTAGCTCTTACTTACATCCACCTAGCTTTCAATGGCTAGCACCTGCCATCATTGTCAGAATACAAGCTAGCTAGTGAGGAAACCTGCTTATAAGCATAGCCACGCCTAAACTCTATGGACCTTGTAACAGGTCCAAGCCAACTAATCCTTGCTTCACTTACAGCCTTCAGTGATTCTTTCTTATAGCTCTTACTTACATCCACACAACCACCCACTTCCTCCCTCCCTTTAGTTCCTGAGTCATATAGGCAATGTGTGTTTCTCAAAATGAAAGGGTCCTCTGCACTATTGAGTTGATTCTTCTTCCTGTGTTCCTTGGGACGTTTCTCTCCTCCACTCCTCCGGCATGCATCGCACTCATTTGCATTCTTCAATCCTGTCACTCCTTCAATTCCCCCCACAATCCTTGCCACTAATCTCATCCACACTTTTATTTCCCCCCACTGTTGCCAGCATATCGCATCCTCCGTGCTCCTCCTTCGTGCCACCCGGTGCAACTCTCAATCCGGTTGCCTCTCTTTCAGTCTTCCGTAACGCCGCTCTCCGGGAGCACGTGACCACCCCCATAATGGGGCGGCTGTAAGTATTGATCTTCTATACATCCATTGAAGGCATATCTCTGTCTCGGTGGCTCTGATCGATGTGGCCGCATAGCAAAGGTGTTATTCTGCCATCGCTCATAGTAGGTGTTGCCTTTTTTGAATTCCTATCCATTTCCAAGGCACCGGCGACCAGGTGCGTTGTAGCGGGGGCACCATTGGGGACAGTGGAGCCGATATAGTCACTGGGGTAGTGAGTTTGTTTTGTGTTAATTGGGACACTTGTTGTTCTTATTCTTGAGTATTGGGTACAATGCAAGGAGGTGTCTGGGGCATCCGAGGATGGGCTACTAATATCAACAAATTTCTTAATTAATGGCGGATGTACACACGAATCATTAACTAAAGGGGGTCTAGATTGTAGATGTCTCTCTTCTTTGTTGCCAGTTTCATCTAATGGACACCCAGAGTTTTTGTTACTCAGATGATTTTTCCCAGGTCGTCTACGCATTTCCCACGCCTTCATGGTCTGATATGCCGGGCGTAGGTCCACATGTCGATTGATTGACATGCTGTCTGAAAACCAGGCTTCTTTGAGTAACCTACCACTCTTGGAGGTGTCACTGGCAACCACCCTTACGTCGTCAAAATTAAATTTATGACCAAACTCCTCCATGTGAGTCAGTATTTGGGAGTACTGCTCACCTCTTCTTATTGCCAGCTTGTGTTCCTGCATTCTTGTTCCGACCCTTTTGGAAGTTTCTCCCACATAATTGCCTGGACAGTCATTACAGTTGATCCTGTAAATGACTCCAGATCTCTCAACTATGGGGAGTGGGTCCTTTGGTCTCATAATGCAGGAACGCAACGTCCGGTCAGGTCTATGTGCAACCCTTACACCATAGGGTACCAATAGTCTGGTGGTGGCTTCCGAGACGTTGCTAATGTAAGGGAGGGTAATATGAGTTGTCTGTGATGGTACCATCCCACTTGATGGATTTTGGGATGGTTTGGACAGAGTACTGTGGCGTCTGATGAATTTCATGGGGTACCCATTCTACCTACAGAGACGGGAGTCGTTTGTCAATAAGGGTGGGTTTCCAAATGGCTGGTAGGCGGGAGGTATCATCTCGTTTGTTCATGCTGTGTGGGCGTTTTTCTATCTCGATGGCTTCTCTGATTATTCTGTTATTAAAATGTTCAGTTTTGGCGATAGTTCTTGTCTTTTTAAAGTCAATTTCATGTCCTGTGATTTTAAGGTGTTGGACCAGGGAAGAAGTTGGTTCCTCTTTTTTGACTGAGTTCTTATGTTCTTCAATGCGTGCACTTATTCTTCTGTTGGTTTGTCCGATGTATGTGGTGGGGCAAGTGGTGCATGGGATTTCGTATACTCCTTGATTTTCTAATTCAATTTTATCTTTGGGGTTTCTTAGGATGGTGGATATTTTTCTGTTTGTGCAGAATGCTGTCTTAATGTTGTGTTTGTGGAGGATCTTACTGATTCTGTCTGTGGTGCCTTTTATGTAAAGGAGGAGGGCTTTGCCATTTTCTTGTTCTCTGTCTTGGGTTTCAGTGGGAGTTTCTTTTTGGATTAGTTTGGTAATCTTATTTCGTTGGAATCCATTGGATGTAAGTACATTAGTGAGAGTGTGTAGTTCGGTTTTTAGGTGTTGTTCATCAGCTAAGCGTTTTGTTCTAGAGATGAGTGTCTTGGCTACGGAGTTGATCTGTGCTGGGTGGTGGTGTGAGAGAGCATGCAGATAGTGGTTTGTGTGTGTTTTCTTCTGATAGATGGTGTGTCCTAGGGAGCCATTGGATTTCTTGTAGAGTAAGACATCCAGGAAGGGAAGTTGGTTATAAGCTTCTGTTTCCATGGTGAACTGTATTTTGGGGTGTAGGCTGTTGAGGAGTTTTTCTTTCCCGTGTGGCCAGATTATGAAGGTGTCGTCTACGTATCTGAACCAGAGTTTGGGTTTGTGATCCGATTTTTCTAGAGCTTGGGTTCAAAGTGTTCCATGTAGAGGTTTGCAATGACAGGTGAGAGGGGTGATCCCATGGGTGCTCCTTCTATTTGTTTGTATTTTTGTCCATTATAGATGAAGTATGTGTTGGATAGGCAGTGTTTGGTCAGATCTAAGATGTGTTTGGGGGGTTTATATTTGTTTTGGATAGCTGTCAAGGCTTCTTTTTTTAATTGAAAATTTTTAATTTTTTTTACAGTAAAATCCCCTTCCCCAGTCCCTCCCAACCCACCCCAAAACCCTCCCCTAATCTTCCCAGAGCTGAATACAGGCTTAACTAGAACTTAAAAGAAAAAAAAAGAAAAAAAAAATTTTTAAACCCAAATAAACCTTAAACAAATATAGTTACAATCAGTAAACAAATTGTAAAATACTTTAACTCCATTATATATAAAGAACAGAAAGAGGAAAATTAAATGTAAATTATTCAAAAGCTAGATGGTATTCTCTTGTATCATACTTATATTGTATAAAATTTATCCATATCTATAATTCAAAATTTCCGTTTCTTTCACAATTAATAAACCAATCATCTCTCTAACTTAATAACATTACAAAATATCATATTGCATATAAAGTGAATTAGTTAGAATCTAATCCACCATTAAAATATTATAAACTTTAAGTATAAATTATTCAAAAAACTAAACAATATTTTCTAATATCATACTTATATTATATAAAGTTTATCATCTTTCTTTGTTATCACCATCAAAAACGCACATATAAACATTGCTTGTACCATTAAAATTCCCTTATACATATTTAAAACAAAATATTCCTTTAAATGCTCCTTAAGTTTCTAAGCATGCACTACTTATCTAAAATTTTCATTCAATCTCCCTAATATCATACATATATTATATAAAATTTATCCCTCTTTCTTTGTCATCACAATCCAAAATACACATATAAACATTAATTGTACCATTGAAATTCCCTTATACATATTTAAAACAAAATATTCCTTTAAATGCTCCTTAAATTTCTAAACATACACTTCTTATCTAAAGTTTTCATTCTACTTCTTATCTAAAGTTTTCATTCTCCATAATCTTCTCTCCTCTTTTCCAATGACCAGTTCCATCCGCAATGGACTATAATCTGTCAATAACCTTGAAGCAATCTGTACATTCTTTACCCATCTCTCTTAACCAATAACCTCGAAAAAACTGCTTGAAGATCTGCCATTGAAGATTGCACCAAAGAACTCTTAGGTCTTGCTTCTCCCATAGACTCAGAAACAAATTCTTGTAAAACTTCCTTAACCTCCTTCTTCTGTTGTTCCTCTTCCTTGCGTTTATATGCTGCCCGAGTTATTCTCTGCTCCTTCATCTCCATTTGTTGAGACCCCTCAGTCTGTGATTTTCCAACTTTCATCAATACAGCTTCTTCAGACTGCAATTCTACCTTCTTCACTTCCAAGACTTTAAACATTATCGGTGATGATGAGCATGCTCCCAGGACCGAAGTATAAAACTCCTTTGCTTTAAGAACAGTATTGAGTCTATAACGTGTCCCCGCTAGCTCACCACTATTCCAATCGGGATATCCCATTTGAATGGCATCTGCCTCTTTTTAAGCTCATCTGCTAAAAAAGCAAACTCCTTTCTTCTTCTTAAAATTTTAGATGGAATCTCCTTTAAAATTATAACATCTTGTGCTGCAATCTGAAACCTCTTATTGTAAAAAAACTTGTATAATTTCATTGCGTAGGGATCTTTTCCCAAAGTGAATTACCACATCTCTTGGCAAATTTCTTTGCTTTGCAACCCAAGAGTTAACTCTAAATATTTTTTCAATTTCTCTGAGTATTTCCTCTTTTTCTCTATCCAAAATCACAGCAAAATCATTTGCAACCATCTCTCTCAGATCTCCTTACAGATGTTCACTCAAGCCTTTGATTCTTAAAACGAATTCCATCTCTCTATATTGAAACATAAGAATCTCATCTTGAAAATTTTCCATCTTTTTTTCCATGCCATCAAATTTTCCCTCCAAGACCCCCACTTTATCTGCAACTTCTTCAACACGAAAATCCAACTTTTCAACAACAGAGGCAAGTCCTTTTAAAGCCAAAACTATATCTTGCCTCAAGATCCAGTTATTTTCCACTAAAATCTCTTTCACTTCTCCCCTAATTTGAGATATAGCATTTCCCATTACATCTTGCAAATCTTTTACCGTTAGTGACTGTGCAGGAGAAGAGGGTAATAATGTTGATTTAGGTTGTTGCACTGGTAATATCACCGAAGAAGAAACCACCTTAGGAATTGTAGAAATTACTGGGTGAAGAACAGAATTGGCCCTAATCAGAAATGAACTCTGAAGACTACAAGAACGCCAGAAACAAACCCTTCCTCCCTCACAGCCACACATCCATCCCACCACCTACCTGGAAAAAACCACCAGATCCAAAATAAAAGCCTCCCCCATTAGCGAAGAGATCCAGCAAAGAATCATTCCCAGAGAGAAATCATCCAGATGCCTCAAACTCTATGGTCTCCCCAAGATACACAAAGAAGGAACCCCACTCAGACCCATAGTCAGCTCCATAGGCTCACCTCTACAAAACCTAGCCAAATTTCTCGCCAAACAACTAGAGCCCTATGCAGAATCCATCACCTCACATGTAAAAAACTCATTCCAGTTTATAGAGATCATAAAGAAACAAAACTTACAGCCCAGCGACCTACTCGTGAGCTTCGATGTCATATCTCTCTTCACCCAAGTGCCTATCAAAGAAGCCTTGACAGCTATCCAAAACAAATATAACCCCCCCAAACACATCTTAGATCTGACCAAACACTGCCTATCCAACACATACTTCATCTATAATGGACAAAAATACAAACAAATAGAAGGAGCACCCATGGGATCACCCCTCTCACCTGTCATTGCAAACCTCTACATGGAACACTTTGAACCCAAGCTCTAGAAAAATCGGATCACAAACCCAAACTCTGGCTCAGATACGTAGACGACACCTTCATAATCTGGCCACACAGGAAAGAAAAACTCCTCAACAGCCTACACCCCAAAATACAGTTCACCATGGAAACAGAAGCTTATAACCAACTTCCCTTCCTGGATGTCTTACTCTACAAGAAATCCAATGGCTCCCTAGGACACACCATCTATCAGAAGAAAACACACACAAACCACTATCTGCATGCTCTCTCACACCACCACCCAGCACAGATCAACTCCGTAGCCAAGACACTCATCTCTAGAACAAAACGCTTAGCTGATGAACAACACCTAAAAACCGAACTACACACTCTCACTAATGTACTTACATCCAATGGATTCCAACGAAATAAGATTACCAAACTAATCCAAAAAGAAACCCCCACTAAAACCCAAGACAGAGAACAAGAAAACGGCAAAGCCCTCCTCCCTTACATAAAAGGCACCACAGACAGAATCAGTAAGATCCTCCACAAACACAACATTAAGACAGCATTCTGCCCAAACAGAAAAATATCCACCATCCTAAGAAACCCCAAAGATAAAATTGAATTAGAAAATCAAGGAGTATACGAAATCCCATGCACCACTTGTCCCACCACATACATCGGACAAACCAACAGAAGAATAAGTGCACGCATTGAAGAACATAAGAACTCAGTCAAAAAAGAGGAACCAACT
The DNA here is from genome assembly GCF_016545835.1 of Crotalus tigris. Lineage (NCBI taxonomy): Eukaryota > Metazoa > Chordata > Lepidosauria > Squamata > Viperidae > Crotalus > Crotalus tigris. The sequence continues at coordinate 3,264,814 of NW_024096718.1, forward strand.
TCTTCCCTGGTCCAACACCTTAAAATCACAGGACATGAAATTGACTTTAAAAAGACCAGAACTATCGCCAAAACTGAACATTTTAATAACAGAATAATCAGAGAAGCCATCGAGATAGAAAAACGCCCACACAGCATGAACAAACGAGATGATACCTCCCGCCTACCAGCCATTTGGAAACCCGCCCTTATTGACAAACGACTCCCTAACACAAAAAATGACACCAGACCCACACTCACAAAAACCACACAGGATGTCAGCACCACACATCCATGCCAAAAGCAAACCCAAAGCCACACCGATGATGAGGCACAACCACAAACCAGAAGCCAGACCACAGCTGCATCATTAGCCACTTTAAACCCCTCCAATCCATACATGAAGCAAACTGACACCCACCATGAAGATGAGGCACGACCACGAACGCGAAGCCAAAAAATAGCAATGCAGCTCACCATTTTAAACCCCCTGCAACTCAGACTAACCTGATCACAACAAAGCCCCCACCCAAGCAGAACACTCCCCCAGCCAATCAGAGCACAGCCAACCCCCCAGCCAATCAGAGCACAGCCAAGCTCCTAACCAATCAGAACACACCTCCATCCAATCAGAACACAGCCAAGCTCTCATCCAATCAGTTCATACCCCCACTGGCAGTTAAAAGGAGGAAACAGCCACAATCACACATTGCTCCTAGAAGCACGAAGCCGAAAGCACCAGCCTGAAGATGACGAATGAGACTTCATCGAAACGTCGTCAAGACACTTCCAATTTTATGCGGGAGAAAACCCGAATAACCAAAGACCTACATACAAATACCCGCGAAAACCTCAGAAAACAAATATATATATATATATATATATATATATATATATATATATATATATATATATTCTCGCTTCCAATTCTAAATTTTAGTCCTTGAAACAGTCCATAAATCCAACATTGCCTTTTAATCCATTACACAATTTTAAATTTGTCTTTTCAGTCTAATTCTGGGTTTTCTCCTGAGCCAAACAGGTTTCCATAAACACGCTTCCCTTTCAGTCAGTAGGTCTATTTTTGTTGCTTGTCTTTGAAGAAGTAAAAGTCCCATCCTCTGCATTGAATGTCTGTTTCTCTCTTCCTTAAAGTATCATTGCTTTGTAATTTCAAATCTCAATCTTTCCTTCTTCTGTTCCTCAAAGTTACAAATGAGAATTTATAAGGTAGGATGAGTTCCTCTTTTTTCTCTGTTAGTTCCTCTTCTAGTATATCTTGGTTTGTAGAATAGTCAGATGTAGTCTGAGCATCCGTTTGAATGTTTGAAGTGAAATTTCTGGATCTTAGTTCTGTAGTAGATTCTTTCAATATGGCACAAATTTCTGCAGTGGCCTCATGTATCTTTTCCAATATAAGATTATAGTTTAATTGTAAATGCAGTTTCTCCATTTTAATAATAGTTCGACATATTTTGTGGAGGCTGTATTTGATGGAAATTGGTCTATATCCACCCCCACAGTTCCCACAGCTCAGCTTGTCTTTTATCAGAAATAATTTGAAGGTCAAATCTAGTCTGGTTTCAAGAAATAACCAAAAAGTGCAATATTAAATTTTCACCACTAGATGTCCTCAGTAAGTTAAGAAAGAGTCTTTTCCAGGCACCATTTCCTTATTTCTGTCTTTAAGAGTATAGTGTGAAAGAAGAAATAATCTTCCAACACCAGGTAATAATACAGTTCTTTAAAAAAAGGAGAGAAAGTTTTCTGTATTCCCAAAAAATATGAAAGTAAAATTTAATCTTGTAAAACGCCTTCCTTCCCAAAAACATAAAAGCTGCTTTCTTTAGCCAGGGAAATAATTCCAACAAGGCTCTTACAGGTAAAAAGCAAAGTCAAATAGAGAGAGTAGCAAGGAAAGTTCTCACCCAGATTCACCATGGGGGCTCTTACAGCTTAGATGTTCTTGACTTGCAGTTTGAAGCAGCAGGGTGATCGGCCATTTTACTGGCCGATCTTCTTCTCCGTCAGCCCTCAGAGATCACCCAGACAGCTGGAGGAGCCGCCGCTCCTCTGCAGCTGAGCTGAAGCCTCCCCGATGGAAGTCACACCCTCCAGGGCAACTTTCGACCCGTATAAGTGTCGACTGGCAGAGGGAAGGCTAGCCGACAAGGAGACGAGTCTCCTCGTGCGACTAGGAACGCCGCGAACCCGAACCGGAAGTCGCAGCTATGGCAAATCTAGACAGCATACTAAAAAGCAGAGAGATCACCCTGCCAACAAAAGTGCGTATAGTCAAGGCCACAGGTCGGCAACCTGCGGCTCCGGAGCTGCATGCGGCTCTTTGAGCCTTCCCCTGTGGCTCCCAACCTCCTCTGCCTTTGCAGGAGAGAGACAGAGACAGAGAGAGGCAATTGCGCTTCCCTGCTTCTCTCTCTCTCTCTCTCTCTCTCTCTCTCTCTCTCTGTGTGTGTGTGTGTGTGTGTGTGTGTGTAAAAGAGAGTACACTCACAGTGTTCTCCGAGGAGCTGAAAAGCTTACTGGGCTGAGCTCCTCCCTTTGCTGCGTCTCTGCAGGAAGCAGGAAGGGCAGGAGAGAGCTAGCTAGCCCAGCTAGGCTGACTCAGGAATTCTGGGAGTTGAAGTCCATGAGTCATAAAAGAGATGAGGTTGCCTACCCCTGATCTTGTTGGACAACAGCTTGGAGCTTGCCAGGTGAGCAGCAGATAGGAGGGGGGGGACAAAGAGAGAGAGAAAAAGAGAGAGGGGGGGGGAGAGAGAGAGGGGGGAGAGAGAGAGAGAGAGAGAGGAAAGAGAGAGAGAGAGAGAAAGAAAGAGAGTGGGGGAAGAGGAGTGGCAGACCAAGGGCAGATAGAGAAGGAGGGAGGGAGAGAGACAGAGAGAGAGAGACCCTTTTGACATCTAAAATGAAGATAACACTGCATATATCCTTTTTTTACCTTTGTGTGTATGTAATTTTATTCTCTTAAAGCATTCTCTTGGTGATCATTGTTTTAATGGTATGGATATTCCCAAGAGTCATATTTTTACTTTTATTTTTAATGTGTGTGTGTATGTATGTATGTATGTGTGTGTGTGTGTATTACACACAAACACACACACACACACACACACACACACACCTATAATAAAGGTAAAAAAGGATATATGCAGTGTTATCTTCATTTTAGATATCAAAAGCGTTTTGCGGCTCCCAGTGTTTTGTTTTTGGTGGGAAACGGGTCCAAGTGGCTCTTTGAGTGTTTTGGGTTGCCTACCCCTGGTCAAGGCCATGGTTTTCCCAGTTGCAATGTATGGCTGTGAAAGTTGGACCATAAGAAAGGCTGAGCGCAAAAGACTTGAGGCCTTTGAACTATGGTTCTGGAGAAGAGTCCTGCGAGTTCCCTGGACTGCAAGGCAATCAAACCAGTCAGTCCTAGAGGAGATCAACCCTGACTGCTCTTCAGAAAGCCAGATCCTAAAGTTGAAACTCAAGTACTTTGGCCACCTAATGAGAAGGAAGGATTCACTGAAGAAGAGCCTAATGCTGGGAAAGATTGAGGGCAATAGAAGAAGGGGACGACAGAAAATGAGGTGGCTGGATGGAGTCACTGAAGCAGTAGGTGTGAAGTTAAATGGACTCCAGAAGATGGTAGAGAACAGGAAGGCCTGGAGGAACGTTGTCCATGGGGTCGCGATGGGTCGGACACAACTTTGCAACTAACAACAACAACTCCAATTTAACCTTTAACATCCATAGTATTTAAGTTTCGGGTAACCCAAATTTCCTTTATCTCTCTACATAAAAGTTATAATATCTAAAATATACATATTACTTACTTAAATATATTCTTATTTTAATTCACAAACAGTTTCTTTTCTCATCCTAGTACATCATTACTTAATAATGGAGTATCCTTTGTTATTTCAAGTCCATCATCTATATTGTCTGGGCTAAACAATAATTCAAAATTATTTCCCAATAGTTAGTTTTCATTTCCCCTTATAAGTTTAAGTCCTCAATATTATGCCAATTAATCCCTTATTTTTTATTATTTTCCAACAATTTTTAAATCTAATAATCAAATTTCCCCTCATCTTAAAATCTCCCTTTAGCCCATTAGTTAAGACTTTAGGATCCTCTCTAATAAATCAAATGACCCCATTTTTTAAACCTAACTCTAGCTTTCTTTTTATGCCAACCAGGCTTCCATACCAATGCTTTTAGATCATCAGATAGATCTCCCTTCATTCTTGTACATGTTACTTGAATTAAAGGAGACCATCTAGTTGTCCATTTTCTGGAGGGACTGGCCCATTTATAATCATTAAGTTGTGCCCTAGTGGCTCAGATCCCCATATTTGCTCTAGTATATTGTCTTCAATTCGATCTGGTTTCTTCTTCCTCAGGTTTCTTCCAGTTTAAGTAGCAAGTCATGTTCAATTTTGTAGTTGTTATTTGATTGTGTAAGTTTTCAGTAAGCTGTACTTGTTGATCTTCAAGGCCCTCCATCTTGGTATTACTTTCTTCTGCTTCTATTGTCTTTTGGGTTGTAGGTTCTTTAGTTGCAGTCAGGGTTTCGCTTTATAGATTTAAGCTGGCACCTTGGTCTTTCAGTCTAAGTATGATTATCTCGGTGGCTTCAAGAATTTTTTCAAGTATAAGTTTTTAATCAAGTGACATCTGTTGCTGGTCTTCCTCCATTTCTGACATAGTTATGGATGGTCCTTTAGTGAAGGTTATTTATTAAAGAAGAGTCAGTAAGTGTTTACCTCCACAGTTCCTAAAAACTAACTTCACTATCCAGCTGCTCTTTCAGTTTATAATCTCTCTTAGATAGTGCCAAGGTCAGATCTGGGCTGTGAGCAAGTCACTTGTCAAGAATAATAAAAATAATAGATTGCTGTACCAAGCATCGCCACCAGATGTCCCCAATAGCATTTGAAGTCTTTTCCAAATCCTGGGCTAGGTTTTTATCCAATTTAAGTTCTTCCCTTTTTTCTTCTTTTTTACAAGTAAATAAAATAGCAAGTCCCAGTAAGAATAGGAACTTTTTGGGTCCCCAGATTCCCCAAAAAATGTAAATCCAATTATATTGTTATTTTTTTCAATGCTTTGTTTTTCCAGGTAGTTTTAGAGGGGGGGGAGTTCCCTTCCCTCTCTCCTCAGAAGGGGAAGAATTTCAAAAAGTTTTTAATAGGAGAGTTTTTTGGCCTCAGCTGGTAGCAGCTTAGTGACGGGCCATGTTGATGGCCAGTCTTTTCCCCATCAGTTAGAAGAGCTGCCCCAGATCAAACGGGAGGGCTGCCACCCTTCCACAATCACTCAGTGGTCCTCTTCACACTCATTGGCCCTCCAGGGTGACTTCCGACCCTTTTCAGGGTCCCCCAGCAGGAGAAAACCAGACGGCGGGGAGAGCGATCGTCCCGCACATCCACCTATGCTGCAATTGCAAACCGGAAGCCAAAAGAAGACTCAGATTTGACTCAGATAAAAAACTACAGACCAATATCATTATTGAATGTGGACTATAAAATTTTCATCTCAATAATGGCTGAGAGACTGAAAAGATACTTAACTGAATTTATACATTCAGACCAGAATGGTTTCTTACAAACAGACAAATTAAAAATAATTTAAGAGTGAGATGATTCCTAAACTATTGGGAAAGATAGAACAATATGGAGAAATGGCAGGACTGAAAATAAACAAAGAGAAAACTAAAGTAATAATTAAAAATCTTAGAGATAAACAAAAAAAACAGAGATCAGAAAAAACAGAATTACAGATAGTTAAAAAGGTTAAATATTTGGGAATACAATTGACAGCAAGATGTTCAATGATAAAAGAAGACAATTATATAAAATTATTAAATCAAATAAAACAGGACTTGGAAAAATAGAAAAATTTGCAATTGTCAATATTAGGAAGAATTGCTACAGTGAAAATGAATTTATTACCAAAAATCTTATTTTTATTTCAAACAATACCTATAAAATTGGAGAATTTTTTTTGAAGATTTGAATTCACTAATTTTGAAGTTTATTTGACAAGGAAAGAAAGCTAGAATTAAGATCAAAATATTACAAGATGCTAAAGGAAATGGGGGACTTGGCCTACCAGAGTGGGTTCTATTTTATCAAGCATCCGTATTAACATGGGTAAAAGAATGGATAATTCTTAAAAATAAAAGCTTATTATATCTGGAGGGACATGACTGGCATGCTTTTTTATGGCATGGGAAAAATAAAGTTCATAAATATTTCCAAAACCACTATATAAGAAATGTATTGTTAGCAACATGGGAAAAAATAAAAAGCAAAATATATTTGAAAATTCCAGAGTAGTTGTCAAAAATGGAAACATTTGTACACCCAAATTTAGTGGACTTTGAAAAAAATCTGGACATATAGAGATATTCTAAACTCTGAAGGACACTTAAAATCTAAACAAGAAACAAAGTTAAAATCTAAACAAGAAACAAACTCTGAAGGACACTTAAAATCTAAACAAGTCAGGCACATATTATCATGTTTGGTGGACATGTGATATAGCAAAGAACTATTGAAAAAAAATACATACTTGGTTAGAAAAGATGTTAGGAGAACATGTTGATTTTAACCCTAAACTTTTTTTATTAGGTATAATGCCAGAAAAAACTAATAAACAAAGTATCAGAATCCATTTATATTTCATTTCTATCTATCTCCTCTGATCTAAAACCAAATATCACCTTCCCCTGGATTCTGCCATATTTCCAAGGGGGAGGGGGGATATGCCTGTGTGGTATGACTTTCACTTCCTCTATTAGCTACAATGTAACCTTTTGTTTATTGCCTGCTGGGTCTACTGCCCATTACAATGTAACAAATTGCCTCCTGCACTATGCATCTCTCTGAACATTCTTCTCTCTAACCTGGCAGTTAGGCAAAGGGAGGGGGGACAAATGCGAATATCCAGAACCTGGCTTATTTCTCCGGTCTCAAAAGAAGCTGTGGAGCTGTGGAACATCGTATTACAAACAGAGCTGGATTGATGTTATCTTTCCTTTTCCATGATGGACTTAACAGATTGGGCAGTCTGAACCATCCGGATGAACTGTGGGATGGGGTTTGCTTAGGGACCCTTTAAAGTATCGATCTGTAAAGAATCCCCCAGATCCTATCTATTATGCCTGCTATCAACTACTCTTAATAAAAATTCCTGTTGGAATAAATTGTTTCCAAGAGTTCTGCTTTCTTAAGATGTGGGATTGAAGTGGGTCCTTACATTAGACAGGATCTGCAGTAATAGTCAACCTGGAAGGAAGACCCTTACCGGGAGACTTTGCAAAAATTACAATGTCTAATGACGAGGTAAGGAAGGGAGAAAACCCAGTAGAAAGGGAGCCTTCCCACCGACCAGGATCCGCCAGCTATTGGGATCCAAGATGTCATACTCCTCAGGAGAAGAAGTGGTGGAAACATGCAACCATAAACCTCGATAGGCGTTGGCAAGAAAGACGAGTGGGAAAAGAGATTGATAAAGGTGACCCTGAGATGAGGCAATCACCAACCCAAATGGAAGCAAGAGATGGAGAAATCCCTGCATGTTAGCGAAGAGGAAGGAAGTTGTGCACAACAGTCAAACTAGATCCTAGAGAAAGCTATTGACCTGATGAAAAAAACCCTCAGCTCTCTAGGGGGGGAGAAACCTGAACCCCACATCCGCACCATCACCTGGAGCTGCAGCTGGAGAGATACCTAGGGGGAATCGGAAACTGTAGTCCTGGGGACATCCATTGAAACAGCAGCTACCACCTTGGCAGCCCCAATTCCCCGCCAACCCACAGATGGTGACCAGGATGGGAGACAATACTATCAGCAGCGAAGGATTTATCCAAAGATTCCTGCCACTGGATGCAAAATTCAGGGGTGAGCCACCACGCTTGGGGTTCTTCCTAACCCAAGTCCTCAGCTACATGGAAGAATATGGATGGGACATCCCCAGTGATAAAGCCTGTATCCGTATTGTGCAATTCTCTCTGGACGGGGCAGCCGCAGACCGGATGGTGAACTTCCATGATTCCAACACCCCAGAGCTCAATGACTTCAACCACTTCATATCCTCTCTGAGAAGGTGATTCGAGGACCCCCTGGATGATCGAAAGGCCTGTGAGAGAATCAAGACGGTGAGGCAGAGCAGATGCCCGATAGCCAAATATACACAAGAATTCCGGGCCATTGCCAACAAGCTGAACTGGCTGGAAGACATCCTCCTTAGCCATTTCAAGGACAGCCTAAACTATGACCTATATGATGCTTGCCTGCCTTGAGGGGACCCACGCCAACTCGATGAATGGTACGTTCTGGTGGAGGAAGCAGAGATCTACCTACTGAAGAGGCACTGCCGAGGAAAACCATGGGGCCACTTGCCTCCTGAGCCGATGTGTGAGCCAGTGAAACCACTGGCTATGGCCAAGAAGTCAATGGGCTGTTTCAATTGTGGGAGAAAGGGACATCGCACCGTAGAATGCCGCTCAAAAGCCCCTCAGCGCAACCCAGGCCGATCACCGGCCAGGAAATCAGGGAAGTCCCCAGCCATGAGGGCAATAGAAGCTGTGGAATCCCCAACCCCTGCCCAACATGGGGAAAGAATTTCAGCCTACACTGCAGGGCTGGCAGACACCTCGGACGACAGCTCAGAGGGCAGCTCAGTGGACCCATCGCACCCCTCCTCAAGACAGTGACTATATTAGCTCCTCCATGCCCGAAGCTGTCAAAGTGAAAGCCTTAATAGATTCTGGCTGCACCTGCTGCCTCATTAGCCCGACACTAGTGGGGAACTTGGGCATTCCGGTGAGGAGGCTGAAACAAGCAATCTCATTTGACCAGTTAGATGGGTCCATAGCATGGGGGGGTGCCAGCTACTCTAGCCACTTTGCCAGTCCACCTATCCCTGGGAAACCATGAGGAAGACATAATGTTTGTAATGCCCAGTGATCCTAGGGCTGGAATGGTTAAAGAAATGGAACCCCTGGGTAAATTGGAGGACGGCAGAAATCAATTTCCTAAAGGGGGGCCCTACAGACTTAAAAACCCAAGGAGTCCTACCAAACGTAAGAATGGAAAAAGCATCCATGGGAGAAGAAAAGGGGCTACCTGAAATACCAGAGGAGTACCAAGACCTTGCTGAAGTTTTCAGTGAGGAGAGGGCGGATGAGCTTCCCCCTCAGCGACCCACAGATTATGTCATAGAATTCAAGCTCGGAGCAAAACTCCGGAAGCCCAGACTTTACTCTATGAGCCCTAAGGAGAAGGAGGAAATGGAAAGATTCATAAATAAAAACCTAGAAAGGGGGTTTATCGAAACTGCCAAGCCTAAAGTAGCCGCCCTGGTCCTCTTTAGAGAGAAGAACAGCACTTTACACTTGTGCATGGATTACCATGCCCTGAATGGAATCAGTGAAAGCAACCTATACCCCCTACCCCTTATGAAGGACATGTTATCCCACCTCTCGAAAGGAAGAATTTTCATTAAACTAGATCTAAGAGAAGCGTATTACCATGTTAGAATTAAGGAAGGGATGAATGGAAAACTGCATTTAATTGCCCAATGGGGTGCTACCAATTCAAAGTTTTGCCATTTGGACTACAAGGGCCCCCGCAGTATTTATGCAATTAATCAACAAGGTACTCAGGGAGCACCTATTTAAGGGGGTCCTAGTTTATCTAGACAACATCCTTATTTTCACCAAATCTAAAGAGGAAAATGTCAACCTAGTCAGAGCGGTTTTAAAGAAACTGCAAGCTGCCTGCCTATATGCCAAATTATCAAAATGCAAATTCCACCAGGAAAGAATAGACTACCTGGGTTATCTCATATCCCCACAGGGCATTGAAATGGACTCTGAGAAGGTCAGAGCAGTACTAGAATGGGCACAAGAAAGCAGCTGCAAAGTTTCCTGGGTTTCACAAACTTTTACCACCAATTCATCCCCTCATTTGCCCAAATAGTCCTGCCCCTCACAAACTTACTAAAAACGAAGGGAGAATCTGCAGTGAAACCTAGCTAGCCACAAAAATGGATAATGGAATGCCAAGTGTCATTTGAGAGGTTAAAGAGACTTTTTTCTACCGAACCTGTACTGAGGCACCCAGACACAGATAAACCTTTTGTAATACAGGCGGATGCAAGCAATGTGGCAGTGGGGGCTGTACTATTACAAGAAAATGGTGAAGGGGTATTGCAACCGTGCATGTATATGTCCAAGAAACTCACCGAAATGGAACAGTGCTGGGCCGTGTGGGAAAAAGAGGCATACGGGGTGCATTAGTCATTACTTACATGGTGCCATTTCCTTGAAGGGAATAAAATCCCTTTTCAGGTCTGACGGACCATAAAAACCTGAAAGCCTTAAAAACACACAAAAAGCTCACTCCCAAGCAAGCCCGCTGGTCCAGCATTTTTACCAATTCCGTTTTACGCTCAAGCACTTGCCGGGGGGGGAATAACTTCCTGGCAGATGCACTGTCTCGCATACCCCAATATAACAGCACGCGAGCCACCAATTCTAAACCATTCATGCCTGAACCACAACTGGCAGTGCCAGTAACCACCAAAGCCCAAGCTAAATTAAAGCCGCAGCTGAGTAGCCAAACCGGAATCGAATTCCGGAAAACTTTGGAAACAGATTAATGGTTCCAGAAAAATAGACATGTGTGAACAATGAGAGACGGACTGCCATGGGTGGAGGAAAAGTTATATATACCAATCACCCAGAGGGTCACTTTCATGCAGCTATGCCATGATACAAAATCAGCAGGGCATTTTGGATTTGTAAAAACATTACACTTAATTAAAAGGCCATTTTGGTGGCCGTCCATGAAAAAGGATATAGAAAGTTACGTGGCCAGCTGCCCAAGTTCACAACTTCTAAGAGGTTGCAAGGGAAATCATCGGACTGTTACAACCAGTGGTGAATCCCTCAGCCCCCTGAAAAGAAATATCCATGGATTTTATAGTGGAATTACCAGAAAGCAATGGAAACACTGTCATCTGAGTGGTTATGGACTTGTTTTCCAACCAAGTGCACTTTATCGAAAAGATTCCCACCACAAAAACCTTAGCAAAACTATTAGCGCAGCACATCTGCAGACTGCATGGGGCACCCCAAAGCATCATTTTGAATTTTGGAAGGAATTTTTATCCCTCTTAGGAATCACTCAGGGACTGTCATCTAGTCATCATCCTCAATGTAATGGACAATCCGAACATTGTAACTCAGTACTTGAGCAATACTTAAGATGCTTTATTAATTTCCAGCAAATGAATTGGACAGACCTACTCCCATTCGCAGAAGTTGCTTACAATAACGCAGTCCACTCCAGCACAGGCTACATTCCCTTTCAAATAGCCACCGGTCAAAGTGTCAACCCTACGCCAGAACTAATCCCAAACAAACCAGCAATCCCATCACGGAAAGAATGGATAGCACAATTACAAAACACCTGGTCAGTTGTTAGGAAAGCCTTAGATGAAGCTAGGCAAGCATACAAAGCACAAGCTGATAAAAAGAGAGTCAAACCTATACCATTCATTGTAGGAGAAATGGTATATTTGTCTACAAAATACCTAAAATCCCTACAGCCTTGTAAAAAACTTGGCCCAAAATATATAGGACCTTTTCCAATTAAAAGAATCATAAACCCAGTAACAGTAGAATTAGAACTACCCAAAAACCTCAGGCAAAAACAACCAATTTTTCACTGTAGCTTGCTGAAAAGAGAACAACAGTCACCTTTACAGCCAAAAATCCCCCCACCCCAATCACAGTTGAAGGAGAACAACACTTTGAAATAAAATAAATCCTAGATTCTAGGAAGTATCATGGGGCAACTCAGTACCTAGTAGCATGGAAACACTTTCCCTCCTCACAAAACGAGTGGGTCCATAAATGTCACATCTCAGAGTACTGAAACTGCTAAAGAAGTTTCATATGGAATATCCCAACAAACCAGACTAACCTCTATACCTATTTTGCTTCTCTACAGGGGGATCTCTCTTATTTTTAGGGGGGGCAGAATGTTAGAATCCATTTATATTTCATTTCTATCTATCTCCTTTGATCTAAAACCAAATCTCACCTTCCCCTGGATTCTGCCATACTCCCAAGGGTGAGGGGGGATATGCCTTCAGGATATGGCTTTCACTTCCTCTATTCGCTACAATATTACCTTTTGTTTATTGCCTACTGGGTCTACTACCCATTACAATGTAACAAATTGCCTCCTGTACTATGCATCTCTCTGAACCTTCTCTCTAACTTGGCAGTTAGGAAAGGGGGGGGGAGAAATGAAAACATCTGGAACCTGGTTTATTTCTCCAATCTCAAAAGGAGATGTGAAGAGCTGTGGAACATCGTATTACAAATGGAGCCAGACTGATGTGATCTTTCCTTTCCCACAATGGACTTAACACCTGGGGATTGGGCGGTCTGAACCGTCTGGATGAACTGTGGGGTGGGGTTTGCTTAGGGACCCTTTAAAGCAGTGGTTCTCAACCTTTCTAATGCCACGACCCCATAATACAGTTCCCCATGTTGTGGTGACCCCAAACCACTTATACATCACTGGGTGCCAGGGGCGTGGCCAAAGAAAAGAGGAAAAAATGGTGGACAGCCTTGTTTGGCGACCCCCGTGAAATGGTCGTTCGACCCCAAATGGGGTCCCGACCCACAGGTTGAGAACCACTGCTTTAAAGTATTGATCTGTAAGGGAATCCCTCAGATCCTGTCTATTATGCCTGCTATCAACTACTCTTAATAAAAGTTCCTGTTGGAATAAATTGTTTCCAAGAGTTCTGCTTTCTTAAGATGTGGGATTGAAGTGGGTCCTTACACAAAGCTTATATTTAACTTTGCACATTATAACAGCAGCAAGAATCACATTTGCACAATATTGGAGGAATGAAGGAGTACCATCAGATAAATAAATAATTTTAAAAATACTAGAATGCACAGAGATGGACAGATTGACTATGAGATTGAAAGAAAAGGAAGAAACGGACTATTATCAAACCTGGAATTTATTTTACTATTGGCTAGAAGAAAGAAAAAAGTATTAGGAATTAAATATGTATTAACATATGTAAACTCAGACAGCACGTTGGTTGAAAAATTATTATTGCTTGTATGGAAAAAATGAATAAAAAGATTATTTTAAAAGAATTTTATTAAAAAATGCATTGAGACATGAAAATTTGCAATTTTTTCTGTTGTCCTAGATGTAAATAAATACTTTGCTTATATTATATATTGTTATTTAGTGCTAAATAGATTAAAATATTTAATCTCGATGGACTGGAGAATAAATTAATTTTTAATCTCTGATTTCACTTTCAATATTTATTGTGTCTTAATGTCTTGTCAGTGGAAAGGCCAATAGGCACCATAGTTGATTTAAGTTGGCTTTTATTCAGCCTGGCATATTTTAATAGGGCACTAGGACACACTTTTGCCATTTCTGCCATAGAATCATGAATCATTTTTAGCTAATTTGATAACTTAAAGAAAAATGTGCTATCTACTCTTTAAGAGGGAGTCTCAGTAAGCAAGCAAAGTAAAACAAAACCATCCTTCTTTATACTATGAAAAGTCAATGATTGCCTCAACATTGTCTCCCAAGATGCCTGTGTCTGTCCACACCTATAATGACTTCCCTTTCACTCATTTTACGATGTTCAGTCAATTTATGAATTATGAACTCTCCCTTTCAAATGTTATTTGTGTCAACGCTGCTAACATTGGATGTTCTTGTTTTGACAATATATGAAGATGCAGTCTTTTTCTTTCTTATGCTTTACTCTTAGAATTAGATGATGCTGGGGAAGGAGGTGGAATGTGGTGGGAGTTAGTTAGACATAACAATATTGTACTAGCGTGTGAATTCAGAGCTTGAAATAAGAGATGATAAGAATTGGCGGGTTGCAGAACAGGAGGGAAAGCTTGCATTTCAAACTAATTGGAGAATGTGATTTATGACTGTTAATTGGAGGAGGGAATTGTGCTTTGATACTATGTGCTCAGGGGAGGGGAACCCGGTTTTTGGCTTTAACTATGTTAGTGCCGAAGCTATGCTATTCCCATAAAGATTCTTTAAGGTAAACAATGCCTCGAAGTTCTTTAAAGAGTTTCATCTGTCAGAATCATGACAATTTGCTCTAGGATGCCCACTGCATGTTCTAGAATGCAATAGAAATAAACTGTTCATTCATAGCTTTCACATTGACTGCAGCTTCTTATTTAACATTGTGAGTCTTTGTTCAAACTGGAACAGAGTGTATGAAATAAGCTCAAATTATATCACATTAAGCCATAGTTTATATTAATTCTGATTTGTTGAAAAATCCAAAATGACCTGATTGTGTAACAGCAGCCCTAACTGGTGTTACAATTAGCTTCATGTTTCAGATAAGCCCAAACTAAAACAGTCATACTATGATTAGGTTATTGTGAAGAATACATATAATAAGTAGTTATAGTTGATAGCAAAAGTATCTTCTTATTATGTTTTATTGCACATTTAGCCAAATGCTTAGGTGGGATTTGGCATTTTTATCCACCGCTAGGTCCTTCCCAAGGGCCTGGGATAGGGAGATGTTGTTTTTTGATTGTGCTAAAGATACAGTATCATTGCAGAATGTAAAGTGTTCCAAGTGAAGCTGCTTTTTGTAGTTGACTGATGGTCATTTTGTCAATCCTGATGTGCTCCAATAGCACTTTGGATGTTTGGGGATTGGTACTATCTTTGCTTACTTCTTATACTTATTTATTAAACTTGTATGCTGCCCAGATCTCAATGGGCACTACCTAGAATTACTGAATGATCGTATACACAGTCATACTTTTCAATGGAAACCTCAGTGGACCATAGTCTGAGTATAATATGTGGTCCTTTTTCTAGTAACAGCAGGAAAAAAAATAGTAGAATTAGATACCACTACATTATAGCATGTTAGTTTTTAAACTAAAAACAGGGATTAATTTGGATCCAATTATAATTTCTAAACTCCAATTATTTAATAATCTCTGCCCTAAAAAAACTTCCAAAAATTAAGGCCTTCATTGGTCTGTGTGTGAAATAATCGTAAGAATCATTCAAGTTTCACCACAAAACCTTTTGTCTTTTACAGCCTCTAGATCAGGGGTGTCAAACTGCTGGCCCACGGGCCGGAAGCATCATCTGGAAGCCATGCCCACCCCATTGCTGGCAATGGCAAAACCGTCCCGATACGTTGTGTGACGTCACATGACGTCGCGAGTTTGACATGTCTGCTCTAGATAATTTTAGTGTAAAAGAGGGCACAATTACATTTGGTGACAAACAATTTTCTTTAATAGAGTAATTAATGGAGACTTTTATTCCAGTTTTTTAAATTGCCATGGTAATGTCATCTCCTGCTAGGGAGATTGCAGCAACTTTAAGATGATCTGACAGAAACTGAAAAATAAATTAAGTTTTATATCCTACTTTTTAGGATAACAGTCTTCCCAAAATTGGCTAACCAGCAATTCAACTTGTAATTAACTTAAATAATTATTTTCTTTAGTTCTCTAAATTAAAAAAGCTGGGTATTTGACCTCCTATGGAGTTCTAGAAATGATCACAGTGTCCATCACATTAATCCTTTTTTCTTTTCATTAATGATCTAGAATTTACATAGTGCACCACTTCAGATTTTCTGCTGAAACACTAATATCCCATTAAAAGACCATTCCTTGAGAACTTCCCAAATTAAATGCTGCATTTAGCTCTAACCAGTAGCATTTAATCTACTGTATTTCAGAATTCATGTAACATACAAGTTAAAACCAAGCACAAGCAGCCTGGAATCTCTTAAATAAATAAAAAACATTATCATATTCAGGTTATATTAGTTTAATTTGATTTATTGGATGTTAGGCAGACAGAAACTATGATTTGTAAATCATGGCTTAAAGCTGAATGTATTGTAAAAACTATTTTAAAGAAACATGATTCAACAAACCATGGCTTATTGTAAATGTGCAAATCGACTCTCTTTCTTGTAAGATTGTTTAATAAGACAGATTCTAAAAAGATACCATCACCAAAACTCCTACAAAAACCTCTTTGTTTAAACCTGTTTGTTTATACAGTGTTTGTTAATTGATCTCACTCCTTGACTCAAGCAATGATATCACAGCCTACAACTGTGGTGGTGAACCTTTGGCACGTGTGCCACAGGCGGCATGCAGAGCTATCCCTCTGGGCACACATGCCATCACCCCAGAGGGATGTGGGGCTGGGCGGCTCCCCTCCTCCTCTCCAAGTGCACCAGCACTCTGGCTCTCTTTCTCTCTGCACTGGGAGTCAGGAAGCAGCTGCAAGAGCTGGGCAGGAAGAGGGGAGAAGCCAGAAGCAGCACAGAGAAAGAGGTGTTGAGACAAGCTCAAGGGCTGGGGAGGGAATGGGGAAAAAGATTGCTCTTGCCACGATCTCCCTTCTGCTGGCCACTGGGAAGCCTGGTGGCATGGCTTGGCATGGCTACACCGGGAAACTCCAGCACCCCAGACATGCAAGTGGGTTTTGGTGTTCCCCAGGTTTTAGTGCAGCAACGTGACTTAATTCACCAAGTGCTGAGTTCTCTTCGTGTGGGTTTTGGTGCCTTTGTGAGAATGGCTGCTCCCCTCTGCTTTCCCATCTCCCCTTAGCTAAGGGACACTTTGGCATGGGCAGCTGGGGGAAGGGGAGGCTCAGCTTCTCTCAGGGGGCCAAATTAAGTGCATGTTGGAAGGGGAACCTCTGAGTCAGGGGCAGCCAAAGTTAGCCCTCCAGCTTGGGAGAGGAGCTCCTTCCTTTCTGTTAAATTAAACAGCCAAGGAGAGCTAATTGCCCTTGCAAAGCCATTTCCTCCCTCGGGCCCCATATGGCACACAATAAACCATTCGTTGCTATAGTGATCCAGCATTGATGAGAGGAGTGTTCGCTTGCTTCTAAGTGATCACAGACATTACTGCCTATGTAGCTAGACCCAACAGAGAGGTGTCTTTGCTCTATCAGCTCGCTGCCAAGAATGTGTCTTTGAATTCTCTGAACAACTAATTTGCCAGCCATCACAGCACTAGAGAAAAAGCTAAGCTCCCTCCTCCCTTAGGAATGCTTGAAATTCCAGAATGCGCAGGTGAGAGCAGGAGCACTCCCTGGTGGTCAACTTAAAGCTGAGTTACTACAACTGACAATTACAGGCTCAGAGCAAGCCTAGCCAAGAGCATTTCTTAGAGGGAGAAAAGGAACCTCATTGCTCACAGCACTAACTTCACAAAGTGAATCTGTTAGTTAAAGTGCAAGCTACTTAAATTTATCCCAAGCTGCCAACACTCCTAGAGGGCACAGAGAGTGAACTTCACCAAAGTACCCACTCACTCACTCAAGCTGAAGACCAAGTTGTTCCAGCTTGAGAGAAAGAAAGCAAAAGCCAATTGCCCTCGCCTATTATCACAGCTGATGACCCAGAGTCCCAGCCTGCAACTCGCCAGGTGGGAGTTTGTACCTCTACATTCTTTCAGTGGCCCACTAGCAGTAACGTGGTAATAGGAAGAATTTGGCTGGCCTTTCCTCAGATGCCCCCTAGTGGTTAAAGGAGGAATTACACACAAGCCTTTAACTGCGCCCAGAGAAGGCCCTCTAGTGGACAAGGAGTGAACCTCAAAGGGAGAACACCCTGGTAGCTCATCTGCAAGCAGCGACCCCTAGTGGTCAAAAAGAAAAGTTCACCCAATTTGCTTCAAAATAGCTAGGAAGTGTTCTGAAGCTGTCTTAGCCATGGCAGAGTGTCGTAGTGATTTAGATGAAGAAGTTCAACAAGCCAGCCTAGTTGAGACACTCCAACCAACCGGTCAAGGAGAGATGCTACACACAGCCAACCTGCACACAGAGGCTGTAGCTCAAGCCTCAGTGAAGCCAAAGACCTCTCAGAGTCACTATGATCTGAGATAACAAAGAAAGCCCACAGAAGCCATGCACTCACATCTGATGGAGAAATGGGACACCATCTACAAGCACCATGAAAGCGGCTAGGAGAGATTATACAAATTCTACCACGAACAGAAGGAGGAACTCTCCCCAGAGCGTGCACACTCAGTAGAAGGAGATAAGGAAGACGCCTATGTGCAATGGATGGACTCTGAGCGGCAACTAAAGGATATTCAGGAACAATTAAGAGACTCAAGAGTCAGTAGCAAGATGCATAGCCTCAATCTACTAAACAAGGAACGTAAGAAGCTTCTAGAAAGTGCACATGGTTCCTCACAGTCTGAGTCTCACCAGAGAAGCAGACCAGCTGAAAGAGCTGAGTCTGAAGTTTCCTGTCATTTTTATGCACCATATCAACGGTCACACGCAGCTCCATCTCATGTGTCTGAAAGGGCTTTGTCCTTACGCCATATGTCCAAAGCATACTCCAGCGTGTCCCAACAATCGCGTGTCCCAGGCCCCTCCCACCTTTCAAAAGCATCCTCCCGTCATAGCCGAGCATCCAGAATTTCACATGAAGAGCAAATGATCATAGATGCTAACGCTGCTGAAACAGTCTTCTGTGTGGCACAAGAGGAGCAGCTGAAGAAGAAGGAACTGGAAGCAATGGAAATAGAAGAAGCTCAATTGAAGGCCAGAAGAAAGGCTGAAGCAGCAAAAAGGAAAGCTGATGCAACCAAAAGAGAAGTGGAAGCAGAGGCTGACGCGGAAGCCGAAGCAGATATAAGAAAAGCCAAAAGGAAGACCGCTCAAGATGAGCTTGAGTTCATACGTAGCCAGCGAGATGTGGCAGACAAAGTGGCAAGAGCAAAAGGCCTTCAGAAAATACTCCAGCACACCACTTTCTTGCCAAACAGGCAACAACTGGAAAATGAAGAGCGTCGTAGCTGCGTACAGGCCTATGTAGACAACCAAAGCGCATTCCAGAATGCGCAGGTGAGAGCACCACAGCTAGTCACAAGCTCCCCAAGACCGAGTAGACGAACAGAAGAACCTCAACGACCAGATGCGCCGGTCAGCCACAGAGTTGATATCGCGGCACCTAGGTCACGAGATCTTCCCACCGTTGCTGTCCCATTGAACCCATTGAACCATACCCTTGATGGCAACTGGATGGTTACACCTGCAACGCCAATGGCCCTACAGCAGAACCAGTCGTTGCTCGGGGATGAGATTGAAAGAGTTCGAGCCACACTAGAATCCCTGTTGCACCAACAGGAGGCGGCGTCCCAAGGAACCACCATCAGACCTGACCACAGAGGTGAGTCTCAAACACCAGCCATCCCAATCTACCAGGGAACGAGATACGCTCTACCAGAAAGACAGACCCCCCCAACATGTAAGCAAGCAGGAGCCTGGGTTCCCTCAGCTCAACGCCAGAGCAGAGGAGTTCAGACCAAGCCAACAAGGTCCCTTGCATGTGACACAGCAAAATTCCCTCAGCCAACAATACACCGAAGGAAGTTACCAGCCAAACATGACACACGCCCCTGCTCCTGGAGACGATGTACCATCCCCACCCAGCTACGCCCCTATGAGACTTTACAGAAGCAAACTAGATCTGGCATCCAAGGGCATACACAAATTCTCCGATAAACTGGGGAAGGACTACGTATTGTGGAAGCTCACATTCCAGGCTGCTATCCAAGATGAAGCTATAACATCGAGCGAAGCGCTCGGACACATGAAAACATGGCTGGGACCAGCTTCCACATCATTAGTAGGAACACTCAACTAGCCCACCTAGGTGACCCAGCTACCGCCCTTCTCAAAGCTTGGGAAAGGCTCGACGAGCGGTACGGCGGGCATGAACTGACAGAAAAGTCACTCTTGGATTGCATTTACACCTTCCCTAACATCAATATCAATGATCACACCCAGATGTTGGAATTTGCAGACACGCTCTCGATGCTACATTCAGTTCGCGAGCAACCCAACATGCCGAAACTCACCTGCCTCGATCAGTTCGAGAAGCAAAGGATTATAGTTAGAAAACTACCAAAGCAGTCAAGGGACAAATGGGCCAAAATATCAGAAACTCACAGGAACCAAGACCCTGACGCACCACCCGCCTTCGCTGTCCTCGCTGAATTTGTGACCAACCAAGCAAAACTACGTCGTAATGCCAGCAACTTCGAGCCAACAAAAGACAACTTCAGCCCTAACTGAGGTTCTTCCCAAGCCACAAAGGACAGAACCACTGTTTCAGCGTTCAAAACAGAGATCACACCTCACCCAAAGAAGTCTCCAGACAAACGAACATCGAGAAGTGATCTGTCAAATCCTAGTCCAGCTAAAAAGGGCATGACTTGTCCACTCCATAAGTCTTCACACTCTCTAAATGAATGCAGAGAATTTGGAAGGAAGACGATGGACGAACGAAAGTCCCTACTCCAGGAACACAGGATATGCTACAAGTGCTGTGAGTCTACAGATCATATAGCAAAAGATTGCGCAGTCAGGGTGAAATGCCATCTGTGTGATAGTAGCAAGCACCCAGCAGCCTTGCATTTAGAAATTAAGAAGCCCTCTGAATGGACACAACAAGCAACTTCAACGATGGAAACTCAAGCTGACTCTGAAGAGCACCCACAACAGTACGGGACGTACTACACAGGTATATGCTGCGACTCACCATGCCCTCCTTCATGCTTGCCCGTCTGTCTTGCAAAAGTCTACCCCGACGGGCAACCTGAAAGGGCCATAAAGATGTACGCCATACTAAACCCACACAGCAGAGTTACTATAGCTAAGCCCGCTTTTTTTGACCTCTTTGACCTCCCGAGTGAACTGAAGCATTTTGCAATAAATATGTGCCCAGTACCAATGCGCACAGCGGGGAGGAA